>NW_022109491.1:35936907-35954452 GCF_000313985.2 Echinops telfairi
CCCCCGAAAGAAAGAAAACTCAGAAACCAGGTTCTACCAATCAGCCTCAAATTTTCATAAAAAAATGAAAATGACAACAAAAAGCGCAGTTCATTGCAAAAATAGCAGGAAAAGAATACTGCCAACAAAATTAGCATTATTCAAAACTTACCACATTATCTCGGTTCATTTCCCTCCTCTCACCAGCTCCCCCACCTCCCAACCCAGTGCCTTTTCCAGCAGTTGGTCTATGTAAAAAGTTTCAAGAATCCAGATTCTGAGACCAACGTAGTACTCCATTTAATGGTCTAGAAAGGCAGATTCTTTAACAGATAACTCAGTACAATACGATAACATAGTGCTATCGATCACAGATATACTGGAGTATCTTTCAAATGAGGACATTTTCTTTGTTTTTTGATCAGAAACCCTTGTAAGGAGAGCCCTCAAATCAGGTTTTTAAATGTGCATTGGCATCTGTGCCCGAAACCTCCGTCGCTCCGTCCCTGGGCTCGGGGATGACACGAGGTAGGGTTCAAGAACTGACAAGACAGGCAGACCAGCCTCCCGCCACCCAGGGGAGCAGCAGCTGCTGGCGGGTTCCCCCGCCCCCACCTGCAGGGACTGGAGGGCGCCGCCCTTACCTTGGGAATGCACGACGTGGGCTCGGACAGGCGAGGGTAGGTGTAGGAGTTGTACGAGTGTCCTTGGGGGTGGGTCTTAAATGCGCTTGCCCCAAAGGGCATCAGGGGCTCCTGCAGCCCCGAGCCCGACTTGGACCTCTGCCGCATGGCGGGCTGCGGGCTGGTCCGCTGCAGGTAGGACGACTTGGGCCTCCGCTCGTCGTCCTCCAGGCTGGAGCCCCAGTCGCTTTCGCTGTAGGCCAGGCTGGGCCCCGCCGGGGTCGACGGGGCGAAGGGGAACGGGTCTCGGTAGTCCAGCGGCGAGCAGCTGGAGGCCCGCGGGTGGTCCCACTGGAGGTCATGGTACTCGCTGGGCTGGCTCAGGGCGTCCAAGGGCGCGTGGTACTCGCCCGGGAATCTGGAGAGGGTGCATTTCCAAGGCTTCCTCTCCAGATAGTAGGCCTCCCCGGGCTTCAGTTTCACCACGTGCCCATTTTGCTTGGTGGCGGGGCTGCCTTGAAAGTAGGGCTCCCAGCTGTCCGCGGAGAGCCCCTTGTCCCGGGCCTTGTCGCCGGCGGGGCCGTCGGCGGCGCTGTCCGACTCGCTGGAGTACTGCGAGAAGGAGAGGAAGCCGTTTTCCTGCGCGCGGCGCTGGCGCAGGCCGGCCGGCCCGGGCCCAGGCCCCGGGGTGGGCGGGCTCTCTTTCCGCAGGGAGTTGGAGCGGGTCACCGAGATGTTGTCGAAATCCTCCAGCAGGCCGTTGATGGAGGTTTCCTTGCAGGGTTTGTTTCCTCGAACGATGGTCTGAGAAGGTGAAAGGGAATGACGTTTAAAGAGAGCATTTCAGACTTGGAAATGGATGGAGGGATTCCATTCCCATCCCGCTCCATTTCAACCACAAAAGAAAAAAAATGACCCCCAGGGAATGTTTCCTAATAAAAAAAAACACTTTGGGGGCCGGGGATACATTTCAATGACACAAGAAATAAAACAGGCAATGATATTTCAAATGGAAAGACGTCCGTCACCCATCTCAGTAGAAAGAGTGAAATGCCATTGATATAGTTAGCTAATTGTGCCAACCTAGCTGATAAACACATGTGGGGTTAATTGAAGGGCAGAGGGATAAATGGCTCGGTGAGCCTGGCCTTTTGAGTTCTCGGGTCTCTTGCTTTGTGATGGTGGGACCAGGGTGCAGCTGCCTTAGCAGTTCCCTGCTTTATCTGGCAAGGGCCACTTCCTGCAAGACATCCCCAAGGAACGTGCCCAGGGACCTACCCTGATGCAGCCCTGGGTGCTGGAGCAGCCGTGTTGGGACCCCTGCCAGCACTGAGATGCTTACACGCTCACTGATTTTGCTTTCCTCCTGCAGTCGGCATCATAGTGTGTTTTGTGAGGTGGAGGAGGACTTTGTGCATTGGTGTCAGACACATGGGTTAAGGTTAGACTTGTGGGTTTGGGCAGCACTGGGTTGGGATGTTTTCTTGATGTGTACAAACCCTTTACATAAAACTCTCTTCTACATGAGTTTCTGTGGATTTGTTTCTCTAAAGTACCCAGACTAACACAGCCATAAAAGACTGTCAACATTATAATGGTATTATTTGCCATTTGATGGACAATTCCTCTCCACCTGTTCTTTCACTTAAATAATAAGCCCTACGTGTTTTTGATTGTCATTTTAACAGACCCGCACTACTTGGTTAGAAATAGCACCATTGATTATTCTTTTAGATTTCCTCATTGGATGTTTACACAACCAGAAAAAGCAAGTCACCTGAATCTGGTCACCATCTAACCAGAGACTAGTTCATGTTATTTCATCCTTTATGAAAGCTATATGAACACTGAGGCTTACCAGATTTCATAGAAAACGGTGTTACTTTCTGAAACGGTGAGCATGGAATGGAATAAAGATTCGGTGTGTGACTTATTTTGTGATCAAATGTGGTATTTCCTTAAGTATGTGAGGGGGCTTCACAGCATTCGTGGGAACATGAAATTAAAAGACACTGGAACTTTCCCACCAACGTTTCAAGCCCCCTCGGATCACTATAATGGCCACAATTTTGTGCCTCCTCCTTTTTGACTCTCGGATAGTGTGGCAATGACCTGGTTGTACCTGGATCTAGATGACACATTGCCAAGCCCAAATGTTCCCTTGAATGAGTCAACCTAAATAGCTCCAGGATACCAGGAACAGAACAACATCACAAACCACTTCCAAAGCTCCATTAGTTGCAGCTGTCAACGACAAGGTTTGCAGCAAAATAGAATGGGGGTGGATAAGAGAAGAACAAAGAACAAAGTATTGTGACTTCAGACTTTAACAGAAAAATACTTCAAAGGCAAGTAGCAAGGAATTAAAAAACTACCTTGGTAAAAGAAAGGGTTTTAAACTAGAGGAAAAAGTTAAAATTGCCCTGGTGCTTTCTAAACTCTCCATGGAGAAAGAGGTTTTATTATTATTTCAGCCCCAAGACACTGCTGGGCTAATACTCTTGGCTTATATCAAAACCCAAAGCAAACCCGCTGCCTTCAAATCAATGCTGAATCATATTAAACAACAACAGCAAACCCAAACTCACTGCTATTGGGTTGATTCTCAATCAAAGCGACCTTATAGGAGAGAGTAGAACTGGCCCGGGGGGTTCTGACATTATAAATCTGTACTGGAGCAGAAAGCCCCAGCTTTCTCCCAGCAGGATTCAAACTGCTGATCTTTGGGTTAGCAGTCCCCTAGTAACCCACCACAACACCAGAGCTAACATGTGGCTGACTCGATATAGGGTCTCCGAGACTAAATCTTGATGGGATCAGCCTCATCTTGCTCCCTTGGAGCAGTAGATTGTTTTGAACCACCAACCTGGTGTTTAGCCATCCAATGCTTCTCCCACAGTGACACCAGCGTTCCTTATAACAGGTGCTATTAAATAAACCTTTCATTTGAGAATAGTTTTAGATTTAGAGAGAAATCTTGAGGACAGTACAGAGTTCGACTCCCCTCTGGCAGTGCCCCCTACTGTGACCATTTTACTGCACTGTCCAGTGCTGTCCAGTGCCCCCTACTGTGACCATTTACTGTGCAGTTGCTGTCCAGTCCTCGCCATCCCTGACGCACAATAGAACACAATGCTGCTGAATCCTGTGCCAACCCCAGGAGCCATTACGGATCGGCTCTGTGTAAATATTAGAAATAGATGACCAGAGCCTTCTTCCACATTACCTTGGTACATTATTACATTACTACGAATTAAACACCATACTGTATTCAGATGCCATTGATTATATACATATATAATCAATATATAACAACATATATATATGGTTTTTTTTCTTTTATCTCGAATGTCCTCCATTGATTATATATATATATATATGGTTTTTTTTCTTTTATCTCGAATGTCCTCTTTCTGTTCCTGGATCCCATTCAGGAAACTACATTACATTTGGCTGTCATGCCATCTGAGCTTTCTCTGGTTTGTGACCATCTGTCAGACAGTCCTTATTTTTGATGACGCTTCATATTTTGAGGATGGAGAATGTCCTTCAATTTGAGTTTGTCTGATGTTTTTCTTATTAGACTGACCCTATATCCCAAACCACTGCCGTCGAGTTGTGCTCACAGCAACTCTATGTGAGACAGGGTACAATTGCTCCTTACGGTTTCTGAGACTTTGCCTCTTTACAGGGCAGGCAGCCTCATCTTTCTCCTGCAGAGTGGCTGGTGGATTTAAACCACCGACCTTGCCCACTGCACCACCAGGGCTCCTTAGAGTTTGACTTTTCCTGATCTTAACAATCTGGCTTCTTTCACTCAGCAAAGTGCATTTAAGGTTTATCCCCTTTGTTGACTGCTGGCCCATCTGTTTTTATTCATTGGCGTACTGGGCAGCATTCTGCCATGTGGATTTATCATAGCTTCTTTATGTATTCGTCCTTTGAAGATGGTATCTTAGTTGCTTCCAGGTTCTGGCAGTTATTAATAAAAGAATAAACATTTTTGTGCAACCTTTTGTATGGACATAGTTTTCAAGTCATGTGGGTAAATTCTGAGTGCAATTGCTGGGTCATATGTTTAACTTTATTTAAAACTGCCAAGCTATCTTTAACGTGTCCTGTTCGTAAGACCAGCATGCGGTCTCGAGTGTTTTAGTACTATCAAGTTGTTATAAACTTTAAAATTCTTACACTCAGCTTTTATCCTCTTTGTGGACTTGTGGCAAACAACTCTGTCCACAGACCACACACTGCTTTTAATCACTTATTTAAGATGCGAACCAATGGGAAGAGCAGAGCTGAATGGTTTCCTGGAAGACTCTTGAGTACATTCAAAAGAGACTGTTAGCCAATCTAATGACACACCCTCAGCCACTGTGAACAACCCCTTGGAGTTTTAAAAGTTTAATACCCATTTATCCTCAATGGCAGAGTCTACTCCGTATGTGCTTAAAATGGGCTCCTATTGCAGGCAAACAGAACATACATTCTCCCTGGCAAGGCAGAACCCTTCTTTAGAACACTTTATTGCCAGGCTGTGGGTGATTACAAGAGTGAGAGTTGGACATGATACTAAATACCAAGCTAGGACTAGTTGGATTATGTGTCAGATCAGGGCCTTCTGATAGCCTGGGGCGAGGTGGTCATGACCAGGGAACATATAAAAATAACAGTGAAGTAGCCCAGAGGTTGACTGCCTAGTCTGGACAGGAAGCATAGATAGGCAGCTGGTGATGGAAAAAGAACAGACCAGATTTGTAATCAACCTGATTGAATTCTGGTAATGACATTTACTAGCTAGATCACCAACTTCTCTGGCTTTGAATTTCCTTATCTGCACAATGAGGACTATCTGTACTAGGTACATTTTAGGTTTCTGGTTGCTAGATCTACAGACTTCTTATTAAGTGCTGTCTATAAGTCAATTTTAGACTCAAAGCAACCCCATGTGACAGATAGAACTATCCCATAGGGCTTTCTAGGCTGCAATCTTTGTGGAAGCAAATCTCTGCTTTTTCTCCTGCAGATCCACTGGTCAGGTTTGAGGACTGACCTCCTGGCTTGTAGGGAGCATTTAACCACTGTGTGTTCAGAGCTCTGGTATCTGTAGACTGTCCCATTACTCATATGTTACAGGACAATGATTCGTTTCCTTTCTCCCCTTGCTTGGCCCTTTGGATACATGGACGGACGGACGGGTGGATGGATGGATAGATAGATAGATAGATGATAGATAGATAGATAGATAGATGATAGATAGATAGATAGATAGATAGATAGATAGATAGATAACCAGTTGCCATCAAGTAGATTTCGAATTCTGGTGACCCCGTGTGTCAGAGTAAAACTTTCTCCATGGTGTTTTCAGTGAGGGATGTTTAGAATTGCTTTAGAGCTTAAATTCTGAGCATGAGGCTCACAGAAAGCCAAGGATGACAGCAAAGGCCCCAAATCATTTTCAGAGTCTGCATATGGATTAAGCTTCCACTGAATTCCTTCTGATCAGTAACTAGGGATGTGAGCAGTCTTGCCTTTGGGCAGAGGGTTTGGAAAGTATCCAGCATCTTATAGTTCATTAGGATATAAGGTTGAAAACAAAGATAATAAGTATTATACTTTTTAACCCCATTGCTTTGGCAACTGATCATCTTTTATTCTTCTAAATATTATTATGCTACGGCAATATTAACATATTATTCCATATTGACAACTCATTCCCAATGGGATTATAGCCACAGGAATATGATTCATAACATATTTTTGGAAGGCATAATTCAATTCATAATATCACGACCAGGGCTCTCTTTTGTACAGAGAGAGCTCAGGATAAGTATGTTTAAACAATAGCATAACGAAGGCCTGTCTGTCCTTCAGGAGCGTATATTCTCTTCTCATTGATTGTGTTACAAATGCTTTCCATTTGGGAAAGAGATAGACCAACTCAAAAAACCAATCTCACTGTCATCAAGTTGATTCCAACCCGATGGCTGTGTGGTTGGTTTTTTTTCTTGTCCATTGAGTGTGCTCTCCAAGATTTATGTGGGAAATGAGGAGGGAGCTGTTGCAACATGCAAATTTACCCAAGACCTCTGAATTTGGGGGTCTGCTGTGCTTGCCATTACACGTCCAAAGAAGTATGGCTAGTTTTCAAGTATAACTCAAGAAGTAGAATTCTTAGTAAACTCAATCAATAGAATTTATTTGCCACTGGCATGTGTGTTAATAGTGCCATAGCACAATAATCTTTAGAAGAAAAAAGATGCCTAAGAAATGGGGTTAAAAAGTGTAATGCTTATTATCTTTGTTTTCAACCTTATGTCATTATAAAATATAAGATATCAGACACATGCCCCAACCTTCTTAAGTTTTAGTTTCTTCACGTACAAAGCAGAGAGAGCAAATCCTTCCTTTATATGGTTAGTGTGACAGCTTAATGAAATAACATGCGAAACAACTGGGCTGACTTCTGGCCTATAATAATCGTTAGGTGTCATTGAGTACTAACCAAAGGTAGCTATCCAAAAAAAATCTTTTTTCCTTTTCAAAAATTTTATGGGCAAAATTCACTTTTAAATCAGGATGGTAATAATTTAGAAGAAAAATGAAAGTTGTAAACAATAGAATGTTAGAAAAATAAATCTTAACTTTATCCATTACTTGGCAAAAAGTGTAATTATAGATTTTAAAAACGACTCAGTAATTTTGACACAAAGCATGAATTTATTTATTTAAATTGGGTGTACCTCAGATTAATTAGAAGAGCTCTGGTGGTTCTGTATGTTAGATATTGGGCTATTGACATCAAAGCCATTAGTTCACACCCACAAGCCACTCCTTCAGAGAAAGATGAGGCTGTCTACTCTCATAAAGATTTACAAGCTCAGAAATCCTATATAGGGTCACTATGAGTTGAATTTAACTCGATGGTAGCCATTGGGCATATAAATACATGGAATACAAAGAACTGAATTCTTTTATATCACAATAAGATTTTAGTTATCCTTCCTTACAAATATCATATATGAGTCAGAAATTTAACAAAAATAATTTTGAAAGATGACAAAGGCTAATTAAAAAACAAAAACAGGAGGATACTGATAGTGATAATCTCTGAGAGGGGATATTAAGCATGATTTATATTTTAGGACAGAGCATCTCAAAGTTTTATGGGCACACTGAGGATCCTGATGTTAAATGCCAATTCTGATTCTGCTGGTCTGGAGAGACCGAAGGCTCTGTGTCTTTAACAAAGCTCCCAGATGATGCTGACTATGTTGCTGTATGGGTCTCTTCCTATACTCAATAGGATTAAGGTAGCTCTCAGATTTTCTACAGCCAGGCTTCCTTTGATCACCTAAAACAAAGTTACTCTAAAATAGTCTTTCAGTATGAGGTACACACATACAAATGCATACAGTGTTAGATGTATTGCATATCTCGTTGCTATGGATTGAATTATATCTTCCCAAAATATGTGGTGTAAATCATATGCCTGTGGTTATACTCCCATTGGGAATGAGTTGTCTTTGCTATGCTAATGATGCAGGATCAGTATAGGGTACATCTTGAGTCAATTTAAGATATAAAAGAGATTAAACAAACAAGTAGAAGAGAGATGAGGTAAGGTAGCTGCCAAGACCCATGGAGATCACCAAGAAACAATGAAGAAGAAGAGGGAGAGGGCAGATCTTCTTTCAGGGGAGACGGGGGGTTGAGGGGGAGAGAGAGAGAGAGAGAGAGACTTCCTCTAGAGCCAGCATCATGAATTCAGACTTCTAGCCTCTTAAATTGTTAGAGAACACACTTCTATCAGCTAAAGCCGATCACTTGTGTATTTACTTTCCTTACAGCAGTAGTGGATAACTAAAACATAATTTGGTAATGGGAAAATGGTTGCTGCTCTAATTACCCATTACTATTGATTCTCTAGAAAAGTTGGCTGCCTCATCTTTCTCCCAAGGAGTATCTAGCTGGTGGGTTTGAACTGCCAACCTTTTGGCTAGCAGTCCAATGCTTAACTCACTGTACCACCAGGCCTCTTGGCTTCTCTAGCAGATTCTGAAAATGTAGAAGGAGTTTTGGAATTGGGCAATGAGCGAAGTTCGAAAAGTTTCAAGGTGTTTAATTATCATATCTAAATTGCCTGAAAAGACTGCTGGTAGAGTTGTGGATTTTAAAGGCAATTTTGGTGAGGTCCAAGAAGGCTGTGAGGAGAGCAATTAAAGAAGTCTTTATTGTCTTATAAATATAAAACCAGCAATAGAACACGGCTCTAAATATGAGTGTTAAATGTGCTTCTGGTGAGGCTTTAAAAGAAAATGATGAACAGGCGATTGAGCACTGGAGGAGGCGGGATGACTTTTTGGCAGTGGCAAAGAACTTGTCTGAATTATGTTAAAGATAGAACTTACAAGCAATGAACTTGGATATTTGGTTGAGGAGGTTTCTAAGCAAAATCTTAAGGGGAAATAGGGTTTCTCCTTGCCTTTTATTGTGGCCAATACCCAGAGTCTGGAGGGCAGGGCCACTGCCCAGATGGTTTCAGAGACCAGGATAATTTCCAAGCCTTGAGAGCTACTGTAATGTGCTCCACTGGGTTTGGGGCTTGCTTGGTGCCTATTATCCCTTCTTTTCCTCCAATTTCTCCTATTGATAGTGATGTCTACCTTGTGCCTAGTACATTGTACGATGTGCTTTGGAAAAAGATAACTTTTAATTTTTTTTCTCGAGCCCTGGTTTGTGCGGCGGTTATGTAATGGGGTGCTAACCTCAAGGTCAGCAGTTCAAAACCACTAGCTGCTCTCATGGGAGAAAGATGAGGCTCTTAACTCTCATAAACAGTCAAAGTCTCAGAAACCCATAGGGGCAGCCTACCATGCCCAATAGAGTCACTATGAATTGGAATTGACTAGATGGCAGTGACTTTGAGTGACACTAGATTACACAGGTTCAAAGATGAAGGGAGTTTCATTCCATGATGAAATACACTTAAAGTCTTACCTCTACTTGATTTAGATGATTCAGAAGAAGAGATCTTGGATTTAAAGTTGCTTTAAGACTTTGGGGATGGGGCGATGGGGTGAATGTGCTCTGCATGTGGAAGACATGGATTTTGGAGGGCCAGAGGGTGGGATGGTATAAATGGAACTACTTGTTATGTATTAGGCAGCCTAACCTCCAAGCTTATGGTTGGGAGACTCATGGTGTTGTTGGGTAGGCGCTGGACAGCTAATCACAGGTTGGAGGTATGAACCCCAGGAGAAGGATGAGGCGATCTTCCCCCGGAAAGATTTATCCTTGACAAGTTATGAGTTGGACTGACTCAGTGGTGGTGAGTTTTTAGGTTGGGTTCTGCATATGGTAATAATCCCATTTGAAAATGGGCTGTATCTACTAATAACGCAGGATTGATGTAGGATGCACCTTGAGCCAATCTTTTTTAAACATAAATGATTACATGTAAGTTAGGAAACAGATGGGGAAGAAAGACCCTAAGTCACATATAGTCACACCAGAGAAAAAGCCTAAAAGTGACAAGGACCTTCCTCCAGAGTGGACGCAGAAAGACTTCCCTTAAAGCCAAGCATCCCGAATTCAGGCTTTCAGCTAAAGTCTAAACTGTGTGAAAATAAATTTCCACTTGCTAATGCTGTCCACATGTGTTATTTCTTCTTACAGCAGCACTCGATAACCAAGGCTGTCATGTGAACTAGCATACAGATTCTGTTAAGATCCCTTGGCGTTAGAATTGACTAGAAAGTAGGGATATGTCCTATTTTTAAAAAATGTATTGGCACATAATTCACATACCATACAATTCAATAGTTCAATCATATCAAGAAGAGTTGTACAATCATTACCCCAAACAATTTTAAAGCCTTTTCTTTTTTTCATGGTTAGAACTGATGGCAATTACACAACTCATTTTAAAAGCAATTTCACCATGAAAGTAGGACTATTTCTTATGCTTAACCAAGGCGAAGGTGGTAAAAATTTCACCATTTTGGTCTTTAAAATTTTCCTCCTGTCGACACTCCCTCTTTAGCATCATGATCTTGTTCTAAACCTCTAAGCTTCTTTGGTTAGGTACAAATACAAGCCGAGAGCCATGAAAGTGACCATCACGCAGACAGCACGGGACTTGGTCACATTGGTTTCTGTCCTATAGAGGACCACTTTACGATGGAGCTGACTTGACAGTAACTAATTTAACAACCACCACCATGAAAGCGAAGCTGCGATTGCAGACAAGGTAGCTGCATTTCTAAGACAAGATTTGAATTGACTGTTAAAAAACAAACAATAACCAACCCTACAACTCAAAGAAGTAAAAACTCAACCCGACACGGCCTTTTTCTTAGCTATTATTTTTCCCATTTGACAGCGCTTGTTGGTGATGTGAATGCATCACCTGGGAATGAAGCACATGTTTTCTCTTTTAATAAAAACGGAGGAGCTGATGCCAAGGGCTCAAGCAGAAATAAAATGCTTTGAAAACAAGGATGGCAACAAATGTACAAATGTGCTTGACACAATGGATGGATGGATGGATGGATGGATTGTGATAAGAGTTGTACGAGCCCCCAATAAAGTGATTGTAAAAAAGAAAAGAAAATATGGAGAAATATTTCTTACACAAGACAAAACACCAAAAAAAGACCAACCCCAACAAAACCAAGCAAAAACTCACGATGTAAATGTTTATTAAAAAGAAGTTGTGATGAGAATAAACTAAACGCCTTTGTAAAAAAAAAAAAAAAGAAGTTGTTGACCTACTCACCTCCTCCAACAACAACAACAGCAAAAAACCAAAAAAAAAAAGAAGGAATGAAAGAAAAGGGAAGAAGGTATAAACGGTATTTATTTTGGAAAGCTGTTTGAAATACAATGGAGGCAATATTCCCGAGCTGTTTCACTTCATGGTTCACTTCAGCATGGCTCAGGGAATCAGAGGCGGCAGGTTTCTGTAATTTTGTTTAACCAGGTCAGAATGGAAGAACCACTATTCATTACTGTCAGCATCTGATGTTTATGAAAGCCAAAGATTCGGACGTTTTATAGAAATCAATAAGACAATGACTTCTAGAATTTCAGTGGACTTTATGCTGCGGAACACGATGCAATAAAAATCAATGCAACCCAGTCTATTTGAATTTGAAGCCTCTCTCATCGTCTTTCTATTGTGCGCTGGACCATCTCACTGTCTGCTCTGGCTCCTGGTGACAGCAGCCATATTTCATGGTGTCCCTCCAGTGGGCTGTCGGCTGGTGATAAGCGATAATGGATCTGTCTGTAAGAACAGCTGTCTCCGAAAAGAGATGAAAAAATGTCCCTGCTCACACACACTGTATTAACCTTGACAATAATGAAGTATACAATGAACAGCTTTGCTCTAATAAGACCTCACTGTTGTTTTAAAAAACAACAACAATAACACAACGAAACACACAAACAGGCTTCTTTATGCTCTTCAGGGTGCACTTTGCATTGTCATCCAGGGTAAAGCTACATATTCCCATGACTCAACTCACTCTCCTTTTAAATAGTGTATGACGATTCCCATGACTCAACTCACTCTCCTTTTAAATAGTGTATGACGATTTCACTCTGTTTGCCCTGAACTGGTTCCCTTGCGTTTAAAATTGTAGTAAAATATATGTATTTCAAAGCATTTGCCATTTCAACGTTTTGGTCTGTTCACCTCAGAGGCATAAATGCCAGTCATCATATCGTGCAACAATCACCATTGTTTGTCCATTTTCCCACGATCTAAGCCTAAAATGCGGGGCCACCTAAGCCATGACCTCCCTTTACTCTTCCACCCTGGCAATCATGAGGAAACTTTAGTCTGTACACATTTGTTAAATTCTAGATATTTCAAGTAAAACTTGCATCCATCACGTTGATTCCAATTCACCGCGACCCTATAGAACAGAGTAGAACTTCCCCTGTGGGTTTCCAAGAGTGTAACTCTTTACAGGAGTAGAAAGCCTCATTTTTCTTCTATGGTGTGCCTGGTGGTTTTGAACTGCTGACATTGCAGTTAGCAGCCCAATGTATAACTGCTACACCATCAGGGGGTCACAATACTTCTTTATGTCCCATTTCACTTAGCATGTTTTTTAGAGTTCATCCATGTTGCAGCCCATGTCATTTTTACTTTGGGCCGAGTAATCTTCTACCGTGTGTATGTACCACATTTTGTTTGTCCATTTATCTCATGAGGGGCATTTAGGCTACTTATACCTTTTGGCTATTGTGAACAGTGCTGCCATGAACATTGGTGTACAGGTATCTTGTTTGTATTCTTGCTTTGGGGTATTTACATGAGAGGGGAAAGGCTAGGTCACAGGAAAATTTTATGTTCAACTTGTTTGAGAAACAGCTAAACTGTTTTCCATCAGTTTGCATTTCCACCAGTAATGGACGAGGTTCCATTTCTTCATCTCCTCAACACACCGACATCTACTATTTTCCTTCTCCGTTTTTCTTGCCTAATCACAGCTATTCTAGTAGACGTGAAGTGGTAGCTTGTTGTGGTTTAAATTTGCAACTTTCTTAAGACTAATGGTGTTGGGCTTTTTTTCATGTATTTGTGACTATTGGTGTATCTCCTTTGGTGAATTATTCATTTAAAAAACCCTTTACTATGAATTAAATGAAGGTCTACAGAGCATAAGATCAGTTTTACATTAAGCAATTCATACACATCTTCTTTCCATTGTTTTTATTGCGACCCCCTCACTTCATCGTTTCTTATGGCCTTTCTCACTAAGTGTTGTTTCCATTTCTCTGTTTTTTCCTAATGCTCTGAACTTTGTCACTGGGGAAGTGCTCCCTTTTTGACTTCAGATGGTTTATCATTCTATCACAGGGGTCTGTCTTGTCTCTATCTGATTGGTAAGTCTGGCCTCCTTAATAATTCTGGGTTTTGGTCCACATTTTCCTCCCACTTTATCTAAGACCTTTGACGATGATCTTTTTCAGAAAAGTGGGTAGTGTCAGCCAGCACCACGTTGGTCTTCAGGTCTCAGGGTGTGGAGACCAGCGTTCGTGTGGCCCAGGAGTTGGCTGGATGAATAGTTCCCACTTGTCTTTTGATTTTCATGAATCTTCTTTCCTCTGGACCGTGAGAGACTAATGGTGGCACTTTAGATGGCTGCTCGTGAATTTATAAGACCACGGTTACTACTCACCCAGTAGGATGAAGAACATTATCTCTGTGAACTATGTTATGCCAGTAGACCTTGGCAGGTGAACTATCTCAGTCCTTTGCCCATTTTTGATTGGGTTGTTTTCTGTTACCAGGTTATAGGTTATACAGGTTCTTTGTATATTCTGAATAATAAACTCTTACTTAGTACACCAGTCTTCAACATGTTCTTCCAATCTAGAGGCTAGCTCTTCACTTTAGTGCTAAAACTCTTTGGAAAAAAAACGTTTCCGTTTTGATGAAATCCCCTATATCTGTTTCCTTACTTGTCCTTTCCATGCCATTTCTTAAAATTCATTGTTGAAAACCACATCCCAAATCCTTACCTGTATGTTTTCTCATAAGAGTTTTATGATTTTAGTTTCTACACTGAGGCCTTTGATACATTTTGAGTTAGTTTTCATAAACGACACGAGGTCTGAGGCCTCATCCGTTCTTTTGTTTGTGGAAATCCAATTGTTTCAGCACCATGCAGTGAGGAGACGATTCTTCTCCCATTGTCTGAACTTAGCATGTTTGTCAAAAATCAATTGACTACATGTGTATGGGCTTATTTGTGGACTGAATTCTATGCCATTGGTCTATATTTTGTCATTATACCAATACCTGGTGATGTTTTTGTTCCTGTAGCTTTTCAATAGGCGATATGATCATGACGTGAGATGCTAACCTTTTAAAAGATTGCTTGGCTAGCGTCATACAAATTTGAAGCTGGGATTCTGTGAAGAAGACTGTGTTGATTTCTGATAGGTCTTCTGTGATGTTACATCAGCACTCTAAGAGCGAGGGCATTATTTCTCTCTTCTCGCAAAGAGGAAAATGAAGCTCAGAGAAGTCAAGTAACTTCCCCAGCATCTCCGAAGCTGATACGTGGAAGAGCTCGTTTTGAAAGCAATCACTGCTCTTACAAATACTAAACACCAACTCTTGATTAATATGAAAAACACAGCAGCATTCATCAACACACTCAACTTTAGCCCTTGGGTGGGTGGAAAGGATCCTAAAGCATGCGAGGTCAACTTCCACCTACTTTGTGATATAATGAAGGTCATGCAAGTCTACACACTTGGTGAGGTAATATAAAATATTTTGGACGCAAAACTTTTAAAAGAAAGGGTGCTTAAAACTCAGAAACATGGGGATTTGGGCAAAACAAGTTGAGTGTTCTTTAAATAATTAGTCTTCATCGCAATTCAAAATTCTATCACTGTAATAAAAGAGGCTTCTCACGACATCCTATTTCCTCAGATCCTGACATTTAAAAATGCAACAACCAGCAAAGTGCTTAGTCTATGCATCAGTTGACATACCCCTGCAAAATAAACCAAGTGATTCAATGATGCTTGAAATATTTTGAAATATTGCTAATATGCAGTGCTGTGTCAAAAATTTTTCCCTCCTCTTTATCAAGAAACACAAGGAACATTTAGTTTGAATTTGGTCAACTAAATTTTGAATCTAATTTCAGTGTCTAAAAATTAAATTGTTGTATTTTTCAACCTGACATTTTAAGCAATCTTTATAAATGTGAATATTATCTTTTCAAGGCATAACATGTGGGAAGAAACTCATTAATCTTGGTAGAAAGCTTCTAGGTAATAAAATACGTGTGTCATATTTCAGAAATTGGTTGGCCTCAGACCCCAGCAACCACCATAACAACATCATCAAGAACAACAAGAGAATCCCAAGGAAAATGTACGTCCTGAGGGGAAAAATCGGGGAGGAAAGCTGGGTTTCCAATCGCGCATGTGCCTTAGAAATGTACAAGTTCAGAATCCAATGTGGTTCTGATGTGCTGTCAAGTCACTCCCGACTCATAGCAACCCTCTGTAAGGCAGGCCCAAATGTGGCTGGTCCTGCCACCCTCACTGCTGTTCTGATGCTTGAGCTCATTGGGACAGCTGCCGGGTCAATCCTTCTCATGAGGGGGATTCCTCTTTGTCACTGACCCGCTCCTCTACTGAGCAGGAGGATTCGAACTGGTATGTCCAAGGTACATGGCCTGCAGTTTCCCTATCCTCACTTCCCAGGAGCTTCCTGGCTGGACTTCTTCCAGCTACGATTTGTCTGTTGTCCTGGCAGTCTGTGGTACTTCCGATATTCTTTGTTTGCCAACACCATCATGCAAATGCCTCAGTTCACTTCTGGCCTTCCTTAGTTATCGTCCACTTTTTGCACACATATCAAGTGCAGACTTGTCAATGTGGTATGTCATTTGATTTCTTGACTGGTGCTTCCATGAGCATTGATTGTGAATCCAAGTTAAAAAAAAATCCTTTGCAACTTCAATCTAGAGATTATCAAACATTTCTACTGATTAGTTCTCCATTTGTCTTTGATGATTTAAGTCCACACAGTGGTTGCTAGGATAGCCAAGCTATTAACAGAGAAGATGTATAAAAGAATTTTGTGGTCAATGAAAATCAATATTTTGATCAGGCTGCAGTGTCCAAATGGGTATAACATGTAAAATTTAACAGACTGCTGTTAAAATGTTTATGATTTGTTTCTTCTATTATGTGTAAGTTTTACTTTTGTTAGGAGGCCCTGGTCAGGAAAATAGTTCATGTGCCTGGCTGTTACCTGAAAGACTAAAGGTTTGAGGACACCATGGGTGAAAGTTCTGGTGATTTCTTTCTAAATGACCCGTCATTAAAAACTCTATAGAATACAGTTCTATGCTGACACACACAGGGTTGTCAGGAGTTGAAGTTGACTTGAATGGATTTATTCTTTTGCTAAAAAATAAAAAATTAGAATGGCATCAAACCAAGTAGTATCTTGACTTTCTCCAGCTAAGTTTGCACAATCTTGAGGGCACGTGGGGACACTGGGCAAGGCCCATGATGGGTGTCTGCCAGGCAGTTGTCATGGTAGGACAGTGGTGTATTGTAGAGTGGATGCTTGAGCCAGAGAGCAGCCAAAGCCCATTTCTGAAACCTAATCAAAGGCATGAGACTAGACCCAGTTACTCTCAGCAAATGAGGTTCTTAAAGCATGGCACTACTTAGAGTAGCAGGCTCCTCTCATTCTTCATCTCACTGCCAGTTCACTAGTGAGACCTGGCACTCTAGCAACCCAGAGAAACCTGCAATTGTGTGGGCATTTCCTCGAAGCACAGCAGAGGCACTACCTTGTCAATGGTTCTTTGATCTACCTAAGCCATAGAGTAAATTCATGGGTCTTTCTTTTCTTTTTCTGAGACTAATTTTTCCTGCGGCTAATACAGGGCACAGAGGATGTTCAAATTTAAAAGACTTTGACTCTGTGAGACCCATGAATGATGTGAGAAAGCACTTTAAAGGTTTCTTTCTCAAAGCCCTTTGGAAAAGCTGAGACAGCTTCAACTCTGTGGACCTTAACCAAGGTAGCCTCCCGGAATCACCTGGACAACTTAGGAAAATTCCAGAAGGTAAGGCCTCTCCCCCACCTCTGTGAGGAGTTCTAGTACTTTTAAAGCTCCCCTGGCGTTCCAGTGTGCAGCCAAGTTTCGGAAGCCCACTGCTGGTAGGCTTCCTCAGACCAGCCTGTAACCGCAGCACCTGCTGGGAGTTTGTTACGAATACAGACTCTCAGTGCCTGAAATAGTTTATTGTGCCAGCCTGGCTGATAAACGCAGATGGGATTGACTGAGGGGCGGAGAGATGGATGGCTTGGTGAGCCTTGCCTTTCTTGTCTCTCGCTCTGTGATCATCAGACCAGTGTGTGGCTGCCTTGCTTGTTCTGT
>NW_022109491.1:35954808-35955355 GCF_000313985.2 Echinops telfairi
TAATTATCTTTATAAATAAATATATTATATTATCAGGAATTTGGTTTTATCTCTCTAGAGAACCCTGTCTAACACAGTGCCCCTTTGGATCTATTGAATCAGAATTCGCTCTTTAACAAGATCCCCAGATCATCGCACACCATTAAAGTTTGAGCAGTGCCATTTGCCTTTCAATTTGCCGAGGAGGTCTCTCTCCACACTCTCGCTCTATCAATTCAGTTTAGAGTTTGAAAATGAGCCAGTTCTCTCTGTGGTATCTCTCGATCTACCTACCTATGAAAATACCATTGCTTAGTCCTGAACTCTAGATCAATAGGGTTACTTCTCTGTTTTATAGAAAGCAACAACAACAAAAATATAGATCCAACACTACAGGGAGGAAATGATTGATTTCCAACACCGAGGGCAACTCTGGCATGTTCCATGGCTAGGGTAAGTCAGCTGTGGCATGCTCCATGGCTAGGGTAAGTCGGCTGTGGCGTGTTCCATGGCTAGGGTAAGTCGGCTGTGGCGTGTTCCATGGCTAGGGTAAGTCGGCTGTGGCGTG
>NW_022109491.1:35955455-35974236 GCF_000313985.2 Echinops telfairi
GGCGTGTTCCATGGCTAGGGTAAGTCGGCTGTGGCGTGTTCCATGGCTAGGGTAAGTTGGCTGTGGCGTGTTCCATGGCTAGGGTAAGTTGTGTGGTTGGATGCAGGACTGTATCCATCTTACTGTGTTCAAATATCCCTAAAGTAAGTTTAAGACTGGGGTACAGAATTCTGAAAGGAGTTCACTGGGGAAAAAAATAAAATGTCTACTTGCCCAAGGCTTTTAGCCAGAAGAGGAAGAATCCTTGGTGCCAGCAAAAAGGACATCATCCCTCCTCTAACTGGGAGCAATAGCTAGCCGATCGTGTTTTGAAAGAGTGTGATTCTACAACTTCTCTTCCCTAAGGTACAGATTAGGGAATGGTGGGGGAAACACACACATACACTCTCTCTCTCCAGGAGAGATTACCTCCAACCCAACCCCAGAATTGTATTCCACCAACTGTGCTTTCATGTAATGACCACATAGTAAACAAAAACACTGTAAGAAACAGTTGATGCCCAGGCTTAGTTTGCTCTAGGAATGTTCTCAAAGTTCTAGTTCTCTATCTCGATCAGTGCCTCTCTATAACAAGCTCCTGAAACAAAACTTCCCCGGAGGAATGATTGCTACCCGGCTCCTCTTTTCTATTAGTACAACAGCTTTAAAAGTTGCACCTGGACTGCCTGCTGCTCTGCAAAACTGAATTGACAGCTGAACTATTGATCATGATCCCGGGTTCATTGGTGAGATCCACATGTTTGTATTCTTGTCTATTCTTCTCCCTTGTCATTTGCCTTCTTCCTTGACCCTCACTCCTTAACTGTATTTATAATTTACTATACATTCATCATGCCTCGCTTCATTATACATTAATGCCAATCCTTTTGAGGAGCAAAGTAGATGTTTCAAAACAATTCCTTTTGTGACCAGTTCCAGTGTTGAACAGTTTCCCCTTGTAAAAACAGATGTAAGTAACACTCAGCAGTTTCTGAATCCCTTAATTCTACAATTTCTGAATCCCTTAATTTTATGTCTGTTCCGAGACAATGGAATATATTCACCAATCAGGGTTTTCAGAAGGCTGCATTTTACTCATTAAGAATTCATTAAGAATTGGTGGTGGGTTAGGAACGCATTGGGCAGCTAACCACAAGGTTAGAAGTTTGAGCCCACTAACCATGAGAGAAAGATGAGCTTTCTGCTCTCATTTACAGGCTTGGAAACCCAGAAAGTTGCTATGAATTGGTGTCTACTTGATGGTAGTGAGTTTGCTTTTTTTTTTCTTAGCCCATTTTGCTGGTCAATTTGATTACAACTCTTAGTGACCCTATAGGACAGAGTACAATGGTCCCAATATTTGGGACAAATCTCCCCAAATGTCTGACAGCATTTCCAGTGTATTAGAGATCTGTTACAGAGAAGTGGCATCTACAATGGCGGTATATTGTAGTGTTCCAAGCAGTGCTTAAAAGCCTATCCCGACGCTGCTACCAAGAGCAAACAAATAAGGGTCTTTGGTTGGAACCCAAACACTAGGATTTGTAGACCTTCGCTAGGTGATTTCCAAAGTGCAGCCAAAACTGAGAAGTAGAGTCCCAACACAGTACCTCTCCCACTTGTGTGTCCCCTGGTGGACATGCAGTTTCTGCTTCCTCAGGTGTGGCGTGGAGCAGGAGGTTCCGCATTTTCTAACAAGCTCTCAGGTGAGGCTGAAGCTGCTGGTCTGAGGACCACACTTTGAGTTTCAAGGTCCCAAAGACCTGATCAAGTTCCTTTGACTGCTTAGTTGTGCGGAGCTTATTCTCAGGCAGTGAGATCTCCAACAGGTCAGACAGAGAACACTGACTTGTTAGCACAGCTATCTGGGTTCCTATCTGAGCTCGTGCAGCAGCAGTGTGAGGCCCATTGTTAGTAACCTTACCTCCCTGGGTCTACAGTTCCCTGTCTTCAATGAGAGCCTTTGTTCAGCTCCTGTCCAGATTTGAGTTTAGCTATTTTGCGACTCTTGGACTATTGAGGTACAGCTGCTGCACAATGCTAAATCTCCAATGTATTTGACTTGGCAGACAATGAATCTGGCCATTTTAACATGGAGGGACAAAACTATGTGCACTACTGAAGCTTGTGGGGACTTCCCTGCGCTGTGAAATAGTGGTATCACTAGGGTTGGTGCCACCACTGCAGTAACTGACGGTGGAGGGCAATCCATCCATCCCTCTGCAGGGCCCAGCACTGCGCCGTGGCAGAAGTATGTCTGACTGACTTGGGAGAGGGGACTAGCCAGAGCATGAGCATCATTCCGGGGCTCCTCTCAACTCTTTCCTGGACAGTCTGCCTGGCTGGTGCTTATATTTCCTTGTGGCAAGGACCCAAAACTTCTCTTCCAGAGCTCAGGAGCTCCATTCTGACCCACCACTGGTAGGGGATGAGCATGAATGTCAGTGATTCCTCTTGATCGAGTTGGGACACTCTCTGCTCTGTAGCACTTTCTCATATTGTGCTCTAGGTATGGGAGTAGAGGGGTGTGTTACGTGAGGACTCGTTAGCCAACCAGGCTTCACAATAATACAGCCAAGAGCTGGATCTCCATCTCTCTTTCCTGAAGTCTACATACAGGAGACCGTTTTCATATTCATGCATAAAACTTTAAACCCGTTCTGGAGTGAGAAGAGGTCCAGCAGGGGATGCTCAGAACCGGGGCATGCAAGTGCCACCATGGGATGAGGAAACGAACTAGAGGGGGAAAAGAGTCCTAGTGGGAAGCGTGGGCTCCATGACAGTGAAGTTCCTCTATAATCACTTATTCCTGCTCTTGTGTTTAATCCTTCCAAGAGCCCTGTTGTTACTGTTAGTTGCTGTCAAGTTTGCTTTAACTCATGGAGAGTTGGACACATGTGTAGCAAGCAGAACTTTCTCCATAGGGGTTTTAAGGCTGTGAACTTTTGGAAGGAAATCACCAGGCCTGTCTTCCAATTGCCTTTGGGTAGGTTGGAACCACCAATCTGTTGGGCTAGTTATCAGGCGTTAAACTGTTTGCACCACCCAGGAACTCCTCTACGAGCCCTATGAGGCAAATACTATTATGCCTCATTTCAAAAATTTGAATTCCAACCTCAACAATGACTGCCATGGAGACAGTTTTGACTGATAGTGACTCTACAGGACAGAGTAGAACTTCCCCTTTGGACTTTGGGGGATGTAAATATTTATATAGGAGCAGAAAGTCTCATCTTTCTCCTAAAAAGTGGCTGATGACATTGATCAATACTGATTTTGTGGCTTACAGCCCACACGTAACCTACTAGGTCATGAACAGAGAAGTTAAATTGATCACCCAAAGTCCCACAACCTCTGAGTGGTTGTAGACGTCTGAAATATTGTTTCAATTCTTCACCTCCCACCCTGTATTGATAATACACCCAACCCGCAGCATGTGACACCGAACCCCCAGCATGTGAGTTTTCAGCGCCTCCAGCATTGTATGTGGAGGATATAGTTTTGTGCTGTTGACTCTGACCTTGGCCATGTGACTTGCATTGGTCATTGGAATGTTGGTGAGCACCACCAAGAGGTTTTAATTGTGATTGTGTAGTTCGTGGGCTTGGCTGCTTGAGCTTGTGCCATCTGCTCTGAAAAGAAACTGAACTTGAGTAAGTGCCAAAAAGAATGCCAAGAAGCATATGGAATAAACCTGGACCCTACCTAACGCATCCACAGCGAATTTCAGCTGATCTGGAGCTTAAAGTAGAGTGATGCCACCCAGCTCGCAAATACATAAATAAATACATTTTAAAATGTTGGGTATTTAAAGCATCCTTAAAATTTCCAAGCTAATTGTTACTCAGTATTCTTGCTGCCACAGTTGACTGATACCATGTGGAAGACAGGCTTAACTTCTTAAATGGACCATGACTTTAGAATCCTTGCTCTAACCTTCCTTAATAAACAATCTAGAGAAGATCACTCGATCACTACCCGAGGCCAGTAGTCATTGTACTCAGGGTTCCTGAATTCCTCCCACTCATGGGTCAGGTCCAGCATGGATGCTCAATTGACATAATTAGTCATCCTTATGGATGGGGCCTCAGACTGATTTGTCAGACAATTCCCGAGAATCTATTTTATTCTCATCATGGACTCTGCAGGACTTTTCTATGCTGGAAACTAGCCAAAGGCTTGGTTTGCACATAATATTTGATAGAGCTGAGATTCAGAGCTACTCCAAATCCGTTCAAGATGATCACAATATCCAAGCAAAGGCAGGCAGGAAGCTCCAAGGCCCTCTCAGTCAGCCACTTTGGTTTCTTCTTAGACAGGAATTGAACTTAATCCAAGGAAGTCCCCATTGTGTCTGAATACACATAAGTGGAGCTTTGGCAGGCTAACATAGCTATATTCTAAACCTAGTGGTTAGTCACAAACCAATACGACAAAAAGGTTAGCGAATAAAACAAAATCTCAGAATAACACATCACCATCACTCTATGCATTTTCATTCCTTTTCCTCGAAGTCAAAGGTGGTTGGGATAGCAGTGGCTTTGAGGGCGAAGCCAAATTAATTAATCTTATCCCATGTGGTTTTCGCACCAATGCCAGGTGGGGCCACTGTCAATGCAGAAGCATAGCAGAGCCTAACAAGCTGGGAGTGTAGTGGTCTCTAAGGGAGGATTTACTCTTCTTGGGAGTATCTAGAGTACAAGGAAAGGACAGTGCTCTTCTTAGTGACCAGTTATCATGGCTTTCTGGGTTCATGGGGCTCTCAGGGAGCTAGGTGGCTGCCTCGACTTCTCCACAAGTGAGCAGCAGCCAGTTGAACCTACTGAGAAGGGAGAACCCATCCATTTTTTGCTCTTGATTCTACTCTACCTCCTCAGTTTTCTTCCTCCTGTTCTTGCAAATCCTGTCTACTTTTATCACTTCATTCTCTGGAGGCTTCAAGTCAGCTGTGGGTTAATCTGAAAATCTGCCTCTCCTGTTTTCTATGTTTCCCTGAACTTTCCCTGAACACTGTTTCAGCCTTACAGAAAAATTCAAGACTGTATTTTTACAGTATTGTTCTTGATTCATGTCCTCCTACATCCTCATCAGCAAAGACTGCCTTGATCCATGCTCCCTGACAGCACTTTGCTTCCTCCAGACAGCCTATGAAGTCAAGCTATTGTTCCACATTTACTAATGGCATCAGGGTGCTTACTAACCACATACAGTTTAAAGTGCATGCATACATTCTCTCTGTATTTAATCGTTATGATTAGCCCAATCACTATTATTATCATCACGTTATAGCTATGGAAACGAAGGCCTGATCTAGGAAGTACAAAGTTGATATTTGAATCTGGGCCCCTGGCTACTGAAACTATGTATTAACCAGAAGACCATCAGTGAAAAGGAGGAAGACTTTCAATAAAATGGGTTGACATAGTGGTTACAACTGTGGTCTCCAGAATAGCAATGGCTGTGAGATAGGTGCAGGGCCAACCAGTGTTTTATTCTGTGGTCCATTGGATGGCTGTGAGTTGAAATGGATTCTGAATCACTTAACAGCCCCACTTAAAAAATGTGTGTACCTCAAAAGGCATGAGATGTCAACAATTAATCCACAGATTGTGATAATAACTCTAAATATCAACGGCCTTAATGCCTACCTTAAAATAAAAAAGCTCACAGACTGGCTTGGAAAACATAACCTATCGATCTGTTGCCTGCAGGAAATACATCTTAAGCTTGCAGACAAGAATACACGAAGAATAAAAGGCTGGTGGAAGATATACCAGGCAAACGGCAACTCAAAAAGCAACAAAAAAAGCACGAGTCGCAATCTTAATCAAAACTGATCTCAAGGTTAAAACCATAAAAAAGAGATAAGGAGGGGCACTATTTAATGCTCAAAGGATCAGTTTACCAGGAATCAGTGAGTATAATAAATATATATATGCACCAAATGAGAGACTCGCAAAATTTGTCAAACTATTCAAAACACGAAAAAAGATATCACAGATTCAACCATTATAGTAGGTGACTTTAATACACCACTTTTAAGAAAGATCATTGGGAAGGAATGAGACAAAGAGACTATAGAGTAAACACCACAATTAGGCAACTAGGTCTGATAGACATATTTAGTGCTTTCCACCAAAATACAAAAAATACACATTCTTCTCAAGCATGCATGGCTCATTTTCAAAAATAGACTACATGCTGTGACACATGTCAAGCCTGAGTAAATTCAAGCACATAGAGGTTATGCAGATGTCCTTCTCGGATCATCATGCCACAAAGCTGGAGATCAATAAAAGGATGGCCAGAGAAACAAGGGCAAACAATTGGAGGATGAATAATGATCTTCTGTCACATGAATGGGTACTGACCCAGATTAGAGGGATCAGAAAGTTTCTAGATGCTAATGAGAATGAGAATACAATGTTTCAAAACCTATGGGATACGGTGAAAGCAGGCTTCAGAGGTTGCTTGATAGACTTATGATGGAATCGCTCTCACAAAACCTCCAGCAACTAGAACAGAATCAATAGATCAATCCCTCCAATAGCAAAATAAAAGAAATAATAAAAATCAGGGCAGAGTTGAACTACTGGGAGACAAAAGAATGATGCAGAAGATTAATGCAGCAAAAAGCTTTTTCTTTGAAAGACTCAACAGAATTGACAGACCGCTGGAAAACCTAACCAAAGAAATGAAAGTGTAAACAATAGCCAGGATGAGGAATGAAACAGGGGGATCACAATAGACCCTAATGAGATTAAAAGGATAATCACAAAATACTATAAAAGTCTGTACTCTTTTTTCCCTTCCCTCCCCGCTCCCCCCTCCTCCCTCCCTCATGAGCCCTTGATAATTTATAAATTATTATTTTGTCATATCTTGCCCTGTCTGATGTCTCCTAATGCTTGGGGCTTAAGTGGAGAGGAAATGTTTTGAGAATGATGAGGGCAATGAATGTACAAATGTGCTTTACACAATTGATGTATGTATGGATTGTGATAAGAGTTGTATGAGCCCCTAATAAAATGATTATATTTAAAAAGTCTGTACTCTAATGAATTCAACAATGTGGAAGACATGGACAACGATTTGGAAAAACAACTCTCCCTAGACTATCTCAGATAGAGGCCAAGAACCTAAACAAACCCATAGCAAAAGAAGAAATAGATATGGTAATCAAGAAGCTACCAACACAACAACAAAAAGCTCCTGGACCAGATGGCTTCATAGGAGAATTCTATAAATTATTCAAGGAAAAGCTGATACCAATCCTCCACAAAGTATTCCAGAGTGTAGAAAGGATGGCAAACTCCCAAACTCATTTTACGAAGCC
This sequence comes from Echinops telfairi, assembly GCF_000313985.2. NCBI lineage: Eukaryota > Metazoa > Chordata > Mammalia > Afrosoricida > Tenrecidae > Echinops > Echinops telfairi. The sequence continues at coordinate 35,962,771 of NW_022109491.1, forward strand.
AGTATAACTTTGATACCCAAACAGGGCAAGGATCCCACAGGAATAGAGAACTATAGACTTATATCTGTAATGTACATAGATGCAAAAATATTCACTAAGATATTGGCCAATAGAATACAAAAGTGCATAAAATGGATCATCCATCAGGATCAGGTAGGATTCATCCCAGGGATGCAGGGATGGTTTGACATTCAAAAATCCATCAATTTTATACACCACATTGATAAGAAAAAGTTTAAGAACCACATGATAATATTTATAGTTGCAAGAAAAAGCATTTGCCAACATCCAACACCCATTCCTAATTAAGACGCTTAAAAGGACAGGAATGGAAGGGCAATTCCTCAAGTTAATACAAGCTATCTATGAAAAGCTGACAGCTAACATCGTAGTCAATGGAGAAAAGACTAAATCAATCCCACAGAAAAAGGGGACCAGACAAGGATGTCCCTTGTCTCCACTTCTATTCTTCAAAGTATTGGAAAAACTGACCACCAATTTCATGTGGAGAGGAAAGAAGCCCAGAATTAGCAGAGAATTCAAGAAGAAGGTCAAAGTCGGAAGGCTCGCTTTACCTGACTTTCACACCTACTACACAGCTACAGTGGTCAAAACAGCGTGGTACTGGCATAATGACAGCTACACAGACCAATGGAAAAGAACAGAAAACCCAGAAATAAAACCATCAGCATATTGACAAGGGCCCCAAAAGCATCAAGTGGGAGGGCAATGCCCTGTTTAACAAGTAGTAATGGAAACAATGAAAATCCACATGTAGAAAAATGAAACATAATGTCTACCTTACCCCATGCACAAGAACAAACTCGAGTTGGATCACAAACCTAGAAGTAAAACCTCAAACCATCAGGACAATTAGTGAAGGAATTGGGACAAACCTAAGAACCTTGGCCCAGGGAATACACAGGCTAACTGCAATAGGGCAGGGTATACACACAGGGGAACCTGAAATTGACAAGTGGGATTTACTAAGGATAAAACACCTGTGTGTGTCAAAAGACTGTACCAAGAGGGTAACAAGACAACCCACAGACTGGGAGAGGATTTTTAGCAATGACACAACAGGAAAAGGGCTTATTATGAAAATCTACAATACCCTCCTTGCCTGCAAAAAGAGGAAAACAGTTAACCCTTTGAAGAAGTGGGCAAAAGAACTGAAAAGAAGTTTCACTAGGGAGGAGATCCTAATGGCCAATAAACATATGAGAAAATGCTGCCGATCATTAGCCATCTGAGAAATGCAAATTAAAACAACCATGAGATACCATCTAACATCTTTGAGGCTAGCCCAAATCAGAAAACCAGAGAGCAACAAATGTTGGAGGGGATGTGTGGAGGAACTCTCCTACAGCTGGTGTCTTGTAGATATGTACAGCGCCATGGAAAGCGGTCTGGCGATACTTAAAAAAGATGGAAATTGATCTACCTTATGACCCAGCCATCCCTCTACTGAGCATATATCCAGAAGAGGTAAGAAATAAACCATGACCAGTCGTATGTGGTCCAATGTTTATTGTGGCACAAAACACAATCGCAAAGAGTTGGAAACAACCTAAATTTCCATCAGCAGATGAGTGTATCAGTAAACTCTGGCACATACACACAATGGAGTACTATACATCACTAAAAAGCCCTGATGAGCACATGAGACACGTCTTTTCATGGGAAAAGTTGGCGAAGTCAGCCAATCACAAAAGGAGAAGTACAGCATGTTTCCCCGGAAGTAAGTGTAATCAGCACGATAGGTACAGAGGAGAAACCACCTATATCAGATCATTTGAGTAGAGATACAGGGAGTCTGGAGGAGGTTGGACCAAACCCAAGGAGGTACATGTTGGTCCAACACAAAAATGGGAAAAGGAGGGAGGGTGGGGGGGAGAAAATGAGGGTGGTGGTGAAAGTGAAATGATGATGGAGGGAGCAGGGTACTAACCCCCTAATCCAGGGGGAGAGTACTGGTCTTGTCTCCACAGAATCGGGAGTGGGCATGCAGACTCTACCATGATGCACCAAACCATGAGGACAGCGTGGACACATGGAAGGATGCATGAGAATAGAGAGCTCCCGGGCTGGCCCCAACCAGAACCAAACTGACCCCCTCCCTAGAAGTGGGTGTGGTAGAGAGTGGCACTGATCCTATAGGTTGGGGAGAGGGGCCAGCAATGCCACATCCACAAGAGACAGGCTGGGAGGGAGGAAGAGAAAGAGAGAGCCAGACTGGACCCCAAGCTGGCACACCAGGCTCAGAGGATGATATCCCTGCGGGGAGCTAATGGGACACAGAGGGGACTGGGCAAACGACAACAGCATGTGCATGCTGTCCCCTTACTGGAGCAGACTGCGACAGAGGACATTTCTGGGACTACACGGTGGGGAGGCAGGGTGGTCTGAATCCCACAAGGTGTAGCAAACCAAGAAGGGAGCATACCAGACCAGCAGCTATAGCAAGGCAGAGCCACGAAGCCCCTGAGGAGCCCCCAAGGGGGCACTCCAGGCCAGGAGGGACAGCTCCTGGACAGTCTTAAAGGCCAGCGAACAGACCTAGGATTTTTGTATATATCTTCTCTTTTTTTTAATTTAATTTTTTCTTATTTATTGATTATTATTTTTATCAGTTTGGCCTATGTTGCAGTTGGTGTGCCTACCGATATAGGATAGGCATGGAGGCATGCCTGAGGAGAGAGCAGTGAGACCAATGGTCCTGGGGAGGCCTGGGAGGTGAGGGCAGTGGGGGAAGGGAGTGGTGAGCAGGCTGTGCCATGGACAGGGGAACAACTGGAGTGTTGGAGTCAATAACAAGGAGGAGACAGGGATGCAAGGGGGGTGGGTGTTGGAGCAACAGCAAACTAGCTAAGAGGAGGTATCAAGAGGTGGAAATAAGGGGGATGTGGCAGTGGGGCAGGAGGAAGGTAAAAGGAAACAGAGGAAGGACCTAGGAAGCAAAGCAATGGATAGAGGTATAAATATAACCGTGTACATATGCAAATACATTAATCCACAAAATAGAGGTATTGGTCCATGTACTTATATGGCAATACACTGAGGTAGGGGATGGACTTCTGGCCTCTGCTCATACCCTCCCTAGATACAAGAACACTTTGTTCTAACAAATTGGCAGTCTGAGATGTTCACCCTCCTGACACAATCCCCAATCGCTGAAGACAAAACGGGCGCATAAGCAAATGTGGTGAAGAAGGTGGATGGTGCCTGGCTATTAAAAGATATAGCATCTGGGGTCTTAAGGCTTGAAGTTACACAAGTCGCCATTCAGCAGTGAAGTAACAAGTCCACATGGAAGAAGCACAACACGAGTGTGAACATGAGGAGTCATAGAGAGCAGGCAACAAGCATCAGCAGACACATAACAAACAAAAAAATATTGTTGAGAATGAGGGGGGTTAGAGCAGAGACTCAAAGCCCATCTGTAGACAATGGCACAGAGGGACCACAGGGAAGGAATGAGTCACCAGCGTGCAGTAAAGCATCGATGAAAGACACTATACTCCTCTGGTTCCTTGAGGTTTCCTCACCCCAGACTAACATGACCCCAGTGCTGCTTCTCAATTCAGACTACACCAGAACATGTACATAGGTATAGATAAGAGATGGGAGCTCAATGGTGGACGGCTATCAAAAGATAAAGCATCTGGGGTCCTAAAGGCTTGAAGATAAACAAGCAGCCATCTAGCTCAGAAGTAACAAAGCCCACATGGAAGAAGCACAACAGCATGTGTGACCATGAGGTGTCGAAGGGGTCAGGTATCAGGCAACAAAGGCAAAAAAAATCATATCACTGTAAATGAAAGTGAGTGCAGAGTGGAGACCTAAAGCCCATCTGTAGGCAACTGGACACCCCCTTACAGAAGGGTTGTAGGAAGGAGATAAGCCAGTCAGGGTGCAGGGTATCAATGATAAAACATACAACTTTCCTATAGTTCTTAAATGCTTCCTCCCCCAACTATCATGATACCAATTCTACCTTACAAATCTGGCTAGACCAGAGGATGTACATTGGTACAGATAGGAACTGTACCAAACACAGGGAATCCAGGACACATGATCCCTTCAAGACAAGTGGTGAGAATGGCAATACTGGGAAGGAGGCAGGAAGGAGGGGTAGAAAGGGGACCGATTACAAGGATCTACATTATAACTCCCTCCTTGGGGATGGACAACAGAAAAGTGGGTGAAGGGAGACATCGGACAGTGTAAGATATGACTAAATAATAATAATTTATAAATTATCAAGGGTTCATGAGGGAGGGGGGAGGAGGGAGGGAGGGGGAAAAACGAGGAGCTGATATCAAGAGCTCAAGTAGAAAGAAAATGTTTTGAGAATGATGATGGCAACAAATGTACAAATGTGCTTAACACAATGGATGGATGGATGGAATGTGATGAGTTGTACGAGCCCCCAATAAAATGATTTTAAAAAATGAGATGGGAGCTCATGACACACAGAATCCAGGAACAGGAGTGGGAATAGTGATAAGAGAAGGGTAGGAGGAAGAGGGGGAGAGGACAGTAGAAAGGGAGAACCTATCGCAGTGATGGACACAGAACCATACACCCCTCTCCAGGGGGAAGAACAACAGAAAACATGGGGAAGGGAGACAACGGTTGGTGTGAGACATGAAAATAATAACAATGTACAATCTATCAGGGGATTATGAGGGTGATGGGGAGGGTGGCGGGGGAGAGGAGCTGATACCAAGGGCTCAATAGAAAGTAAATGTGTAGAAAAGAATGAAGGCAACCTATGTACAAACATGCCTGATTCAATTGATATATGGATTGTGATAAGCATTGTATAAGCCCCCAATAAAATGATCGTTTAAAAAATGCATTTACTTAGCAGGAGCTGTGTTAAGGGCTCTCTCTCTCTGTTTTGAAACTTAATCTTCACATATACTACAATTTGATCTAATTTAGATACCCCTTTAAGTTTGGGCTCATCTGTTTGTTTGTCATACTGCGATGAAGAGTTTCATGTTGCTGGGCTACTGGAAGTTAAACTACCAGTATTTTGAATAGCAGCAGGGTCACATGCTTCGAAAGTAAGACAGATTAGGAGCAAGGACCTGGAAAGGTATTTCTTTTAAAAAATTGGTCAATGAAAATCCCAAGCAGATCAGTGGAACCTTGTCTGAAACAGAGTGGAAGATGAGCCTCTGGGGTTGGGAGAGCCTTAGAACATGAGCAGGGCAGTGCTGTTGCCTCAAAAGAGAGTTGACCTTAATGATGGAGATGTCCTACAGCTTTGGGGACCTTCCTTTCCTGATGAGCATGCCTAAAAATGAAAAGAAATAGCTGCCAACACCCATTCCTAATCAGAACATGGAAAGTATGAAATAGGAATCAAGAAAAAAATGGAAGTTCTGAAAAATGAAGTACAATACTTTGGTATCCTAGGCATTCCTGAGCAGAAATGAACTGATATTGGTCATTTTGGATCAGATAGTCAGATGGTTTATGACATTGAGAATGAAGCATCCAAGAGGCATGTTATATTAATTATTAAAAAGAGCAGTTGACGACCTGTCTTGAAGCATAACACTATCAGTTATAGGATGCTATCCATGTGTCTATAAGGAACACCGGCTACTATTGCTATTATTCAAATCTGTGTATCAGTCAGTAAAGCCCAAGGTACTAAAACTCATGATTTTCACCAAGTTCTAAAGTCTGAAATTGATGGAACAAGCAATCAAGATACCCGGGTAATGACTTGTGATTGGAGTGGGACAGGTGGAAACCAAGATGGAGCATTTATATTTGTGAAACATGGCTTTGATGATAGAAATGACAATGAAGAGCACATAATAGATTTTTTTCCCCAAGACCGATGACTTCATTTTTGGAAACACCTGTTTTGAACAACACAAATGCCAACTATACATGTAATATTCACCATAGAGAATGCACAAGGATCAGATCTATTATCTACAACATTCGAGGAATGACATGACAGAGAAGCTCAATATCATCAGTTAGAACAAAGCCAGGGGCCCACTGTGGCACAGACTATACATTGCTAATATGCAGATTCAAGTTGAAATTGAAAATAGCAAAACAAGAAGCTGAGACTCAATGTATGACATTTGAGTATATCCCACCTAAACTTAGAGACTATCTCGAGTCTACTTGATCCATTGACCCCCAATGACCCAAGACGCGATGAGCTGCAGCAGGACAACAAGGACATCATACATGAGGGCAGCACACGGTCACGAAAAAGACAAGCCGCAAGCAAAGCCATGAATAGATGTCAGAAGCAACTCTGGAACTTGCTCTTGAACATAGAGTAGCTAGAGTGAGTGGAAAAAATGATGAAGTATAAGAACGTAACAGATGATTTCAATGGAAAACTCAGGAAGACAAAGTGAAGTATTAGGAAATGTGCAAAGACATGAAAGTGGAAAACGAAGAGGGACAAACAAGCTCAGCATTTCGCAAGCTGGGGTCTCAATTCACTGCTACGGAGTCGATGCAAACTCCGAGAGACACTATAGGACAGGGCAGAGCTGGCCCTGTGAATTTACGACTGTAACTCTTTATAGGAGTAGAAAGCCTCATCTTCTCCCACGGAGTGGCTGGTGGTTTTGAACAGCTGATCTTGGCATTAGCAGTCCAATGTGCAATGACTATGCCCAGGGCTCCTACTCTCAAGCTGAAAAAACCGAAAAATAGGAAGAAAAAAAATAACAAGCCTGAGTTGCAATATTGAAGTATTCCACGGGCAAAGTATTGAATGACTGAGGAAGCTTCAAAAGATTAAGGTAGTACAGAGAGTCACTTTAACAGAAGGAACTGGTTAACATCCAGTCATTTCAGCAAATAGCATATGATCAAGAATGGATGGCCTTGGTAAAATGGGTGAAAAAGAGGAAGACTCTCGACGAGAGAGGCTGACACAGATACGGAAACAACCAGTTGAAACACAGCAACGATGGTGAGAACGGCACAAGAACGTTGCTCTGGTCTAGTTAGCGTCCATAGGGTCATTCGGTTTGGAACCAACTTGACAGCACCTAACAACGACAATAACAACAACAAGACTGGAAGAATGATGGTCACCATATGTCAGGAGGCCCAGGTAACGGAATCAGGTCTGGATAAGGGTTAGTTCAGACCACATAACATGTGTAAATGGAGGAATTAGGGTTTGAAACCAGGTCTCTGTTCCAAAGATCTGTCTCTCAAAGTTACCGATCACTGTTGAAAATGCCTGCATTGAAATTCGTGATCTTCTATGGGATCCTTCTGCTTTGTGAATCACTCGGAAGTGATCTATTCTGCTCCTTTGCTACCCTCACCCCCAAACATCCTCCCTTCTTTAGACACCCGGGGAGAAGTGGAAGGGATGCCTGCTTGTGTTGACTCTACTTTCTCCCTTTTAATGGGCCACTGTGTGCTGAAGGTCAGGCATTCTATGGTGGGGGGGGGGTTTAGAATAGATTTACTTATTGTTGAGGCGACACCTGGAATTGAATCCCACTGTGAAGTGTCACAGAAAACTGCAGAGAACAGGTGTCATTCGTACAGAGGAAATCCCAGGAAGCCACGCGGGAGAATGGGCAAACTGCAACGGAAATGAGAGGCCTCCAGAACAGAGCACTAAGGATCTGGTTGGAGCTGTGGGAAACTGTGGCTCAGTCCTGCTGAGGGTCTGCTGGGGAGCTCTGGATGGCCCACACCACAATGATCTCACCAAGGGACATGGGACTGGGAGACTTATTCACCACTGCCTTCCCTCGGTGATTAAGCATTAGCTTTGAGGCACTGAATCGCTGATGCTTCAGGGCTGAGCTGAGTGAGGAATGGGCAAACTCCTGGAGCCGGCAGGAGCTGCCTGTGTGCCTGAGATTGGTCCATTGAAGCTGGCGGTAAACACAGGTGGACTCAGGGAATCCGAAGTAGGGCATCCACATGGCCCTACAATGGGCTTTGCCCACAGATAGTCGCAGGCTTGAATAGTGCAAAGCACAGAAACCTCTCTCTAAGTATTAACTTTTTCACTTGAAAACCAGGTAGTGATACACTGCTAGACCGATGGGAGGAAGAACTGGTGAGGCAGGTGGATTAGTACCTTGTACAGGTTGGGGCCTGGAGTGGGTGGCTCCTGCTGCTTCCTCTGTTGGACTGAAAGTGAAGGGGATTTTGATGGTCAAAGGAGGACCCACGCCAGCATATTTCCCTACAGTGAAGGATACTTGATATGTGTTTGTTGTCTGGATAAATAAGAGGAATAAAGAGTCCCAAATCTGGATGATGGCCTGAGTGGGACAATTGGGCATGGTAGCATAGAAATGCCCCAAAGGGAATGACCCTTTGGCACCCTCTGGCCACATCTACTACACCTGGACCTATGCCTTGGCAAGTCCATTTCTGGGCATATAACTCTAAAGAAATACCCAAGTTTGTCTGATAAAAGACATAGCTAAAGAGAGTAGATAGTGATAATGGGTCTTTTCCTAACAAATGAAACTTACCCAAACAGCTCCAAACAATAAAATTAACAAATAAATCCTGGTATCGTTGTACAAAGGCCCACTATGTAGAAATGAGAATGAATGGGCGGCATCAACACGAAACAATAAAGCTGCATCTCATAATCATAACTGTGAGCCAAAGAAGTTATGTGCACGATATCCTATGCTCTGGGATTGCTTTAACATAAAGTCTGAAAATTAGAGAAATCTCTGGTGAGCAGTGGTACCCTTTGGGGGTGACCCTGAATGGAAGTGGGTGCAATATTGTGCCTCTTGATTGGGTGTGTTCCTTTGTCAAAAAAATCCTTTTGGCTGGGTGCTGTGAGACACCCATTGAAGCTTTGACACAGTGGGGTCAGGGGAGCATGGGTGTTGATTCTGGAGCAGCTCCAGGGCCGGCCTCTCTGGTGATGGGAAGGGATGGGAAAGACCAAGACACCAAACGTTACTTTCTGTTCAAGGACATCACAACGCAAGTGACTTGAGAAAGCCAAACTGGTTTTAGAAAATGAACTAAGCTCTGGGGCCCCCAAACTGCTCTTTGAGGAGTTTTGAATCTTTGGTAAAAACTCTGGCCAGAGATGCCAAAGGTTCTTCAAAGCATTCCTCAGTGGAAGCCTGATTGACATTTTCAAAATGAGTGTGACTTTCACAAGACTCACGAATTACAAAGGGAGAAGAGTAACCGTTGGGTGCAGAGACCTGCAGGCACCACCCATGTGACATGATCATAGTGGCCGGTGCCAGTGATGGACCAAATGGACAATCCTGTGCCACCTGCCCAGATGCAACGCATCACCCAGCATCACCTCCTGGCTGTCCGGCCAGCGGGACCGCACTTTGAACCCAGTTGTGAGGATGTGCCAGATAAAACTAAGGTGGAGTATATTTCACAAATCACGGGCCTGAACTCGTGAGACATGGCACCATCAAGAAAGACACAGTGAGGCTGGACGACAGTTTCCGGTGGACGGAGACGGAAGAAATGCAACAGGGAAACAAAACGGCTGGGCTTTCCACGGAATCCTTTGCTACAAGGATCGCTTTTTGCAACAACTCGAGAAAGGTACTAATGCCAGAGGATTTGTGTGAGGGCTGATGTGCATGGGGAAGGCTCGTTGAAAGGTGTGAAGTTGGAATTTGCCCAGAAGTACCTTGGAAATATCAATCGTCGTCACACACGTGTGTCACCATGAGTTGGAATGGGCCCCGATGGCAACCGGTTTTCAGTATCTGCATCAATGGCTGGATTGTGATGGGTCTTGTAAAAGGATGTCCCTGATGGCAGGAAATACACATTCTGGAATTTGGAGGGGATGAAGGATCAGGGAGGGAAATTAACTTCCAAACGCTAGCGACCCAAAGTTCTTTGTGCTTGCAACGCTTTGGTACATCGGAAATGTTTCTGAAATAAACAATGAAGGCAAAGCCAGTTTCCACTCCTGCTTTAGCGGGGGACGTTTCCAGAATGCAGAGAACATAAGGCGGCGGTGCGACTTCGTGGAGCGAATTTAAAGTGACCACTCACCTCCGCCTAGAACGGGGTGTCAGATACCCATGGTCTCAGGCAACTTTCTGGCGTGACTGCCATGCCCTGTTTTCAAATTCAGACAGAAAATATTTGAAATCTCCAATGTCGTCCCTGCAACACCTGACACGGGACTTTTCAAAGGGAAATGGATGTGTAGCGCGCACATTTTCTCAAATTAAAAGGAAGATGGATCGGAGGACTCCACAGTGAATTAATTTATCGGAAGCTACCGAGACACTCTTTGAATCATTTAGATTCGATTTGCCTTGCTAGACAGGCCCACTTCCACCATGTTCTATTGCGGGTGTTAGATTGGCCCTGACAACCCTAATCAATTAAACTGCGCAGCCGCAGCCCCTGAGACAACGGAGACAAGGAGGAAAGAGGAGTGAGGCCCAGCGCTAGGCAGGATGGCTATCGAGGGTGATGAGCAATCAAGCAAAGCATCTTCAAATCTAGCCAATTACTGAGACCTTGGCCCCCACCCAGCACAGTCATTACCCGCACAAGATGCACTCCACACGCCTCTACGGAGAACAAGTCTTCTGGCACTTCGGGTCGTCTACCAGAATATTGGCAGCTTCAGGGTCCTGGGACAGGGGTGGGGGTAGGGGTGGGGAGGGGTGTGTTAGGCTCTACATGGCCTCTCCTATAATGAAGAGCAAATTCCTTCCCTTCACTCTCTTACCCATGTCAGAGGCTCCAGTCTGAAGTCTGTCCCATTGTGGTGGCATGCGTGTTACAGGCTGGCCTTCAGGTAGAGTGTGACCGTGGAAGTGAGTCCAGTGGAGGGGTTGCTTCCGGTTGTAGCCCCGTTTGAGTCACCCCAACCAACTAAGCTCTGGTGATCCTGAGAGGTTTCACTGGCTAATTTTGGAAGTAGATCACCAGGCCTTTCTTCCTACTCTGTTTTAGTCTGGAAGTTCTGCTGACACCTGCCCACCATGGGTGTCTTTGCTGATAGAGGAAATCTGAGTACTGGTGGCATAGCTTCCAGCATCACAGTAACATGCAAACCACACGGTAGGACAGACTGGCAGAGGGATGGTGGGAGGCCTGGGTAACATTTTGTTTACGAAGGTGGGACTTGATAGAAATTAGCAACAGTAAACAACTAAGCGAGCACTGAGCAGGAACCGCACCCCATTTCCGGGATAAGAGCACACAGACCACCTCCATCTCATTCGATTGCTAACCTCCTGCTGCTTCCCCCTGTCTAGGAGAGAACAAAGCTATAGGGTTAAGGGTAAAACCATAGGGTTAATACTCAACGCTGTTCCTGTAAACTGCCCGTTTACTCCTGTGCCCCTTCCTGCCACACGTCTGACTCAGTCAGTCCCAACCCTGCACATATCCTCCACTCCTCCTGTGTCAGTCTGGGTAGACTAGAGAAACAAATTCATAAACACACATATGTATATAAGG
>NW_022109491.1:35976126-35988555 GCF_000313985.2 Echinops telfairi
AAAAAAGTGGACACAGTCATAGCTTTGTAGGGAGCCCTGGTGACACAGTGGTTAAGTAGCCCAGCTGCTAACTGAATAGTCAGCAGTTCAAAACCAGCAGTCACTCAGAGAGAGAAGGAAGGAGCTGGCTTCCATAGAAATGACCAGGAAAACAACAACAAAAACTTCAATGACACTGAGTTGATTCTGATTCTTCATGAGCCCATAGTACAGTGGTTGTCAACCTTCATAATGCCTTGACCCTTTCATACAGTTCCTCATGTTGCGGTGACCCCCCCAACCATAACATTTTTTTCATTGCTATAACTGTAATTTTGCTACTGTTATGAATCGGGCGACCCCTGTGAAAGGGTCGTTCAATCCCCAAAGGGGTCACGAACCACAGGTTGAAAACCTCCCCTATAGAAGATTTCAGAGACTAATTTTTATAGGAGCAGATGGCCTCCTGTATCTCCTTTAGAGTGGTTAGTGGGTTTGAACCTCTGACCTTGTGGTTAGCAGCCCAAAGCCTAACTAAACCACAGTGCCACCAGGCATCCTTATAGAGCGATTACAGCTTTGGAAATCAAATGGAGCAATTCTACTCTGTCCTAGAAGATTGCGGCCTGTAGGAACTGACTGGATGCCAGTGGGCAATTGAGACTTCATGGTTTTGAAACCACCACCATAACTGCTCTCAGAAGTAGTCAACCCTGCCCCCTGGTGTTTGAGACATAAAAGCAACGGCAGGTACAAAACCCAGACCAAAAACTGTTGCTAGAGACAATAATGATGCATGGTGACTCCAGGTGAATTTCTTGGCTGCCATCTTTTACCTGAAACAGATCACCAGGCCTTTCTTCTGACCTACCACTGGTGTGTTGGCACTGCCAACATTTTGGTGAGTGTAAAGTGAATACTGTTTGTGTCACATAGGGACCTGAAGGGCCCCTTATTTAAAACAAAACAAAACAAAACAAAACACTGGAACGAGGCTGAAATTACTCTGGCTACACAAAACCAAGCTTAACTAATGAAGTCCATAGTGTTTTTTCATGTACTGTATTGAAATTTGGGCTGCTAACCACTACAGGGGACATCTATGAAGTAGAAGAAATAGCCTGTGCTTTGCAAGTAATGGGCTGCTAACCTCAAGGTGGGGGGGTTCACAACTCCCAGCCGCTCCTTGGGAGAAAGGCGGGCTTCCTACTCCCTTAAAGAGTTGTACTCTTGGAAACCAACAGGGGCAGTTTGACCCTGTCCTAAAGGGCTCACTATGAATAGGCATTGACCAAATGGCAGTGAGTTTGGGTTTTGGTTTCCGATAATCAGAGAGTTGGTGGTGATGCAGGCCTGACATTGGGCAGCTAGCCACAAGGTCGAGTTCAAACCACAAGGGAGAAAGAGGAGGCTGTCTGCTCCCATGAGAATTACAGTTTCTGATACTCTCTATTGGAGTGTTTCCCAAAGTGGGTGATCCTGCCCCCTGGTGGGCACTTCAAAATCCAAGGGGGCTGCAAAAGCAGCTACCTACACTTTACCCAGGATTATGAGCTACAGTATATATTTTTTAATTATCAGTAGGGCATTGAGAAAATGTTCCCCCTGAAAAGCGGGAAGTAGGTCAACTAAGTTTGGAACTTATGCTCTAAAACAGGGTCACTAAGCATCAGAATTAGTTGGGTTCTAGCACCGAGGGGAGCTCAGTTCTGAAGGGGAAAGGACTTGAGGACTCGACTCGTCTCTATTCAACCAGCAAAGCAGGCCTCTTTTATGATTTTAAGTTCTGTGCTATATTTTTCTTCCATTCTGTCTAGGATCTCCTAATGCGATCCTTTTCAGTAGTTGGGAGTGGTAGCCGGGCACTCTCTAGTTCATCTGGCCTCAGGGCTCTAGGGACGGAGGTTTGTGTGATCCATTAGACTAATTGTTTCCTTGTGTCTTTTCATTTTCCAGTGTCTTTCCTCTGCACGGGGAGAAACCATAGCGGCACCTTAGATGGTAGCTCACAAGCTTATAAGACCTCAGCCGCTAGTCAACACTAGGAGGTAAAACACTGTCTTTGTGCACTATGTTATATCAATGAACTATGGTCCTCATCTTCCAGGCCAAGGGATTGTTTTATTTTCCACGAGGCTTTTGGTTGATGCTCCAGACCCTCCATTCTTTCTGTTCATTACAAAGGAGTAACAAGCTCACCTCTCCCTAGGGCACATCAAAGGATCTGTGGACAGTTTTACAAACCATCACACAAAGGAACCTTGAATCTACTGCAACATCATGTCCTTTCTTAGCATCTGGTCTCTCCTAATCCTGGGTCCAACATAAGTGAGCCAAGACCTCACCATTCTGGCTTCTAAGAAACATTCTGATTGTATTTCTTCTAGGAGAAGTAAATATGATAGCTCTCACATTACAGACGAGGAAGGAGAGGTTTGTAGAGATTATGTAGCTTGTCCAAATTACATTAGTAGTAGATGGCAGTCTAGCAGATGCCAAAATCAGGTTTCTCAGCCTTCCCACCCTGTCATGGTTCTGTGGACCCAACAAGGGGGAAGCAGAGTATTGGGACGGGAACTGGAGTTCTCTCTGGCTAAAGCTTGTGTGTTCTCTATGGTATGCTCCTTAAACCCTGAGTCTACAAACCACTGGTGGAATTTTGGTAAAATGCGGATTCTGACTCAGGGAGTCTGGGCTGGGGCCTGAGATTCTGTATCTAAGAAGCTCCCAGAGGATGCTGAAGATGCTGGCCGTTGGCACACGGTGGGGAGTGTGACTCTGTAGTATTGTCGTGCCATATCCAGACAAGCCCTGTGACCTAAGAAAAATGCACGTGCTGACTTGGGGACATGGGACCCTTGGCTCTTCAGTGGGCTGTTAGAAGTTCAGGCAGAAGTGCAGTCCAAGGATGGAAATGAAGGGGGCAGGTGGAGGTGGAGCTTGCTAAACTTCTTTGGCAACTAGACGAACGCTATTCATAGGAATGAAAGGAAGGAAAGAAATGACAAGGGAAGAGTTAAGCCTTGCCATTGTCCACTGGGAAGGTAGTTTTTCACCCTTCCACTTGGATCTCCCTAGAGTGATGTAAAAATACAGGTCATTGCAAGTAGCTGGATTCTTGCAAATCTGTGCGATTCAGACAGAGCGAGGCAGCGATGACATGGCTTTGTCTAGAAAAAGACATGGCCATAAATCAGAAGGGAGGTCAAACCAATTCTATCAGGAGCGTTGATGAGATAACATTTGTTTATCTCAGTAGAGCACTGCCTTCCCCAATTAAAATGCAAATGCAATTTCACTTGTAACTGAAAACACTGACAAGTTAAAGCTTTGATATGCCTGGATGTAACAAATATATATTTGTGTTTCCACCCACTGTGGCCCTCCTCCATCCATTCTAGACCAATTTAGAGTGTGAGGCTGTGCAAACTCTTTCCGAACACGAGGTGGCCACGAGGTGGCGCCTTTGTGTTTTCCAGACAAAGCCAGGCTAGACCTAACCAATGAGTCCTGTGGGTTTTCAGAGCCATCTGATCAAATTCTGTAGATTAGGCCCAGGGAATTTTGATTTACATAATTAGATGACTTTTAAAAAAACGTTTTTTAATTGGTCGGTTGATGTGATATGCTGCCTTTAGAAACAGCTGACTCCATGAAGCCTTTAATTAAACAACGAGGCAACTAACATTTTAGAGAGATTTACTCCCTCTTGCTGGGCTGTCCTAAGATGCTAGTGTTCTGATCCTTGCATCACATCAAAGCGAATATTTTTAAATGACCTATTATTATTACCTTGAAGAAAAATTGATTCTAAGCATCAATTATGTCTTTAAAACTCTAAATTGTGTCCCCAGGTTGAAAACACACAGAGGGGTGGGGGTGTGTGGTGCGTTTGTGGAGGTGATAATATTTACATAAATTACATATTTAATTGAACTAATATTTAACGTAGTGGGTTTCAGATTGAGCTAACATAGTCAGCACTTTGAACCCGCTGGCTGCTCTGCAGAAAAAAGATGAGACTCTTTTCCTGGAAAGATTTGTAGCCTCAGAAACGTTAGGGGGCATTTCTACCTTGCCCCACAGGGTCTCTATGAGTTGAAATCAACTTAGTGGACTTGGGTTTGAGGCTAATACTAATTTGAGTCAGAAGCAACTCGATGGCAATGGGTTTTTATTTTAATATAAAAAGCCCACAGCCCACACCCTCTGCCACTGAGGTGACTGATTCATAGCGATCCTGTATAGGATTTCTGAGACTGTAATCTTTGCCCCGCCCCCCTGTAAAAAGTGTTTATTGATTCTTGGGAAAAATACTGTATTTAAAAAGTACCTTTTTTCCGTGCTTTTAAAAAACCAAAAACACACATCTTATTCATCCACACAGTGGACACACAGAAAATGACAGCTCAGAAGGATGTCTGGATTTTATACACTTCGCTGGATGATATAACCCGTGCAGACAATCTCTAGCTGTTGGCAGTGAGAGGGCACTCTGTGTGTGTGTGTGTGTGTGTGTGTGTGTGTGTGTGTGTGTGTGTGTGTGTTTCCTCCAGGACAGGACAGGACCTTAACAAGAGAGCGTCAAAGGTTTCAGGTATTTGGTAACCACGCTCTGTCCTGCTTCTCCCCAGAGGTTTCAGGTATTTGGTAACCACGCTCTGTCCTGCTTCTCCCCAGAGACGGTGCAGAGGCAGGAGAGTAAAGTCTTTACTCCTTTCTTGCCGCCCAGGCTTCATTTACATTGTGAGCCAGCTGGGGAATTTCCCAGGATGGTCGTACTGGCTGGAGACCTCCAGAAACCCCCACACACAGACTGTAAATCCTTATGGGAACAGACAACCTCTTTCTCTTGTGGAGTGGTTGGTGGTGTGCTTGAACTACCGACATTCAGGCTAGCAGCCCAGGCTTAGGCCCACAGACCCTTTATAAATACATTCAGACAAGTGGATTTGTCATTTGGACTCTATTCCAGTAGATGGCAGCACACGGTAAGGAAATCGGCCACGTCAGGCGCCACAACCAAGGGAGAGGAGCAGGCCAGAGGGTTGTCGGGTGAGAATGGTAAATATAACTCGAACACAGGAGGTAATGACCTAACGTACAGTTAAAGTTACTTTGTGTGCTTGGATGGTAAACATCAGGTATCATCTAAATGTATTCAGCTTTCTAAATTCCTGTCAGATCAAAGAAATACAGTTCGACTCCACCCGGCTCCAGCATTTTCTATGTGAAGACTCCCTGCCCAATGCTATTGCTGAGGACTATGTTAATACATACGACAAACTATTATGAGCTGGAACTAATTAATTCAATCATCAAATATTTATTGAGCACCTGCTGGGTGACAGGCCCAGTTCTATAAGTAGAAAGAGCGAACTGATTCAAGAAAAGCTTAGAGGAATGAATACATCAGGTGGCTTGTTTCAG
Source organism: Echinops telfairi (assembly GCF_000313985.2). Taxonomy (NCBI): domain Eukaryota; kingdom Metazoa; phylum Chordata; class Mammalia; order Afrosoricida; family Tenrecidae; genus Echinops; species Echinops telfairi. Next base: position 35,981,536 of record NW_022109491.1, read on the forward strand.
GACTGGGGGTTCTGAGAGGAGGCTGGGAAGATGCAGCAATGATGACTCCACCCGTCCAGACTCTATTGTTCATTGTTGTTTTTGTTTGCGGAGACCAGAGAGGAGAACAAAAGAAGAAGAAAAAACTTTTGGAAGAAAACAAAACCGTGGCTGTGTTTAATCTTAGGAAACTTAGATGTTGAAGGTAGAATCAGAAAGCAATTCCACTTGAAAGGGAGGCAATTGCTAAGCTCTGGCCACACTCCCCAAGCCCCCCTGCACCCTCCCCAGACGCTCTGCCTTCGGGGGATCCAGTCTCTGAGGCATCACACTTCCTGATGAAAGTCTCCTCTGTCCCCAGCCCTTCCTGTTTCTCTGTCCCCATTTGCTGTGCAGTTGACCTCCAGGTGAAGTGAACATGAGGTAGGGAAGAGGAATTGATGAGCCACACACGTTGTGTGTAGCCAGTCACTCGGTCTGTGTAAGTTTCTATTTGAAGGTCAACGCTTGGACATTGCTAAAGACACTGGAGAACGTAGGATGGGAAATCAGAAAGCCGCTGTTCGAGTCCCCATTCATGCACGTGAGTCTGTTCTAAACGAGACATGTGTAACTATGCCTCTGTGATCCATGAATTGCAGCAGACAACTTCTCCCAGTAAGATACCTGTCTTACTTAAAGTAGGGTGCCTTCCCACCACGCCCCTCAAAGGATACTTTTTTTGTGTCATAGGGGGGCAAAAAAACCCACTTTGAGGAGAGAGCAAATATTGAATTTTTTATAAACCTCAAGTGGACATCTTAAAAAGCATTGAAGCATTGTAACAAGTTTACAGAAATACTGCCTGTATAAAACATCCTGTGAAAAGAGTGGCCAAGCATTTCAAGGAGGGTCCGGAGAACAGCCAAGAAGAACCAAGAGCGAAGGAAGAAAGTGGGGCTGAGGTGCAGGAGCCAGTGGAAGAAGCCAGTGGAATGACATCTAGGTGATAACGATGTGGGTATGGACACCTCACATGGCTCACCGTTTTCAGTCCCAAGAGCACATCCTGGTCTCAGCAAGGTTTCTGCTTGGTGGGTGTCACAAGGATTGTATGAAGATTAGCTAGCCAAGTCTTCTAAATGGAAGCTAATGATGAGGATGGTTCTTAACTGGGAACCAGCCAGTTTGACCACTATGATCCAGAGAGGAAGGTTCCAAAAAGCGGCTTCCAAGGAGATCCAGAGGAGTGTAGAGGTGGTGTAGTGGTTATTCGTTGGCCTGGTAACTGCAAGGTCAGCAATTTGAAACCACCAGCTACACTTCTGGGGGAAGATGGGGCTTTCTACTCCCACAAAGAGGTAACATTGGGAAGCTCCTGGGGCGGTTCTGACTCAGTATGGACTCGGGGGCAGAGAGTGCGGAGGTTTTCCTGTGAGGGGATCTACGGAGCTGGGGACATTCCGGGCGGAGAGGTCATTTCAGAAGACTATGCATACCGTTTGGGGGACTCCCAAGGGGCCATCTCAAAAGAGTTTCTCAAAGGGCACAGGACAATCACAGGGACTTCACAAAGATGTTTGAAGAACGCGGGAAACTGTGCCGATTAGAAAAAGTCCAGGAGTGTTTTCCGTTGTCAGGACGATGTACCTGCTCCTTTTGGGAGGCTACCAAGAGCTGATGTGTGAGAATTTGGTCGGGAAGTCTTACCCCATCTGTGTATGAGATTTAGGCTTTGTGTCGACTTGGCTGGGCCAGAATTCTGTTGTTTGACAGTTGAGGTCCACCTTACGGTGTGATCTAACATAATGTGAACAGCACCATGGTGGAGTCTGCTGTGATAAGTAAAGCAGTTGGTTAAGAGGATTAGGGGAGAAATGCAGCTTCCTTTTGCAAGTCATTGCCCTACTGCGATGGAAAGGATGTTTCCTAAGGGGTGTGGGAAGGCTTGCCTCTCCTTGCTGGCCTGGATCCCCCACCCGTCTCATTGACCTCCAGTTCTGTGGACTTGAGCCAACAGCTCACCATATTGCCTGCTGATCCCGGGCGCTATCCTTGGCATGACATATTGCCTGCTGACCTCATTCAGTTCTGCAGCCAGGAATCTGACCTACCACCTCCATCAGCCTGTGGCCTTCCTGCTTCTGGATTCATCTGTTTTCTCCATGGTTCATTGGCCCTGACAGCTACCTGGGTCAGGACAAGGCTTCAGCTTCACATCTGACCCTCACACTTGAACCAGACCAGACTTACCTGCTTTTACAACCCTGGGAGCCCATCACTTTCTTGATCTATGTGCATGTAAGGAAAAATTGATAAGTGCCAATCGTTTTGCTTCTCTAGAGAACCCAGCCTAACATACTCTCTGCCCCACAGCCCCGGCTTTGCTTCTTCAGACTCCTTGATGAACCCCAGATGCCCAGCGCACGGAGAAGAAACACGAGTCTTTAGAATAAGTCAAAACTGCCGTTTTGATATGGTGCGAATCCAAGAGTGCAGAATCTTTCAGGGAAGGGTTTACGAGAATAGAAACACGGCCTTTTTGGGTACTGGCCACGATGGAGGAAACGCCAAGAAAGAATAGCTGCACACGTTCCCTCTGAGAACTATGATGCCCTAAGAGTGTCCAGCCATACTGTTTGACTTACTCGTGTGTTATTTTCACATCTTGATGTACTTGGGGAGCCTCGAGTTGATCTCTCTCCTTGGTGCTTCATGTGTTTCCCGTCAGGGATCTCTAGGAGGTGCCGCATTTCACCCGTATGTGAGTAAGTTCTGAGGGGAAACCAGTTGTGCCCTCTGTTTCCTTGAGCTGTGAACAGAATCATCACCAGTGCTGACTGATCCACTAGTCATCAAACGCCTGAATTCGAGGTTCTCCACATATGTACGGGACAGCTGGCTTTCACATGTACTTTGCTCAACACTGTCCAGGGGTGACATGCAATGAAACCCACTCTTCGGGGGCAGGAGACTTGGTTCTCACAGCAAGATGGGTGCTGAGGGCAAGGGCAGAAACGTGGACCATCACAGGGCAGTCAGCCTTTCCTTACTCACCACACCCACCACCTCTAGAGCCAACTTTGCTGTAAGGAAAGGCCTGTGCCTCTTGTCATCTCTGCCATATCTCCGCATCCTGCCTTGAACTTGGCACGTAGCAAGTATCTAGAACCCATGTGGGGACAGAGCACTTTGGATTGAAGTCTTTTCAGAAGACTTGCAGAAGGAAGAGGGGGAGACTTGGGATGGTTAGGACCAAACACTACTCTCTTTCTATCCCTGCTCCATTCTCATCTTTCTATTTCTCTGGACCAGTGAGCAGTTGGACATGAGCGAGGCTTGGACCCTGAGGACAGCTCACCAGAAAGAACAGGTGGCCTTGCTTCTGCTGGGCTGGGGGAGAGTATGAGCTTCAGCTGCGCCTGGTTGGGAAGCAGAGACAGATCCTGGGAAGAAGGTTGCCCACAGCAATATGTGGTCCTAAGAGGAAGTGGTCTACTCGGCTCTGGAGAAGCTGCTGCAGAACAGAAATGATATGCAGAGTTTCTGCCCTAGAGGCTGGGAAGGTACAAAGAGATGACCAGAGAGAAGCTTCCTCCAGATGTCCCAGTGGGGCACTGGCAGTCTGCCTGCCTTATGCCACTAGTCTACAGGTATGAGATCATTTTGCTTCCCTCTAATCATGGGACTGCTGCCACCCAGGTAAAGAAAAGAGCCAGACATGGGCATAAGTGAACTGAAAACTAAAACCCAAACGCCGTCTAAGGATGTCCAATTGCCAAAGAGAGACAACAATGGCCCAGAACACATGAAACTCCTGTCTAGCAGAAGATAGGTGTTGGAAGAGAGAATGATGGTTAGTTGTATGTAACAGGCGATAAGAACACTTCTGATGCTTAGAACGTGGTACAAAGGGGGCAGACAACTCAGTGTGTGTGTTGATGCAGAGGAGCACGTGGAATAGTGGCTGACAAGTGGGAACAAGGAGCAGAAATACAGAGATGAAAGTCTTTGCAGACAATGATACAAAGATATTGATACAAAGAATAAGATGGAATAAAATGCACAACATAACTCAAAACAACATAGATGACATTTCCCTGAGTTAAAGGAAAACCTGAATGTGGAGCTTCCAAAGGTTCATTAAAGGACTGATATTTAAGAAGAGAGAGATTTTGTTTGGGTTGTTTATCGTGTCTGTTAGGCTTCCCGGTTTATGAAGCACAGAAGGCGTGGATGCAGACAGACAGACAGCAACTGATGCAATGGTGGGGCGGGGGAGAGCACTTGTAGAACAAACCATGAATTCAGCAGGGGGGAGGGAGAACAGGAACTGATTGTTATACACCTCTTTTGAAAAGCTACTCAACTATGGGAGTGTGTGAATTATATATCAACAAAACTATTCCAAACCAAGCCAGTAACCAGTGTTGACCAGTGGTTACCGCGGGTGAAGGAGGACGAGTTTGTGCTTAGGAGGCAATGCGTTTGTGTTCACAGTGGTGGGGTTTGCGGGAAAGGACACAAAGAGTCTAGTACTGAGGGCCCTGAATTACACATGTAGAAGTTGTTGAACCGGGGGATGTTTGGTTGTGTTTCTTTTTGCCACAATGACAACAATCACACTGATCACATGAGTACAAGGAAGAAGAAAATGTTCTAAAATGGATTGTGGAAATGATTGCATAATTCTTCTCGATATGAGTGAGCTATTGCATTGTGTGATAGGTAGATGAAAAAGAAATCAAACTCAGAAATCAAACACACTCACACACACACACACACACATTAATGAGAGAGAACATCTAAGCATATCTGGGAACAAACTTTAGCTCAAAGAATACAGTCAAACAACTTTCAGGAAAGGAGAAGCATCAGAATGTCAACAAGCTTCGTATCTAAAACCCTGACATGTAAAGAGAGTGGGGCCCTAGAAGAGGACACATCTGATTTCCTAGGTGCTGCCAGCTCAGGCCTTACCATGCTACAGTCCTCCTCTGAGAACTGCCCATGGGCATCTGGAGGCCCCGCAAAGCCAAGTGCAGCCGTGCATTGGCCTTGACTGTGGTCAACAGCTGACTGATAAATGGGAGAAACATGGCAGGCCTCTTAGCTCAAGGATAAATAACCCTGCAGGAGCCCTCAGGAACCAGGACACTGTTAGGTAAGTATTGGGCTGCTAACTGCAAGGTTGACAGTTCAAACCCACCAGCCACTCTGTATGAGGTTTGTTCCTGTAAAGATTTACAAAGCCTTGGAAACCTGATATAAGATTCCTATGAGTGGAAATCAATGTGATTGCAATGTCTTTTTTTTTTCCTTGATGGCAGTGGAAGGCTCTGAAAAAAGATATTCGGCCTCAGAAACCCAATATAGAGTCCTTAAGAGTCAGAATCGGCTCCATAGCAGTGTGTGTGTGTGTGTGTGTAGGAGTCCTGGTAGCTCAGTGCATTAAGCACTAGGTAGCTAGCCCAAAGACTGCAGGAGAGAGGGAAGGCAGGGTACTTCTGCAAATAGTTACACCCTCGGAAGCCTTGAGGAGCAGTTCTCCCCTGTCCCCTAGGCTTCCCAGGAGTTGGAATTGACCCAGTGGCAGTGAGTGGGTGGGAAACACGTCTGGGGTGCCATTCACACAACAGTGCTCCCTACAGGATCAAGCTGAGGCTTGACTCCCATGGAAACCACATTGCTCCTCCTGCGGTTCTGCCCCACTTCCTCAACTCATCACAGGTTTCTCCTGCAATCTCTCCCTCGAGAGAATACCTGTGCAAGGAGCCTCACCTCAGGTTCTGCTTCTGAAGGACACAGGCCGGGAAGGGGGGCGTTATCCAAGAAGCATGCACACAAGGACGCTATCATCAAGACCAGAACCAAGACCACATATGTATATGCTCATATGTTAGAATGTCAAACACTAAACCCAGATTCTACCCAAACAGCAAATGCCCTGAATCTGACCTGTTTAATACAACAGCTTTAGCCACATGTGATTCTCTAATTTTAAGGAAAATGAATTAAGTGCCACACGCAAGTACACACTATTTCCATTTGGATTCTGGTTACTGTATTGGCCAGCACATACAAAGACTTTATCACCACTGCAGAAAGTTTACTGGACATGCTGACCTCGAACAATGATCTCAAGGTGAGGAGAATATAAGGAAGTAAAGAAATCTGATGGGCGACATTCATGCCTTACAATCTGTCGCTATCTCTCTGCCCCTATCTCTGTCTCTCTGTACAATTCTGAATGGAAGGTGTGATAGGGAGGTTTATTGTGCCAACCTGGCCAATAAGAACATGTGGTGTTAATAAGGTTGTAGTTTGATTGTAGGGCAAAGAGATAAATGGCTTGGCGAGCCCTGCCTCACTCTCTCTTGCTCTCTGGTGATCAGACCAGTGTGCGGCTGCCTTAGCTACCGTGTTTCCCTGAAAGTAAGACATCCCCTGAAAATAAGACCTACTTACAGTTTTGCCTCTCAAAATAAGACCTCTCCGAACATAAGGCCCCCCCAAAGCTACCATAACTCTGGACTCTGGACTGTAGTGGTGGGCGCCGCCACGCAGTTCACTGTTGGCCGCAGCGCAGCCAGAGCAGATAGGAAGTGTGAATAAATGTACCATAGATTATGAGTAAATGTACCATAGATTGTTGTACATGGAAGTAATGGCAGTAACAAGAAATTCTTGATACTGTAGGATTCACAGTTTTTCTGGTTATGTTGGTTTGTGATGACAACTACTACTGTACCGTATACAGATAATGAATTTCCTTTTTTTTTTGGTTAAACAATAAATTTGTATCGTATTCTTCTTCATGGAAAAATAAGATATCCCCTGAAAATAAGACCTAGCACATCTTTGGGATAAAAAATTAATATAAGACACTGTCTTATTTTCGGGGAAACAGGGTACAGTGAACCCTCGTTTATTGCGGTTAATCGGTTCTAGACCCTATCGTGATAAATGAAATTCCGCAAAGTAGGATTCCTTATTTGTAAATCAAATATTTTCGTAGTTAGAGCATAGAGGACATGAAAAAACACCCTTTAGTCACCATTA
>NW_022109491.1:35988655-36008377 GCF_000313985.2 Echinops telfairi
CTGTACAATTCTGAATGGAAGGTGTGATAGGGAGGTTTATTGTGCCAACCTGGCCAATAAGAACATGTGGTGTTAATAAGGTTGTAGTTTGATTGGAGGGCAAAGAGATAAATGGCTTGGCGAGCCCTGCCTCACTCTCTCTTGCTCTCTGGTGATCAGACCAGTGTGCGACTGCCTTAGCTACCGTGTTTCCCTGAAAGTAAGACATCCCTCCAAAATAAGACCTACTTACAGTTTTGCCTCTCGCTGAAATATAAGGTATCCCCTGAAAATAAGGCCTCCCCGATAATAAGGCCCCCCAAAGCTACCGTAACTCTGCACTCCGGACTGTACTGGCGGGTGCCACCATGCAGCTCACTGTTGGCCACAGCACAGCCAGAGCAGATAGGAAGTGTGAATAAATGTACCATAGATTATGAGTAAATGTACCATAAAAGTAGTAACAAGAAATTCTTGATACTGTAGGATTCACAGTTTGTCTGGTTATGCTGGTTTGTGATGACAATTACTACCGTACCATATACAGGTAATAAATTTCCTTTTTTTTGGTTAAACAATAAATTTGTATCATATTCTTCTTCATGGAAAAATAAGATATCCCCTGAAAATAAGACCTAGTGCACCTTTGGGATCAAAAATTAATATAAGACACTGTCTTATTTTTGGGGAAACAAGGTAGTTCTCTCCCTCAATTTTCGAGTTACACTACCTGTATATGATATATATATATCATAAGTGTCCTGGTTTTGTTTCTCTAGAGAGCCCTGTCTATCTATCTATCTATCTATCTATCTATCTATCTATCTATCTATCTAATCTATCTATCTATATTTCATAAGTGTCCTGGTTTTGTTTCTCTAGAGAGCCCTGTCTAACACAGAAAGCTTGCAAAGATAAGACTGTTTAGGAATGGTATACAATAAAACCACTGAATAAGGATTCAAGAAACAGAATATAAAGGAAATTCCAAAACATTTCACTGCTAAAAGTATAAAATAGTTTCATCAAAATTTAAGAGTCAAGGGTTAGGTAAAAGAAAGTATTTCAAAGTTGCTTGGTGGCAAGGAGTAGAAAAGTGGGAAGAAGGATGAACATATCTTAAATACTTGTCTTAGTGAAGTAAGGAGGCAGGGAGGAAATATAACGTCTTGTGGAGGAATGTAATGCATCTTATTTGAAGAGTTAGTTGGAATTTTGTTAACAAAATATAGTAAACGTGGAGGTAGCTGGTCACAGGGGGAGCACACGAAGGATACATGAATACGGTGGAAAGTGGAACCTCTACGTTAAGTAAGGAAAGGGTTAGACTCAAAAGCAACTCGACCCAATTAGCAAAAATAAGAAAGGAGAAACAACAATGCAAATTAAATAAAGCATTACGTAACATGGAGGAAATAAAAATCAAGTTGATGAGTTATAATATTAACTATGAACGTACTGAAGGTTTCCAACAAAGGATAGATGGGATGAAAACAAAATGAAGCAGGCACGTTTCTTGCATGCTCTGAGCCTCAGCTCACTAAGGACAGCGACATGAAGACTGAGGAAGAGTCGATGTGTCTGAATTAGGGTGAAGAAGACGGAAAGTCCCAAGGACTGCCGAAAGAGCAAACAAAACTGTCTTGGAAAAAGCATGGCTGGAATGCTTCTTGGAAGCAAGGAGGAAGAGCCTTTGTCTCGAATACTGTGGACGTGTGATTAGGAGAGACCAGTCATCTTGGTCAAGTAGAAGGGAAGCCAAAAAGAGGAGGAGGGTACCCTCTACACCATGGGTTGACACAGTGACCGTAACAATGGGCTCAAACGTAAGAGCACTTGTCAGGAGGGAGCAGGACCGGCAGTGCTTTGTTCTGTTGTACATAGGATTTCTTTGAGTCAGAACCCATGGTACTGAAAAAGAACCATGTCCTTAAACTAAAGCACACACACACACACAAACAGACGTACTGGCATCAAGTTGATGCCGATGTGTAGTGACCCTGTACAGCATTTCTGTCACTCATTACAGGAGAGACAGACTCCCCTCTCTCCTGCAGAACAGCTGGTGACTTTGAATTGTGACCTTGTGGCTAGTAGTCCAAAACTGAACCCACATGCTCAAAACAAGACAGCATGTACATTACTATACTGCATACATTCAAATATATCACAAGCGTGAATCCTAGCTCTGCACTCCAAAGTAGGGTCCACATTCTATGGTGTGATTCTCTGTCAGCAAATTAGGGAATACCATACATGCCTGATACTGACCTTGGTTTGTGGATGTGGTTGCCATGAGTTGGAATCAACTCAATCGCATAGTGTTTTGGGGTTGGTGGATGAAGGGGGTTTATAACTGTGCATAAAATATCTTTGGGCCTATTGTATATGGGTAGCTTTTTATGAAAACTAAAAAGGGTGTCACTATGTAGATTTCTTCTCTTTCTACTACAAACACCGCCACCTTACAACCTTACATCTACAGGGAACGCTTTGACTTTGAAGGTCCTTGGGTGGAGTGAACAGTTTTCCTTGCGCTACACATTTCCAGGTGGGCAATCCAAACCCACCCAATGGTACCACAGAAAAAAACATCATCAACTACTTCTGTTTGATTATTACCAAGAAGATCCTCTGGAATTTTCTCTGTAAAACAGGGGGCTGCAACTACACTGCAAAGGATTGAAACATTTCAAATACAGTTTAAATAAATTTTGCAGTACTTCACTGTGTTGATCCACTTTGTTGAGGGCCTTCTTTTTCCATGTCCTCTACTGTACCAAGCATGATGTCCTTTCCCAAGGATGGGTCTCTCTGACAGCATGTCCAAAGTAAATGAGAGGAAGCCTCACCATCCTTGCCTCTAAGGAGCATCCTGTCTGTACTTCTTCCAAGACATTTGCTTGTTCTTTTGGCAGTGCCTGGGACTTTCAATGTTCTTCAGCAGCACCATAGTTCAGAGGCATCAATTCTTTAGTCTTCCTCCTTCAGTGGTCACCTTCCACATGCATATGAGCATGAAGCAGGTTAGAGTTGAGGGACTGATGACCCAGCAAGAGAGAAGGATCTATCTTTGATAGGAGAGAAAGCCCCGAACACTATGCCAATGAGAGGCGCAAGGCTGGGAGACCAGATCTTTTCTTTCTTCTTCATGCTTACAGTGATAGGTTTTCTGGGCCAGCATGGCTCCCATAGGAACATGTGGGTGGAGTATGTCCTGTCAATCAGGTTTCAGCTTGATTGGAGGGCATCAGAGAAAACTGGTTCTCCCTGGAGGCGGGCCACACCCTCTCTCTGCTTCACTTTCCTGCTGTTGAGACACCTGGAGCTGGAGGAGCCACGTGGAAACCCACCAGTGCTAAGATGCTTCCACCACTGCTGGATTCACAAGACTTTTCACCTACCAGCCTGTGATTTTCCTGCATTTGGCATCATTGCTTGTGACTGTGAGTCCGAAGAGGCATCTATGGACTAGTTTCAGACTTATGGAGTAATATTGAACTCATGAACTTGATCTGGACTGGCCTGGGATGTCTGCTTGATATAGAATTACTTCTTGATATAAAGCTCTTTCTTATTCATACATGAGTGTCACTGGATTTGTTTCTCTAGTCCACCCGGCCTCACACACTAACTGACAGGGTAGCAGAGGGTACTGAGCTCACATGTTTAGTGTGATGCTATCAGGAATACAATGTTTGAATTTTACAATCATTTATCCTCTGCATATTAAAAATTTATTGTCAATTGGGTGAAGGTTTACAGAGCAGATCACCAGTTTGAACTTCAACAATTCCGTCAACATTTTGTTTCATCTCCCTCATTGCAATCCTGTCAAAGAAACATCACTCACCCCCGCTTCCTCCCTGTGTTTCCTGATCCCAAATTCTGGGTGTTCCTCTTGGTTTAATTTCTTTGTAGTTGCTCACAATTTACATAGTCCTATCAATTCCTTGCTTTATTTTTATCACTTAATTTAGGAATAAAATTGGAGCATGGCTGAGAGGTGAAAAACCAAAATAGTGTTCTAAATTCATTGTTCACGAAACCAAACCATTGGTAGAGCCGTGGCGCACAGGGTAGGGAAGGTGGACAATTACTGCATTTAAGACTGTGGGTGCCACCAGGTCATTGGGATACCTGGGCTCTGAAATGGCAAGACGAGATGATAAAAAAGGAAAATGGTTATGGGTCTATGTGTGTGCATCAGTATCATATTTAATAAAAGAATGGCATTTAAAAAATCATTTTGAAGACCGCAGACTAATCAATAAAAAAAATTAGCAGTAAACATAAAGTCAAAGATGTGGTGAAACCCATGGGTCAACAAGGATAAATCAACCTGTGATTATGTAGTTTGTCTGGTAATCCGACCCTACTCCTGGCCAATGCACCTCCAGCATAGCCACAATGGCTACTTGGGGTCTGTGTCAGGAGAGGCCAGTCCCCGGGGAAGGACACTGTGGCAGGTTAAGTAGAGGAGCAATGACAAAGAGGAAGCTGCTGTTGCAGTGGCTGCAACCATGGGCTCAAGTGCAGTGACAATTGTGAGGCTGGTGCAGGACCAGGCAGCATTTCGTTCTGCTGTGCGCGGTGCCACTATGAGTCAGAACCGACTGTTGGATAGTTAGGGGTTTTTTGCCATCATGGCACCTGTAAGAAGATGTGAGTGTACGTTAGCCTGTCAATCAGGTTGCAGCTTGATGACCTCATTTGGTGGTGCCACCGAGATATATGGCTCGCTATGGTGAAACCTCGGCTCCGCCCCCCCCACCCCTTCACCTTCATGTTGAAGAGCCACATTGGGAGCCGCCAGAACCCTGTGATGCTGCCACCCCCATTGGATCCACAAGACTTTGTACCCCCGACCGGTGATGTTCCTGTATTCTGCATTGTTGCATGGGGCTGCGTGAGTCTGAAGAGGGACTTGTGGACTTGATCTGGATTGGGCTGGGATGTTTGCTTGATATCTAATTACTTCTTCATATAAAGCTCTCTGCTACTCAAACTATGAGCATCACTGGATAGACTTGGGCACCTAGGCACTGGCTTAAAAAAACAAAAACAGAGGGCAATGAAAACTGAAGCGCATTGTCATCAATCCTGCTTTTCCCAATGGGTCTATGTGTTAACATTACAGATAAATATGTACACATCAACGTTCAACAGGGCGCAGTGGAGGGAGGGCAGCTGTTACTTCCCAATTTACTAAACTTTCTAACCCGGCCATGAATAATGATGGTCCCTGGGTGGTACAAAGGGCTTACACTCCATGATTGATTAACCGAAAGATTGGTAGTTCAAACCCACTCAGCAGTCCCTCCAAAGAAAGGCCTGGGGATTGCTTCTGGAAAGAATGCTGTTGAGAAACTCGATGGAATGTTCTACACTGGAACACACGGTGTTGCCATGAGCCAGAACCGACTCGGGGGCAACGGGTTGTGTTTTCTTAGTTTTTAAAATGAGAAATTGGTATTCCCCATGGTGCCAAAAAATACAGGCGATTGCAAATGATACCCATTTTTCAAAGAAGCAAATTTGCTTCCACAAAATATATGTTAAAAATAGCCAAGAGTTTTGTTACAGAAGTAGAAGGTTTCATTGTACTCTGATGCACTTCTCCCCTCTGCCCTCACCACATATGCAGGGTCTGGCTGTACAACTTTGAGTTATGGGGGAAAAAATACAACCTTGTTTCAACATGCATTTCTTCTTGGTGTTGTTTGAAAAAGGACTTTCTTACTTCGCGCCCTGGCAGCCTCCAGGAAGTGAAGCTGGCTTTAGTTGCCAGGCAATTGGGGTTTCTCGATGTAACAGCTGGCGTGTCTAGTGAGATGCCACAGAGTGACAGGGCGGGAAGGTGGGGTCTGCAAAGCAGCAGATGGGACCGTGTGGAGATTTTTCTGGCTCCTACTTCACATGAGAAGTAAAAGCCTGCAGCATCCAGGTGAGAATTCTCATTCCTTCAGGAAACTCACTTTTGAAAGCGAATCTGAGCTAAAGCAATCTGGAGGGTTTTGCTGCTAAATCGACAGACTCCCGAGAACTCACATTTTGTGTAACTCCGAGGGTTACGTACGATGAAATCAGTCTGGATAATAGTCTTAAAGCAAAGTTTGGTTTTATTGATTGTTGTTGTGGGGTGCCAGCAAGTCAGTTCCAACTCATAGCAACCCTATGTACAATATAATTAAATATTGCCGGGGCCTCCACCCACCTCATAATTGTGACCTTTGAGACTTGTTGCAGCAATCTATCTCAACAATGATCTCTTTCTACTTTACCAAGTATGGTGTCCCTTTCCCAGGCCTGGTCTCTCCTGACAACAAGCCCAAAGTACCTGTGCTAGTTACACAATCTGTTGTCAATTTGAGACTTAAGAGTGAAGGGGTGGAGCTTAGCCTGTCAATCAGGTTGCAGTTTGATGATCTCATTTGGAGGTGCTAAGGAGATAAATAGCTCGCTGGAGGCGGGACATATGTTCACTGCCTGCGAGACATTCCTACAGACAAGACACATGGAGCTATGCTACAGCTCTGGAGCTGAAGGAGCCACATAGAGACTCCTGCAAGGACTGAGAGGCTTTCACCTGCCACTGGATCCAGAAGACTTTGCATCCACTGGCCGATGATCTTTCTTCCTGCATTCGGCATCATTGCATGTGCTGCATGAGTCTGAAGAAGAATTTATAGACTGGTAATAGACATATGGGCTAATACTGGACTTATGGACTTGATCTGGACTGGGCTGGGATGTTTTCTTAATGTGCAATTGCTCTTTGATATAAAGTTCTCTCTTACACACTTATGAGTATCCATGAATTTGTTTCTCTAGTCAACCCAGACTAACACAGTACATGAGATGAAGTCGTACCATCTCTGCTTCTAAGGAGCATTCTGGCTGTACTTCAAGTCAAGTTTGCCTGTTTTTCTGGCAGTCCATAAAACTTAAACCAAACTCACTACCATCGACTCAAAGATGGTAATGGTTTTCAAAGACGGTAATGGTTTACAGGAGTAGGAAGCCCAGTCTTTCTCCCTCTGAGCTGCTGGTGGTTCTGAACTGCCCACCATGCGTAATGTGCAACCACTACACCACCAGGGTTCCTTCATACTTTCAATATGCTTCACTAGCACCGTCATTCAAATGCACCGATTCTTCTTTGGTTTTCCTTATTTAAGGAACTGCAGGGGAGAATAAACTCAAATACATTATTTTCCTTCTAAAAGAGGAAATGTTTGATCTAATTTGTGCCTGGGGCAAGTGGAGTTGTGGCATTCATTTTTATTGATGGATTATCAAGGGTTTCACTTTACCTGGAGAAATAAAACGACACCCTGTATCGGGCAGATGTGCTGCACAAGACCTCTCAGTATTAAAGAGCAAAGAGGTCAATTTGAGGACCGAGGTGCACCTGAGCCAAGCCATGGTGTCTTCCTTCAGCATGGGAAAGCTGGACAATGAATAAGGAAGGCCGCAGAAGAATCGCTCGATTTGAATGATGGTCTTGGTGAAGGATATTGAAAGTACCACTGACTGCCAGAAGAGCAAACAACAGATTTGTCTGGCAAGAAGTACAGTCAGAATGCTCCTTAGAAGCAAGGATGACAAGACTTTGTTTGCTGTCCTGGGGACATGTTATCAGGGAAGACTGAGCCCTGGAAAAGGACCTGACGGGTGGTAAGGCAGAGGGGTCTTCCTCAAAAAAGAAGAAGAAATCTCGATGAAATGGACGGACACAGAGGCTGCCCCAATGGGCTCACACTTAACCACGGTGGGGTGACGCAGGACTGGGCGGTACGGAGGGTCACTAGGAATTGAAACCAACGTAAAGGCACCTAACAACAACAGCGGCCAGTATTTTGGGCACAGTAGACTGTTTATTCCTTACGATAATCCTCTGCTGTAGTCCTGTTTATTTCTCATGATAGTCCTATGACGAATCCACTTTTAATGCAGAAGGAGACGGAGGCTGAATGACTTGCAGAAGGCTAGAATAAGTATGTGGTTGGGTGGCCTGGCTTTAGTGGTTATCTTAAGCAGGACACTCACTGTCTTTCTGTAAAGTTATTCCCTTATCTGCGTATATCCCTTTGTTTGTTGTTATTGTTGTTGTTGTTAGTGGTCTTTCTGCTACCCCTCGAACCATGGAAACCCCATGCACAACTAAACAAAACACAACTGGGGCCTGTGACCTCCTCATGGCCTTTGATGGCTTGGGAAGCCGTGATCCACTGGGTTTACACTGGCTGACTTTCAGGATCAAATCACCAGGCCTTTCTTCCTGGTCTGCAAGCTCTCCTGAAATCTCTTCTGCCTCCTAACAGTGCATGAGCTGTCACTGATAGACAGATGGTAGGTGCACGTTAGGTGCATTTGTTCACCACCAATATAACACTACATTATATTTTAATTTTTGAATGGAAACTATGCCTTCCCCCAATTTTCTAGGAAATGTAGTTATCCTGCTCTCAAAGCTTTCATGAGAAAGTGTTTATACCTCTATGGCGATAGTTATTATATTTCCCTTTGTCTCTGCAAGTGACTCCCTCCCACCACCACGAGATTGTGTGTGCTTTTTAGATGGAGGCCAAATACTGGTTTTTCCCAGAGTCTCAGTCCTTGATCATCGGAGCTGTACCTATGTAATGAAATGCGAAGTGACTGTTTAATGTGATACGAAATAACTGAAAGCTGGGGGTGCCTGGCATCACACGCTTTCTCTGCCAGGCTTTTACTCCCTGAGCCCTCCCTGGAGGCCACCAGCTGGCATGTCTTGTACTTGCTACAGGTCCCTTGATGCTCTCTGTTTGAAGGCCGCTCCTAGGTGTTGAGTCCTGCTTAGCCAAACGCAGGCAGGCTGGAGTTTCTGGGTGTTACTGATTGACTTGTGCTTCCTCCCTCCCCTACCACTGAATTCATATATGCTGAAGTCTTAACCCCTACACCTACAGTGAATGTGGTCTTGTCCAGGGAAATAGTTTTTGTTTGCAGCTGGTGTAACCAGTGAAAAAGATCTTACAGGTGTAGGATGCATCCTAATCCTAATCTCATTTTAGTGTCTTTTATATCATGAATTTATCCCTTGTATCAACAGACATGAGAGAGTACTAAGAGGGGAGAAAGAACGTGAGGATCTACCTATAAATCAGTGTGGTAGGTACATAATCTGGTGTCAATTTGGGACTTGAGAGGATTAAGAGTGAAGGGGTAGAGTCTAGCCTGTCAACTGGGTCATAGCCAATGAAGCTTCTGTGTGGACATGACCTTTCCTGAGAATTCTGGGAACTCCTGTATTTTTCTCCTTGGAGGTGGGAGACACACTCTCTCAGCTCACTCCCTGAGAGACATTTTACTGACAAGACACATAGCGCTAAGCCCTGGGAGCTGGTGAAGCCACATGGACCTACCCTCATGCAACCAGACCTCTGGATTTGGAGAAGCCATGTAAAGATCCCTGTCAGTACTGAGATGCTTACAACGCCACTGGATCTACAAGACTTCCTACCCACTGTCTTGTGATCCTCCTGCATTTGGCATCATTGCATGTGTTTTATGATTCTGAAGAGGACTTTATAGATTGGTATCGTACATATGGGCTAATATTGGACTTATGGACTTGATCTGGACTGGCCTGGGACGTTTTCTCAATATTCAATTGCTCCTGATTTTATAAACGTCTTTCTTATATACATAAGTGTCTATGAATCTGTTGCTCTAGGCTGCCCGGACTAACACAGCCAGGGAATGCCAATCCAGGCTGGGGCTGCTAGAATACGCAGGAGAGAAAGAAAAAGCTTCCTCTGAACAATAAATAAATAAACCCACTGCCATTAAGTGGATTCTGTAGCAACTCTATAAGATAGAGTAGAACTTCTCCATAGGGCTTCTGCGGCTGTAATTCTTTACAAAAACAGTTAGCCTTATCTTTGTCCAATGGAGCTGCTGGTAGGTTGGAACCATCGGCCTTGTGGTTAGCACGCCAACACTTAGCCCACTCAATAGTAGTTGGCTTCACTTTCCCCTAAAAGCAAACACCCACACAAACAAGAAACAAGCCAACCAAACAAAACCCACTGCTCGAGTCAATTTCCGCTCAAAGCCACATTACACAGTGTTTCCGAGGCTGTACATCTGTATGGGTGCAGACACTATTCTTTCTTCCACAGAGCATCTGCTAGGTTTGAATGGATGCTCTTGAGGTAAACAACCCAATACCTAACTCACTAGGGCTCTTTGGCCTTCCCCTACGGTCAATAAAACTCCAGAGCACAGCTTTCAGTTGCCCTGAATTCATCTCTCTGGTGTCCAGAACTTCAACAAAATCATCTGGATTCTTTAACGCACCCCTTTTATGGTACAGTAAAACCTGTCAAAATTTGGAGCTGGTGCAAAGCAGAAAGACAACAGAAAAGGAAAACTTAAGGATTTCCCACTCACAGTGAGCAGTAGAAGAGTGAGAAAATGGAATTCTGTCCCAAGTGGAAAACTTTCAAGACCCAGAGAAACAAGGCAGTCCTATTGAGTTCCCGCTCCTGCAAGTCTCACTGTATTATATGATGGTAGCCACAGGGACACTTACCCCCTGGGAAATCAAAATCCTGGGAGCAGCCCACAACCAACAATGGATTCAAGCTGCTGGGGAGATGATCTGACTTCTTTGAACCTCTGTGGGATAAGTCTGAGGTGTGCTTACAGTCTCAGAATTTCCCCACCTGAACTGCAGCCAATTTCCCACAGCTCATGAACATATCATTTTCTGGCCACTGCTTCTTCATCTCAGTATTCAGTTCCCTCGGAATCATGAAGAATCAAGTGTTGCCTACAGTCTAACCATCTTGGAAGCAGATTATTTCTCATTGGATTGTCAGATGGAGATACTGCACAGATGACATGGATTTCGGTCTTGCGAGACACTGCACAGAGGACCCCGCTAAACTGTCCCAGGCTCCGGATGCATGAAAACTACGATAGCATAAATGTGTGATGTTTTCAGCTGTTGAGGTTGTAGTAATGTGATATACAGCAATGGAAAATGAGGTGAATACAAATTTTGGCACGTGGATGTAACATGCTATGGTAGTTACATAATCTGGTGTCAATGTGGGACTTGAGAGGGTTAAGAGTGAAAGGGTTGAGTCTAGTCTGTCCATCAGATCATAGGCAATGAGGCCTCTGTGTGGGCATGGCTTTCTCCTGAGAGTTTTGGGAAATCTGGTTTTTCCTCCTTAGAGGCAGAAGACTTCTCTCTCTCTCTGATCACTCCCTTGAAGACTCTCTACTGACAAAGCTGACTCCCTGTGAGACACTCCTGAGGAGAAGCCACATGGACTTGGACCTATTCTGATGCAGCCCTGGGTGCTGAAGAAGCCACGTGGAGACCCCTGCCAACACAGATGTTTCTACTGCCACTGAATCCACAAGACTGCACTCACTGGACTGTGATCTTCCTGTATTTGGTGTCATTGCTTGTGTTTCATGTGTCTGTAGATTAGTATCAGACATATGTGCTAATATCAGACTTATGGGCTTGGACTGGATTGGGATGGGATGCTTTCTTAATGTAAAATTACCCTTTATATAAAACCTCTCTTATACACACATGGGTTTCAATGGATTTGCTTCTCTAGTCTACCCGGACTAAAACAGTGCTGCTGCCACCAATACCTAACTATCTGGGAGGAGTTTTGTGACAAGGCAGTGAGCAGAGGCAAAGCATTTTGAGGAGTGTGTCTACGTTGCCATGAACAGACTTAGGAGAAAGCTGGAGTTTGCAGATGCTGATGGTGAGAATTCCAAGGTAGGTGAGTAACATACTATTGGAAACTGGAGGAAGGAAGATCCTTTTTATGTAATTGCAGAGTCACAAAATTATCTCCTATAGTTAGAAGGAAAGAAGAATTTGTAAATGGTGAAGTTGGCTGTATAGCTAGAAATATTTCCAAGAAAACTGTTGAAGGCAAATCGAAGTTTGACTTCCTGTTTATAGTTCAATGTGTTTAAACCTAAAGGAATGAATGTGATGATTTTGTCAAATTCCTGATCTCTCTAGACATTGAAAGATACTGAAATTCAGAGATCAACTGTGAGTGAAGCAGCACTAGAGAAAATGCTGATAGTGTGATTGTGCAACTTTGTAGTTAACCTCAGAAAGATCAAAAGATCAGGATATCCAGGTACACCAAGGGCCCTTTCAAGAGATGAAGGGTGTGACCCAGGAATGTCCTGAATCAAACAAAGAAACCTTTAGGCAGTTTAGGAGTGTTGCTTCCCAGCCCTCTGAGTAGCAGGCCATGGTAGAGAAGGTTTTACTTAAGAAAAAGAAAAAAAAAAGTAGATATGATGTTTTCTCCAATAGAGTGAACCACAGTGAAACCCACACAAGGTTTACAAAACTCTAGAGAGGATTTCATCACAAACATAGTCAGCTTGGACTGACAGGGCAGATGGTACAAAATGAAAGGAGGCTTTTCGATCCTGCCTGCAGCAAGCAGGATGATAGAGTTACTCAAGAATGAAGACAAATGGGTACAAAAGCAAATGTGGTGAAGAAAGCTGATGGTGCCTGGCTATCAAAAGATATAGCTTCTGGGGTCTTAAAGGCTGGAAGGTAAACAAGTGGCCATCTAACTCAGTAGCAACAAAGCCCACATGGAAGAAGCACACCGCCTGTGTGATCATGCGGTGTCGATGGGATCAGGTATCAGGCATCAAAGAACAAAAAATCAAATCATTGTGAATGAGGGGGAGTGCAGATTGGGGACCAAAGACCCATCTGTAGGTAACGACATCCCCTTACAGAAGGGTTGCAGGGAGGAGACGAGCCAGTCAGGGTGTAGTGTTGCAATGATGAAACATACACCTTTCCTCTAGTTCCTAAATGTTTCCTCCCTCGCCCCCTCACCCCCTATCACGATCCCAATTCTACCTTACAAAACTGGTTAGACCAGAGGTTGCACACAGGTAGATATAGGAACTGGAAACACAGGGAATCCAGGACGGAAGATCCCATCAGGACCAGTGCTGAGAGTGGTGATACTGGGAGGGTGGAGGGAAAGTGGGCTGGAAAGGGGGAACCGATTACCAGGATCTACATATAACCTCCTCCCTGGGGGATGAACAACAGAAAGTGGGTGAAGGGAGATGTAAGACAGTGTTGGATATGACAAAATAATAATAATTTATAAATTATTAAGGGTTCATAAGGGAGGAGTGAGGGGGCAGTGGGGACGGAGGGGAAAAATGAGGAGCTGATACCAAAGGATCAAGCAGAAAGCAAATGTTTTGAGAATGATGATGGCAACAAATGTACAAATGTGCTTGACACAATGGATGGATGGATGGATTGTGATAAGAGTTGTATGAGCCCCCAATAAATTGATTAAAAAAAAAAAGAGTTACTCAAGAGCAAATGTATGCTCTATCTCATGACAAGGGAGAATAGAATCAAGAATCCAGTGCAGGAAGCTAGAATCACAGAGGATTATTCCTGCTTCCAGGTACAAAAGAGACATCAAATCTCAAATATAATTTAAAGAGAACAGTAAGTATTATGCAGGAAAAGACAAGACAAAGACACATAATTAGATGAAGGAAACTATTAGCATGAGGTTTTAAGGGTGTCCAAAGGCTTACAGGGAATCAGAGGCTTAAATAGGACCAGAGGAGAGCCAGGAAACTTTCACAGAAGCATGATCAGCAGCATATCAGTACATCACAGTTGCAGGTGGGACAACAGAAATGGAAATGGGTTCATGACTGGGACCCATACATTATGGTAGACAAAAGCACGTACAAGGTTGGTCAAGGGCCTTCCCACCAAAACAGTCAAGATGACTCATGATTATGGCACACCAGTATGACAATTCCATAACGGACACGTCCAGTCAAGTTTCAAACTGCAGTTAACAGCCCAAAGCATAACTCACAAGGCCACCAGGAGTCAAAGTCAAATTGATTGCAGTGAGTCAGATTTTTGGTTGGGGTCGATGCTTCACATTCCGGGTTAATCATCAGAAGGGGTTCAATGGAGACTTAAGCTACCCAGGGACTCTGCAAATAAATGTTGGGCTTTCAGTGTTTATCTGTTGGGAGACAGGCTGGCTTTTCTACTGCTGTAAGCAGTTACAGTTTGGGAAATCCACAGGGAGTTAACACGAGTCAGCATTGACTTGATGGCAGTGAGTTTTTTGAGAGTGTTCTCCGTAGTCTTCTGCAAGCCTAATGCTGAGACATTAAGCTCTCATATACTTCCAAACCCTGCGACCTAATCACCTAACATTTGCCCGGCTGGATTTCAGAACTGCTGTGGTCTGGCAGCTCCTTTTAAAACTTTCACTTCCTTTTTGAAAACAGATGATGTATAGTTATTATCTTCTGCATATTCCACAGTGTGAGTTACGTGTTGGGCTGTTAACCATAAGGTTGGTGGTTTAAATCCACCAACCACTTCAAGGAGGAAAGACGAGGCTGTCTGCTCCAATAAAGATTTATCACATTAGAAATCCTATATAGGGTCATTTTGATGGTGTTGGGTTTGTTTTTTTGTCCCTATTATTGTATGTTGAATATGATGGGGTCAGATGACACAGATGGAGAGAAATTATGCCCAGCTTCGGTGCTTAATGTATTATATCTAGGCATGCCATGTACACCTGATCCCAGTTTAGATAATAGGATAATAATAGCCATGGGATAGTGGGCTGGGGTGAATGTGTTTTGCATGCGGGAAGGACATTGAAGGCCAGAGTAGCCAGACCTTAGGGTAACCATAATTTCTGTCTTTTGGTATTCATGCCTTTGTGTAATCTTCTCTCCACGGGGTGGGTGTCGAATAGGACTTGTGGTTCGCTCCTAACCAACAGAATATGGCAAAGGTAACAGAATGGCATTCACACAGTTGCACTTAGTCTCATTCTAAAGGTGAGGGGATGATAGCACTTCAGTGATTATTCTACGGCATTAACCCAAGACTCTAAGCCAGTGGTTCTCAACCTTCCTCATGCCGCGACCCTTTCATGCAGCTCCTCATGTGGTGGTGACCCCCCTCCAACCATAACCTTAAACATTATTTTTGTTTCTACTTCATAACTGTAATTTTGCTACTGTTATGAATCAGGTGACCCCTGTAAAAGGGTCATTTGACCCCCCAAAAGGGATCATGACCCACAGGTTGAGAACCGCTGTGAGTGGCCTAGCGTTTTCCCTCCTGTGGAACTTAAAACAGCGAGCTGCCATGAGCTCCACCGCAACAAGGAACGAATTCTGCCAACCACCTAAATGGATTTGGAAGTGGATTCTTGCCCAGTCAAGGCCCCCGAGGGGAATGAAGCAGCAGACTCAGCTCTGCAGTGCCACATTCCTGACATAAAACACTGTGCGGCAATTGCCATGGCATTGTCTGAGGTCACTGCAGTGAGACACAAGTATGTGTCATTTTTAGTTACTAAATTCGTGGTACGTTGTTACATACAATGGAAAACTAACATAAGAAGTTCTCAATTGGTGATAGATGGATGGTTTAGGTGAGGAAT
Organism: Echinops telfairi; assembly: GCF_000313985.2. Lineage (NCBI taxonomy): Eukaryota > Metazoa > Chordata > Mammalia > Afrosoricida > Tenrecidae > Echinops > Echinops telfairi. Next base: position 36,004,168 of record NW_022109491.1, read on the forward strand.
CTTTTTCCTGCCAATGGATCATTTGGATATGTATAGCACCATTCTTGGGCTATCCAAGTAAAACATTTAATTAGCTCATCCTTTCCACGGACTTGGTATCAGGAGAGATCAGTCACTGGCGAAGGACATTGTAGGTTTCTTGCGCCAACATAGCCAATGAACACATGTGAGGTTAGTTGAATGGTGGAGAGATAAATGGCTCGGCGAGCCTCGCCTCTCTCTCTTGCTCTTTGATCGTCGGACGAGTGTGCGGCTGCCTTGCTTGTTCTGTGCCTCCATTTGCAAGCTACACTACCTGTGGGACACCTAACCCGTGGACTGTGTCACTGTAACTTGAGTTTCCTTCAAGACCTGCTTTGCCATGCTACTGGAAGGACTGTCGGACCCTGTCATCTGGATGACTGTTGGTGACCTGCTTGCTGTTTGCTGCCTGTGGCTGGAGAGCCTGAATTGCTCCACAGAGGACTACCCTGAGGCCCTCAAGACCTGAAGGACTGCCGGTGTCCTAGCTGTCTCACCAAAGTGAGTTGCACTGAGCCATTTGTACTGCTTTATAGATTTAACTGTTTATTTCTTATGTTATCTATCTATATAAACATATACAAGTGTCCTGGTTTTGTTTCTCTAGAGAACCCTGTCTAACACAGACTTCATGCTTGGTAAAGCGTGTGCATGGGGGAAGTGGCAGCAAAAAGGAGGACGGTCCTCAACTAGATGGATTGACACATGGCTGCAACCACAGTGGGCTCAAACGTCAGAGCAATTGTGAGGATGGCGCAGGATCATCGGGCAGTGCTTCCTTCTTGCCGCTTTGGGTCAGAACTGACCAGTTGACACCTAACAACACGACAGCAACAATGAGATGGCGGAAACGGCTTCTCTTTGGGAAGGCATGTGATGCTAGCTGGTACTGATGATCTTGTGGGCCTCACATGGCCGCTGGGCCAGACATTCTCCCCCTCTGATTTAGAGCAAATGCTTAAACTTGTGTCCTTTGGGGTACAGGTTTTTCCAGTAAAAAGTTAACCTTACGAGGTCATAGTTGCAATATTGCATTAATTGGAATGTGTTGCATGAAAATTATCAAGATGATTTAACACGTGTATCAATGGAGTCAACAGTACTGTCCTCACCTTTCCAATTACATGGGAAAAAAATAAAATAAAAAATAAAAAAGAAAATGATTAAAAACAAACAAAACAAAAAATTATTGGATTTGACCTATACCTCTCATCTACCAAAGATTCCTACAGCTGCTATCTTAGTGTCCCCATTTTTGTAAGATGATAAATGAAAGTAAAATGAAGTCTTTTAAGTTGCAAGCACGTGTGGGAGTCACAGAATGACACATGCTTTCTTTTGAAAAGACAGAAAGATGATTTCGAGGCAGGTCGTCGCTGCAGGGAAAAGAGCCAGGCAAACAAGGCATTCCTGAGACTATCATTTCACTTTATGTAGAATTTTTCAGTTGCCAAAGAACAACCAGGTCAGCTCTCCGGAGTCTAGAGCAGACCATTCTATAGGAAACGGACATGGGTCTGGAGAAATGTCTGTGTGATCTTGCTGTTCAACCTCGAACCTGATGAGCTCTGAGAGCAGCAAGGTCATGGTCGAGAGGAAGGGATCAGCATGGGTTCGAGTGTTCCCTCATTTGCCTCTTGGTGCACCGTCGTTACAGTTCCTATTTCAATCGTTCACTTGAGAAGACTGTGTGGATACATACATATTGAAAGACCGGGCAAAAGGCTCTGGATACAATGTGAAAATGAAGTCATGGCAGCGGCGAGAAGCTGCTGTAGTCAGGTTGACATAATGCCTATCAGATCCCCCAGTGAGTGAGAATTTGTGGATCAAACCTAGGCTTTTAAAATTCAAGCGTCTGAAACTTAACTCTGTGACCTTCAGAAAATTAAGTTCATTATCTGTTAAATAAAAAGACAGAACTAGGTAAGAGGAAATTGGTTGCTCCCTGTCTTACCATCACTTATATGGGCAGCGCTTTGCCATGCCCAAAGTACTCCTCGCACTGGAAGGGAAGGCGGTGTGGTGGTTATCAACTTGGGCTTTCAAATCAAAGAGGTTTGGAGCTTGAATCCTGGACCTCTTCCAATAATTAGCTGTAGCCCTTTCAGCAAGTCCTTTAACCTTTCTATCCTCACCCATTCGATAGAGTTCCTGACAGCCACTTGAAAGAGTTGATTTGAGGGTCGAGTGAGATTGTGTAATGAAAGAGTTGATATGAGGGCTGAGTGAGACCGTCAACGTGTACACTAATATATAATAATAACGATCTATAAGAATTCCAGCCCCCCAGTGTCATACCTTGAGCATGGGTTTGGGGGACTATTTTGAGCAGAAGAGCTGTACATGGGCTCAGGTGCCTCTACTCCATGTCTTCTGGAAGCAGGGCTCCTCATAATCACAGTAGTAGTGCAATGGGAAAGTGCAGCTACATTTCAAGCCTTTGCTTACATCATGCGTTTGGCCCATAGCCAACTCCAAAGTCAATGAGTGGGGAAGTACACTCAACCCACCTGAGGCTGGGATGGGGGGAATTAAGAGTTGAGTTTAATAATTCAATACAGCACAGATGGTATATGTGAAGAACTCAGGCAACACAGCATCTGGTATACAGGACCATGATTGATCATGGACATCTCTGATTGTGTTTTTTTCCACCTCACCAACCTTCTCTACCCCACCAATCTTCCTTGTGCTCCTTGAGGCCAAAGAGAACTTTCTCCTGCTCAGAAATAGCACCATTCCCCTCACCTGCCTGGCACTGCAATAGCAAGTTCTCGGTTTTAGGAATTATATTTGTTTGCACCCTCCCAAAATGCAGCGTTTTGGGAGGGTGCATACAAAGTAATCCTTAAACTATTAGGGAGAGAGGACCTAATAGCTCCTAACAGGAGCAAAACATAGGGCCACATGCAGCTGGGTCTCTGATATTAGATTCGGGTTTGATGTGATTAGCAATTGGGTGACTGAACAATCAAGGTTTCTTCGTCTATAAAACAAGGTCAAAATTGTTCGTTGGTTGTTATGAGAACGCCGCAGACTAATAATGCATATTCACGACCTTGTACTTGGTAAAATACTCTCCAATGTCAGGCATGTTCCTGGACGATGGAGCACGATGTGAGGGAGTGTAGAATTTCTGCTGCTTCTTCCTCACACGTTGTCCTCTTACGCGTGACTGTGCTGGGAGCCCACAGGGCAGTTCTCTTCTGTCCTACGGCATTGCTGTGTCAGAATGGACTCTACAGCAAGGAGCTCCCCTCCCACAAAGCCGCCCTGGTGGTGCAGTTAGTCATGCGCAGGCTGCTAGCCACCAGGGCAGCTGTGCTAACTCAGCAGCCAGTCCTCAGGAGACAGGTGCAGCGTTCTGCTCTCGTCAAGATGGAGAAACCTCAGAAACCCAAGGGAGCAGGCCCACTGCTGTAGCCGGAGTGACTTCATGAGGATGGGTTTGTTTTGTTTGGGGGTCTTTGCTCTGACACGCAGGCCTACTTTGGAGTAGAGTGGGGGTGAAATACCACGTGGAGGTAGTTACAAAGCCTCTGCATGTATTCCTCCCTGGTTAGATAAGGGGACCAGCGTCACTGGTGGGAAAGATGTTTCAACAGGTGTTCAGAAGTTGACCTAACCATCGAAAAACCCTAAATAGCTTTCCCATCCATAAATAACTTTCCCATATTGACGGTTGCTTTAAGATGGCAGGCTCTATTTCTGTTCACCTTGGCATTGAGGGAGGCTAGAGAAGCTTGACTCTGGAGAGGGAGTGAATGAGAGCATCGTTCATGAGTTACAGTGGCCTGTACTAGGATGCTGGGGGCCGTCTTCCAAACACCGTGCTTATGGAACATGCGGTCCAACTATCTTCCATGTGTCCATGGAGTGGTAGGTGTGGAGTCTACCATTTGCGGGCACAACACTGCCACACTGGGCATTGCCTGGCAGGCTGAATCAGCCAGGATACCTGGCAAAGCGGTCAGTGAGCATCTCCTCCACCTCCACATAGAAGCAGGGATGAGTGACATGTTAAAATTCTAATAACACTGGTACAGACTCGGTGCAATCAGAGAAATGATATGCATAATAAGTCTGGATTGAGTTTTGGTTTTCCCCTCTTCTGTAGGGGCGGGGAAGATTCCCTTCTCCGGATCTCCTGAGGCTGGGCAAGTGAGAGCCTTTGGGGTTGAGTATC
>NW_022109491.1:36009914-36016101 GCF_000313985.2 Echinops telfairi
CATTCACATGGGCCATCTACTTCTTGGAACTCCCCAATCTCATTCCTGCCACTGGGCCTTTGCACTGGCTCTTCCTGACTCGAGTTCTCCCCCTCCTGGAAGTTCACATCGTTTGCCAGAAGTGAGAGGAGGCATTAGGAGAAATCACCTCTCTAACTTACTTCTGATCAACAGGGATGAGCATATGAGGGACCTGGAAACAGTTGTTACATTGAGTCGATGGGAGCTCATGTTAGAAAATGTCAGATATTTACTTGCCCTTTATTTTAGGAAAGTAGATTTCACACACGCACACACAAATACTCAAGGAAAAGGACAGTCCCATAAAAATATGACCAAGAAGGAAAATATGGCTCAAAAAATGGGAATCTTCAATGAAAACTATGGATCATGGATCTGGATCACCTTTAGGAATGGCGTGGTCTGATCTCAGGAATGACTTCTACTTTATGTGATTTTGTGGGGAGGATGGTTTCTAATGCAGTGGTTGGGGCATCTGACAAACCGTGAAAATACAGGACCTTGGTTTTGGAAGATGATAAAATATCAACCATGACAAATCTGTGGGAAACCTAGTCTGCCAGTCTTGTTTTTGTTTCTCTATGAATCTTCCAATTTGAAAGGATTAAAGGTTGATTGTTAGAAAGGACTTGAAGGCCAAATTCAAAAAGAAGGTGGGGAGCCAAGATCCAGGCGTTTACAATGACGTCAAGACTCTCACTTTGAATATTTTACAGGTGGTGACAGTGCTATGGGTGGGCCTCTTAAAACGATTTTTGAGAACGTTGTGAAAGTCCAGACTTCCCGTCAGCTCAAGAAGGCAGAGGTCTAATTTTCAGGGGGACAAACACGTGGGTTGTGGGTAGCATGTGAAGAGGAAACTGCAGAAGCCAGAGATAAGCAAATTGGATGTTCTACCAAAAAGATGAAAAACTGGTTATTGGATACCTTATGCCTTAAGACAATGGTTCTCAAACGTTTCTAGAGTCTCTTAAAACTGTTGAAGACACCACAGGAGTTTTGCTTATGTTCGAGTCATCTGTTTCACATGAGAACTGGAAGCCGGAAGGAAAAAAATGAAAAACTCAGACTGCCAAGCACACACCTCCCTTAGCTGTCTTTACATGTCACGTGGCTTCTAGGAAATTCCATTGCATGGTTAGGAGAGAACGAGAGGGGAAAGAACAAATGCTGCTTTCATATTATTATGAAAAGAGTTTTGCTCTTATAGATTCCCTGAAAGCATTTGAAGGACCCCAGGGACTCGTACTAGATTTTGCGAACTGCTGCCAAAAAAAAAAAATGCTAACCACATACCCAAGGAGGTGTGAACAGGGGCACCATGACAGGACTAATGGTAAAAGGAAATACATGGAAACATCTCTGGTAGATGAGTGGATAGAGCAACAATGAAAACTAAACGTGTAAAATAAACTTTTTTTTAGTGCATCAATATACATTTATTTCAAATGCAAGTTACCGACTACCTCATATAATAGGTGCCATTGAATGAAATTTAACCATACCAAATCATACTCTATCGTGTTATTTCCCTATTTCTACTTAAAAATTAAAAAGAAATCTGAAGCAAATATGAAGATCCATGATCATTTGTTCAACTTAGGTAAAACCTACCAAGGCTTTTATATGTTATCCTCTGTGTTTTTCCTTTTTAGTAGTTTCTCAAGTAATATCTAGGCTGTCAGAGAAGACAGGTGTTCATGAATTTTTAGCCACAGCTGGCCTACAGCAGTGGAGCTCAAATTGGTTCCTGCCCAAAGCATCATCGGAGAGTTAGAAGTGAAAAACAACAGGCCTGTCCCAGACCTATCACATCCGAATCCCGGGTGAGGCCCAGCAGTTTGGGTTTTAACAGTCCCCACAGGAGAACTCATCCGAGCTCAAGTCTGAGAACCGAAGCGATCATTCATCTTGCCCTTCCATGGCCCTTATTAGGCTGGGATTTTGGTCATATAGCCAATGATATCTTTATGCTTATGAACAAAATGATAGCGTTACCTTAAGAAGGTGTTTCTTCATGCTATTTGCAAAGTGCTTTAAAGTGAACCCCCCTCTTTTCACTCCTGGTGTTAAGGTTTAGCCTGCTTGGACACATTCACTTTTGGCACAAGTCCCAACTCAACTGTGGCTTTTGGCTAACTTTCTGGCATTGTGGTGTCTCAGTATAGTCTTGTATTAATCACATACTATGTGGAAACATTTCTTTCTTAATGACCTAAATCGGTGGTTTTCCAAATGTGGTGCCCAGACCAGCAGTGTCAACATCACCTGGGCACTTAATAGAAATCTAAATTCTTGGGTTCCACCCCAGTCTTACTGAATCAGAATATCTGTGAATCTGGCCCAGAAATCGGATTCTTAACAAGGCTGCCTAGTGATTCAAATGCACAGTATGGTTTGAAAATCTGACCTTAAAGAAAGGGGAAAAAATCAACATTGAAGAGAGATTTTCTTGGTAAACGTGTGCAACTTAAAGAAAGTTTGGACTATCAGATGCATAATCAGAGAAAAGACTCTTGGTTATAGTGGCATAGTCCCTCTCAGAACTGGCTTGCACACTCTAAAACCAACCAAGCCAAACTCACGGCCACTGAGTCAATTCTGACTCAGAGACCCTGTAGGACAGGGTGTGAGTTTCTGAGACTGAAATTCTTTATAGGCGTAGAAAGCTTCATCTTTCAACCGCAGAGCTGCTGGTGGTGTTGAACTGCTGACCTTGCAGTTAGCAGCCCAACTACTCAACATAAAGTGCTGTACATTTCTTCCATATGCTGTTTGGATATTGTGACCTATTTCCTTTGCCAACTATAAGGGAAATTTAAGTAAATTAGAATTTTTAGTTCTACCTAACTTACATACCTTTTAAATGGCTTTCAATCCACACAACACAATCTAGTCAGTTATGTCTATTAGTACATACCAGCTTATTACAAGGACTGCTCTGATTTCTACATGTTTTACAGGATATTGTTGTTCTCACGTGACTTGGAAGATTTTGTCCCCAAACTGCAGGCATATGTTAACCTCTTAAAATCTTGATACCTTCCTTATTCTAGAGTCAATAATTTTGCCCTGGGTATGCCAACAGTAGGAACTGCACATGCAGTATTGGGAGAGGAAACAGGATCAATGCAAAGGAGAGGATCAATGTAAAGGGGTATGAAAGTATGAGTTCCTAGGTTTCTCGAGCGTGCTTCCATTAGCAACATTTCATTCACTCCACTCATTCTTTCAGCGGGAGATTCAATCTAGTTAAATCTTCCACTCCTTATAATTCCTCCCACCCCTGATGGCAACACTGGGCTTAAAGCCCCATGGGATAGGTGTTATGTTTTGGGTTGTTAATCACAAAGTCAGCTATTCAAAACCACCAGCCGCTCTGCAGGGGAAAGACGACGCTTTCTACTCAGACCAAGCTTCCAGTCTAAGAAACCCACAAGGGGAGTTCTCCTCTCCTGCAGGGTTACTGTGAGCTGGAAGGGACTTGATGGCAACGAGGCTGGGATTTTGGAGGGCTGGTTTTACTCTTGGGGCATATTTATCACTCAGCTCGCATCTACATTTCGATTCCCAGCATTTTCATTTCATGAACCTGGCTGCTTCCTCGTGGGGGTCAAGGTTAGAGGTCCCACGGAATAAGTAAAGGTCTCAGGATCTCAAAAGTTAAGGAACTTTCCTTCAGCCCTCAGGGAGGGCTGACACATTGTGCTTGAAGGATAATGAGGCGACTCATTCAGCAGATGCAAGATAGGAGCTTGGAGGTTCTTTCTTAAGCCCCAATCCGCCTGAGCATTATACATTCGATTTGGGAACATCTTTCTTCGCTGCTGACCAGGACTTGCTAGGACCTGGGAGAGTAAAAGCCATACCGAAATAAATGATACTCAGTCCTCAACCAATAACACACACCTCTTTAACAAGGTAGCACACACCCAGAGCTATTGGTTAGAATAAAAAAAACTAAAACAACAAAAACCTCACTGCCCCTGAGGCAATTCTGATTCGTGGTGACCCTAGAGGATGAGGTAGAACTGCCCCTGTAGGTTTCTGAGTCTGGAACTGTTTATGGGCATAGAGCACCTCTTCTTTCTCTCTTGATTAGCTAGGATAGTACACAAATATCGCTCCTGTCTGGAATATTCCTCATGCAGTCATAATAGAACACAGAGTTAAAAAGTAAATTCTAGTTTTATGTGGGCATTTAAAATTTTCCATGATGGTCAGTAGCAGAGGACTTGTCTGGGCATACTGCCCATTCCATTTTCTGGGTTTCTATAACAACATGGAATATAAAAAAAATAATGAAAACAAACAGTGCCTTCTTTCAAACCCCAAGTTTCAAACCCCAAGTTATGGCCCACTCTGTTATTTGGTCATCAGTGATGCCTTACCGTTCATAACTTTCATTCTTTTTTTTTTTTGTTAATCATTTTATTGGGGGCTCATACAACTCTTATCACAATGGATACATCCATCCATTGTGTCAAGAACATTTGTACATTTGTTGCCATCCTCATAAGGAGAAATTTATGTTCAATTGTAGGATATTGTTTAATATTAACCCGTGAAGTTGGTTAATTGGCCAGTTTCTATGAAACAGCAATCAATACCTATTTAAAATAAGAGCTTACTTTTGTTGTGAAGAACAAACTCATGTATTCAATTAAAAGAATGAATAAAACTATTCATGACTAACAAAATTATAATTTTTAATTTATTCAGTTCAGGCCACATAAATATTCCCCATAATTTATCAGCTAGGATCCATTCTTGCATCCTTTAAAAATTAATCCACTTAAGCTTTGCATATCATTTAAACAAATTTATTCAATAGTCACTTCAACCTAGAATAAAGTACTTAAGTGGCCGAGATGCCTTCTAATAGAATAAGCATGAGAATAATCTGGACTTAATGCTTTATCTGGTTTATAGAATTCTGGAATAGAATATTGGATAACACAATGATGATAACCTTCAATTATGAATGCATTCCTGTAGCTAGCTGTTGGGCAATTATATGGTGGTCTGTGGAATTCTTATTATTCTGAGGTATGGAATGAAACTATACTGGCTGGATTTTCTTTATAGTTATTTGGTGTATTGAAAACATACTCTTGTTACTGTAGTTATTTTCATAAACATGCCTTACCAAAAACTGACTAGTCATTTGTCTAAGGTAAATCATACCCTATTATAGACTCAAATTATTGGTATCAAATGGCTCCATTGTTGGCTATGTAGACAAGTTTATATATAGTTGCTTATTATCACAATCTTGTGGTTTAAACCTTTATATACAAAAAAAGGTTAAACTTCTTGGGGAGAGAATAAAAAAAACAAACAAAGGTTGTCTAATATGTTGTTTAATCAGAAGTAATTTCCAATATTAGCCCGAGAGGATAGATACATCTTCAGCAAGCACCATTTAAAGTAGAAATAAACGTTCCTCTCTTATGAATGCATTTTGCCTGGTTTAAAGAAACCCAACTCAGATTGAAAGCTGAGACCCCCTTCTCATCTGATGCAATCTACAATAAGCGGTAAGTATTATAATCCTACAAGGATAATGATGTATAATCTGGATGTTTTTCACACACATAGTTTAGGCATTTTTATTGCTTACCCATAAAAATGGTACCCCTTAAGACAACTTAAAGACAAATTCTCTCCATACCTTCATAGGAGCCAGCTGGATGGGCGTGATGCATGAAGGGTCTACCATGGGCTTCGGCCTGTTGGCCGTATCAGCTAACAGGCTGTGCCACTGCTGGGGGAGGCCAGTAAATTTCTGTTCTTGAGGATCAAACCCAGTGTGAACCCTGTGTTCGAAGTTGGATGGGCCCGATATTTCAATCTTCTTCTTTTTCTTTCCAAACATGATGCAGAAACCTAGGGAATGCAAACAGAAAAGAGGCAGCTGTTACTATCTTGCCAGCAGAAGACCACAGGAGAACTGTTGTTGATCCAGTCAGGGTTACAACTTTTTAGAGATTCCTTTTTATACTATAGATTCAAAAGATGAAAACTGGATTTTCAAGGTGGTAGAACAGATTATTTTTCATTCTGATATTTTTAAAAATCATTTTATTAGGGGCTCATACAACTCTTATCACAATCCATACATACATCAATTGTGTAAAGCACATTTGTACATTCATTGCCCTCA
>NW_022109491.1:36016688-36017735 GCF_000313985.2 Echinops telfairi
CACTCCCCCCCTCATTTACTATGGTAAGCTTTTTTGTTCTATTGATGTGTGATAACTGATCCCTTCGACACCTTGTGATCACATAGGCTGGTGTGCTTCTTCCATTTGGGCTTTGTTGCTTCTGAGCTTGATGGGCACTTGTTTATCTTCAAGCCTAAGACCCAAGACACTATACTTTTTGATAGCTGGGCACCATCATTCTGATATTTTTTGTTCTCTGTTTGACTTGCTGTGTTTCCATGTGGATGGCATTGAGTGTTCTGTCCTGTTGGCGAGTTTCGACTTAACAATAAGATCTGCTTTGACCACCAGACTAGGGTAAAGAAGTAGTGCAGGTGGAGGCTTTGGGAAGAATCGTGTCTTGTTTCTTTCCCTCTTGCCTTGACCAACTCTCAGGTAGCTACCTAGGTTTAGGTTCTGGAAGGAGAGATTGAAGAAGCTCCTATCTTCTCAGCCTCCAGCCTAGATTCAGTTGTGTTATGGAATGAATGGTGCACCACCAAACTAAGTATCAGCATCCTGACCCCTTCACTTGCAAATGCAACCCTTGTTTTGGAATTGGGTTTTCATTAAAATGTTAAGGAGGCCAGGTCAAATACTGGGGTGTGTCCTAAACCTAATGACTTCTGAGTGATGGCAGGGACAGCGGAGACACAGAAGACAAGCAATCACAAACCGGCAGATAGATGTTATATGAGTATCACCAAAGAACAGAGGTATGCTGGAAAAGAACACATTTTCTTTTAGAGCTGACAGAGAACATTCTCTCAGAGCCAGTTCCCAAATTTGAATGTCTCTCCGCTTAAATAATGAGAAAACAAATAGCCATTCATAGTATATCTGTTGCAGCGACACTAGCCAACTGAGACACCCAGGCAAGCCCAACAGAGCCCTAGCTGAGCTACAGCCAAACCACAGCTGACTCCCGAGTGAGGACTAATGGCCATTAAACCATTGAGATTCTGGACTTGCTTGTTATATGGCATTGTCAAAATTTAGCAGCACAAGTGTGAACTTCAAATACAAAACATTATGGAAAAAAATCTG
>NW_022109491.1:36019578-36020831 GCF_000313985.2 Echinops telfairi
GATTTTTTTAAAAAGTTACTTGAGATGTGTTCTTTTACATGTATTTGTACCCGAACAAGCACTTAAACCTGCTAGGCCAAGTATCTTCAATACTGGGATAGAAATGAGCTACTAGTCTTCTCCTAATTGTGACTTTCCCAATGGGTGCCATGCCTTCCAAGTGAAGGTATGAAAGCAAAATAGCGGGGAATTGATACTTTCCTGTTTTTAAACTAAGAGAACTGTAGAGAGCAAATCGACACTGGAATGGTTCTACCTACGCTTTCTTTGGTGATACTACACAGCTGTAATATAAATGGTAATAAATAGAATTTTACCATTTTAGCAAGGTTGAGAGAAAAAATTATAGAGGAAGTAACTCAAGAGGAAAATAGTAAGATCTTGTTAACAATAGCTATTACTCTGTTAGCAGTGAGGAATCTCAGATCTGGGCGAAAGACAGTTCTGTGCCTGTGAGCACCACGGAACAGAAGGGCATACAGTCAGGAAGTGAAGATTTGTGTGGTACATGCATGGTTTCTTCTCGCTAGTCTGTCTGTGCTTAGTCTGTATCAGCCACAATGATAAAGATGAATGCATGTGATCCCATATAAAGCACACCATCACCTGAGGAAGAGTGTTTTTGAGGTCCCAAGATCACCTCCAGGTTCGGCGATCTGCTCAGAGAAATGACAAGCTTCAGTGCAGGGGCAGTGGATTCTTTAATATGGTTCTTCTGGCCAAAGTCCCTCACCCCCACCAAATAGCCTTTTCCAGTATTGGTTTGATAAGAAGGTAGGAAAGACATGGATAGAATTTTCCCATGAGTAACTATGAACAAGATTCCCTGGAGTGGCATCCTGCTGTGTATGAAATGAGAATCAGGAGGAGATATCTCATTACCATCAAGAGCTAGGTGTGGAGCACGTCTTCTGCATGCAAGAACCCTGTGTGGTGAACCTCTTGGATCCAGATGACATCTACAACATCAGAAGCTGGAGCCAGAGCACGGATCAGAGTGATGGACCTCCCAACCCACACAGCAAGTAAAGCAGAGTATTTTTGCGTAGGAGGCTGGCTTGTGGAGTGGGATACCTTTGAGCACTTAATTGGGGAAGTTGGGCTTGCCAAACCATGGAAGTGGAGCAGAGTACCTTTGGGCTGAGGCTTCCTGGAGTGGGATACCTCTGGGAATATAATTCACGGAGCTGGGTTTGCTGACCCACAGAGCTTGACCTGAATCCTGTTGTGTTGAGGCTTACAGTAGAGTGGCG
>NW_022109491.1:36021956-36050533 GCF_000313985.2 Echinops telfairi
GGATGGATATCTATATCTATATATATCTATATATCTATATATACATATACATATATATATGTTGTTGCTAGCTGCTTTAGAATCACCCTGACTCTGGTAACCCCATGGATGATGAGATTGAGCCATATGATTCAGAATTTTCATTGGCTCATTTTTTTTTTAAGTAGATTGCTAGGACCTTTACCTTAGTTAGTCTTATCTGATAACTCTGACAAAACTCCTTCACCATCAGAGTAACCTGCAAACTGCAAACTCTTCGTGATAGGGATGGTGTGTGTGTGTGAGGTGCATTGCCTGTGAATCCAACTTGGTTCTTCCTTCTGGAAGGCAGGAATTCTACCCCTGAACATCACTGTCCTACAATGGTATATAGATGACCTTGAAAGATACCGGAGCAGTCAGTAGCACCAAGAAAATGAGTGTTTTTAGGACAGAGGAAAGGTCCAAAGACAGGCCCAAATGTTAAGAGTTTGGGAGATGAATATTCTACAGGGAAGGAGATTGCAAAGGAAAGGCCAAAAAAGTAGGAGGAAAATTCTAGGAGAGGTTGTCTTGGAGAAGACTGAATGAAGACCAGGTCTTAAACAGGAAGGAGTGATGTCAGTTGTGGGTGAGAGACTGTGGGTAAAATGAAATCTAGGACTAATTTGAATATAGAAAATAAGATTTTCAATGAGGAGACTACTAGTGACCTTGTTGAGAGATATTAGTGAGGCGGTGAGAGTGAATGTCTAGTGTGAGTGGATTAAAGAGAATTAGAGGAAATAATGTAGTTATAAAAGGATAGAAAAGTCCATTGAAATTATTAGTTGTAAGAGAGATCATTAAAAAATAAGTATTTTTTATTCTATAACTTTGTTATAGGGCTGGTTAAAACCATTGTATAATCCCCTACTTTTTAAAACATCATTTTATTGGGGGCTCTTACAGCTCTTGTCACAATCCATACATACCTCCATTGTGACAAGCACATTTGCACATACGTTGCCATCATCATTTTCAAAACATTTGCTTTCTACTTGAGCCCTTGGTATCAGCTTGTCCACCCCTAACCCAATAACCCTTTATAATTTATAAATTATTGTTTTTTCATGTCTTACACCGACCGCTGTCTCCCTTCACCCACTTTTCTGCTGTTCACCCCTTGAAAGGGGGTTATGTGTAGATCATTGTGATCAGTTCCTCCTTTATCCCTCCACTTTTCCCTACCCTCCTGGTATTGCTACTCTCCTTATTGGTCCTGAGAGGTTTATCTGTCCTGGATTCCCTGTGTTGTGCACTCTTATTTGTACCAGGATACTTGCTCTGGTCTAGCTATTTTTAAGGTAGAACTGGGATCATGATAGTGAGGGGAGGAAGCATTAAAGAACTAGAGGAAAGCTATATGTTTCACGAGTGCTATACTGCACCATGACTGGCTCACCTATTTCTTGTGATGCTTCTGTAAGGGGATGTCCAATTGTCTACAGATGGGCTTTGGGTCTCCACTCCACCAGCCCCCTCATTCACATTGATATGATTTTTTTGTTCTGGATCTTTGATGCCGGATACCTGATTCCATCGACACCTCATGATCACACAGGCTGGTGTGCTTCTTCCATGTGGGCTTTGTTGCTTTCCTGCTAGATCTTCAAGCCTTTAAGATTCCAGCTGCTATATCTTTTGATAGCCAGGCCCCATAGCTTTCTCCACCACATTTGCTTTTGCATCCATTTTGTCTTCAGTGATTGTATTGGGAAGGTGAGCATCACAGAATGCAGGGTTATTAGAGCAAAGTGTTCTTGCATTTATGGAGTAGTTGAGTGGAGGCCCAATGTCCATCTGCTGCCTTAATACTTATTATATAAATATATGTACATAGGTCTATTTCCTTATCATTATATATAAATGTATTTACATATGTACATGCCTATATTTAGACCTCTATAAATGTCCTTTGCCTCCTAGTTCTTTTCTCTATTTCCTTTTATTTTCCTCTGTGCCTCTATCATATTTGGCCTTCATTCGGGGTCCGGTAATTCCTCTCAGCTACATTGTCCTTGATCAAGCCCCACCAGGCATCCTGTGCCCTTCTTGCAATTTTAGATCACGTTGTTCCTTTGTTCCTGGGTTTGTTGGCATCCCTGGAACTGTCAGTCCTGTTTTTTTCTACTACAGATTGTTTATCCCACCTATCTTACCTAGATAGACATGCAGAGACAATAGTAAGCACAAAAACAAGATAAAGCAAAGCAAAACAACAAATGAAAACAAAAAACAAAACAACAACAAAAAAGAAAAGCGTATAAATCAGTGGTTCTCAACCTGTGGGTCGCGACCACTTTGCGGGTCGAACAACCCTTTCACAGGGGCCCCCTGATTCATAACAGTAGCAAAATTACAGTTATGAAGTAGAAAGGAAAATAATTTTGTAGTTGGGGGGTAGTCACCACAAGATGAGGAACTGTATTAAAGGGTCGTGGCCTTAGGAAGGTTGAGAACCACTGCTCTAAATAGTTCCAGGTCTGTTTGTTGATCTTTAGGAGTGTTTTCAGGTTGATTCTGATGGGCTGCCATGCCTTGGCCCCAAAGTCTATTTGTGGTACCCCCTGGGGACTTCATTGCTTTGCTCCCCTTGCTGCTCTGTTGCAAGTCCTTAGCGTTTTGTCCCGGTGTGGTGGGGTCAGATCAGGCACAGTTCCTGCAGTGTGTCTTCAGTTGTCCTCCATAGCGCTATGGGTCAGTGAGGGACATCGTGTCTTGTGGGGCCAGCCCTATGGTTCTCTCTGTGCTTTGGCTGCTCTGAGCAGGAATATCATCCTCAGAACATGGTGGGCCAGGATGTGTTCCACTCTCTCTCCTTCCCTCTTTGTTTGCTCCTGTGTTCTCTGATCAGACATGTCCCTCTCCCTGAGCTATAGCTCCAGTGCTGTCCTCTGAAGTGAATTTTTTTTGGGGAAGTGGGGGTTTCCACATAGTTGGGATTGGGAGCCAGTCCCACAGACCTCTCTATTGGTTCCCTGCTTCATGCCTGTATGTTGCATTCATGTCTTGGCACACCGGGTTGAAGTTGGGTCCCTCTCTCTCCTATGGAGCTAATTCCCTACTATACTAAATCCTTTTTCAATTTAAATCAACAGCACCCACCTAATCAGTATGAGCCAAAGTGTAGGGATCTCCAAAGAGCCACAAGGCTGTGTGACCTTTCACTCTAGCCTTAACTTTTTAAATAAAAGAATGACTTTTAATTCCTGCTTCAATGACAAACGAGAGAGTGATCAGCAGGGTTTATGATGTCTGGCTTGAATGGAAATCATACAGACCCTTCTCAATTGTCATCCAAACAAATCTCCCATAACCTAAAGTTCAGTCTTTGTCCCTCACTGTGCACTCACTTATTCACTCACTCACTCACTCACTCACTCACTCACTCACTGCCATTAAGTTGATTCTGACTCATAGCACCCTTAAGAAAGAGAGAGAGACAGAGACAGAGAAACCACTCCTGTGGGTTCCGAGGCTGCAGATCTTTACAGGAGTAGAACGTCTTCTCTATCTCCTGCTGACCTACTGGTGGGTTTGAACTGCTGACCATGTTGTTGGCACCTAAACAAATGACCCAATACACCACCAAGCACATTTGTTGTGCCTTAGGGGATAGTTTCTAGACTCTATATTACTAGATCATCCTATCTTACGCTTCTAGTTGTATTCAACCAATGAGATGCTCTTGGTGGGAGGAGAGAGAGGTTAGGGTGTTTGTTCCCTTACTTCTCTCTGAGCCTCACAGGGATTGATGTGGTGAAAAATTTCTGTTGCTGCTAGCCCATGAGTGCACTGCACTACTGTTGATGATCAGATAGATCCCTACTAACACGTTCTAGACAAACTGTACTGGACTGTATCTCTGGTTCCTCCAGGACTGACAGTGTGGGGCATAGTTGTAGGGCCCTCTGACCAGTATTCACCAGCAATGCTCAAGAGGTTGTCAGCAAAAAAGCACCCAAAGGAGCTTAGCAATCTACTGGCCTCACTCTATGGTGTACCCCTTTCAAACTCTTCTTGAAAGATACTTTCAGCTGTTTCTGTTGCCTTAGATTTCCTTTGGGCATACACCTCCATGTGTTTGAGAAAAGGAATATTGGCATTCAGTAAAATTCTTTTTACGAAAGTATCTAAAATATACAAAAAAAGTTTTATGAAATCACGTTATTGCCTTCTCTAACAATCTGATTTCTCATGATTTTAACCCTATTGTTAATTGGCCCAGGCGGACCAGATCTGAATCCTAGTTTTGCAGCACGTATTCCTTGTGTGTGATCTTAGGGAGCCTGTACGGCCTCTTTTTGCTTCAATATTGTCATTTTTAAAAATGGGACTGATATTACTATCTTGATTCAGTGAATACTTGTGAGGGGTTGATGAAGTAAGACCTGTGCCTAGCTCAGAGAAATGATCAACACCCACTTCCCCGTAGTATCCAGCATTGCTTTCCACGACGGAAGCTTTTAAGAAATGGTGTACAAAGGTCCCAGGAGGCGTCAGCACACCCTCTGCTCCCAGCCAGGCCCACCAGTGGGTAAAGCGTCATCACGCATCAAGTCAGGGGGGTCGGCAGGGGAAGCACAGTGTTGATTTGAACATTACAACTGTGCAAGTCCCAGGATTTGTCAACCTTTTCTGGCTCTATGACTCATGGCTCTGTGCACTGCCCCATCCAAGCCCCATCCAGTGTGCTTTAAGGCCTGACAGGGAAGAAGTTCTTAATGAAGAGGGGTCATATTTAAGACTGGATGGAGCAGGGAGAAAGGAACCGGTGGGAGCCAGTTTATTAGATTTAAAAAACACCCTCTTAGCTATCTTGAAAAGGACTAGTCTAATATAAGAGGGCTTCAAAAACTTCATGAAAAGGATGGAATTAAAAGATAATGGCATTTCCCCACAAACTTTTTGAAGCACCCTAATATAATTGCAGTCCCTAGTGGCACTTGACTAGTAGCTGAAGGATGGCATTGCCAATGCTTCCAACAATGCTAAGCAGCTAGATCTGGTGATCAACTTTGAAAAGGTCACTGCATTGAAAATCCTACAAAGAAGTTCCACTCTGCACCAGAATTGACTTGATAGCAACTAGCAACAACATATCAATATAGTTGATCTCCAACTTTTGACACTAATGAAAAATATGCTTTTCAAGCTACACAGTTGAATAATTATGCTAACTCATCATTTAAGATAAGTTCTTATAATTATTGGACCATATTTTCAGTCACACTCATAGCTGGATACACAGTAGGAGGAAGACCAAAGAATCTTTCAGTGGCATTTTAAATATA
Organism: Echinops telfairi; assembly: GCF_000313985.2. Taxonomy (NCBI): domain Eukaryota; kingdom Metazoa; phylum Chordata; class Mammalia; order Afrosoricida; family Tenrecidae; genus Echinops; species Echinops telfairi. The sequence goes on from NW_022109491.1 coordinate 36,027,272, forward strand.
TATCATAAGAGTGATTCTTTTGTCATCATCGTCCTCATGAAAAAATTGCTCTTTCTTAACCTCACACCTAGTCTAAAGAACTTGATACATGTAATAATGGATATTTAAGTACTTCAGAAAATGTCTCACATGTCAGACAATTTAGGCTTCATGGTTGGCCTGTCACTGCTAGAAGAAAGATAGTTGTTTGAAAATCTATATTGTGAAGAGGCTGGCATTGGCCAACCATTCCCTAGCTGAGATGTCACTGTCCAGATATACATCTGCCATTGCTTCAGAAGTGTACAAAATATTCACCAGGCTTTTAGTTACAATGCCTTTGAGGAAAAATAAAACACAGATGATACATTTGAGATCTAGAAGCAATTATTAAAAACTTGGTGTGGATTCATCTATTATCTAAAAATAATGATTTTCTAGGAAAACAAGTGATCATTACTGAGCCAGAGAAGATGTCCCGAATGTGTTGCTTTCCCTTCTGTGGGTTCTTTTATTGCAATGCCATTTGGCCATCACCTCCGGAAGAGTAATGGGGTTGGACCAGGTGTTGCCCACTCCCGGAAAACTGCCCCAAAGCATGTGCTGTTAAGGCCCCTCCTTGCATTGCATAGACTCTCAGGATCCCTTCACTCAATGGTCTGTGCCTGGTTTTCTGAGCTGAGCCCTAATCTGACTACCCTGCAGTAGCCAACTCAATAGCTGTATTAGCCACCCATCATTTGGGCATCTAACTCCAGCTTAGAATCTCTATTCTTTGGATTGGAATTCAGCTTCATTCTTGATTCCTTGTTACAGGGTTTATTTGCCCTTTTATACTTTGTGAATCTGTCAGGCCATTCCTTTTGTCACGTTGTCTGTATTGCACCTCTGGCTCTTTCTTAGCTAAGTTTTCTGGATTTGTCACATCCATTTACCTGTACCACCTCAACAAGATGAAACCTTTCTTTACTATTATTTTTTGATTTTTCTTTAAAAAAAATCATTTTATTGGGGGCTCATAGAGCTCTTATCACAATCCATACATCCATCCATTGTGTCAAGCACATTTGTACATATGTTGCCATCATCATTCTCAAAACATTTTCTTTCTACTTGAGCCCTTGGTATCAGCAAGACCTTTCTACTCTAAATTAACTCTTCAGTTTGGCTTCAATTCACCAATCCTATGTGCCCACCTTTCAACACCCAGGACTGACAAAGGAGTGCTTTGAAGAAAATGTACTTAAGTTAAAATAATTTTCCACTGTCCAAGCAAAGTGTTATTAAAAGGTTGAAATAGTATGAAAGAAAAAAAATTGTCATAATCTGTAGATTATTACCAACAGGGTAAACACTTTAAGAAATGCCAAGTACTTACCAGGAAAAAATTTTATTAAATTTAATGATCAAAAGCTACTATTCCAACACAGTCACATCGTGGAGACACGGCCCCGACCTTTCTCATAAATTCTAGATATTCCCACACGTGACTCTCAGCATGTCCAAGATGTAACTCCTGATCGTTCTGCTTGAGCCACTCATCTCTTTTCCAGTTCCCCCTCTCAGGATGCAGTACCGCAACACACCGCGGGGCTGCATCCTTCCTCTCAGGATGTTGTACCGCAACACACCGTGGGGCTGCATCCCCACACTTGGGAGTCCATGCAGACTTCTCTGTCATTGCCCATACTCAGTCTAATTCTTATCCATTCTTCTACCAAACTGCCCACTACATCTGCATCCCCACTGTATTAGTTTCCTATCAGAGTTATAATACATTATCACAAACTTAACAGCTTTAGCAATACTACAAACTATTATCTTATAGTTCTGGAGGTTTGAAGTCTGGAATGGATCTTGCTAGGTTCAAAAAATGGCATGGGGGCCATATATGACCGCCTCTGGGTACACAATGGAGCAAAGGAATCCAAATCACCAGATTTATGCCCATGTTACAAGGGAGAGGTCAGATGCACCTCCACCCTCCATCCTTCTTTGACCCTTTTTGGACATCAACTGTTCCTCCAACAACACTCTACTTTCCTGTTGGGTTCAATAACCCATTGGAATGGCCACACAGAGCATACATGTGATACTCACCATTCAGGGGGCTTAAGGGAGCAGTTAACAAGCCAGGATCAGAAAACTTTAAGGAGACAGTCACTGGTCCACAGCAACCTCGCTCCTCAGCCAGCAGCCACGTCTCTCTCTAGCCCTCCCTCTCAGTCACTCAATCTCTTTGTCTCTCCCTCCATGGGCCAGCTCTTGGCTCTGTCTCACATAGCCTCGGAGCTGCTCATCTGTTTTGCTGCATGGTCTCTGTGCCACAGCCTCTGGTGTCCCCAGCCTCAACCTCCGCCACTTCAGACCGATTTTGACATAGTCCACTGGTGGGCTTCTTGAGGGATCTGGGAATGACCTGTTGTTGCTTCTGAAACAGCTCATCCTCATAGCAAGGGGTGTGGCAACAAAAACTGACCAATCCTTTCGAATAGTGGTCCATACACCTCATTTTCATAGTTTTACCCAATTAGTTGGCGGGAGGTACAGAGACATGGCTAGAAAAGCCGTATTGAGAAATTTCACTTCACCTCTCTAGGCTAAAATCAAAGAACTGGCTGTATGTCTTCTTGGCCTCCCCGGAGGAGAATCTGTTTCTTTGCCGTTTTCAGCTTCTGGGGGCTGCCTGCATTCATTGGTTCATGGGCTCCTTCTTTCAAAACCGAGTGTTACATTTCTTCCTGATTTTTCTTCTTTATTTTATGTCTTCTTCTACTTCTTATTCTCTGCTCTCCTTTTCCATTTCTAAGTACTATTTCCTAAGGTCCATGCAGATAATCGAGGATTCTCTTTCTATTTGAAGGTCCATTGATTATCAACCTTAATTCCATCTGCAAGTTTTAGGGATTGGAATATGGCTATCTATGGGTGAGGGGATATTTTTCTCTCTACCACACTCACTCACTACTGTGGTCCATGCCACTATCATCTCTCTCTTAGGTCACTTCAAAACCTTCTAGGTAAGTGTTCAATCAACTAAGTTTGCCGCCTTCCACCTTTTCACGACCCTGTAGTCAAACTAGCTTTCCAAAATGCACATCTCACTGCATCACACCCTGCTCTGTATCTTTTATTGACCTTAAAAGCAAAACCACAGCTCATAAGTACCAGGTGGGTCTATTCTTGCACATCACTCTGGTGTTGTTGTTGTGAATTGAAGCTGTTGAGTCAGTTCAAGTCATAGCGACCATACGTACAAGAGAAGAGCATCCTGCCTGATCCTGTGTCCCTTCATCATCACTGTGCTATCCGAGCCCATCATTGCCTCCATGGTGCCAATCCGTCTCATTGAGGATCTTCTATTTTCCCCACTGACCTTCTACTTCACCGTGCGTGGTGTGCTCTCCTGTTACCCTGCTGTTGTTGAGTTGATTCTGACTCAGAGCAACTCGGTTGAACAAAGTAGAATTGTTCCCTGAGGTTTCTGAGGCTGCCAATCTCCACCAAGCAGATCAGACCTCGCCGTCTTTCCCGAGCGCAGCGGATGGATTGGAAACACCAACCTTTCAGTTGGCTCAACACTTCACCCACTTTACTACCAGGGTTTCCTGTCCTTTCTGTGAACATGTCCAAAGTACCGCAAGTGGAACTAGGTCTTGCCATCCTCACTTCCACGGAGCATTCTGGCTGCACTTCTACCAAGACAGGCGTGCTCTTTCTTTTGGATTGTTGGATGGCTCTTTCTCTTGGATAGTCATTACTCTTTGCCAACACCGAGATTCTAAGAAATCAGTTCTTCTGGGGTTTTTCATTCATTCCACACCTCTCGAGCGCCATAAACCCACCCTCCCTTTCACTTAGAACTACCACCCTGTGTCACCCTTATGCCCTGAAGGCTCCCTTTCTCCTTCAACACCTGCCTCTTCCTGCCCGAGTCCTCCCTCTGCCTTCTCACCTGAAACCAGAAGTTGTGCTTTGGGTCTCATGTCAAATGTCACTTCCTTGAGAAGGCCACTTTTTAACTCTGGACTACCTTTCTTGGTATGTTTCCCCACAGCTACTTTTATAATGATTATTCCACTATGAAATGTGGATTTTTTTAAATGACAAACATAATACCTGAATATGTGCTTGCTGCAATGAAGTGAACAAAAGGAGAAACATCTAGAACAAAAGCTAAACGCCAACACACCTGTTTCCTCCCCAAACCCCCAAGCCTTCCGGTCCCTTTCCCGTTTGTTTTTGCCATCCTTAGAAAATGTACCGCCTGAGTTTATATGAGCGCTCTAAAGATGGACCACAGTCTGTGCACAGCTGTGGCATTTGGTTTTCATGGTTTTTAATTTTATAACTTATTTGGGCTCTTAAGCTAAACAAAATAAGAATGAAAAGGAAAACGAAGCCTTGGCAGTCTTTCCCCGATCGCTACAGCTATCCATACTTGCTTCTCTGTCTCTATGAATCTGCACTCCGTGTTGTGACCAAGGCTTCTTGGTCACACAAGGCTTCTTGGTCACACACGTGGGACCGTCAAAGGATCCATGGGGAAAGTTATCATCTCTTGACTCTACTTCTCCATAAGCTTTTCTGAAGCCCCCCAGGTTTACTTTCATTGCAAAGTTAGCACCGAGGGGTCCTGAGTACCTTTCACTCAATTTCTTCCACTAGTTACAGCTGCCATTAATTATAGGACAATAACAAGACCAGGGCTTTGTCATAGGTATGATGAATGAGGACATATCTGGGCCATTTTTACCACAAGTATAGATTCATGGACTCACAGTTGCAGGTAAGATATAGGCCTGTTCTGTCCCCAAATAGATTGCTTTCACATGAACCCTTTGTGCATTTATGTGCTCCTCTCACCCCACCATCCCTGATCCCAGACCACTAGTTGGTTTTACATCTCTGAAGCATTTGGAGACTATTATAGAAATGGAAAAATACAGTAGGTGACCATTTTAGACAGCCCCCCCTTACTCTAATGCTCCTCAGCTACAGTCAAGCTCTGTGCATGTCAATAGTTAAAACTAAAAAAGATTTTTTTTTCTTATTGCTGAGCAGTATTCCACAGTGAGATGTACCATAATTTGTTTAATCATTTACCTGTCGAGGGGACATTTGGTTGTTTTCAATTTTTCTTATTACAGATAAATGAGGTATCCAGGATTCATGTGGACATGAAAGTTAATAATTTTAATATTCATTATGTGTTGAATTAGTGATATTTCGGATATACTAAGTTAAATCCATGCCTAAAACTTATTTTAAGCATTTTTATTTTACTTTTTAAGATGTGGCCACTAGCATATTTAATGTTAGTTCTGTGGCTCACATTTTATTTCCTTTGTCACCATTCTGATGAGTGACTTGGAGAAGAGTGGCTGTGTGGCTCATGGTGATAGGGAGGGTGGGGATGAAAGCGTTGGGAAAAGTGCATCTAAGCATAGCTGCTGTGGAGAAGACGATGCAGGTCCAGAGCATTCCAGGCAGAAAGGACACCAGGAATAAAATCCCCAAGGAAGAAAAGAATTTCCCTCGTTCGTGAAACGGGAGCAGTCCATGAGAGAAAGAGGCTTTGGGGGGATGAGCCCTGCTTGTCATGTCTGCCCATTTCTGAACTGTCCCTTTCATGTCACCACCATTCCATCATGCTGGGTAAGTGGAGGGTCAGCAGAAAAGAGGAAGACCGTCAAGGAGATGGACGGACACCGTGGCTGCAACAATGGGCTCAAACAGAACAGCGATGGTGAGGATGGTGCAGGCCTGGGCAGTGCTTAGTTTTGTAGTTCATAAGGTTGCCATGAGTCGGAACCCACCCTAATGACACCTAACCATAACTACAAGGTGGCCTCATGGGACATGACATCTTTAATGGGTGCACAAGATTACCTTTCACCACCCCATGAGGACCAGCACCTGCATCTTTTGAAGAATCTCTTAATCGGAGTGTTGGCAGTGGGTTGTGCACTGTCTAGCCCAGAACTCCCTCCCTCCCTCCCTTGCTCGTTCACTCAGGCTAGCCTGCTAAGATCCCTTCCTTCAATGTTATAAAACAATGGTGAGGGGAAGGGAGACGTCAGACAGTGTAAGATATGACAAAATAATAATAATTTACGAATTATCAAGGTTTCATGTGGGAGGAGGGAGCGGGGAGGGAGGGGAAAAATGAGGAGCTGATACCAAGGCTCAAGTAGAAAGCAAATGTTTAGAGAATGATGAAGGCAACAAATGTACAAATGTGCTTAAAACACAATGGATGTATGTATGGATTGCGATAAGTTATAGGAGCCCCCAATAAAATGATTTCAAAAAACCAAAACAAAAAGCAATGGTGAGCAAGATGGGGACATGTTTTCAATATATTTATTGAAAAAAAATTAAGTTACAAAATTCCAAGTTCTGTACAATTTCCTTTATTGAAGGGAAAAATGTGTTCATTGGGATTGGGAGGAAGGGGCCAAAAAAAAGACAAGGACCCATTGTTGCCTGGGTTGTTAAGTTATATTCTCTGTGTTTGTATTCTTGAAGTTTCTCCAGTTAACAGATATTGTTTAAGAAAACTAATAAAAGTCCTACAAAAGCCTACTGCAGGGGACTAAACAGAAGCTTACAGCAGAGAGCCACATCCTGCAGGGGTAGATACAACACCAAAAACTCACTGCCAGCGAGTCAATGCCAACCCAGAGCACCCCTATAGGGCTGGGTAGGTCTGCCCCTCTGGTTTCTAAGACTGTAACTCTTTCTGGGAGTTGAAAGCCTCATCTTTCTCCTAAGGAGTGGCTGGTGGTTTTGAACTGCTAACCTTGTGGTGAGCAGCCAAACCTGTAACCACTGCACCACCATGGCTCCAATGACAGACATGGAGGCCTTCAAACTTTCAAAATATAAAGATTCTAGAGTTCTTTGTACCTGAAACTAAGTAATTCACAGGAACTATTTTCATCATTCAGTTCTCAAACTTCCCAACTGTGTAAGTCCGGGTAGAATAGAGAAACAAATCCTGGGAGACTCAGGAGAGAACTTTATATCAAAGAGTAATTGTACATTAAGAAACCATCCCAGTCCAGACCAGATCAAGTCCATAAGTCTGATATTAGCTCATATGTCTGATACCAGTGTGTGCATTCCTCTTCAGACTCATGCAACACATGCAATGATGCAGAATGCAGGAAGATCACAGGCCAGGGGGTGGAAAGTCTCGTGGAAGCATCTCAGCACTGGCATGGGTCTCCACATGGCTCCTCCAGCTCTAGAGCTCTGGCTCCATCTGGTGTCTCCATGCGGCTTGTCCACAGGAATGTCTTACAGGGAGAGAGAGTGTGTCTGGCCTCCAGTGAGCTATTTATCTTCATAGCACCTCCAAAGGAGGACATCAAGCTGTGACCTGGTTGACAGGCTAGACTCCACCCCTTCGCAAGTTGACAGCAGATGATGTAACTGCCACACCAAGTGACTGACAATAGGGATTGTGTGTATGTGTGTATAGTTAGTTGTCCAGAGGACAAAATCCAATCTCCTATAAGTTCTGTTTGAAAACAACTGTCAAATTTAACAACATTGTGGTTAGTGGCAAGGTGCCATTGAGTTGGCTCTACTCACAGTGACCCCACATAGGACCGAATGAAACACTGCAGGAGACAAAGCTAACATTCGAGACTGCCTTGTCCCTCCCTCTGTCTTGACAAAGACAACGAATAACGCATAGAAATTGCATGTTGAGCAAAAGAACTGTGTCACCTTAACTTTGCTCTGTTTAGGCTGGCCAGATGGGTCACACAAACACTTGCCTAATTTCTGTTCTCTCCCATCCCATATGCTTGCTTTAACACTGCCCAGTGGTGAGAATATGGCCTTCACACAGGCAGAGGCAATAGCACTTGCCCCATTTCCAAATATAGGTTATTATAATTGCTGCCAGATTGATTTACATCCTCAGAGTTGTGCACTGCTTGAAATTGTGCACTGCTTGGGAGACTATATTGGCAATCTGTCTACTCCTCAAGCCCCCAATGATCTATATTTTATAAAAATAGAGTATTGGGTGTAAGAAACAACTCCCTACTGAAGATATTGGGTCAGAACATCAAGAAGGGAATTAAGCTCTCAGAGTAAAGGAGGCAACTGCTTTTCCAGACGCTAACTACTAGCAAGTTTGCACTACAACTTTCCACAAAGGATCGCAGATGCCCCACCCCTTCTATCATTGGATTTTGCTTTGTCTTCATACAACCCAACATGCTGAGCAAACAAGAACTCCCCTGCCTGGGCGTCAGCTTCAAATTGAAATCTCCGTGAGCTGCAACCCTGGCCTGATGGTCTCATTCTCGCTTCCAGCTTTCCTCCGCACCTTCGCATCTCCCTGACAGCAGGTGGGCCCAGGAGGAAGGACGCCGTTGGCTTGGCTCTGGCGGGCCAACAGGAGCAGCAGCATGATAATAACGAACTCCTGGCACAGTACCTAGTGGCCTCCCTCTGGGTAAAATCATTCTAGATGTTCTCATTCAATGTCCATCATCTGAGGTCCGCAAACCTCTGAGAAGCCTCCAGTGAAAGTGGGCAGTCAGGGGATCGAGGTAACCAGGACCCCATGGGCTTTCAGAATTGCACCAGAAGGTGAGGGCTGCAAGTGAATCACACAAGAACTGGCCGTGGACTAGTGGTGTGGGCCTGACAGGACAGCCTGACTGAATCTGTTGTAGACTAAGATGATGTTAACATATCTCTCCACTCACCCTGCTTCCCTTCACCTTTTCTTCAACCAGTATTTTATTGAGCACATTCAAAATGCCCAGCACAGCTCTGGCTGCTGGAGACTCCCTAAGGAAACCAAGATCCCTGCCACCCTATGGAGCTCATGACCCAGTTAAAACCCCAAAGGAAAACCCCATAAACAAATAGGCTTGTAACATAGTGTTCTAGAGGATGATCAGGTCGGTGAGAAAAGGGAAACAAAACCAGGGACAGGAGCTAGTGGGTGCTGGGGTTAGGTTCTAGCTGAAATTCTGTGGTTATGAATGAGAAGATGTCCCAGTGAGGCTGACATTGGGCAAAATTTTACAGGAGGTGAGGGTACAAATCGTGAGAATATCTGGCCAGAGAATTCCAGGCAAAAGCTATGGCAATGGCATGGTACCTAAGCCCAGGGCAATGTGTTCCAGAAACAGCAAGGAGGCTGGTGAGGCTGAAGAAAGTTGAGCAAGGTAGTGGTAGAGGGGTACAGATGGGGGAGGGGAGGGTCAAAGATGAACACTAAGGCACAGGTCAGAGCTTCTTCAAATATGGGCCCCAGACCAGCTGCCTTAGCACCAGTGGGGAGTGGGTTCCAAAGGCAGTATTTGGACCCCTCCCAGTACCTGCAGAATCAGCAACTCTGAGGGCTGGAGTTCAAGCTTGAGAAACACTAAGTTTCTAAGACTCTGGCTTTTTTCCTTAGTAGAATGGAAGGACATTGGACTTGATGTGAAACGTGTAATCTGGGTTACTGGTTTGAGTACCTGATTCTGTTTGATTTTAAAGGACATTCAGTTTCCTAGACCACTCGAGGATTGGCTGAGGCCCCAGAGAGAGGCTGATGTGGGATCTGGCTTGGCTTCTTGGCCTGGCTTCTTTGGGACCACCTGCAGCCTTTCAAATCTTCCCTCTGCCTGGGAGCTAGTCCTGGAAGACAGGATGACTTTGTCTTTGTAATAGTGCTATTTTACAATGGATCCTTTCCTTTATGATGAATAATTGCAGCACAGGAATTTTTCTGTATCTGGAGATTAAGATTCAGCACATTTGGTGTCTACCTGAGGGAGAAGCATTTGTTAACTCAGCAGAAGCCTGGCGGTGGCATGCACCAGGCATCGAGAGCCACTGTACTCGTATTTGGAGCCTTGGTGGCATAGTGTGGTTATGCATTGGGCTGCAAACCACAAAGTCAGCAGGTCAAAGCCACCAGCCACTCTGTGGGAGAAAGGCTTTCTACTCCTGGAAAGAGTTACTGTCTGGGAAACCCAAGAGCCAGGTCTACTCTGGCCTATAGGGTCGCTATGAGTCGTAATTGACTCGATGGCAGTGAGGCGAGGTACTCATATTTCTAACTGTGATCACTCCATTCTGGTCAGCTTTCCTAAGAAAATATGATGGTGTGCACCATAGTCCTTGCATTTCTGACAGTGCTGGTATGCTAGGATGGTGCTCCAGTGAGAAGTACCTAAAATGGTAGAGGGAACAAAAAGATGGTTTTGCAAAATATACGGACTTCATATGCCTCCCCTTCTTTAATGTGGATCTCACTTTGAGAAGTAGGACTACATTTCCCAAATTCCTTTGCACCTTCACATTGCCATGTGACTATTTATAGCCAACCGCATATGCACAGAGAAGAAATCGTTTTCTGACTAGGGTTTTTAGTCGGCTGAATGCAGAGAAGGATGAAACAGAAACACAGGGAGAGGTAAAGTTTCAAGGTGGCAGGAGCCTGGATTGCTGAATTGCTGCATGGAGGTGAGCCACCTGGACTGAACTTTGTGCAGCAGAGAAATCACATCCATTTGGTTAAGCTAATGATACTGTGGGGTTTTGTTGTTATACCAGTGAGTATTATTTTAATGTACATTTCATTTTTTCCTGACATTATGTTGACTTCAAATAGCATCAGCCTCCTATCAAAGAGGAAAAGGCTAAGTATGAGAATAAAATCATGCCCACCATCCACGGCCATTGAGTTAATTCTGACTCACAGAGACCTTATAGGACAAGCAGAACCACTCCTTCGGGTTTATGAGACTGTCGATCTTTACCGGGGCAGACGGCCTCATCTGTCACTCAGAGCACAGCTGGTGGGTTTTAACTGCTGACTTGGCTGTTATTGGTCCACCTCCTTACTCATTAACCCACCAGGGCAACAAGTATGGGCCCATGCTTCCTCTCCTGGCTTATGATAGACGGGGCTGCATTACCGTTTGGTGTCCTGTGTGGCACAGAAGGTTCAGCGCTTCGCTTCCAAGTGAAAATCAGTGGCTCGAGCCCCTCCCCAGAGGGACCTTAGAAAAAAACTTTGGAAATCTACTTCAGAAAAAAATCAATCATTGAAATCCCCAGGAATTATTGTTCTATTTCGACACACACGTGTTGGAATCCACTTGAAGGAAACTGGCATTGATACATGATATGAATCTCTAGTGAATGAAACAAAGAGATACAGACATAAAGTAGTAACAAGAGTCATATGAGCCCCTATTCAAATGTTCAGCGTTGTGAAGAAGCCCTTAAGGAACCCCGTCTGGTAATAAAGTCACTGTATGTGACTTTAAGGAGCTGAAACACTGCCCCTTTAAATCTGCGAGTTAACAAGACAAAGTCACCGGTAAAATCGGCAGTGGTTTGGACCAAGATTTCTTTTTTTAAATCATTTTATTGGGGGCTCATACAATTCTTACCACAATCCATCCATCCATCCATTGTGTCAAGCACATTTGTTCATTTGTTGCCATCGTCGTTCTCAAAACATTTGCTTTCTACTTGAGCCCTTAATATCAACTCCTCATTTTTCCCCTCCCTCCCTCCTCTCCCCTCCCCCATGAACCCCTGATAATTTATAAATTATTATTATTTTGTCATGTCTTACCCTGTCCGACATCTCCCTTCACCCACTTTTCTGTTGTCCATCCCCCAGGGAGGAGGTTATATGTAGAGCCTTGTAATTGGTTCCCCTTTTCCACCCCGCCTTCCCTCCACCCTCCAGGTGTCGTCACTCTCACCGCTGGTCATGAAGGGGTCATTTTTCCTGGATTCCCTGTGTTTCCAGTTCCTATCTGTACCAGTGTACATCCACTGATCTAGCCAGATTCGTAAGGTAGAACTGGGATCATGATAGGGGGATGGGAGGAAGCATTTAGGTCAGAACTAGAGCAAAGTTGTATGTTTCATCGTTGCTACCCTGAAACTGACTGGCTTGTTTCCTCCCCATGACCCTTCAGTAAGGGGATGTCCAGTTGCCTACAGATGGGCTTTGGGTCTCTACTCTGCACTCAGCCTCATTTACAATGATATGATTTTTTATTCTTTATGCCTGATACCTGATCCCTTCGACACCTCGTGGTCACACAGGCTGGTGTGCTTCTTCCATGTGTGCTTTGTTGCTTCTGAGCTAGATGGCCGCTGGTTTATCTTCAAGCCTGTAAGACCCCAGATGCTATATCTTTTGATAGCTGGGCACCATCAGCTTTCTTCACCACATTTGCTTATGCACCCATTTGTCCTCAGCGATCGTGTAGGGAAGGTGTGCATCATGGAATGGTGGGCCAAGATTTTGCTTTGATCAAATCTTGATTTTTGTCTAGAAGTTTGGTGTTCCCAGGAAGGGCTCCGTGTTCTACCCAGTAACATAACCTCCAGGAAGAATGTGCTGCTAGAATCTCCGCATTTTGAAACTGTATCAAATTGTACTTTATGGGAAAGGTTCCAGCCAGAGTTATTTAAATAGCATTGTTATTTCTCCTCACTCTCTGTTATGCATAAATAATGCCTTGAAATTCAAATCTTTGAAAAATGTCTAAATGCATTTTCCCTCCACAACCTCTTACTACTGTTTAATCAGGTAAGTTTTCTGGAGAATGGTGGAATCTGAGGCTCTTTTAAGATGGAAAGTGGCTTATTGCTCCTATTTTCTATAATGTCAGAATTATGAAAGATGTGGGCTCAGCAAAGATCATCCTTCCCTTTGAAAGGGTAAGGCAGGGCTATGCTGGGGGACCCGTGCCAGCAGCCTTTATCTGAGCTCTCAAGTAAAGCCAGGGAACTTGCATTACCATTGAGTGGGCCAGTTTTTCAAATGCTTTCAATAGCAGACACCAGCTTTTTGAATAAAAAGAGTACCCAAACCTGTTGCTGTTCATGCAACTGTCCTCATCTACTTGTGTAAGAACACCACAGGAAACCAGCCTTTCTCATCAGCAGCAGAATGACTGACTAACTGGTCTAGCCTTGCAATGGGTCACGATGTAGCACAGGGAACACTCTACACTGAAAAAATAAGATGAAGTTCACAAACCCAATGTTGAGTGGAAATATTAAAAAAATATGGTGGTATACTTGAAGTATCCACGCAGTCAATTTAGATAAGCGTCAAATAGGCAAAGTTAATTGGTGTTAGAAGTCAGCACAAAGGCTGCCATCGGGAGGGTTAAGAACTTCAGCGTGTAGGAACCTCCTGGGGTTCCGAAAGATGTCCGTCTGCTTGTTGTTTTGTTTTACGGATCTGGTAACCTATTATATTATTGTGTTCACTTTGCAGAAATACATTCAGCTGTGGAAAATGCATTCTTCTCTGTCTGTAAATTATTCTTCAACTAAAAGGCTGAAAACTAGAATGCCTTATGACCCTTAATCTGGTCTGCTTCCATGCGATGTTATGGGCACCAGGAAATGAAGTCCCTTCCACATGTTTCCCTAACTATTCTTTCTGCTCTGAAAATGAATTCTTTTATAAAGCAACAGATGTGGCATACCATTAACTGCCCAACCCAGCTCCAAATCCCTTCTTGCTAAGGATATGATGACCTGGCCAGCAACTGTCGCTCCTCGATTCTCTTTCTGTGTGGATGGGGAGAGAAACGATAAAGAAAGGGAGAGTGAACACTGCTACAGAATCTTAGTTTGTTCCTTATCTAACCCACAAGTGGCATAGAGGTTACTTGTTGAGCTGCCAATCACAAGGTCAGCAGTTTGAAACCACCAGCCACTCTGTGGGAGAACAATGAGGCTTTATACTCCTGTAGAGGGGTTACAGTCTTGGAAACCCACAGGGGCAGTTCCACCCTGTCCTGAGTTCTACCCTGAGTTGGAATCTACTCAATTGCAGTCAGTTGTTTTTTGTTTTTTTTTGTCAACCCTCTAAGAAAATTCTTTATGCTTGTAAATAATCTGAAGAAGAAGAAAGGGGGAAGAGGGAGAGAAGAGTATAATTCATCCCTATATCTCAGAATAACATGAATGAGAAAGAAAGACAAGATACGCCTACATAGCTGCCCCTTTAGAAAAAATAAACCAACAGAAGAGCGAGTGTTTACGAGATCTGGTTGCTGTGCAATGCATACATTTCCCTTGTTCCTGGCAGCCATAATTGGATCATTTTTGAACTGGTTTATAGCCCTGAAAATAAGTTAATGTTGCCTTGGCTTACCAAGATGATACCTACATGCTTTATGCAGAATAGGGTGCCTTGAAGGCTGAGCCATTAACTCTTTTGTCCCCTTGCCCTTTCTTATGAGAAAGAAGCCCTGGTGACAAAGTAGGCTATGGTGTTGGCTGCTAATAGCAGCTCAAACCCCAGCCACCCCTCAGGAGGAAGATGAGGCTTCCTACTTCCAGGAACACATTCCGTTTCGGAGAGCCTGGGAGCCGTGCTGCCCCGTCCTGCAGGGTGGCTGTGTGTGCAAAACAACCTGGTCACAGCGAAGTTAGAAGTGCTTATGAGAAAAATGGCCAGCCAATGACTGGATCCGCAAAGGACCTCAATGACCCCTTGGAAAGGAGAGCCATGATCAGTCAGTCATACTAGGAGGGAGGGCCACGCTTTTCATGCATTGTCATTACCGCCATGCTCCAACCAATAAATAAAGCACCTTGAAAAGGCTGCATTAAGGGGGCCATTTAATTGGTGACTGTAAAGACTTCTCTTCTCCTGGGAGAGAGTATCGAGGTGCAACCCATCATTCTCATTTGATATGGTGACGCTGTCATGTAAGATTCACTTCAATGCAGACATGAAAGGGACACCCTCACTCTCTGTTGGCCCGCTCCAACAGACCAGTGTGCGCTCCTTAAATGACCTGAAAGTGTGGACTGTCCAGGGCATATCTTTACTTGGACCACCGGATCAAGGAGCATTTTCCCCCATATCACGACTGACAAAATCGAATCTTGCGCTCACCGCTGAAGTCAGGGAAGATTTCTGCAACCAACGGCACTTGCTGTCAATGTGCTTGTAATTGTCCCACATATCTTGTGAACTATTTAAGGCACACGCAGCAAATGCTCAAGCAGCAGAGAAAATCCTTTTGGTGATTATTTTATACTTAATGAGGTTGGTTTACGTTGGCTGGCGTAGTGGGCTGTGACGTGGGCTGCTAACGTCAAGGCCAGCAGTCCTCAGCCACTCCGTGGGAGAGCGATGAGGCTTTCCACTCCCACAAAGAATTATAGCCTCAGAAACCTACAGGGCTTTTAGCCTGACTGACTGAGTCACCACGAGCTCAATTGACTTGATGGCAGTGAATAGCTTTGCTTGTTTTGGCTTGTGACTTTTCTAAGCATGATGGCCTTTCCCAGGAACTGGTCTCTCCTGATAACGTGTTCAAAGGACATGAGATGAAGTCTCACCATCTTCAGGCCCAAGAAGCGCCATGGCGGTATTTATCCAACTTATTCTCAAACACTGGAAATGCAACTCATTTATGTATGTAACATTTATTGAATATATGGAATACGTAGGTGCTTATGGCTATATTCATAATGACCCTATGGGACAGAGGAAAACGATTCTTTGGGGTTTCTGAGACCTTTAATCTTTACAGGAATAGATGGCCTCATCTTTTCCCTGAGGTGTGGCTGGTGGATTTGAAGCACTGACCTTATGGTTAGCAACTCAGTGCATCATCCAGGGCTCCTATGAGTCAGGATCGACTTGGTGGCAGTGGTTTTGATGGCTATATTATTCAGTGTATGTAAAATCTCGGTACATAACAGCTAAGTACGTTTTAGAAAGCCAAAGTTAGAAATTGATGTAAATTTATCCCAAGTAACAAGCTTTTTCGGTTAAGTGGTTAAGTGTTATAGAGTTGATTCTGACTCACAGTGACTGTGAACATCAGAATGTAACACTGCCCAGTACTGCACCGACTTCACCATCATTGCCATGGCTAGGCCCCGTCTTGCTGCCACTGTCAATCCATCTTGTTGAGAATCTTCCTATTTTTCACAGACTCTACCAAGCATTATGTTCTTTTCCAAGGATTGGTCCCTCCTGATCCCACACCACCTCCTTGCATTTAAAGGATGCAGCATCCTCTTGATCCAACTCCCTCTTGGTCTGTGTACAGGTTCACCATGAGCATACTTAGGTGGTCTGAAATTCCCATGTTTGGTAATGTTGTCCCTATGTTGTTGTGAGCCACACAGTTGAATGGCTTTGCAAAGTCAATTGAACTGAGGCAAACATCTTTCTCTGGTTTCTGGCAAGATCCATGTGACATCATCCAGGATATTATTCCTCGTGCTAAGGCCCGTCTCGAGCACAGCTTGAATTTCTAGCAGCTCCAGGGTGAGGTACTGCTATGATCATTTAAAAAATTCTTTTCAGCAGAAGTTTACATAAGTTGGTAGGAGATGTAAATGCAAACACATGGGTATTAAACTACCATTTATATTTGCTGAGTCCTGAGCAGAAACAGTTTCACCTTCAAAAGACGCAGCAAACACAATTGTTGCTTCTGTAGGTGGAAAAAGTGTATTAAGAAGCCTGAGCGGCCACTTCTGATTGATTCTCAAGGGTCAGGACAAAGCATTATGCCCAACTCTTGTGACTGCCACTTAGTCGTTGCTATGTGAGACCACGCCCAAACGAAAGGAAGAATTTCATAGGACAAACAGACATTTTCATGTTATGGGAGGGGCGGAGAATGTTTTTAAGGTAATTTGACATCTTCCTGCCTTTACAATAATAACAGAATACCCGTCGTCCTTCCTGCTTTAACAGTTGGAAGGAACCTGGCCCTCTGTCCTTAACGTGTTTCCAGGAAAGGGACTTAGAGGGTGTTTATTATCATTTTTATAGGAAAAAGAGAACACGAATTCAACGTCAGTGAATCTCTCATGTTTCTTCACTTAAAGAAAAGCAATAACCTTTAAAATAGGGCTGCTTAAGGGAATTTTCTGCAACAATGTAAGTGTTGGGCATGTGAATTACCCAGCAGAGTAACCAGAAGTTACATGTGGCTTTGCCTCCTTGAAATGCAGCTCGTGCTACCTAGGAATAGAATTGCTTGTGGCATTTCCTAAGAAACAGTTTATAGTTACATTTCAATAATTACATGTGGTGAGTGCCTCTCATACTGGACAGTACCTCTCTAATGGAGTGTCTGAGGGAATCGTTAATAGTCTCCTATAATTTAATTAGCTGACTTAATGACAATTTACCTGCCCCTTATTTTTCTAAATATCTGTTCTTACAATAGTCAGACTGGAAAATTCCTCTCTAGCTTTTCCTTGTCTAGCAGCACACAGTACAAGATCATGGGACTTTCTGTGCCCATAGATCCCTTCTGGGCAATTTGCCTCTGCTCAAAGTACTCCTGAATGGGACCTGCGTTGTTGTATACCACTGAACGTCCCCATCAGCTCCCAGCACTCCTGGGAGAGCGACTGAGCCCAGTACAGCCTATTCATAAGTTGGCCAATTAGTAACAAAATCTCGTGAGAAAAGTTACACTGGGCTAATAGGAGACATGGAACTGGAATTAGAAACCTGGAAGATCCCGTTGGTTAGCAAGGAAATGGGCCCAAAGTAATACATTACCACATGCTGTGCTGTAGAAGGAGCTGGGTGGTATAATGGTGCCATGCAAATTAGAATTATGGAGCAAGAAAAGTTCTGAAAGAGCCAGGAAGTCCAACACCATAAACAGAACGAGAAAGGAATAGCGCCCCCCGACCCCCCACCCAGGAAGAACATAATTACCCTCCCTCCTGACAGGCAATACTAGTTCCAAAATCTGTTTCTATTACACTCATGAATCTCAGATATTCTTGAGAGCCAGACTTTTAAACACTTTCATTGTTTCATTATATTACATATGATATAATCTACATATCATATGATCCAATAGTTCCATCATATCCAATAGTTCCATCAAGAGTTACACAATCAATGTTAGGACATTTTCTTCTTTCTCATGCTCTTTGTGGTTAGCTCCCCATTCCCCCCAACCTCCTCTGCCAGACCCCTCAAAAAACTGTTCTAGTACTGCTTCTGTAGATTTACTTAATTCTGGATTTCATATATGGAAAAAAACATATCAAAAACCCCTTAACAATAACAAAGCAAAACAAAACAAAGAAAACCTCACTCAAAAAGAAAGCAGAGACTATAGCAAATATACAAAAGTGACACATTTAAAATGGGTCAGAAGGGAGATCAAATGAGAAGTTATTACATTTTAATCTAATGATGTCTGTATAATCGACTTTATAGTGCTCTCTCTCTGATCAGGAGAGTAATCACATCCTCCAGTATGGTCAGAAGGGGTTTGCCTGAGGCTTAATCCCTGTGTGGATTCCCCAAGTAGACTTTGAGTTTCTACTGACACCCAGAGCCTTTTGGAAACCAGGTGTGCACAATTTAAGCTCTGATACCACTCCCTCTTTCGGATTTGGATTTTATTATTTACAGTCCTTGGGTCGTAAGGACACACAGGCTGGTGCGGATCTTCCACGGACTTAGTTGATGCCTCATTTAGATGGCTGCTTGTTTGAAGACATGCCTTTAAGACCCCAGACATTATTCATTCTGATAGTCAGGCACTATCTACCTTCTTCTTCTTTTTTTTCCTTCACTATCTACCTTCTTAACCATACTTTGCCATAGCATGCATATCTTTGGTGATCGCTTCAAGAGGGCAAGCAACAAGCAGGGCCATGTTGTAAGAACTAATCAAAATTGGATTGGGGCTAGAATGAAGTTTCAGCCCCAAATCCATTCATATATCTATGGTATATACATACATATATATATGGTTAATTTTAGAGACTTTGTTATCATTTTATGATAGAGAGCATTCTGGAGTATAAGGTAATTCTATTGATAGAGTCATTAATGTAGCCAATGGTATAGAATTGAAAACTGTTGAGAAAGGGAAATTATACAAGTGAGCCCAGAATTTTAACAAAGACTCCTCACCCCTTTTTAAGAGCTCACACAAGAAAGGGTCCGTACACAACGACCCAGAGATTGTGTAAACATATGTGGAATGGAAATCCTCCCCACCCAAATGGACCTTGGGATTTCAGGGGCTGTATGGTCAAGGAGCCGAGTGATCATCCTAAACAAATATTCTTAGTTGACACCGGACTGGCCTCCCAGTCACAGTAGTCCATGCACGATGGAGCGACATGCTGCCTCATCCTGGGTCACCATGAGTAGACATTGTCTACACCATGAGTAGCCATTGTGAGCCACAAGATTTTCAGTAGATGAGGAGCCCTGGCAGTATAGTGGTTGCATGCTGGGCTGCAATCCACATGGTCAGCAGTTTGAAACCACCAGCAGCTCTGAAGGAGAACGACTGGGCTTTCTCTTCCTGTGAACAGCTACAGTCTCAGAAACCCACATGAGGTTGCTATCAGCCAGGTTAGCATTGACTTGATGGCAGTGAGGTGGGGTTGTTGCTTTTTTATCCTCATAAAAAAATGTCCAGGCCTTTCTTCCTAGTCTAGAAGTGCTACTGAAATTATTTAGTACCACAACCTCTAAGCGTCTTCTGACAGAGAGGTGGCAGAATCACATCTGGACCTCCCACATGGAAATCAAGAAGTCTACCACTAATACCTGATAAAGGGAAACATAATAATGGCTTTGATAGGACAGGTTGCCATTTCTAACAGGTCGCTCTGCAAGTGTCTCCTATCACTGGGTATTGCTCCCAAGTCTGCTTTGCCATTGAAATCGTAATTGATTTTCTTGCTCACCCACAAAGGAGATCATATGGAACAAGCTAGCACATCCTGGTCAGGTAGACTGAGGATGGCAACACCCTACATGACTCATGGTGTCCTAGGTTGGATTCTTAAAAGCAGAGCATGAAACAGAAGTATGCATGCTGGTGATTTATTGCGGGAGTGCCCTCAAAGAAGCAGGCTAGGAGAGGTGAACAAAGGGACGGTCTTAACTGGAGTCTCCTCTCATCCCGATGCCTTAACGGAGAGCACTGCAGAACCCTAGGCAGAGGTGGGGACAAGGGGTGCCAGACAGTCAGTGGCTATTGAGAATAGAATACTGGGTGCAGATACTCCCTGGTCAAAGGCTACTCTCCATAGAAGGAGGCCACCTATAAGTTGTTCACAACTGGGTGATGGTCCCTAAGCCCTGGAAGGGGACTCTAGATACCACAGCGGGGCACTATGCATTTCTTCTAGAATGGGACTCCCAGTTCCTGTGAGAAAGTCCACATTTTAAAATTTGCATTAAACTGAGCAACGGTGCTTTCCTCAAACTTAGGGTGATGACTAAATGATTCAATTGTATGATATGTGAAGTATATGCCAATGAAACAAACAAACATAAATCAACAAATAAAATATAAAGCATTGAGACAGTGGGGGAAATAACTTGGAGATCCTGGAATCTGTATAAGTAGATACCCTGTTACCCCGAAAGTAAGACATCCCCCGAAAATAAGACCTACTTGCAGTTTTGCCTCTTGCTGAAATATAAGGCATCTGCCTGAAAATAAGACCTCCCCAAAACTAAGACCCCCCCAAAGCTACCATAACTCTGGACTCTAGACTGTAGTGGTGGGCGCCGCCGCGCAGCTCACTGTTGGCCACAGCGCAGCCAGAGCAAGCAGGAAGTGTGAGGTCTCTTTTAATAAAACAATAAACAATAAATGTGTACTGTATTCTTCTTCATGGAAAAATAAGACATCCCATGAAAATAAGACCTAGCGCATCTTTGGGAGCAAAAATTCATATAGACACTGTCTTATTTTCGGGGAAACAGGGTAGAGCTGAATACATATGGCCCAAAAAAGAATGCAAGGAGTACGTGGAAACAGTCAAGCAGAACACCAAGAGAAACATTGCGGATAGTGTTAGGCAAAATGAAGGGTTCAAACCTTGTTAGAAGACAATGACACATGCATTCCATTTGAACTTAAAAGGGGTGCTGGGGTGCTGTTACATGTGTGTTGGGCTGCTAACCACAAAGTCAGCAGTGTGTTTGAAGCCACCAGCCGCTCTGTGGGAGAAAGACAAGGCTGTCTATCCCCATAAAGCGTCACAGCCGCGAAGACTAGCAGGGCCAGCTTCACTCTGCCCCCGAGTGGCTAGGAGTGGAGTCGACCTGAAACCAGTGAGTTTGAGATTGCTCAGAGTGAGGCATTGCACACATTGGGTTCTTCTAAATATTTATTGAAGCTTTGAAGACACAAATTAATAAGTGAGTGGAGGAAATCTTCAGTGACCCATTAACTAAAGAATTTTCCCTCTCATTAATTTCTTTCCCATTCTGTTTACTTTGCTCAGTTCACATGTGGTTATGAAAATGTATTTAATTTTATTCCAGAGAAAGGAATGCTTTTCAAAAAGAAAAGCCAACTATAGCTACCGAATACTTATGGTTGAGAAACATGTGCGTCCGATGATAACATGTATCTTATTGCACATTTTGCTAGTCACGAGGCTCCTCGGTGACAGCTTGTTAGGAGAAATGTTGAGTTTCCATTTTTATAACATTTCTACACAACATAGCTATAATTGTAAATTTTGAAAGTAAGACAATGAAACAAACAACTGTTTTAAGCAAGGTGTTAATTATTGAAATTGGATTGAAAAGCATCTTTCATAAGAATATATAACATATCACATTTGATCACTTAAAAATTTCCCAATTTCCAATTTTTAAAAGAACAATTCAATTATGATTGGCATCCTCCCAGAAAGAAGCTTAAGAGAGGCTTCCCTGGGGATTACGCCATGCTGTTGTTGTCACTGGTTAACCATAAAGCAGAAGAGGGTGGTTTCAATTTCACTGCTGCTGGAAAGCACGATTGGGAAGGGTGGATGGGATGAGAAGACTTGCTCTGAGTTTTGGCAAATTCTTGGAAAAGCACTCAATAAAGGGAAATCTGCAGGAGAGTTTTTAAAGGCCAAATTGGTATTTTTGAACAGCTATCCTGGTATTTAGAATACAGTTCTTTCTTGGATATAAAACCATTCTGATTGGTTATAATTATATTCCTATTGGAAAAAAGAAACCATGAAAATCAACGTTAATAATTTCATTCCATAGTTTTATATATTTGGCAAATACACACACACACACACACACACACACAGGTGGTGAATGTTATGCATTAAATGTCCAGCTGACGCTGACAATGAAATTAGAGTCATGTGAGTGAGTGCACATGAGGTTGGTTCGTGTTTTGCTTTGCTTTGCTACTGCTTTGCTCCAAAGCTCTGGTGGTGCAGTGGTTAAGCACTCTGTTGCTAACCAAAAGGTGGAAGATCAAACTCGGCAGCAACTTCCCGGGAGAAAGACGGGGCGGTCTGCTTTGGGAAAGAGTACAGCCCGGGAAGCCCCATGGGGCGGCTCCACTCCCTCACAGGGGCACGGGGCACGATGAGTCAGGACCAAAGGCACAGAACCACAACCACGACAGTATTTTGCCACTAAAGACAAAAGCATCTAAGGACAGAGGCAATTGGTATATCTTCCTAAGAGTCCTGAAGGCCACGCCATGTACTTTGTTACATTGGGCAGAGGTGGGGGTGGGGGTGGGGGAGAGTGGTGGGGGGCAGTGTGTAAGAGGAGAGGGAGTGGTGTAATCTTCTTTTGTGTCCTAAGCAACAACCGTGTTGCATCCTTAAGTAAGAATATTGCCTTCTTCATACGTTCTGCTTCACTATGAAGCTTGGATGTTAGCCCACCTTCTAGCCTTCTCCGGTGAATCTGACTTCATTTCTAATAAGATTCATCACATTCATTGTCCAGCTTCATGTCTTAGTGGAGGGAGCGAGGGCTCCCAGGGCGGGGAGGCTGTAGCTGGTAGACCCTCTTCAACATTCGCCTCTGCTTCCAAGTTTCAGGTGGAGTGGGCTCGACCCCGGACTCCGTGCTGCGTGCATCCAGCTGGCAGCCTTAGACATGAGTGCAGCGTGTGAGCCCTGTGCGAGGCCACACATGTGCTTCCAAAGCAATGTGACCCCCGAAACAACTTAAAGACATTCAAAGGCTCTCATTTGCTTGTAGGCCAACGTCCCAATTCCTTTGAATAGTGGCCAATTTGTCCCTCCCAATTCAGAGGGCTGTGAGCATCAACATACTGGAGGTTTGTGTGCTTCTGTGATTCGGGAAGCCCTGCCTCCCTTATTTCAAATACATACCCGTATAGTCAGTTACAGTGCCAAGGCTTAGCTGTCAGAGCCAGGGCAGATTAGAAAGAGGGAACAGGTGCTCTGCGTCAGAGGGGTTAGCCCTGGAAAAACGTGTATGACAGAAAGGCAGGCAATGAGACCCTC
>NW_022109491.1:36050980-36052229 GCF_000313985.2 Echinops telfairi
CGGGTCACTCATGAAAATCATGGATGTTTTTATATGACATTACAGGTGTTACAGTTTTCTTGATACACTGTTAACACTCATCACTACTTAAGATCATGGTACTCATCAGTGACATCTCTATTTTGTTATTCAGTATATTAACGGAGAAGCATCTTGCAGGGGCAGTGATTTATTTATTTGGCTCTTCTAGCCAAAGTCTCTAACTCCCACCAAATGGCCCTTCCCTGCATGGGTCTGGCGAGGAGATAGGGAAGACATTGACAGGATTTGCCTGTGAGTAACTGTGAATAAGGTCCCCTGGACTGGCCTCCTGCTGAGCATAAAGTGAGTCATCTGACAAGCAGGAGAGAATTCATAACTAGCAAGATCCAGGAGTGAAGCACGTCTTCTGGACCTGGATCCAGATGGCAGCTATACCATCAGAGGAGCAGCAGCAGAACCAGGGGCCAAAGCACAGAACAGAGTGATGGACTTCCTAACCCACGGAGCAAGACGCGCGCTTCTGTGCAGGAGGCTGGCTGCTGCATGGGGTGCCGCTGGGCACGTGACTGAAGAGGTTGAGTTTGCTGACCCATGACAGTGGAGCTGAGTTCCTTCAGGCAGAGGCTTGCTAGAGCGGGGTGCCTCTGGTACTTAATTCAGGGAGCTAGGTTTGCTAACCTGTGGAGTAGCAATTCTCAACCTGTGGGTCATGACCCCTTGGGGGTTGAACAACCCTTTCACAGGGGTTGCCCGATTCATACCAGTAGCAAAGTAATAGTTATGAAGTAGCAACAAAAATAAATTTATGATGGGGCGGGGGGTTCACCACAACATAAGGAACTGTATTAAAGGGTCGCAGCATTAGGAAGGTTGAGAGCCACGGCTGTGGAGTTGAAGCTGAATGCTTTGGGGTTGAGGTTTATAGCAAAGTGGTATAGCCTGTGGGCATTTGTGAGCAGACTTGACAGAACTTTGCAGCATGTCCTGGTAACAAATATACCCTGACCTTTTCTCACTGGCATTAGAACCTGTTAAAAGGTCCTTAATAAATCCTTTAATCATGAATTTTATCTGAGTTCTGTGTAACCATTTCAATTGATATTAGAACCAACAGGTAAATTATAGAACACTAAGTCAGCACATATATATATTATCACATAACAATCTTTCCAATGTTCTGATAACCAATGTTTAATAAAATAGAATTTCTTCTGAAAAGGATCAATGGGATTCACCTTAACAAAAGTTAAAACTTTTGTTCCAGCCC
>NW_022109491.1:36054627-36056526 GCF_000313985.2 Echinops telfairi
GTGTGTGTGTGTGTGTGTGTGTGTGTGTTTTATCTTCATCTCCTGGCATTGCCACATTGCACATGTTCAAATGCTTGTAAGAAATTAAGTAAGAATTAGCATCTTAGGGATTATAATAGATTGGTAAGCATTATAGTCAGGGGACAACAAAGAGGGACCTGGTAATGGAAGAGAATTCATTTCTTTTCATCAACAATTTCTGAATAAAGAACAGTGCTTTGATATCCTCCCATCACTATTTCTTTTCTAATCAAATTACTGATTGATTTCAAATAAAAGCCTAATACCAGGAAGCATCTCTTCAAGTTATAAGCAGGACTAGTCTAAGGTAATGTTGGGATCGGTAGAAAACTTCACATCACAATGGCACAACAACCCTACTTTCATGAGGCTCCAGGTGCATTCCCTAGCAGGCTTGGAAGGCTCCCTGATACCCTCATATGGCCAGAGATGCTCGGGCAGCATGCAATCTAGGCTTGGCCTACTGATGGTTCAAGCCTATCTCCTTTTAGAATCTGTCTGTATGGCCTTCTACTAGAAGACCCTACTCCACGATAGCTGATGGTGGTTTCATACCAGGCTTCATTCATCAATTCAATGTATGCTACTGAGTACTATCAAACCACTACTATTTACCAGGTCCTCTGGCAGTATCTACTAATCCTTGGGTGGTGAAAATGGTGAAATACTTGACTCCAAACCAAAAGGTTGGTAGTGTGAACCTACATAGATGCCTTGGAAGACAGGTCTGGTGATCTGCTTCCCAAAGGAAGCCGAAACTTTATGGACCCGCCATTCTACACTGAACACACGGGGTCATCATGAGTTAGAATTGACCTAGTGGCATGCCATGGTAAAAACAAACAACCAGAAATAAAAGCATAATCTTTTTCCTAAAAGAGTTCACCAGAGGGGATAGGCAGGTGTAATTTATTTGGTTATGTTATGTCAGGGCCTGGTTTGAGTTCATTCAGATGCAGATGTTTTGAATGCCAGTAGTAGCATTTGGAAGTGATCATAAGAAGTGTGGTCAAGGAGTGCTGATATGAAACAGGACCTAGAAAGCAGTCAATACCAAGCGTGCTTTCACACAGGAAACAGTCTACCATGAGCAAGCAATATTTGCAAAAGAACCCAATTTTAAAATGCTTGCAGCCAGGTATTAACGTCAACTGACAGAAATGTAAATTGCATTCTGATTGTGAACTTCATTGTCGATGTCAGATGGATCTTGAGTGAAAGCAGTAACACCAGAAAGATGTTTATCTGTGTTTTACTGGCTATGCAAAGATGTTCAAGTCTGTGTACCCTACAATATATGGATAACATTGTGAAGAACGGGAAATCCAGAACCCTTCATTCTGCTCTGGACAGCCTGTACACAGCCCAAGAGACAGTCATTTGAGTAGCCCAAGTGGATGCTGAGTGGTTGAAGATCAGGAAAGGTGTGCACTACGGTTGTATCCTTTCCCCATCGTTTTTTATTCAGTCTGTTGAACAAATCTGAAAAGATCAACATGAGGAAAAGCCAAGCATCTGGATTGGAAGAAGACTCATTAACAACCTATGATATGCAGATGCACAATATTGTTTGCTGAAAGGAATGAGGCATTAAAGCAC
Source organism: Echinops telfairi (assembly GCF_000313985.2). Classification (NCBI taxonomy): domain Eukaryota; kingdom Metazoa; phylum Chordata; class Mammalia; order Afrosoricida; family Tenrecidae; genus Echinops; species Echinops telfairi. The sequence goes on from NW_022109491.1 coordinate 36,056,248, forward strand.
TTACTGATGAAAATCAGAGACTTCAGCCTTCACTATGGATTACACTTCAACATAAAGAAAAACCTCACACCTGGACTGATGAGCAACATCATGGTAAGGAGAAAAAGCATTGACCTTCTTCTTCAAGGATTTTATTTGGATCCTCAACCAATGTCCATGTAAGTTAACAGCCAAGAAATCAAAGGGCATATGGCATTGAGCAAATATGATACGCAAGACCTCTTTAAAGTGGTAAAAAGCCCATCTGTAGGCAATAGGACATCCCCTTATGGAAGGGTC
>NW_022109491.1:36057352-36059214 GCF_000313985.2 Echinops telfairi
AGTCGCTGGAGAAGAACATGATGCTTGGTAAAATAGAGGGGTGGTGAAAAAGAGGCCCTGGACAAGATGGATTGACACAGATGCTGCCAACAATGGGTTCAAACATAAAAACAATTGCGAGGATGGTTGTACGTGGCGACACTTTAAGAACGGACTTGATGGTACCTAACAACAATAACAACAACAATGCATACACGTGAAAGTTAGACAAAGAACACAGGAAGACCACAGAAGAACTGGCACATTTAAATTATGGTATTGGTTAAAACTATTGTATATTCTATAAACTCAAGAAGAATAAACAAATACGTCTTAGAAGTACGATATCCAGAATGCTCCCTAGAAGGACGGATGGTGAGACTTCATCTCACATGTTTTGGATATGTCATTAGGAGAGCTTAGTCCCTGGAGAGGACATGATCCTTGGGATAACAGAGGGGCAGTGTACAGGAAGACCCCTAATGCGATGGAGAGGCCCAGTGGCTACAAAGATGGGCTCAAGCACTGTGACAGTGATAAAGATGGCACAGAGCCGGGTCATAGTACATTCTGTTGCACATGTTGGGTTTCCATGTTGGGAACCCCGAACACCTCACAACAACACCACCATGAACCACTGGGGTTCAGTCATGATGGGAATCTCCGGGAGATGGAACAGAATGGGAAACAGAGTTGACAAGGAAGTGAAGGATGTATTGCACCAGTTAGCCTTCTTCATTGGGAAAGAACTGACCCAGGGGGCTTTAATCCCTTGGTATTTCCAAGCTGCAGTGTGTGTGGCCTAACCACATTTCCAGGGCCAGACACAGACCGCAGAAGTGAACCTCGGTGCTTGTAGAAAGCAATAGGCATGTAGAGGAAGGATGATGGCTAAGAAGATGTGCACAGGGTATTGACAGTATCTGCTCCAGACTGGGGAGCTTTAAAAATAAACATCAACTATTCCTTTTTCAGCTATTACTTCTGTGTTGTCGTCTTTCTTTCACGCTTTTTGTTAGCCTGTCCTTATTGAGTTGTCTTTGATATGCTTTTCTGTACATCCCAACTCTCTTCTTCGCTATGCTTTAGGCTGGATATTTTCTATTGGTCTACTTTCCAATTCTCTTGAATTGAGTTTGTTTTCAAACCCATGTATTAAGTTGTTGGAGACCCTGGTGCTGTTGTGGGATGGTTCAAACCCACTTGGAACGCTGCTAGTGGAAGAAGAGGCTGTCTCCTTAAAGATGTCCAGCCTTGGAAACTACATAGGGTTTCTACATGTCACACCTGACTGGAAGGAGGAAGGTTTGATTTTTGGTTGATTGAATTATTAGTTGTAGACATTACTTTTTTTTCCAATTCTATACATGTCTTTGATTCGAATACTGGACTCTAGCCCTTTGGATAAACTCTTCATCTTATTGCGTTGGCCCACTGTATTGAGTACCCACAGCCATCACACAACCCTGGGTTTTTTTCTAGATTTCTCTTCTTTGCAACAATTTTATGGGGAGCAGCCGCACAAAAACAGCCAGATTTAGATGGATTAAGTGCTTTACAGATGGCCTGGAAGACCTCAAAGATGAATTCCAGGTACTATCATGACCTCAGGAAATTAGGGTGACTGTTTTTTAGGATCTTAAAGGTATAATCTTGATAGATTTACCCCCAAAGAACACAGGATGATTGCTTGGGTCTTATTAAGAAGTTTTAAGAAAATTTAAAACTGCATTGGCAAGAAAAAGGTCAGGCAAGTTATGAGGATTTTTTTTGGTCATGAGGACAGTGAGCCTGCTTACTCTGGAGAGTAGCAATATCTGTGCCGGGGAAGTTTCCTCCCAGATCCGATCCCATCCACTCAAAACCCCTGGCCTTCCTCCTGC
>NW_022109491.1:36060521-36061750 GCF_000313985.2 Echinops telfairi
TAAATAGAGAGGTAACAAAATATTTGCGATTTCAACAATCTTCTAAAGTACAGTCCATTGACTTTATGTTCACCGTGTTGTTCAATCATTATCTTATTCATTCCCAAATGTCACCCTCACCATTAACAAAAGCTCAGTACACCCTAAGTGTTACGTTCTCCTTTCCCTCCTGTCCCTGGTCATTGCTAACAAACCGTGGTCTCTGTAAGCCTGCCATTTAGTAAATGTGCGACCACGCAATATTTGACCTTCTGGAACTGACTTACTGGAGCCGGGATGACTACGCTGATAAAAAGGACTGGCGGTCCTTAAGGTATGTTGTGAAATTTACTCCTACACATTTTTACGTCTGACCTTCTCCCAGGGCTACAGTTCCATATTAAATATGTATATTTTTAAAGTCTGGAAAACATAGATAACTTGTTACATACAAACCTCTCCACCTAAAACCTGTAGATGAACTTGATACTCTATTTTGAAAATACGTCCCCGGCATCAGAAAGCTACCAAGGGAGCCAGAACTTGATGTAACAGGATCTTGGAGAAAAGAGAAATGAGCCTGACATTCTGCGCTCTGTTTCCTTTTAAGGTAGTTACTGGCTTGCAAGAATTAGAGCCATGTAAACAAAGAAGACAAGCACAAAAGAGTAAGTAAATGTTAGGGCACTGAACTGAGATTTCAGTGGTCCTAGCAGTCTGGGGAACTGAAACTGGGGAATGGTTAGTCTTAGAAAAGTTGAGGATCCAAGATCTGGGAGACATGGGAATCAAATGGAAGTGGGATCTATAACGTGCACTGCATTTGGTGTTTAAAACATTGTTTAAAGCACGTAACACAAGTGTAAGGAGGTGAGCAATCTCTCCGTGTTCTCTTAGCAGGCCAAACCAGGCAAGGACTGGTAGCCATGTGGGGGGTTCTTCTCCTTGCCCAGTGACACGATACCCTCCCACCTAAACATGGAGGAAGTAGCAGTCTCTCTGTGTGCTCAAACTGTACAATAGTTTGCCATTTGCCCTAACTTGATTAGAGGTCTTAGAGTATGAGATTTTAAAAGCATGATGTTGAAGTTATTTGCAGTCTCACCATTTGTGTACTAATAGCTAACCTGAGACTCTTCGCTTTAGGGGGCTGGCACAATTGTAGACTGTTTATAAGAAGCCTCCAGAGGAGCTGACACAAAGCGCCTTAGATAATCTGTTCAAATATTCACTCTCTCTCAAACTTTTAT
>NW_022109491.1:36063198-36065053 GCF_000313985.2 Echinops telfairi
AACCATCAAGGCATGGAAGGCTTCTAGAAAGCCCGGCACTCACACTTTGAGACTGTCCAGAAGGAAAGCCATCGATAATTCTTGATCATGAGTCATATGGGAATATCCATTTACTAATGCAACATGTTGACCATCCTTCCTTTGCCCTTTGCCTTCCCCCTACGAAGGCTCTCCCCTCAACCCAAATGACATGTGTTGCTTTCCATAAGCGCATCTTAAGTCTCCACTCTTATCAAGACACCAGGACCAGACTGATTAAATCACTCCTGTAGAATGTTTCCTTACTTTTAAGCCTCTTAGCGTAAAGGGTAGATTTTCCTTCTTTCCCCAAGAATTCCAGTAAAAAGATGGAAGATCTTCTTCCCCAAAGCTGGATGGGAACATAGACCAGATGTCAATACTGTCATGGCGGATGGCCCCACACTGTCTTAGGGGCTCCCGTACAAAGACTCTGACCTGCCATTATTCCTGGCTTCTGTTAGCCCCAGCTTCCAGCCCCAACTGCCCATAGCTTGCAGACACATCCTCCCTTCCCACCCTTCATTAATGCTTTCCAGGCTTGAGTGTAGCTCGGTTCTAATATTTCTAATCCTAATCCAACTCTTCCCTTCCTAAACTCTGTGAGTCCGACCCCATCCCCAGCTCACTGGCTATCTTAGAGGTACTTTCAAGTTGGATAAACCTTAGGCTGCTTAAATTCTTACTAAGTTAGGTTAGCTGTCTGAAAGTGAGGATAATAACACCTCCACAATTGGGCGTCTTGAGGACAGCACATAGGATGCTTATAGCACAGTGTCTCATTGCCATCAAGTCAATTCCCGCTCGAGCAATCCCATGGGACAGAGTAGAACTGCCCCAATGCCGCATCTTCCCCTCATGGAGTGACAGGTGGGCTTGAACTACCAAGCTTATCGTTCCTAGGTCCACACATAACCTACCGTGCCCTCAGGGCTCCTGCACAGTGCCTGACACATATCAAATGTCCAAGACACGTCAGCTCTTCCTATTGCTGCTACTATGACTACTAGTTGCCATCAAATCTATTCCAGCTCATGGTGATCCCATATGTGCAGAGACCCCACTGTTCCACAGAGTTTTCAAGGCTATGCGTCTCAGATATAGATCTACCGATGTCTTCTGTGGTGTCCCTGGATGGGTGTGGACTCTTTGTGCTGCTCAGGGATTCCTATTGCTACTCTTGCCATTAGTGTTTGCCATGGAGTCAGTGCTGACTCACAGCCATGGAGTATGTGCAGAGAAGAACGGCTCTGTTCAGGACTGTGACCTTTTGGAAAGCTATCCCAAGTGCCTCTGGGCAAGTTTGAACTACCAACCTCTGGCTAATAGGTAATCACTTAATTATCTATACCACTCAGGGACTCTTTCTTGTGTAATGGGCATTTCATCAGTCAATTGGGTCATCTATGTTCTGAAGCGCAGTTCCATTCCACCTGCATTATTTCCACCCTTGGCCATGGAATTTCTGATAGGAGAGTGAATATGTTGAAATCCATCTTGATTAGAAAAGTATTGCAACATGAGATTAACAGTATTAATTTGTCTTTCTGCTTTTTATTCTAAGAGTTAAGTAAGTCTTGAATTTTTCAAAGTGGACATTAATGCCTTATGTTTTTAGTGATCTCTGTAAGGATCACTGGTGGTACAGTGGGTTAAGCACGGAACTGCTAACCTCAAGGTCAGCGCTTCAAACCATCCCGTGGTCCATCACAACAGCATGAGGCTGTCTGTTCCTCTACTCTGTCCTAGAAGGCTGCTATGAGTTGGAATTGACCTGAGTGTAGTGGGTAGCTCAGACAGTGTCTCTGAATGTGGCTTAGTAACAGACTAAACACTA
>NW_022109491.1:36066104-36067845 GCF_000313985.2 Echinops telfairi
CCCGCCGAGGACATTTATCCGGCCCGCCGGGTGTTTTTGCCCCTTTGTATTTTTACTTCAAAATAAGATATGTGCAGTGTGCCTAGGAGTTTGTTCATAATTTTTTTTTAAACTATAGTCCGGCCCTCCAATGGGTCTGAGGGACAGTGAACTGTTTAAAAAGTTTGAGGACCCTGGCCTTGAAGAGACAGTAAGGTAGAGGCACAGGCAATATTTGTTTCCTTGCCATCTTTATATTTGACATGCTTTGAACGCCCCAGGAAAGCAGAAGGGAAGTATCCTTGCAACAACTTCCCCACAGGCATTATGGGTCATTTAGAAGATGACTGAGCAATTTTTTTTTTAACTTGAGATCCTTTCCTAAAGGAGATGTGAAACTATCCCAAAGCTCCATGAACACTTACCGTATATACTCGAGTATAAGCTGACCTGAATATCAGCCGAGGCACCTAATTTTACCACAAAAACTGCATTAAAAAAATTCTGGAAAAACTCAGCTTATACATGAGTATATACGGTACATCAATGTCAAAGATAACAATAATGTTACATTTGCCTGTCTTCTTGATTGCTAACAAAGCTTGACTTGGATCATCTCTGCTTTCCCTGCTCACTGCTTCTGCAACCTGGTAGGGCTGGGGCTCTCCTGCTTGGCTGCTCCTCTTTGAAGCTGACAATACCCTTGTCTGCCTAGGGATGGCTCCTTCTCCTTAGGCTGTGTAGACAGAAGCTGAGAAACACTATAATCATTCTTAGTGTACCTGGAGATAGGAGCCCACAGAACCTAACTACAAAATAGGGATAAGGAGTGAATTAAGGGCATTTATGGAAATATTTCAACCTTTGCTTTGTTCATCAGCAAAACACAAGCCAGGGTGGTTGTTAACAATGTTATTGTATGACAAGAAATTAGCATACTGCCTATCCAAAACGTGCTACATTTTGGTTATTATATATTTTCTAATTAGCCCTGTTTAAGAAATGACTGCCAATTAATAGGTGTCAAGTATAATGGCATCAATGTAGATATAGTCCCATCACTGTAGTCACCGGGGCACTGATGTAGCTTCACTGTAGATGCCGTCACTGTAGATGCAGTAATACTACTTTAGATACTTCGTCCCATCATTGTAGAAGCAGCAGTACTGGTGTGCCTCCCACCCCTCATTGTCTTATCATGCATTCAGTCTTATCACAGTGGACACAATGACCTTGATGTGGATTCAGCTCTGTCACTGTAGCTACAGTGGCACGGTGTAGATTTAGTCCCATCATGATGGAGGCAGTAGCCCTGTGGTAGATCCAGTTCAATCCCTGTCGATGCAATAGATTGGATGCAGACTCGGTCACTTCATTGTCAATGGCGATGCACATGACGGCTCCTTAGAAAATAGTTCCCTCAGACAACAACTTCCTTTCCATCAAATCCATGACATTTTCCAGCTGTTCCCCAAAGCCACCAGCCCTTATTGGGCTGTTTCTTGTAACGAAGCTCGAGAGTTGCATGTGTCTGTGAGCAGGTACTGCTGCGTTTGTTTGAGGAGTCCGGAAGTGTCACTGCTCGATAAACACCCTCCCCACTGCAGAAGTCGTGGGAGGTTCTGTCTGCCACATCCCGGTCTTCACACTCCGCTTCAGAAAGGATATGTAGGATAAATTCACCAGTCCCTGTCTTCCTTTTATTCTTTAGCCAGCCTGATTATCTACTCAGCCAAATACCAATTATCTGCAAACAGTGTGG
>NW_022109491.1:36069435-36075056 GCF_000313985.2 Echinops telfairi
AGATAGATAGATAGATAGATAGATAGATAGATAGATAGAGATTCCTGGTACCAAAAGTATCATACAGATAGGAAGTGACTGATTTAGGTCAGCTAATAATAACAACAACAACAATAATAATAATAAAAACTGCCCAATATTAGAAAGAATGTGGTGATCATGGAAGAGGGGAACCAAAAGGCTAGAGAAGAGAAAATCTAGAACCACCCCCAGGGTTTTGTGACGGTGGGTGCTCAGTACAGTGAATGGTGAATCCCCAAAGAAAATTAGCTTCTGATCAAACACATACAATGCCATGTACGAAAGGGAAAATACAATTGTCTTAGGTTGACTTCTCCAGAATGCATACACTGAAACCAGGAGTTGAGTGCTAGTAGGTCCTAAGAAACGAGGTAAAGAATGGGTAAGTGATTTAGGGATAGACCAGCAGCCACCAAAAATAAGCTAATAACCAGGTTACTTCTGTGGGCAACTGGGGCTCAGGTCTATGATGGACTTCTGGAAAACAGTGTAGAATATGTCCCACGTTGCCTACATCCACTCTACATCCTATCAATGAGCTACAAAATGGAAGTCTTCATTTATCAACCTTGTCCATCTTTGGTCAAGGGATGCATCCAGGGAAACGTTCTCCTGACTCATCTCTCTGTTCCACACATAAACGCTGAGGGGCCAGAGAAAGCCAATGGGCTATTGGCAGGGCAACCATAGTATCTGTGGGTCTTTCAGCTGCTTCACAAGTTCTCTAATGCTTCTCACACAAGTCTAAGAAGACATGCATAGGTAGGTGTGTTTCAAATGCCGGGTCTCTAGGTCACCAAGATGGAATCTACAGAGTTGCCATAAACTGGAGAGTACACGTACCAAGGAATACAGGTTTATGTGCTGACTGAGGACCCGTACAGGGGGAAAGAGTGGAGGTGCAAAGGGAAGAATACCATTTAGAGTAGAAAGTCATCCAGGGATCACAGATAATTCTGCTAGAAGAAATCACAGGCTATAAGGAAAGAAAGGGCTTATGATCATTTTCTTCAGTATCCACCCCATCTGTCCCAAGTGGATGGAGTACCATGAACTTGGTGTGATTTTAAAAGGAAACAACTTTACTTCTCAAAAAAGTCACGAATAAATTCATGTTTTCATTTCATTTTTCACAAATTAGTCTAAAAACCCTAGTCAGGGTCCATTCTCATGTTACTTCAATCAGCAATTACAGCAAGTTTTATTCCACAGATTTCTATATAATGAGATTTAAGCTAATGCATTCCACTCTCAGTGATTTGTGGAACTATCTTACTCAACTTGATTTATAAAGTTATTCAGGATAAAACAACATCAAAAACAAATAGCCTTTTGGGAAACAGTCATTATTCCAGTTAAGTATGTTTATGCCTTTATCCTTACTAAATATAAACAAATGTTAGGGATGCATAATCAGGACCTTTGACCTATTTAGGTATAGTAATGCCAGGTTCCAAAATTGAGAGGCAAGATGTTATTCTGGAAAGGACATGAGTTTTACATGAGTCAGTCAGTACCAGCTATACACATCGATGAAAACCTGTCAGACAAGTACGCCATTTCTTCAAGCCTCGGGTTCATCATTTTAAAAAAGAGGGGTGAGGATAGTATCGTCATCACCCCAACATAGCTCACAAAACAAACTCTATATCTTGGATTTAATAAAAAGATTAAATAAAAAATATAAAGTGACCACCAGCAAATCAGAGATTGAATTTAAAACATATCTCTTAAATATATTCTTTGTAGGGATTTGACAACATTGATACCAAGCAAAGCAATACAGCAATGTGACAACCTCCCTGGACCCACTGATGACATAGGATACTTATGAGGAGAGAATGCAGTGACTTGTTACCAAAGATAATTGACAATCCTTTCTTGAAATGGAGATAAAAGTTGAATTCTTTATAAATCTGACATTATTCTAGATAATCCAAAAGTGGAGTAAGGTCTTCATCTAAAATGATGCTTTGAGTGGTCAGGATAAATTGATCTGATTTTAATTTCCCAAATGGATGAAGTCTATGTAGAATGGATGTTTTATCAGAGTTGATTTCTCTTCTTCTCCCTCTCTGACCCCATTCCTTTTCTTTCCAGCTTTCTCCCTTGTCCTTCCATCTCCATTTGTCTGTCTGTCTGTTAGTCTATCTATCTATCTATCTATTTATCGCTTTCTTATGTACATGCAGATACATAGACCATAATGCTCAGTAGGAGTTAGAATCAACAGAGAAGTTTAAACATGCGATACAGGGTCTCATCCCAGAAGTTCTGAGTTAGTTGTTCTGGAATACTATTGTCAGTCTTTCTCATTGCAGCCAGTTGGATGGGCGTGTCCTGGTATTAAATTTTAATTTCCCTGATAATTAGTGAGTTTGAACATCTTTCCCATGCACTGACAGTTTGGCTATCTTCTATTGTACAATATCTTCTCAAGTCCTTTGCCCATTTCCCATTGAGTTCTCTCTCTTCATTACTTGTGAGATGGTTAAAGTTTACTGTGCCAACCTGACCGATAAACACATGTGAGGTTAATTGAAGAGCAGAGGGATAAATGGCTCTGTGAGCCTCGCCTTTTGAGTTCTCTGGTCTCTTGCTTTGTGATGGTTGGGCCAGGGTGCAGCTGCCTTAGCCCGTTCCCTGCTTCAGCTGGCAAGGCTCAATTCCTGCAAGACATCCCTGAGGAGAAGCCACATGGACCTACCCCAGTGCATCCCTGGGTGCTGGAGCAGCCGTGTGGAGACCCCTGCCAGCACTGAGATGCTTACACATTCACTGATTCGGCTTTCCTCCTGCAGTCGACATCATTGTGTGTGTTTTGTGAGATGGAGGAGGACTTTGTGGATTGGTGTCGGACATATGGGCTAATGTTGGACTTGTGGGCTTGGGCAGCACTGGGTTGGGATGTTTTCTTGATGTGCACTTAACCTTTACATAAAACTCTCTCTTATACATGAGTGTCTGTGGATTTGTTTCTGTAATGTACCCAGACTAACACAACTTATTTGTTAGAGTTTTTTTTATAAATTCTAGATATAAGTCTTTTGTGGTATGATATTGTAAATATCTTTTCTCATGCTTTATTCTGTTGTCATAGTTACTTTCTAATGGTGCTTTTGATGAATACATGACATTACTTTTAATTTAGTCCAATTTAGATATCTTTTCTACTACCTCTTATTACTTTATATGTCCTGTTCAAAAAGTCTTTGTTTCCATCTAGTTCGTGTGTATATTCTCCTATACTTAGGTTTATAATCAAGCAGGAATTGACTTATATAGAGAGAGATCAATCTCTTTTTCTTTTATTTTTTCTCCTTGTGCATACTTAATGAACCAGCACCATGTACCAAAAAGACCATACCGTTGTCATTTTAATACAAGATCATTTTTGCATAATTCTCACAGCCATTGAGTCAATTCTGAATCATAGTGACCCTATAGGACAGGGCAGAACTGACCGTGTGTGTTTGAGACTGTAATTCTTTATGGGAATAGAAAGTCTTGTTCTCTCTCCCATGGGGCTGACTGGTAGTTTTGAACTGCTGACTTTCAGGTTAGCAGCCCAACATGTACCCACTACCCCACCAGGGGCTTCCCTTTTGCATCTTAAAGTGAATAGAAATATACGAATGTCTTTAGACTTGATTATCTTCCACTCAGTTGTTTGGCACGAGCACAACTCATCATGGATAAACACCTTTATTGGGGTTCTACTATGTGATGGATAGCAAAGTAAATGCTGGACAAGGTGGAGTCTTTACACCCACTCCTCACTTATGTTCCAAAGACCAGGATATTATTCAAAAATCAGAGTTATGTGGAATGTCAATGACCAAATCTTCCTCACACACCTGGCCTCATTTCCAAGGCTACTTCCTTCCTTGTTGCTGCTGTCTGCAGTTCCCTCCCTATGACTTGCATAGTTGGCTGGGCAGTCTTCTAGTGAACATAATTTTGCCAACTGTTATTCAAGGCAAGTTACACAGAAATAGTATTGTTGAAATCCTAGTTGTGGAATACAGAAGTGGAGAAGTACATTACTTCCATACTAAGACAGCACAGTACCCTCTCTCTGCTTGTCTCTCTCATATTCTTTGGAGGAACAAAAGGGACCATACACATTTAGAAAAGCACTATAGACCAGGGCTGTCCAGTAAAAATAGAACACGAGCTACAAATGCAATCTACAAAGTTCTAATAGTCACATAAAAGTATATCAACTTGAATATTATATTCTACTTAACACAATAAATCAAAACATTTTTATTTCAACATATGGTACTAGCCAGATTTCAAGAGCTTAATAGTCACATATGGTTAGTGGCTACCATATTGGGCAACCCTCCATAGATAATTTCATAAAAACAATAGCCTTCTTTATAAGTATTCTTGATTTACATATCTACAGATCAACCACTTTTATGTTCATATTATAGGCATATATTTAAAGAAGAATACAGAAAGTTTTAAAATGAATCAGCAATATGGGCAACATCAGAATCTCTGGATGTGGATCTAACCATCAGTCTAGCAAGCTGAGTTTCTGGTGGTTGTTCCATTTTGAGTTTCCATGGGATTAGCACAACCATATTTCTACTTTGTTCAGTCACATGAACTCTACACTAATTCTTAATATACAGCCATGTCTAAGGCAGTTGAATTGGGGGAAGGATATGTACTCTCATCTTCTGACACATTCCAAATGGAACTTCTCCCAGCAGGAAAGTCTGCTACTATTCATGACAGACTCGTGGGGAAAGTTCCTCTTTTTGTTTGCTGATGATTTGCAATTGCCAAAAGTATCTATTAAATTTTCAGAAGCAAAGACTAAGGCCCACGTGTAAAAACCAAACCAAGGACATCATATTATAGGGAAAAGCAAATAATTACTTTCCCCTTATTAGCTCTGTATGAATAAAATGAATATATAAAGAGGTATTGAATAACCTTTCTTTTTTTTCCCTCTTGGCTTGGGACATATAATCTTGAGAGACCAAGTGTGATTAATGTATTTATTAATTTAAATTCAAGGAGGGTACTAGTGCTTCTCACTAAAGTATCCCTAAGCTCCCAGCTCAGTGCCCAGCACTTACCAAGTTCTCAGTAAGACGAAATGAATGGATGGGTGCTTGGCAAGCCCTTGTCAGCCTCAGATGCCGGAGTTGGAAAGCTAGTTACCTCAGTTGCTTGGACTTCCCTTAGTTTGATCAGCGGAACCATTATGGCTACTTTTCAAATAGCATACCCACCCCCACCTCCACCCCCATTCCCACCTCTCCAAAGATTTCTTACTATTGAAAAGCTTATTCACAGAGGTACAGCTTTAGAGATGGTCTCCCATATGAGATGGAGCCCTGCTGGTGTAGTGTCATAGTGGTTATACATTGGGCTGCTATCCAAATGGTTGGCAGTTCAAAACCACCAGCAGCTCCACAGGAGAAAGACTGGGCTTTCCTCTGCCATAAGCAGTTACAGTCTTGGGATTCGCTACGAATCAGCATTGACTCAATGGCAAAGAGACCTCACTTCTTAGAATGGAAACTGCACAAGGACAAGGATTTTGTTGAGTTCCCTGCTGTATTCCCAGCATTTAG
>NW_022109491.1:36075245-36089287 GCF_000313985.2 Echinops telfairi
CCAAACTCCTACCCTACTTAACCCGACCTTTGATAGAAAATCTCTCTTTTTACATTTATTTTTTAAATCACTATTTTACTTTTATTATGTTAAGCATATATACACATATAGAAACACAACATTTACCATTTCAACATGTATAATTCAAAATTATTAATCTCATTCGTCTTGCACTACCATCACCCACATCCAACGATAACCTTTTCCTTTACCCTTAACAGAAACGCAGTACTCCATTCCCTCATAACCAGAATCCATTTACGTGTCTGTACATTTGCCTACTCTAGATTATTCCTTTAAGTAGAATAAAAGGATACATGTCTTTCTATCATATTCTTGTTTGTGTTGTTGCATTTCGAAACAGACTTTTGGCTTCTAGAACAATGAAATGGTAAATGTTGTGTTTCTATATGTGTATATATGCTTAACATAATAAAAGTAAAATAGTGATTTAAAAAATAAATGTAAAAAGAGAGAGAGTGTCTATCAAAGGTCGGGTTAAGTAGGGTAGGAGTTTGGAGGCTCAGACAAGACTGTGAACAATAGAAACAACATGGCACAATAGAAAGCTTGTTGATGTGTTGTCTATTAATTTACTTGTCTATTTTTTAAATGTTCTCCACACCTAGCATAGTGCTTAGGCATTAGTAATGACTTGCTTTAAAAGAGAAGGTTTTATATACCGTCATTTGGTTCAGGACAATGGTAGCTGACGATTATTAGGACATTATTAGTAAGAGCTCTCATTTTCACTCTCACGCTAGTTCGGTCAAACGGTATATGCTTTCCCCAGCTATGGTCAACAATGAGACGCAAAACAGTGGTCACTGTCTCCAAATTCTTGACAATAACCTATGGATTTTTGAGGAAAAAAATAAGATATTTGGTATGAACTCTCTTGCTTTTTAAAGCTTTTCACTCCTATGGTTTCCTTTGATGTTTCCAACATTCCTCTGAGTGGATCGGGGGTGGGATGGGGTGGGGTGGAGGTGGATGCTGCTGTTCCTATTTTAGAAATCAGGAAAAGCAGCCCCATGGAGCTACATAATTTGCCCATCCAGAAAGAGATATATGCTCAAATAGAACCCAATGTTTTATGTTACATTTGCATCCCTTCTCCTCCTGCCCCCACCCTAACTAAAATACATGCCCTTTGGTTATATTTTAATAACAAATCACACTTTTGCATTCCCAATGCAAAAGAAAACCCCTGTGAAAACGCATTATATCTGGAGAGTATTTATAAACATGACATTTGTTGTGATTTTTTAAGCCACAGGACAAATAAAGCTCACATCTCACATTCACTGCAAACCAGTCCTGGTCGTGAGGGACCTTTCATTGTCTTTCACTCCGAATGAACGGAGTAGACAGAGCAAGGGGTTTCCATCTTTCCTGCCTCGCTCTGCAGGGGGCTGGGGGGAATCTCACTCAGGGCTGCACTGGAGTCTGTGTGTTAGGCAGCCAAAAACGGCTCAGGTGGCCTGTGCCTTCAGTTAGGTACTGCGTTAATTTGCTAGTAGTGTTGTTATAATGGAAATACCTCCAGCGAGTGGCTTTAAAAGAACAGAAATGAGACTTCCCACTGCTCAGGAAGCTAGAAACTCCAATTCAAGTTCTGGCTCTTCTGGGCGTGAGGGCCCTCCTTTGTCTGTTCCATCACAGGGTAGCTTGCAGCCATGGGCGGCCTTCCTGGTGTTGCCAAAGCAGTTGGCCCCATCATCACCCTTCCTTACTCCTCAGTGTGTCTATCCTAGTTTTTCTGTTTGTTTGTTTTTCATTTCAGAAGTGATGAAGTTTAGAAGCCACCAGACTCTGGGGTGACCTCATTAGCATAACAAACAAAACTCATTTCCAAACAGGACCACAGCTGCAGCTTTGGATTTCAACATACATTTTGGGAGGACCTAAATCAAACCACAAGAGGTACCTCTGGTTCTGCCATCCTGAAAATTCAATTTAACGCAATGCCAAGATCCCTCTAGGCGTGTTGTAACGAGAGGCATAAATAAAGAGGCATAATAATTGGAAGATGACACAAAGGCCATTCCTCCGTTTTTCTTACCATTCTTACATTAAAAATAAACAAGTGTTTTATAGAGATTCTAAGTGGCTTTCATTTTTTAATGTTTCGGGCTGTCCCATTTGATAAGACATGGAGGTATAACGGGCACTTCTAATTAGGAAAGAATCCTTTAGTTGCCTGGGGCATCACATGCATGATGTAACCACACAGCTGTAAGTCTGCATGGGAGCGACGTGGCCTCCCCTTTCTCCTTCAGAGTGATTGGTAAGTGTGAACTGCTCACCTGGGGCGAGTGGCCCAACACAAACCCCATTAGGCCTCCAGGACTCTTTAAATTTTTTGGTTATATTTTTAATAAACACAGGTTTAAAATTTTGGAGAGTTTAATATACGACAACGCTGGCCTTCAAGACTCTTGAAAAACAGGACTGGCTGATAGACTCGAGGCCACATTTCCATGGAACAGCGACAGGTTGGCGTGAGGGAGGCGCTGCTGCGTGTAGACGGTGTGGGCTCTCCTCTCTGCGGAGTCCTCTCCACTGCCCAGTGCTCCCACCAATGCCTGGCCTCTAGGCAAAAGAACGCTGCTCTGCCCAAGGCCCAGTCCATTCACATTTCTCTAGAATATGGAGATCTGGCAATGCTGAAGGGGAGTGTTCTGGGCAGCTTAAAATTTGTCTTTTTTACTTACAAATCTTGGAACTATGTGGAAATCTTTCTACAACGCATTTTCATTAGCCTGTTTCTCAGAAAAGGCGGACACAGGAGGATGCCATCACGAGACCCCAAGGCACATGCTGCACGTGTGTGTGCTGAGTCACAGGGAGTGTGGAGGGGAGCCTGTGGAGCTGGAGAAAATCCACCCCGATATGCGTCGAAAGGTCCAGTCTTCTGATAAACATGGGATAAGCACGAGAACAGGATCTCGGGCCAGGGCTGAGAAAAATCGTCCTTTTTCCTTCCATCAAAGATTTCGTGGACTAAAACCAGTGCTAGTCGGATTAGCTCACTGGGCAGTTCTTAATTACTTTTCGTCATTCTCCCGCTGTTAGAGATGCTGGTAGCGAGCCAAAATGATTTTGTATTTGGTCAGATGAAGACTAGCTCGTGTGAAGGATCTTTCTGCTAGAGCACAGCTGCATCTGCCGACATGGGGACGTGATCACTGGTGCCAGGAGGCTTTGCAGCTAGTGCAGGAAACATTTGAGCCATCCTCCTCACCAGTCAAACGAAACCAGACAATTTGTACAGAAGGAAACGAAGGAAACCTGCTGGGGAGTCCTGAGGGGACACGGCCCCTCAGCACCACACTTCTGGAACCCATGCCCTTCACTCGTAGCCAGGCCAGGCAGGCCAGCCTCAGAATCAGACCTGACCGTGGAACCATAGCAGAGGAGTGATGTGGTCCTGACGTGAGTCCAGACAAAGCACACCAACAAGTTCGGCAGGAAAACAGCCTCCTTTTAGGTCCACAGGATGATTTCATATTAACATCGAAGTATGATTGCATATTAACGTCAATACTCAAACATACAACAAGAAGAAATACCACCAAGAATAACAGTTACAAAAATAACCCCAACAACTGGGTTTCTGTACTAATTGTACTTCATGTATTTGAATGACCAGATTAAAAATTTCGAGTTACCAAATAAAATGGCCATGTGTACAATTTACACAAAAATTTAGAACAAAACAAATTAAAATAAAACCTGTTATCACTTTTTTTTGCCATCTGTGGAAAGACTAAATGTGGAAACTTTGTAAGGAACTATGGTTCATAGATGATGAGACTGTTTTTCCCCTCCTGATCATCCAACTTGAGCACCATCTGAGTGATCTGTCCAACTATTCTATCTCAAGAATTTTAGGATGTACGAGCCATTGTTAGATCCCTTTGGTGCAAGGATCTTCACAGGTGTTTCCTTGATACCCATGATGCTAGCTAAATCCATCTTCCCACAAACTGTCAGGACAGCTGCTCTCTGCCCAGCATCCCAGGAATATCAGGAAACTCAATTCTTGTCACGTTCATCTAACATTAACCCAATGCCATGGATGGCAGCCTTTACTGAGCTTCTCAAGAGTGACACCTCTCACTAGAGGACAGCGTATTACCTGGTGGAAATACTCAAAGGGTGCTGGGCCTCTCGTGACTCTCAAATTATACCTACAACCATCTTAATACCCACTCTAACACGGCCCTCCCTGAGCTGTCTGACCTTTTTGTCAACATTATGCCAAGGAAGGTGTGGAATGTCTTCCTTGTATATTAAAGGTCATTTGTAGCACACGCGTTTGTTTAAAGAACTCTCTAAGAAAGATACCAAGACCACCTCCGTGTGCTCTTCAGAAAACAACTGAATCTGAAGTTAAGAGTGACTGCGGCATTTCAACAAAGCCTCCATCCAACTCTAGCCATCCAGGTTAAAAATATATATTTTGTTTTTTTAACATAGAAAATTGGATTTCCCTTTGATAAATTCTATACAGATTGCTCTGTGACATTAGGAACATTTCCTCACAATGTGTCAACATTCTCTTTAATCCCCTTCTGGTCGTTTGATCTTTTCATCCTTGCTTTAGAGTCACTGCTGACTTTGGTCCCAGTGGCTTTTTAAAGTGAACACTCCTCCACGGTCATCCCCCCAATGCTTTAGATTGCACCCCCACTTTTAAGCACTCGAGGGTTACCTCCACATGGTTTCCTCGGCGCTTGATCTTTTCTTTTCAATGTGCAAACCTACTGTGTGTCTTGTTTGGTGATTGAAGATGCACAACAATAACACAGATCAGAGGCAGCCTCGGAGAGGGATAGAGATCCAGAAGGCATTCGAATGCATTCTTTTTAAAAAGGAACAGAAGTAATCACAAAATCTTGGTGGACAATATATTTCCTTCATATTACTTTGCTTTTAAACTTTTTCTTTAAAAGAATTGGGTGAATTAGGTGAAGGCTCACGCAGGACATTATCAGTCTCGCATTCAGCAACGCATACACAGTCTGTTTCACTTCGCCCAGTGCAGGCCTCTCACTGCACCAACACACGTCCCACTGCCTCCCCGTGGCTCCCGTGTCCGTTCCTCCTCCTTTCCTAACCTGCTGAATTTTTGCTCCAGGATAAACGCCGCCTCTGTATCTTAAACAGTGGATTATTGCTGCCGTAGGGCTAAGTTCAATTTCCGAGCTGAAGGGTATGAAGAGGCCTAGTCTTGGAGGTCCCAGCAGCTTCTATCCAACCAGTAGGCTTTTTTTGGTTTTTGGCCCCTTTTTCCAGAACCTTCTAGTGCAATCCTTTCAGAGCAGTTGGCAGTGGTAGGTGGGCACAGGCTAGTTCCTTGGTTCGGATGGCACACAGTAGCCCCGTGCTTCCGGTTGTCAGTTGTAGGTGATTTCCGCATGGAGCAGGGTGGGATCATTCTCTGCTTTGATCATGCACAACCCCCTTGGAGGCATTGAGGAGTGGCAGATAAGGAACGCCAGGCACTTGCTGCCTTTGAGACTCGTACAACCACTAGGACAGGAAAGGTTTGAGGAATGTAGGGGCTCACGGTCTTCAAGTTCATCCATACCAATAAACCCATTCCAAATCTGCTCATCCTTTCTTGGAGTCTCTTGTTTAAAATAGGAGATCTTACAAAATGTGTGTTTGGTCTTCTTTGCTGTCCTGTCGACCTACAGTCAAACCTGGACTTTAATTCCATCACATTATGCCAGGCTATTGCCAGAGATAGGTCTCCTTTGATGCTGCCATAGATGTCCGTTGGTTTTCGGAGCAAGGCTTCAGTTGATAATGACCTATCCTCAGCGTATCATTTTCTTTTTGCTGGTTAAAAGAAAGCACCCTACTCTACAATCTTTATGATTAAAATGGCTCTAATGTTGATTATGTACCATAGTTACTTGATTCCCCACCAATTTACCCTCCACCTGAGCCTCATCCAAATTTACTACAAGTAAAAGCTTACTTGTTATGGTGCTCCATGCCAGGGTCTATTTTCATCTCAATCTATGACTGAAAATACAGTCCCTATTGCTTTCAGATAGGAGAGTAATCTAACTTCAAATTCCCCTCTACTAAGTATTCTTTCTAGAATGACTTGTCTTAGCTCCTTAGGAATCTGAGCCACAAGGCAGGGCTTGACTGTGAATGTTTTCATGGGTATATACATCTGGAGGTAGGAGAAGAAGAGAAGGGAACTAAGACAGGGAAGGGCAGGAAGCAGTATAAGGTAGTATGTTCCAGTCTGACTACTGTATTGCCATGAATCAGGAAGAAATGCATAGCTCACTGCCTTCAAGTCAGTTCTGACTCATGGCGGCCCTAGAAGGCAGGGTGGAATTGCCCTGTGGGTTTCTGGGATTGTCGTTGTTGACAGTAGAAAGGCTTGTCTTTATCCCTCGGAGCTGCTGGTGGCTTGAAACTGCTGATTCGCAGTTAGCAGCCCAGCCAGTAAACACTATGCCACCAGCCACCAGAGCTCCTCTAGGGGGTATGGAGGTTAATTTGAGGACAAAGGTATGCCTAACCCAAGCGAGGGTGTTTTCAAGTGCCTTAGATACCTGAAAGTGAAAGTTGGGCATTAAACAAGGAAGACCAAAGAAGAAGGCATGCACTTGACGTCCGGTGCTGTGGAAGCACAGTAGAAGTACGTGGGACTGCCAAAACAAATCTGCCCAGCCAGAGCTGCGGCCAAGATGATCCTCAGAAGCCAGAAAGCAAGCCTCCGGCACTGTGGGCATGTTGTCAGGAGGGATAAGACCCAGAGAAGGACATCATGCTTGATAAAGTAGAAAGACGGGGATAAGAGGATGACACTGGGCTAGATGGATCGACACAGTAGTTGCGATGAAAGGTTCAAACAGAACAATGATTGTGAAGGTGGTGCAGGCCGAGTGGTGTTTTGTTCTGGTGTCCATGGGTCACTATGGGTTGGAACCCACTTGAAGGCACCAAACAACAAAGGTGGTATGGGACATCTCTGGAGATACTACTGTCAAGAGATAGGTCTTGGGGCATGCAGAGTGCATGCAGAATGTACGCTTTGCTGCTCCCTTGCTCCTATTTCCAAGAGTAGCCATCTGGTAAGGCTCTAGCTCGATAGTTCTCTGTTGGAGATGACTTTACCCACCAGGAGAACACTGAGCGAGAGACATTTTTGTGAGTCTAAATATATCTTATTGTCGTGACTAGGGCATGCTGTTGACAGAGGTCAAGAATGCTGTTTAACATGAATGCTCAGGATCATCCTCGCCCTCTCCCCCCACCAGCCAAAAAAGTGACAGTCGTGCCTCTGCTGAGATCTAGTTGATGGTGAAGCAGAGAGAACCTGAGCTGGCCTATAAAACGGGTCTGACACTGTAAGCCAACAGTCAAAAAGATAAAAAATATGAAATGCATTTCACAGAAGAGAAAACACAAACGGAGAATAAAACATAAAAGACCTAATCTCATTAGGAAACAGGGAAATCAAATCATGGTAAGAAATCATTTCACACTCGATTGACAAAAATTAAGATATTGCAAGTACTGGGGAAGATGGGTCTCAAAGAGCATTCTCACACACTGCTGGTTGGAAGTTTAAGTTGTTATCACCACTTTGGAGAATAATTTGGTTTTTCCTTGTAAGCCTGAAACAGTCCTGATTCCGTCATTGACAAGACAAGGCCACACCCTGGAAAATCTCCCAGACCCAGGCAAACTAGTAGAGTTTGTCATCGATCTCGTAGCTCAGCCATCTACTCCCAAGCCTGTGGCTGTTGGTAGTGCTGTTGCATTGGCTTTGACTCATAGTGACCTTGTGTTCAGCAGAATGAACCACTGCCCAGTCCTATACCAGCCTCACAATGGTGAGCCATAAGCCCATGGATGCAGCACTGTGTCAATCCACCTCACGATGCTTCTTCCGCTTTTTCTCTTTTTTTTCCCCAAGCACATTTGTACATTTATTGCCATCATCATTTTCAAAACATTTTCTTTCTACTCGAGCCCTTGGTATCAGCTCTTCATTTTTTCCCCTCCTTCCCGCACCCTCCTTCTTTTTCACTAATGTTATACTTTAACAATATGATGTCCTTCTCCAGGGACCTGTTCAAAATACATGAGATGAAGTTTCACCACAATAGCTTCTAAGGACCATTCTGGTAATATTTCCTATTTTCTCTATAACTATGAGATATAAAATGCTCCTTAGAAAGCTTGCACCTGGTCCACCTTGAGACCAACCTATCTCAGCTCCATCCTGGTGGCTGATGACCGGAAGATGAAGGACATCCTCGTGACTGAAACAGGCCCCTGGAATGGGACCTGGATGTCTCAGGTCTCTCTGGTTCACGTCCTTTGCCTTCATTACAGCTGGGCTCTGGAAATTCCTAAGTCCAATATAATTGCTGCACAGAGGCTGTTTCAGGAAGGGGTCTCGAGTGAAGGTAAAAAGGGTTCCTACAGCACCCCCGTTTATAACCATGTCAGAATGGTGAGAGTATTATTACTTAGCTACATGCTTTAAGATTTCTGGGCTGAATTGGCATGAATAATGCTCTGGATACTATCTGAGCGTTTGTCTAGGCTCTAACAGGGACTGATGGTTCTTTTTCCACTGCTGGAGGTACTTTCCCAGGGAATCAAATACATTCCTCATTCTCAGGTCTGTCCCATGTGTCCAAAGCAGGAGGCCTTCACTGTGCAGAGCTTTAGTTTTCTGGGCAACACTGCTTACATCCAAGTATTAGTTTTTTCATTCTTTTTGATGAGAATCTTTTTTTCCCTTTTCATAAATCATTTTATTGGGGACTCATATCTCTTATTAAATGTTCTAGCTGGGAATGAGCCCGTGTAAACGTTATAGTCTTGAAATGATATTTGACTGACCATATTTGATTTGACCCCTAGTCCTCAAAAAACTCATATGTATCTTATCAAGGAAGGGACTTTCCATGGAGGATGTTTCTTGGGGGCTTGGGTGACAGCGTATTCGAAGCCAGGAAGCACACAGGAAGCAGGGCGAAGTTGCAGAAAGCTCCGGTCAGTGAGTGCTGCAGGGCGACCTGCCTATCCTGTGAGTCTTCAGAACAGAATTTTCTTTCTTTCCTCTCTTCCTTCTTTCTTTCTCCTCTCTCTCCTTCTCCCTTCCTCTCTTACTTTCCCTCCTCTTTTCCTTTTTCCAACAGTTTTATTGGCATATCATTCACATGTCATACAATTCAATAGTTGAATCACATCAAGAAGAGAGTCGCAGGGAAGCAACAAAGCCCACAAGGAGGAAGCACACCAACCCGTGTGATCACGAGGGGTAGATGGGATCAGGGATCAGGCATCCGAAAACAAACAAGCATTGTGACACGAGGGGGGTTGGAGTGGAGATTCCAATCTCATCTGTGGACAATTGGATGTCCCCTCACAGAAGGGTCACAAGGAAGAGACGAGTCGGCCAGGGTGCAGTATAGCACCAACAGAACGCATGATCCCAGTTCAACCTTCCAAATCCTGCTAGACCAGAGCATGTACAGTGGTACAGATAAGAGCCCTCGACACACAGACTCCAGGACAGATAAACCCCTCAGGATGAACAACAGAAATGTGGGTGAAGGGAGACAGCAGAGGGTGTAAAATATGAAAATAAAAATAATTTATAAATTATCAAAGGTTCATGAGGTTGGAAGCAGGGCGGGGGCAGGGGAGAGGAACTGATACCAAGGGCTCATAGAAAGAAAATGTTTGGGAAATGATGATGGCAATATACGTACAAATGTGGTTGAGACAACTGATGTATGAACTGTTCTGAGCTGTAAGAGGCCCCAATAAAATTATCTATTAAAATTAAAAAAAGGAGGAGAGTGGCACAATCATCACCACAATCCATTTTAGAGCACTGTCTTTGCTGTTGTACTCACCCTGTTTCCCCAAAACCTCCCCTGCCACACCCACAAGGAACCATGGTTACAAGTTGGAGTGTCACGGAACAGGGCCTCATCAGCCTCTACAGTCAGGGTTACATAAGAGATCACAGTAACTGAAGAACAGCAGCCAGGGAGGGCTGCCTGGGACCATAGGATGCATGATCAGACAGACAGGGTAGAGCGTGGGGTGTGGCCAGGGTCCAGGGTGAGGGGGAGACGCTGTCCCTCTCACTCCTGTTACTTGAAGTTCACCAGATATGGCAGGGACCAGCCTGACAACACCCCGTCCAACGCTCCAAGAAACACAGGAAGTGAGACATGAGCCCAGTGATGTCACCCTCCAGTACTGAGTGACTTCGGGAGAGGCTTAGAACAAATTTAGAGGGAAGCACAGCAGCAGACACTTGGATATCAAACCCCTGGAAGTTTTAGAAGCAGGCCAGAAACACATACATTGTAAAAATAAAATTAAACATTGGAATAAATTAAGCTTTGACTAAATTAAGCTGCCCCATTGTGACCAATGGTGCCACCATGTGTTATATAGAAGAACTCCCTAGGGTTTTGCCGGCTGTAATCTTTACAGAGGCAGATGCCTAGGCTTTTGTCTGTGGCTTTTCTGGTGGATTCAAAGGGCCATCTTTTAGATTAGATTAGTAAGGGAGTGCAAACCATTCACACCACCCAGTGACCTGACGATGTGACCACTGTCTATTAAAACACAAATGAACAGTGCCTCCCATATGCATCGATAGGGAATTAAACTTGAGGCTTCGCTGAGAATAGTGGTGCTCGTCTAGCTCAGTCTAGCTGCAGCAGATCCAAAATATATTTCGGATCCATCCACTTTTTGACCTCCCAATACCATATCCCTACCCTAAACCTGCTCACCAGCAAGCTTTAATGAGTGACAACACTGTTATCCACTTTTACTGAATCCTCAAGCCTACCAGTTAGCCACACTCAAGTAGAAGGGCTTTTGGGAAATATAAATTCTCTAACTCCTTTGTTAATGAGTCTTACATGGCTTTTCTCTTCAAAAAATCAAACTCACTGCTGACTCAAAGTGACCTTATAGAACAGAGTAGAACTGTGGGTTTCTGAAACTGTATATATATATATATCTGGGATTTAATACATATATCATATCATTCCGTAGTTCAATCATGTCAAGCAGAATCGTACAATTGCTATCACAATCAGTTTCGAGACATTCATTTTCTACATCGACTCCCCTTTACCACCACCCCACCACCACGGTATGTCCCCCCCTCCCCCAAACTCTTCTTCTTCTTGCTGTTGCTATAGGTTCCTCAATCCTAAGTTTCTTATACTGAAAATGGAAAAACATGTAACAGAACTTCAAGAGGATGACCTCCACTGACATAACACCTCTGAGATAGACCCTAATGTGAACAAACAAAAACCAAGCAACACAATACCACCCCCAATACAGAACATTTTGGAAACCAGATCAGGGCCAGCCTGTATCATAGTGGGGATCTACTGACAAAGTTTTCAATTGTTCAAGTCTTAGATATGCCTTTGACCTTCTATACTCCTCTCCCAAGCACTCTGTTTAGTGGCCACTGTCTTCCCATCCCTCAGTTTTAGACAGAGGGAGTTCTCTGGAGGCTTATTCCTGTTAGTTCCACAAACGAATCTTGGGCTCCCACTGTGACCCATCACCTGCTGCACAGCAGCTTCTCACAAACTAGTCCTCCCCTGACTTTGAATTACATGGATTACAATCCTTCAGTGAATGATCATGTTGTGCTTCTTCCATGTGGATTTAGTTAACATCTCACTTAGATGGCTGCTTGTTTGAAGACAAGCCTTTAAGGCACCAGACACATTTTTATCTGATAGCCAGGCACCATCTAAATCAGGCGTCCTCAAATTATGGCCTGCAGGCCCCATGCAGCCCGCGGAAGACATTTATCCGGCCCACCAGGTGTTTTTGCCCCGTTTGTTTTTCTACTTCAAAATAAGATATGTGCAGTGTGCATAGGAATTTGTAAATAGTTTTTTTAAACTATAGTCCGGCCCTCCAATGGGTCTGAGGGACAGTGAACTGGCCCCTGTTTAAAAAGTTTGAGGACCCCTGATCTAAATTCTTCACCACATTTGCTATAGCACCCATATCTTCTGTGTTCCCTTTCTGAAGGCAAGCATTGAGCAGGGTCATGAGGTAAGAAATAATTGTTCCTAAATTGTTGCTAGGCTTTAATGCGAACCCATAATCCATTTCCGGATTGCTTTTTTTTTTTCTTTTAACTTGAAATTACTTGGGAGTGAATGCATATGTCGTAGCATTCCATAGTTCAATCATGTCAAACAGAATTGTATGATTGTTTCCATAATCAGTAGTTTGCTCTGATACCCAAAGGAAAGTAGCTCAATCATCCCATATCATGTTGCTCTGCTTACCATGTTCATACAGGTCCTTGGGTGGTTAAAAAAAAAGTTCACACAGAGCTGGGAACCCCAGGGTTTGCACCCAGGCAGCAGCCCAGTAGAAGCAAAGGGCTGCTCATCTTCTTCTGAAAGATTACACCCATGAAATCCCTACGGAGCAGTTTGATTCTGGAACACATGGGGTTCCAGAGGCAGAATCGACTGGAAGGCACCAGACAACAACAGCAGCCACCTTGTGTATGTTCATGTTACAGGTGCCTAGAAGAGTTTGCAGGTGCGTAGACACCACATGCGCAACGTCTGTTCAACAAATAAGCATCCCTTCGTGCCTGTCTAGTGTGACGTCAATGTGAGTGAAGCCACACTGTGCTCAGCCACAGATAACACCATTCGTTCCCGTACCTTTGTACGATGACTGTGGAGGAATGAAAGACTCCAAAGGAGAGCGACTATTTCTGTTCTGGAAAGTTCCGCCGGGGCTCTTCAGTTTTCTTCATTTTCCTCAGTGTTCATTTTGGCAAGTGGTGGAAACATTTCGCCACAGCGTATTTCTGTAACAAACAAAATGGCCTCAATGTGACTCAGAAACCCACCAACTTTTCACTGGTTAAAAAATAAATCACATAACCCCCTTTACTTCACATTCTCCTCCGTGCCGTGCATCTGTTCGTGACTGGTTCTATCCTTGTCTCAGGCATGCAGCCACTGTTTGGAACAGTCTTACCTGGATGGCCCGAGGCAGTGTTCGTTCCCTTAAGACCTCCCATTGTGTGATTCCATTTCCCCAGTAGATGGTGAGTTACATGCGGGTAGGGGCTGTGTCTTTGGGTCATGGTATTTTTAGAATCCTGACCGCTATTGGCCACTTAGAAATGTTTACTGTGTACATCAGGGTCCTTGCATGGTGCAAATGGCTCACTTAGATGATTGCTAAACTGAAAGGCCACAAGAGGCGCAAAGCCACCCTGAGGTGCCTCAGAAGAAAGGCCTGGCAATCTTCTCCCAAGAAATGAGGCATTGAAAACTCAGGTCTTCTGACTCACGCAGGGGCCACCATGAGTTAGAATAGAGTCCACAGAAATTGCCTTTTTACATTTTATTATGAATACTGGCTGAATTAAAACGATAGGTGGATCTGACAAGTTCCTGGCTGACAGTTCAGTACAGTATTGTTCACATGAGTGAATAATAAACAGTACTTGTGACATCCAGTCTTGCAGGGGAATGCCAGGTTCTGATGATAGCTCTGTTTCCTCCACAGGGTAACTAGCTAGCTCCCCGACATGCATGCGCTCACACACACATGCATGCACGCACACGCACGCACACGTACGCACACACATGCACGCACATGCACGCACACACAGCAGCAGCAGCCCCAGTAGCTGCTGCAGCAAAGTTGTGCTAAAGTTTTATTTAAGCACAGAAACACTTCAAAAGAGGCGAAGTGGGTCCCTTGACAGGCTGCGAGAGGGCCCCCGAGCAGGGAGAAGGGCACATTCAAAGGGTTAGGGACTTGTCGTTCCACAAAGGCTGCTTTCTAATTAGTTATTACCTTCGTTCTTGGGTCTTCTACCTATTTCTTTCTAACGAATCTCATGCTACAATTCTGTGTCAGGATGCCTTGAGGCTTGCAAACCTGGGTACAACGTCTCAAAATCACCGCGTCTGACCTCAACATGGAGACCTTGAAAGGCT
>NW_022109491.1:36090164-36103857 GCF_000313985.2 Echinops telfairi
TTCCTGAAAGCAGTGCTTTGCAGAGGAAAAAAACATCCCAGTTCCGGAAACCTAGTTCTCCTTATATGCTGTCATTTATTTCAAAACTGGTTAGAATATATAGAAATCATTTCCTCTTAGAACCTTATGATGTTTTCTTCATTACAGCGTATCAAAGGGAAAATTCCTTTCTCATGGAATGCAATCTCAGGATTGTGATAGTCATATGAGCCTACTGAACAAAATAAAGATAATTCAATGTATCTATTGCAAAGTAATATCTTGATGTAGTAAAATAAATTAAATGCATCTCATTTATACCCTTAATATCATCCTAGCAGGCTTCCCATATAATTAACCAATACTTGCATTGAGTTTGTTTTGTGGGAATTAGCATTGTTTTTAATTCCCTATCTATAGTACAAATAAGAAGGCCAGATTGCATAGTGGTTAGCCATTCAGCTGCTAGCCAAGAGGTTGACAGTTTGAATCCACCAGTTGCTCCACAGGAGAGAGATGTGGCAGGCAGCTTCTATAAGGACTGCAGCCGTGGAAACCCTCTGGAGGCTGTTCTACAATATCCCAAAGCATCTCTAGGAGCCAGAATCCACCCAATGACAGTGGTATATTCCAAATCAGCAAAAGAATCAAAGAAGTCTAAGATTTCATAAATTCACTTCAATACATGTCCAGATCAGCATAATAGAACACTCCTCTCAAAAGCTCCTATCTCTTTAAACATGCCACTATGAAACTTCCATGCCTCTGATAAAGCTAGATTGATGATACTGGCACATACACGCAAGCAGCAAGCTCAGCAGATGGTTCAGAAAAACAGCTATATCATTCTGAACCACTTATATGACACATATTAACAGAAGGCATTGATGCCAATTAAATTTCATATTTACCTCTCCAGCCTTTGAGAGGCAGGGGCTGGCTTTGTTTGGCATGATCAACTAGCTCTACAGATGTTCTTGTAGCTTCTTCACCCTCTGAAAGATGGAGATGGAGACCAGGCTTTGTGGTTCTATAAAGAAGACTGATGGTGGGGTAGAGTAAAAAGGGCCTATGAAAAGTGACTGGCTAATAATAAATATTTTTAAAATGCAGCATGTATTTTATTTTTATTAAGTGTAAAATCAACTCTCCCCCCAAAACATCTTCGATCACTGAACTTAGATCTTAAAACCAGAAAGTAGAGATCTGATTTCTGTGAAAATGAAAAAAATGAAATGACGTTCTAGCTCACTTTCATTGGATTGACAAACAAGATCACCATCACTATGGTTATGATATTGATATGTTATAAAAATAGAAACACACCATCAGAACAGCATAACCAAAATTTCCCCTAAGCTTATGTCAACTTTCACATTTCCTGCTTATAGATTCCCTGGTAATACTGTCCCTCAACCTTGGGGAGGTTGATCATCAGGCTCAGCTTCATTCAAAAACACAAGAAACACATTAAAAACAGTACCAGACAGATAGGAACTGTAAACACAGGGAATCCAAGATGGATGATCCCTTTAGGACCAGTGCTGAGAATGGTGATACTGGAAGGGTGAGGGGGGAAGGGGGAACAGATTAAAAGGATCTACATATAACCTCCTGCCTGGGGGACAGACAACAGAAAAGTGGGTAAAGGAAGATGTTGGACAGTGTAAGACATGACAAAATAATGATACTTTATAAATTATCAAGGGTTCATGAGGGAGCGGGGGAGCAGAGAGGGAGGGAAAAAAATAAGCTGATACCAAGGGCTCAAGTGGAAAGCAAATGTTTTGAGAATGATGATGGCAACAAATATATAAATGTGCTTGACACAATGGATGGATGTATGAATTGTGATAAGAGTTGTACGAGCTCCCAATAAAATGATTAAAAACAAAACAAAACAACAACAAAAAACTGTACCATATTGAGATTTAGATTCCCTATTGGGCTCCCTGATAATAAATAATTAAAAATTAATAAACAACAACAAACAACCCAATCCCCAAACCCCAACTCTAAAATTATATATATTGAAGAACAAAACAATGGTTTCTGAACAGCTATCCAAACACCAAACCAACGGACTGCCATCAAGTTCATGCTGACTCATAATGACCCCAGAAGACAGGGCAGAACTGCCCCTGTGAGTTTCCGAAACTATAACTTTATGGGAAAGAAAGCCTCATCTTTCTCCCATCGAGAGGCTGTTGGCTTCCAACTGTAGACCTGGTAGTTAGCGGTCCAACATGTAACTAACTCACTATGCTACCAAATGAAATACACCATCAGAACAGCATTACCAAAATTTCCCCTAAGCTTACGCCACTTTCACATTTCCTATTTATAGATTCTCTGGTGATCAACTCTACTATACCAGCATCTCTCCTACTACAAAAACCATCAACTATACTACTACAGAAAAGTCCTGGGAGTGTGATGATTAAGTGCTTGGCAGCTAAGTGAGAGTTTGGAGGCTCACATTCACCCAATAGCTTCCTGGAGAAAGACTTGGAGATTTGCTCTGATCCAATGATGGCCTAGGACAACCTATGGGGCAGTTGTATCTACTCTGTCATAGGGATTACTATTAAGTGAATTCTACTCTATGACACCCAACAACAAAAATAACATATTATTACAAACAATTATAATTCTTACATACTTTCCCCTTCACATCTAAGAACAAATATGCACACACATTTGAAAGTGATTTAGAACAAGAAAAACATAATTTGAAAACTCTACTGGCCCTGCAATTTCATGTATGTTGTATCACTCACCCTCTCATCCACTGCCTTTCACACTCAGTGATGCAAATCTGTGTGAATAATAAGTTTCATATGAAGTCTGTGCCATTCTATTAGAAACACAAGACTATTTTCTTCCTCCTCTAGAAAACAACAACAAAAAGATGAGCTTAGGACCTTGCCATCGTTAACATTGAGCTCTGCCCAACAGGACTCAAATGGGTTCTGAACTCACGCAAGATGCTGAGTCCCATTCAGTTAAAGCTTTCCCACAACCATGAGGCATTGAGTACCAGGTGAAAATTCACCACTTGGAGAGAGACAACCTCACATAAAACTTATCTTTAACCCAGGTTAAGAAAAAAATTTTTTTTTACCTTCTCCAAGGAAATTACTATGTGTCTGACATCCTCTTTGGAATGATGTCTTCATCACTGCAGTAATTAATAATGACTTTGTCTTTGTGTACACTTTATACCAGGGATAATTCTGTACTTGGAGTTAGATGTCTGAAATGTCCATCTACTACTGCAAGCAATCCCACCTCACTTCCAGTGCTGAGATCACTCCTCAACTAATAGGTAAACACTAGACACACAAAGGATTTCAGTCCCAGTTTTGACAGAGTAAAAGCCACGCAGGAAAGCAAGTTGGGGGGAGACAGTTTAGTGTAAACTTCTGAGGATTTGAATATGACATCCCTCTGATGCCCTGCTACTCACCTGCAGCCCCAGTGGTCTTTGTCTCTGTATAAAATAAAATATTTACACCAGAGTTCAGTATCCTTTCCACTTTCCTTACTATTAGAATAACTTTGTTTTGCTTCCATGGGAAAAAAAAAAACTGTTATCACAGAAATACTACAAATGTGAAAAAACAACTTTGAGGGGAGGAGAAATCCTAATTTTTTTCAAAAGCAGATTTCCTTTCATTCAAAGGAAGGTACTAGTGATGGGGGGCGGGGGGTGGGGGGGACTACGATTTTGCAGCCATTATGTATGCATTTGTTGATGGCAGTGAATTCTCTAGGGGAGCCTGCCTAGAGCCTGTGATTGCCTCAGATGTGGAGTGAGTGCTCTTTTATATTGCTTTCAGGTAATAGGACAACTAGGTGTAAAACAAAAATTCCCATCTTGCTCTACCAAAATATCCTGTTTGAATGGCTGGTCTCGTGAGGGTGTACTTTCCCTGAGATGACGGGAGAACTGAGCTTCTCAGGGCTGTGAACTAAAATGAATACCTCATGTTAATGTCCTTTTCACTTGAGAATGAATTTCAATTTAGAATGGTTTGATATTAACTTTATGAGTACCTTTTTAGTGCTGAAAACCAAGTGAATGGCCAGTTTGGGCTATATTGGTTTTCTGGCCCAACAGAAAAAGCATTCAAATTTTCTATTTGCTAGAAGTAGTTACACTGCAGAGATGTTATTAATAACTAGTTTGGGGGTGTGATCTTTTACAGTTTTTTAAAATCTAGTTAATTTTAAATTAATTTCTGCATAATTAAAATACTTAGAAATTTTAATAACCTTTTCAACCCAATGTTGCATACTGCTTTGTTAATGTTCGGTGTCATCTAGGCACTCACACATACACACACGACAACCCAAATCCATCATCGATCGTTCTAGTCATGATTTTTTCAATATAATTCTGTAGGTCTCCTTCTCTCTCTCTTTGACGTTGGATTTGTCTATATTCCTTGATGTGGACAATGGACATTCGTAAGCAGAACTTTAAAAGTGCATGTGTATTCTCTGGTTGTCTTACACCTCTGCCACATAAGGATGCAACGATACCCGGGCTACCTGAGGCACGATGTCTGACAGCTGGAGTCACCCCAGTCAAAGCCATCCAGGTTAGCCCACATCCACCCTGTACAATGTGCAGAGTGAGCCCGTTCAGGACTGCTGAGCTGCTTGATCTGCAGCTCAGTGAGTCTGATCAAGCCCAGCCCAGACTAGACGAACCCCGCAGAAGAGGGAGCAAACTGATGTATATATGCATATGTGGTGGGTTGTTACCCAGTATTTTCATGGCAACTAATAACCAATACAGGATGTTCTTTCTTCATTTAAATATGAATAATACAGTGGTAGCCCATACCAGCCAAATCTAGACCCTATTCTAGGCTGCTTGTTGGTTTCAAATAGAATCACACAGGAAGCCAGTAGGAGAACCTGTGTGGCACAAATACTTACTTGTGAGTCAAAAGGTTGGCCGTTTGAAACCATCTAAACATGCTCAGAAAACAGGCCTGGAGACATGCTTTCAAAAGGCCACAATCTACTCTGTACACACAGTGTTGTCACAAGTCAGAAACAACAACAAAACAACAGAAAATTATTAAAAGAAATTAAATCATAAGGGATTGAATGAATCACACAATTTAGGGTCTCAGAGACACAGGCCTGTTCTAAGAAAGGCCATCCTTGCTTGACTGAAAAAGAAGATGCTTTAATTTATAGTTCAGTAAAGTTGTTTTACAAATTGCTATGAAATGCAGGATTTTGGGACATTTAAAGTTTTCCTTGAATTGACAACACTTTACTAATAATTTGTCATCAATGTTCTTGTTGTCAAGGCTGCTGATACCTTTGCTGTTTGTCAATTCAGGTAGTAAAGCAACCTGAGCTGGGGGAGAAAGACAGTTACAGTCTTGGAAACTCATGGGGACAGTTCTACCCTTTTCTATAGGGTCGCGATGAGTCGGCATCAACTCAGTGGCTGTGAGCTTAATTGGATATTTTCTTCTATGGTTTTTCTTTTCTTTGCCCCCCCTCCCCCAACCTGAGCTGGAGGCCTGCAATGTAGGACAGCAATGGGAAGACCTGTGGGAGACCAAAGAAATAACTGAAAGGATGCCTTTGGAGTATTTTTAACTTATTAAGGTGATGCCAGCTCCCCTCTACTGTCAAGTGCTATTGGAAGTTAGATGAAATCCCTTTGATATGACTCATCTCCCTTAGGAAAAATAGTGTCTGTCTAGCTTTAACCATTATTTGAAAATAAAGTTAAAAATCCAGACTACTGTTTTTGTTGAAATACATACAGATGGCTATTCATTTCAAGAGAGTTAGAAATTTCCAACAAATGCTGATCACATTCTTCTAAAAATACTTGGACTAACATGGGTGCAAAACAATCAGTTATGCGCATGGCAGCCAACCAAACCAACTATTCACAGATCTTCTGAGGATTAAAAATACATAGGAAATGGCAACCTATCAATTAAAATATATAAGAGAAATTAATAGTATATAACTCTTTGATACAAGAAGCAGTTATAACCATTTGATGTGCTCGTTTACTATTTTAAACTAAATAGCAGTGTTCATCAATAAAATTACTATACTACAACAAAATTATCTTTAAATTCCTAACTGGTACTGTACACAATCCATTAGTGTATGACTGCTGTGTTTTTCCTGTGGAGTCTTTTATCCCTTAACAATATTTCAGTTACATGAGGGGGACTTGAAAAATTTCATGGAGAAATGGAATTAAAAGACCACAAAAAGCCCTTATATAAGACACTCTAGAAAGTCAATGTCGTGCCTTCCCCTTAGGTACTTATGTTTCAATCTACATCACAAACCTTTAAGGGAAAATTAAAATATGTGTCAGTTGAAGAGTGTCTTAGAGGGTTTTCTCTGTTTTATTTTATTATTGTTGGTGGGGTTTTTTGGGGGGTATGTTTTTCTTTACATGAAACCAATGATTGGTTTATCTATGGAGACAATAATTAGATTAATAGTTTCTTAGGGTTGTAGCAGGGGAGGTTGGGGGGAAATGAGGAGTTATTAATAATGAGTACAAGAATGAAGAAAATATTTAAAAATTTATTTTGTTGCTAACTGCATAATTTTATAGGTTTGAATTACTGAATGATATGTGAATTATATGTTAATAACACTGTTAAAATAAAGAACAATGCGTTGTTTTTGAAGAGTCATAGTAAAAGGTAATTGAACTTAATAAGAATCTGAAAAATATATAATATTGTAGAGTGAGCCTTTACATAACATTCTGACCCTTGTGGAATGAAGTACATGCATGTGTTTGTACACACACACCAACATACACTAAGTTGCAGGCACCAATGTCCACTGCTAGCACAAACAAGCAAGTGTCTCCCTCATTAAACTCTTGATAACTGATTTCCAATTACTGTCGCTGGTTTTCTGTGACAGCCCTTGGTCTACTGAGGAAAGACTAAGACTTGACAACTAAAAGGACTAAGAGGGGTATGTGTAATTCTTGAGAATAAAATATAAAGTTCACACTTGGGAAATTTTCTGAGATGGAATATACAGCTGAAAGCAACCCAGTAGGGCCCACTATATAGTGCCAGAATGCAACACAACTTGAATGGGTATTATTTGGTCAAGTCTTGTTGTATGCAAGAACTGTGAGATTCATTCCATTAACAAACTTTGTTAAAAACTATCTCTTTGGTAAATAAGCAAATTCTAAAACAGTATGTCCACAGCTTATAAATGTGAGTCACATATTAAATTTAAAATATTCTAAAAGCTCTATAAAAATTATGTGGGGTCAATGTCTGATCCCCCCTGACTTGACAAGGAAGAAGAAGAATCAAACTCAACGCCACCCCAAAGCTGATTCTTAAGAGATAAAGGTCAGGCATGCCTATATCCTCCAACTTTGCGAATTCTCACACTAACCATCCCTCCGTCAGCACGCAAATTCCTGCTGGGTTTGATCATTTGTTGGATTGACCACATAGAACTCAGAGACCATACTCAGTGTATGGAGTAATAGGAGTATAACAGGTTACAATTCAGGATCAGCAGCACTCAGGATACAGTTCTTCAGTTAGGGCATCTTCTCCTCAGCCATCCTTGCAGGCATGCTCAAGCCCTTGGCTTTATGGCCTGCTTGGGCAAGTGTAGCTCTTCCATTACAGACCTACTCTGCCAGTAAGTCTTGGCCCAGAGGGGCTAACCTCTAGCTTAGTGCTTCAGCAAACTTTTCTCTGTACTTTTTAATTGTATTTAAAAAAATCACTTTATTGGGGGCTCATACAAATATTATAACAGTCCATAGTCAATTTATATCAAGCAAACTTGTACATATGTTGCCATTGTCAATTTCAAAATCTCTTTCTACTTGAGCCCTTATTATCAGCTCCTTTTTCCCCCTCCCTCCCCCAACCTCCCACCCTTGTGCACCCTTGATCAATGATATATAATTATTCTTTTGTCATATCTTACACTGTCCACTGTGTCCCTTTACTCACGTTTCTGTTATTCATCTCCCTCAGGTGTGTGTGTGTGTGTGTGTGTGTGTGTGTGTGTGTGTGTGTGTGCGGTCTCTGTACTTTATAACATCACATTTCAACTCAGAGTACCCACACCTCAAGGATACAGAGAAAGCCAGAGCCTTGCTGGAGCATCTTAATATACTGAAAGCAGGCCACATCCCCAACTAACCAACTGATTGGCTGTTGATAGCTGGTCACTTCATGGAAATGATTACATTATATGAGACCACCAAAGGGGATGACTATACAATTACACCCACCACTTGTCTGTGGGTCAGTTTGTCATACTGTGGTGGCTTGTGTGTTGCTGTGAGGCTGGGATCTATGTTGCTGGTATTTCAAGTACCAGCAGGGTCACCTGAGGTGAACAAGCCTTCAGACTGAAAACTGACAGTGGAGAAGGAACCCATCTTGGAGGAATAGCTGCTGAAGACTTTACGCTTAGCATGGGAACACTGTGAGATACTGGCGGGCTAATGAGTGGAAATGGAACATTGCTGGAGATAGTGCTGGAGGCTGGGCTTCCCTGGTCAGAAGGCACTTCAAATGTGACTCAGGAGGCACTGCCTTCTCCAAGTGGAGTCCTGCCTGGAGTGGGACCTGAGGGGGCGGATCTTGGAGATCTTCATTTGCTGATGGGGACACAACTCAAAATGAGAAGAGACAGCTGCAAAACTCCGCTAATGATCAAAACGTGGAAAGTAGGAAGTATTAATTTAGGAATTTTGGAAATGGTAAAAAATGACATGGAACACATAAAGATTGATATCCTACACTTTAGTGAGCTGAAATGGACTGAGAGTGACCATTCTGAATCAGAAAATGATTTACGGTCCTTGGAATGAATGACACAATTAAGAGGAGTGGCAGTGCATTTGTTGTAAAAAATACCATTGACATCTCACGATCTAGTTTGAAATAAAATGCTGTCTGTGATAGGATTATATCTATCCCCCTTTAAGAAAAGCTAATCAATACAACTATTATTTAAATGTGTGTCCCAAGCAATATAGCTGGTGATTTCTACCAGCTTCTTCACTCTGATATTTATCAAACATGCAATCAAGATGCATTGCTAATTATGGTCGATTTGTGTACAAATGTTGGAAATGAAGTAGTTAGAAAATATGGTCTTGGTGACCAAAATGAAGCTGAGATGACATAGTAGAATTTTGTAAGACCAAATTGTATGACTTGTTCATAGCAAATACCTTTTTACAACAACACAAACAAATGACTACACACATGGAGTTCTCTAGATGCCACAGAAATCAAACTACATCTGTGGGTAATGATGCTGGAGAAGCTCAATATCGGCAAGCTAAAACCAGGCAAAAGGCTGACTGGGGAAACGGCTATCAATTGTGTATATGGGACAAGGGAATACTGCATGGTTGAAAGTCAGGAGAGGCGTGTTGTCTGGTTGTATCCTCTCAGTATACTTATTCAATCTGCATGTTGAGCAAATCATCAGATAATCCATTCATGGATTATATGAAGGAGAATGTGGCATCAGGATTGGACAAAGGGTTAATAGCAACCTGCAATATTCAGATGACACAAAGTTGCTTGCTAAAAGTGAAGAGGACTTGAAGCACTTCCTGATGAAGTTCAAGGATTGTAGACTTCAGTATGAATTGCAACCCATTGTAAAGAAGACCAAAATCCTCACCACTGGACCAATAGGAAACATCATGGAAAACAGAGAAAAGATTGAAGTGGTCAAGGATTTTGTCTTGCTTAGATCCACAATCAATGTTCATGGAAACACCAGTCAAGAGATCAAAAGACACATTCCATTGGGTAAATTGGCTGCACAAGACCTCTTTAAAGTGTTGAAAATCAAGAATGCTACTTTGAGGGCTAAGGTACACCTGATCCAAGCCATCATGTTTTTAATTGTCTCATTCACTTGTCAAAGTTGGACTTTGAATAACAAAGATAGCAATTGATGCATTTGAATTATGGTGTTGGTGAAGAAGTACTTAAAGTACTATGGATTGGCAAAAGAACAAACAAGTCTGTATTGGAAGAAGTACAGCCAGTCTACTCATTAGAGGCAAGGATGGCAAGTCTTCCCCTCGTGTGTTTCGGACGTAGTATCTGAAGAGACCCGTTTCACTGGGATTCTACTTCAGAAAGCACGGCATCCTTATCCAGAGTCTAGGCTCTCCTTATAACATGTGCCAAGTACACAAGAAGACATCTTGTCGTCCATGCTTTTTAGGAAGATTCTGGCTTTACTTCTTCCATGACAGATTTATTTGTTTTTCTGATAGTATATTCACATTTTTTTTTTTTTGCCAACACCACAATTCAAAGACATCAATCCTTCGTTGGTCTTCCTTTGGCGTTGCCCAGTCTTCGCACGCAGATGAGGTAATGGAAAACACCATGGTTTGCATCAGGCACAACATCGTCCTCAAAAGGCCACAGTGCTTTGCTTTTTAATATTTTTAAAGAGGCTTTTATTTTCAGAAGATTTGTCCTGAATTTAATTAATTTCTCATTTAATTTCTTAGCTGCTTCTTCTATGAATGTTGGTTGTGAAAATGGAATCTTGCCAAACTTCAATCTTTTCTTCATTTATCATGATGTTGCTTATTGCTCCAGAAGGTTCAGATGGAAACCCAAACGTTCCATTTGGTCCCAAGTCCAGCGTTTTATCTACAACATAGTTGTGGTTTAAAAAGTCCCATTTGTTTCAACTGTCATGAACTTCAAATTCTCCTAACCTACAGTGTACTATAGGGTAGCCACTCATCATGTACTCACTATTTTTATTGTCCTGAGGGATTCATTGTGGCATAAATGTGCATACATGTCTCAAACTGTACATTTTAAGTATGAGCAGATTTTGGTCCATAATTTATACCTCTATAAATATGTTTTTTAAAAGAATTATGAAATCAGGTCCTCAGTTGTATTAATCACATTTCAAATATTCAATGATTCCATAGGCCTAATGCATTTCCAGAACAAGTGTAGAACATTTCCATCAAAGTGGAAGGTTCTATTAGACAGCACTGCTGTGCCTCCATTGTTGCTTTAGTTGTCATTTGCAACAGTCTGTAATACATACCAAATCCCTTAAATATCATGATGCCACACAATATCACATAAATCTTTCTGCAGTGGGAATAACACACTTTCTTTTTCTTAATCTATATGTATACACACACACATCTATATATATTCACAGCATCCAGCTATTTTTGAAGTAATAGTTGATTACTCTACTTTGATAGAATTATACAAAGGGCCAAATAGTCCATCCAAGTAACATAATCACCATATTTAACTTCGCCTTTGATACAAAGACAAGAAGAAACTTGCATGCATTTGGGTACAATTGCTATTGGGGGATAGATTATTAGACTGCCAATGCTAGAACTTCTAACATCACTTATGAAGTATTTTAGATCATAGTTCAATTTAAATTCTCAGGAGCAGGTAAACTAAATTGCCTGTCTAAAAGAGTGTGCCATTTTTAATTGATCCTACATGTTCTCTGGAAGTCTTCTTAAGAGCTAAATGATAGCAGTTCTCCATATGATTATATACCTCTGTCTCTGTTCAACTTGTTACCAGGCATCAGAAATTAATGGCTTTCCTGGGGCTGAGTAATCACATTTTCCAAGTATAATTCGAGAGAACTCTCGACTGAGTGACGGACTAAATGGAATGTTGGTTTGTCTTTAGAAGAATCAAGTTATAAGAAAATGATCAAGATAGAAGCATCTTTTGCCCCCATGATTCTCAAACTAGAATCAGAGAAGGTAGAAATGTAAGTAAACAGGCCAAAAACTGGTTATCTCCTCAAACCAACCAAACCAGTGAGAATCCTCCCTTTTGTCTAGCTTTTGCTCAGCTTAGTCTATCAGCCTGACCAGAAACTCTATTTGGCAAGGATACATGTTTATATTTTAAAGGCAGATCTACCTATTAAAAAGTCTGGTACAAAACCATTTCCAAATAAAGTCTATAGGGAAAATAGCTTTAAAATACTCTTTGGTGGTAAAAATGTTGGAGCCCGTAAGGTCTTTTATATCAGAAAATGCCTTAATTAAGGGTTAATACCTCAGCAGGGATTAGGTAACTATTGGCAGAAGACAAGGCCCCAGGGCAACTGGGGGATTAGAAGGAACCCTGGCATTAGCTCCAGATGCCCAGGGCTTTTTGGGGGTCAGGGAAGCATGTCTAAGACAAAATGGGATGCCTTAAAAATGAGTGTGTAATGAAAATTAACCCACTCAGCTGTTAGCAAAGAGACTGTAGGTTCAAGTCCAACCAGAAGCACCTCAGAAAAAAAGGCCTGCAAATCTATTTCCAAAAAGCAGCCATTGAAACACCTCTAGAAAATTCTATTCTAAGCTACATGGTATTGACATGAGACAGTTTACTCAACTATAATTTGTTTTTAGGAATTATGTGGGGGCGTTTGTGTAAAACTGGGACAAGAAGCCTGGTTTCTATCCCATTTCTGTCCCTAACTTGTTAGGTATGTGCAATAGGTAGAATTATTAATAGTTCCTTTATTTGCACTTCTTATGGTGATATTTTTTGCCATGTGACTTTGGAGTTGTTCCCATAAAGATGAAGTATACATTTCCACACCTGCGGTTTGTCTTGGCCAATAGATGGAGTGACAATCTACCACTCCTGGCTAGGTCTTATGAGACTTTATGTGTTTCTTCTTCTTGTGGTCCTGAACCACCTCCCTCATCATGAGAAAATGCCTGAGCTAACCTCCTGGAAGATGAAAGACAAACGGAGCAGAGCTGAGGACCATGTCTGTTGTGCACAGAGTTTCTATGACCAACTCAATAACAAACAAACAAACCAAACCCCACCAAACTCACTGTCGACACCTCCCCACTCCTATTGGTTTCTGAGACTGTAACTGTTCATGGGAGTAGAAAGCCCACATCTTCTCCCCTGGTTTGGAACTGCCAACCAGGCATATCACAGCCCAATGCATAACCACTACACTACCAGGGTTCCTTAGCAGCTAAAAATAAGTAGGAATACCACCCTCATTGAGGTTAGGTGCCATCCATAGTTTACAAGTGTTGGGTACAAAACCTTTCAAATTATCTGCAAAATGGAATTGAGGGACAGGAGTCGCAAGCTGATGGCTCTAGAACTGCTGACAGCAAATAGAGAATAAATAGAAGGAAAGAATAAAGGAAGGGAAAGAAGTGAGAGATATGAAAGGAAACTGACAAGCAAGTATCTTAAAGAATTGTTCACACGCTTCTCGATCCACCTTAAAACCCACCACTCTTTTCCTGACCACATCCAACTTCACTCAATGCACGTTGTCCACAAAAATTCCTAAAGGAATGTGAGTATGTCTATCCTCCTGAATGATAAGACTTTTGGATTAACAGCCTATAAGAATGAACTCTGACCGATATTCTTTTAAGAATGCTATCACTCTGGGCAAGTCGCTCGACCTCTCTTCACCTCAATTTTCTCATCCACAAATTGACAATGAATAATTTTATGACTTCTTCAAAAGGTTGTTCTGAGGAGAAATGTGGTAACATCTATAAGATTGCTTTAAATTTTTTAAGGAGGACAAAGTGGGTGGGTAAGCAAATGTGGTGAAGAAAGCTGATGGTGCCCGGCTATCAAAAGATATAGCATCTGGGGTCTTAAAGGCTTGAAGGTAA
>NW_022109491.1:36104758-36110370 GCF_000313985.2 Echinops telfairi
GAGTGGGGAGGGAGGGGAAAAATGAGGACCTAATGCTGGGGGCTTAAGTGGAGAGGAAATATTTTGAGAATGATGAAGGCAAGGAATGTACAAGTGCGCTTTACACAATTGATGTATGTATGGATTGTGGTAAGAGCTGTATGAGCCCCTAATAAAACGTTTAAGAACAACAACAAAAAAACCAACAAGGGGTAATCCAACCACCCCCAGCCCAAGGGCATTCAGATGCCACAGAGTTGATCTTCTTCGAAAGGGTTCCAAAAGGGTTTTCCTCCCCATACACCCACATGTTACTGAAAATCTGTTCACAGCAAGGAACCAACAGACAGACGGCACTTCGAAGATCGGGTGCCAAATATACAATGATTCCTTCATGCAAAATCCAATCATGGTGTTCATAACAAAGGTTAACAGTGAAACTAAAGCAGAGTTGTCTGTAAATGAAAATAGCTCCCCATTATTCTACTTGTCACTCCCACATTTGTCAGCTGGAAGTGGGTTTTAATTGTTTTCATCTTGTGCAATAAAGGCATCTAACTATTCCATAAATAAATTACACACCCTGCCGATCACTCTCTTAGCTGAAGTCCCTGGGGCATCTTCAGTTTTAGCAAGTATACCAAATACTGTTCCAACGGAAGGCA
Organism: Echinops telfairi; assembly: GCF_000313985.2. NCBI lineage: Eukaryota > Metazoa > Chordata > Mammalia > Afrosoricida > Tenrecidae > Echinops > Echinops telfairi. The sequence continues at coordinate 36,105,403 of NW_022109491.1, forward strand.
TTATGCCTACTGCCCTTGGTGTGATACAGTCCTCTTTCGGTTCTGTTGGCCTTATATGCACCCCTTTTGCTAAAGACACACACACAAAGTTATTTCAGCATGTCATCAAATAATTATCTGTATTTATTTATTTGGTCTCCAAATAGTAAGGTTTCAAAAGTGTGACAAAAAGTTGGTCATCGTCATAAATGAGCATTCTCGAAATCTATCTCAAATAGAATTCATGTTTGGAAGAAAGAAAGTTCACAGAACACTGTCAGGATTTACTAGCAGGAAGGTAATACAGGATGTTGTTATCCGGAATGGCTTTAATAGGATATTACTGGTCTGCCTTGGCTACTTCTTATATTGACTTGGAATTTATGAGGTTATGGGAAGCAGCTGGCTAGAGAATGGACATGTGTCAGGTTCCCTGAGTGACTAATACAGAATAGAACTGAGAAACACTAAACCTAAGTGACTTCACTTTAACTAAGTTGTATCCCACTGTAGGCAGTGCTTCTTGGCTCCTTCTGAACCACACTGCACTCTACTACTCTGGAGGAAGCTCTATCTAAAGATTAGAAGCCCCTCTGCAGATGGATGCTGGTGTGCCGAGAATGTTTTCTTGTACCTTTCACTGATAACAAGTAATGTTAGATGTTGGCTGAGATCCATATCACGTGGTGGTACAATGGGCTAGATACAAAATGTGAAGGGGCTTCAAAATGTTTATGGAAAAATCTTTCAATTCCATGTTTTCATGGCGTTTTGAAACCTTCTGATATATTTTCAAAAAATAAATAACATTTTAAAAGGAAATAACTTAATACTATGATAGGCTAAAACATGGCCCTACCCAGCGACACACCTATCTTAATCACTAGAACCAGTAAATGATCATTTATTTGGCAAAGACTTTGTAGATGGAGTTAAATTAAAGCTCTTAAAATTGAAGGATGATCCAGGATTATGCAGGTGAACTCTCTACACAATCACAAGTATTCTTATAAAAGCATTTAGGTGCTGAAGTAAATGGAAATCACATACGCCCGGCCCCCCACAACACCCCCACCACCACCACAAAAGGCAACATAGAGTTGATAGAGATTAAAAGATGTTGAAGATCATCAAATGTAACCACAAACCAAGCCATGCCGGGAGCCACCAGAAACCGAAGAGACAAAGATGGGATTCTCTCCCATATCCTTCATCACCCACACCTTGATTTCAGCCCAGGCACACAGATTTGGGACTCTTGGCATCCAAAACTGAGAAAAGTTACACATTCTGTTGTGTTAAGCCATCAAGCTTGTGGTGACTTGTTACAGCAGTCAAAAAGCAAGCAAACAAAAACTAAAGCAATGTCCTAAAACATTAGTTCATTAAAAAGAAGCAATGAATCAGAAAAAGTAGTATGGCTTCTTATAGAGCAAATAAGTTATGCCTAAGAACTCACTCAACTGGTAAAACTGGTCTGGGCTTTTAGGACGATGTAAGATATGAAAATAATAATCTATAACTTATCAAGGGTTTGTGAGGGGGGGTGGAGAGGGGAGGGAGGGGGAAGAAATGGGGAGCTGATATCAGGGGCTCAAGTGGGAAGAGAATGCTTTGAGAATGATGACGGTGGGATATGTGCTAATGTGCTTGACGCACTGGAGGAATGTATGGATTGTGATAAGAGATGCAAGAGCCCCCATTAAAAGTATTTAATAAAAAAAGAAGCAGAATAGACACTTACTAAAGGCAGTATCCAGTTCTTTATAAACATTCAAAATATGTTCAGTGAATGGGTAAATGAGTAAAAATATCAACAAATTAAGCATTTCAAATAAAAACGATCAGCTGCAACCATTAGACCAATAGAAGCAAAATAAACCCTTAGTCATCAGAATAAAATAAATATAATGAATAGAGCGGGGAAATGAATCAGAAAACCAACAGAAAAAAATCAACAAGACAAGATGTCAGTTCTTTGAAGGGATTAATGAAATTGAAAAGCCACGGGAAAACTTAATAAAGGTAAAGAAGGGGAAGATGCAAAAATCATGAATAAGAAATGAAATGGGTGATATCACAATAGAACCAGAAATGAATTTTGAAAATAATGCATCCTGATCCAGCGGGGTTCATATTGGGTATGCTATGATGGGTCAGTATTAGAAAAACAAGCAATGGATGTCACCATATAAATAAAACAAAAGGAAATAACTATATGATCATAACAATTGATTCAGAAAAAGCATTTGACAAAATCCAACATCCATTTCCAAAAAATACTCAATAAAATAGTAATAGAAGGGAAATTCCTCAACATACTCACTGTCATTGAGTCAATTCTGACTCATAACAAACCTATAGGACAGGGTAGAATTGCCCCCTTGGGTTTCTGAGACCATAACTCTTTACAGGAATAGAAAGCTTGGACTTTCTCCTTCTCTTCAACAAAATAAACCAACTGTCAACATCTCACCCAATGGGGAGAAGCTGAAAGGATCCCCCTTGTGAATAGGGACTAGACAAGTACACCTTTTATCACTGCTCTAATTCAATTTGTGATAGAAGTTTTAACCAGAGCTTTTAGACAACAAAAAGAAATCAATGGCATCTCAATTAGCAAAGAAGAAGTAAAATTCTTTTTGCAGATGATATGATTCTATATGTAGATATCCTAAAAGGCTTTGCATTAAAATTGTTGGGACTACATGCAAAATTCAGCAACGTGGCAGACAATAAAATCAACATACAAAAATATATAGCATATCTATATACTAAGGATTAGAGCTCTAAAAAGGAAATCAAGGAAGCAATACCATTGATAATAGTCACCCCAAATATGAAGTACTTAGGAATAAATCACTAGAGAAATAAAAGACTTGTACAACGAAAACTACAAAACACTACAACAGGAAGTCAAAGAGACCTATATAAATGGAAGAAGACACCATATTCATGGATAGGGAAACGACATTGTGAAAATGTCAAGCAATCAATACATATAATGCATTTATGATCCAGGTGTCAGCCTCATGCTTCAAAAAATGGAAAAAAACTAATTACTTACCTTATATAGAAATGAAAGAGAACCAGGATAGTAAACAAAGCACTATACTTAAAAATGAGCAAAATAGGAGGCCTCACGTATCTCGACCTGAAAATCTACTACACAGCTGGAACAGGTATAATAGTAGATATGAAGACTCAGAAATAAATTCATCCACCTGTAGACAACTGATTTTTGACAAAGAACTGAAATACATTAAATGGGGAAGAAATGGTCTCTTCAATAAATGAAACTGTAAATTGGATTTCCATTTGCAGATAAATAAAACAGGATTCATACGTCACTCCTGATACAAAAACAAATACAAAATGGACCAAAATCTAAGCGCAAGTCCTAGAACTATAAAAATCATCGGTGGAAAAATAGGGACAAATTTAAGGGTCCTAATATATGGCATAAAAAAACTATCAAACATAATAAAAAGTACACGATCGCAGACAAAACAGAGAACTGGAATTTACTAAAAATAAGATATTTGTGTGCATCAAAGAGTTCATCAAGAGTCAAAAGAGAATATGTCTTCTCTGCATCACCTATGTTCCTACCACGTATGTGTTCATAAATGGCACAGACACTTTTTGAGATGAATCAGAGAATAACCTTCAACACTCCCAAACATCTAATTCTGCTCGTTATATACTTTTCAGATTTATATATAACATACTATAGTAAAGTGAATAAATCTCAAGTGTATACTTTAATGTATATTTATATTTCAGCATCCACTAGTCTATGCCAAGAAATTAGGAAGACTGGTACTTGGCGAACTGACTGGAAGAGATCCACATTTGTGCCCATTCCAAAGCAAGGTCACCCAACAGAATGTGCAAATTACAGGACAATGTCACTGATTATACATGCAAGTAACATTTTGCTGAATCCCATGCAACAATGGTTGTAGCAGTACGTTGACAGGGAGTGCCATACGTTTGGGTTGGATTCAGAAGAGGATGTAGAACAAGGGATATTATTGCTGACATCGAATATATCTTGGCTGAAAGTACAGAAGACCAGATGTTTACCTGTGTTTCATTGACTCTGCAAAGGCATGTGACTCTGTGGATCATAAGAAACAATGGATAGCCTTGAACTGAACAGAGATTCCAGAATATTGCATTGTGCTCTTGTGGAACCTGTACATGGATCAAGAGGCAATTGTGCAAAGAGAACCGGGAAATATTGCAGGGTTAAAATCAGGAAGGTGTGGTCAGGGTTGCATCCTCTCACTATACTGATTCAATCTCTATGCTGAGCAATAATCAGAGAAGCTGGATGGTATGGAAAAGAATGGGGCATCTAGATGGGAGGAAGGCTGTTAGCAACCTCAGAGATGCAGATGATACAACCTAGCTTGCTTAAAGTGAGGAGGACTTGAAACAATTGCTGATGAAGGTCAAAGATGGCAGCCTTCACTATGGATTACAATAGAATATAATGAAAACCAAAATAATCACCATTGGACCAGTGAGTAACATGATAAATGGGAAAAGATTGAAACTGTCAATGCTTTTGTTTTGTTTGGATCCATAATCAATGCTCATGGAAGCAGTCAAGTCAAGAGATCAACAGATGCATCCCATTGAATAAATCTGCTGCCCAAGACCTCCTGAACGTGTTGAAAATCAGGGAGGATACTTTGAGGAATAAGTGGGGGGCGGGGAGCCTGACCTAAGTCATAACATTTTCAATCGCCTCATTTGCATGTGAATGCTGGACATTGAATAAGGAAGACTGAAGAGAAAGGGTGCATTTGAACTATGGTGTTGGCAGAGTATTGAAAAGACCATGCACTGCCAAAAGAACAAACATCGATTTTGGAAAAAGTATGGCCAGCATCCCTCTTAGAGACAAGAATGGCAAGACGTTGTCTCACATACTTTAGACACGTTATCAGGCGTGACCAGTCCCTAGAGCAGGACATG
>NW_022109491.1:36111204-36118604 GCF_000313985.2 Echinops telfairi
TTCTGAGCTAGATGGCTGCTTGTTTACCTTCAAGCCTTTAAGACCCCAGACGCTATATCTTTTGATAGCCGGGCACCATCAGCTTTCTTCACCATACATTGGTATGGTTGTGAGGATGTCACAGGCCCTGCGGGTAGTCTGTTCTGTTTTACACACACTTACGGTGTCAGAACGAACTGGAGGGCGCCTAACAACAACTGCACCAGCACCACTCTGCTTGCCTGGCTTGAACCAAGTATCCAAATAGAACCTTGTAAGTAAAAGAATGGCTAGTGAGCCATAACTCAGAGTTTTTTGCAATATAACACAGCAACTGTTGTCAATTACTGCCCAAACTAGCTACCTGAAGGGAAATTCCTGTTTTGGTGGTAGCAGTCAGTGTTTGCTTCTTTGATCCTGCCTACAACATAAAATGAGTGTGATCAGACTCAAGAAAAATATTGCTAAATAGTCTTTATTTAATGTGGCTCTTTTTCAAGAAAAAGACAGAAAAAAGAAGAGACAGTTTTTAAAAGAGTGAGATACAGTCTAGTTTTTAAATTATGGTTATGATTTTTTAAATTAAAGAAATAAAAGAGGGACTGCGAAACTAATGAGACAAACTTTGAAAGTCTCCAAGAATAAACGTATTATTTGAGTGGCAATGGGCAACATAATAACATAGGATATTACATATTTTATTAAATAGAACTATTTATTGCATTTGAATCTGTACTTAGGCCTAGAGGCAGTCCAATCAAACTGAACAAGGAGATGCTTGGGGGTTTATAATTAGGCAAGGTGTGTGTCTGGGTTGTATCCTTTCACCATACTTATTCAATCTATATACTCAGGGAACCATCTGAGAAGCTGGGTTATACGAAGAAGAACGCGGCATCAAGAAGGGAGGAAGGGTCATTCGCAACTTGCACTAACAACGACAGCAAATGTTGCTTGCTGAAAGTGAAGAGGACAACGCACTTACTGATGAAGACCACCGCTTTCAGTGCAGCTCACACTTCAATTTAAGCAAAACTCAAAACGAACTCACTGCTGACTCACAGCGACACCCTGTGTGTTCCGAGTCTGTAACGACAGGAAGCCCAGTCTTCCTCTGGAGGCGCTGCTGATGGCTTCGGATTGCTGCCCTTGTGATCTCAGTCTAACTCATAACCCCGACACCACCAGGGCTCCTCGCAAACAGAGCAATGAACAGTGATAGGTGGAGAAAAGGTCAAAGTTGTCAAGGACATTTTACTTGGATCTGCAACAAATGTTCATGGCAGCAGCAAATATATTGCACTGAGGAAATCTTTTGCAAAACCCTCTGAAAAGAAGTAAAAGAGACCAGGCTTACTGGTGGGAGAGGGACAGGTGAAACGCCCGAGACTCTGGCCCTTATCATCCGGGTCAGGAACAGAAATCATCCTCTGCTACAGACTAATCAATCATGGAAGGGCAAAATGATAATGTTACCCCGTGGCAAAGTTCAGAGGATTAGGAAAGAAGGAAGAAAGGAAATTGGAAACAGGAGTTAGTGGGATCAGGGATAGTACCTCGAAGGGATTGCAATGAATGAGTTGGCACAAAAAGTGCAAGAAATGTTGAATTTAAAACTGATTCACTAAATTCCAATAAAGCGTCAACATTTTTTTTTTTCAAAGACTCCTGTTTAGTGTAAAAGATCAAACGTGTTACTTTGAGGACTGAAGGGCACCTGAACCAAGCCTTGGTGCTTCAACTGCCTCGTATGTACGTGGACGTTGGGCAGTGAATAGGGAAGATGGTGGAAGAATCGAGGCATTCGGATCATGCGCTGACAAAGAATCGGGAAAGTATTATGGACTTCTTGAAGAACAAGCGAATCTATCTTGGAAGGAGTACAGCCAGATTTACCCTTAAAAGCAAAGATGAGAGCGACTTCTTCCATGGGTATGTTATCAGGAAGAACCAGTCCCTGCAGAAGGGCATCACCTTTGGTAAAGTAGGCCCTAAAGGAGATGGGCTGACACAGTGGCTGCCAACAGTGGGTTCAAGCACAACAATGTGAAGCTGGCCCTGGACCGGGTAGTGTTTAGCTCTATTATGCAAAGGTTGGCTATGAATTGGAACTGACTTGAGGGCATCTAAGAACAGCAACTCATTACCTAGTTAGCATTTTATATTGCAGTGAATTAGCCATGGCTTTTATATGTAAGTGATAAAAAGTGACCCTGCTTCATTAAAGTAGAAAGGAAATTACTGAAAGGCAATGAGAGCGCACAGCATTTTAGGGAAGATGATAGAGATTGAGGGAGGAATAAAGGAGCCCAAGTACAAAAAGGACCACGAGTGGGATCCACCTCAGGGGAACCTGCCCAGAAAGAACGGACAAGTGCTATCAGACCACCCTAGCTTGCTCTGTCACCACCATTGTCCCTACCAGTTCCTAGTGGCCTCATGGCCTTATGTGCATAAGTGCCACCATTTCTACCAGTAAAATCAATTCCCTCCTGCTCCTGTTTGCATCACAACCTTAGACAGGTTTATCTGATTGTGGAGGTCCAAGACACACACCTGTGCCCTACCTGAAAATGAGGCTAGGAAATTGATGGTCTAGGTTCTGTGACTTCTACAAAGTGTTTAAGGGGACAAAAGAGACCCTATCTGGAATATAGTTTAAGCCTGAGAAGAGACAATGACATAGACACACCATCCAGAGTCTGCCCACACAAGGCTGGATTGGTGTCTCAGGGTTCACAAGTGAGACTTGAGATCAACAGGAATGGGGGGTGGGTGGGGCATGTTGCAGTGAGAAAACTGTCACAAAGCATGATTGGGGGCAGATCCATACAACACAGTTACAGTGGAGAATAGAGAAGGAGAGATGGGACCATGATTGGGACAGGTACATTGTTAGAAGGGCTTACAAGATTGGTCGAGGGCCTTCCAAACAAGGCAGTCAAGGCCAAACTCATGACTTTGGACACACCTGGGCAAGCCCCTAAGAAAGAGACTGGCCCTCCCTGGGCTAACCAGACAGGGGTGGAGGCAATCCATTCTCCAAGGCATTCTACCTGAGGGCAAGAACATCTACATCCTTCATTACTGGCCAGAAAACATTCAATAATCTATATGGGGACTCTGCAAATGGAGTTTGGGCTGTCACTGCCACCCACACCCTTTTGCAAACCAAGGTGCTTAGAATGTAAGCTCCGATAAAAAAAATACTCTGAAGGGAAGGTTTTTCCCAGATAGGAAAGGGATTGTAGATATTGCTCCTTCTCCACAATCTCCACATGTACATCTTGATGCATTTCCATACGATTCACACTTAGAGGTTGTTGGAATCATTACTAATGAATGTAGATACAAATCATTACTCAGTGTATTAGTCTGGGTACTTTAGAGAAACAAATCCACAGCAACTCACGTATAAGAGAGAGTTTTATGCAAAGAAAATGTGCATCACGAAAACATCCCAACCCAATGCTGCCCAAGCCCGCAAGTCAAACATTAACCCATACCCAACACCAGTCCACAAAGTCCTTCACCTCACAAAACAGAGGCAATAATGCCAACTGCAGGAGGAAAGCTGAGTCCGTGAGCGAATAAGCATCTCAGCACTAGCAGGGGTCTCCACACGGCTGCTCCAGCACCCAGGGCTGCATCGGGATAGGTCCATGCGGCTTCTCCTTGGGGATGTCTTGTAGGAAGTCAATCTTGCAAGCTGAAGCAGGGAACCGCTAAGGCAGCTGCACCCGATGCAACCATCACAAAACAAGAGACCCGAGAACTAGAAAGGTGAGGCTTCACCACCCATTTATCCCTCCGCCTTTCAACCAGCACCACATGTGATTATCGGCCAGGCTGGCACAATTAACTAACTCACTCAGGTACTGAGGACTTCTCAGAAAAAGGCCCTCTTGCACCTTCATGATACCACAAGTCTCTTGTTCAAAATGTAGTCCTTCCGGCTCATGACATTTTAACATGCACATGTTTGGATGTTATCCACTCAGGGAGAGCCTTTGCAATATTCAACATCCGCCAGCATTTCTGCCCTCACGCTGTGTTTCCCAAGGGCATCATCTAATTAACAATTACAAAGCTCCCTACAACTGCTTATGAAACGGCTGGTTTCTTCATTAGCTTGTTTCTTTTTCCCTCATCTCTTCAGATTAACAGCGGATAAAAGGAAATCAAAAGCACCTGATACCCATTTTTCCATGATAGAGAGATGTGATTTCTCTCTGAAGCATGAATGAAATTCAGTTTCAGAAGGCTCTCTTCTCCATTTGGAAAATGAGGCTTGAACAGGAAGCCCGTCTCGGGTAAAGCCCCCTTTCTAAACATGTTTAGAAATTGATACATACAATGTATCAGTTAAGTCATGTACTGATATGTTTCCTTTGTATGTGCCGTCTCCATAGAGACACAGCATCAGGTGCATTCACTTTTCATCTCTTGGCATTATGTTAATCTGGGTAGACTAGAGAAACAAATCCAGAGGCACTCATATGTGTACGAGAGCGCTTTAGATCAAAGAGCAATTGTATATTGAGAAAACATCCCAGCCCAGTCTAGATCAAGTCCATAAGTCCAATATTAGCCCATATTTCTGATACTATTGCAGGTTTGGATAAAAGAAGATCACTACAATGTTCAATTAACATTACTGAAGTCTATATGTCAGGCTAGCCCGGGCTGCAGTAACATATGTACACAGAAAATTTTCACCAGGCCAAACCTCATTTATATCATTCAGGGAGGGTGGACTACAGAAAGCAGAAGGAAAAGCAAGTTAAAATACACATATCACTAAGTGGTATTGACAAAAGTAAAACAAATGTATATTTAGGTAAAGTTTCAGGCACCTTGTTTTATGATCCCATTCCTGGGGTTCGTCTCCAGCTTGCCCTCCAAGCAGGGTGGGAAGTAAACACTCCTGTCCCTGAGAGAAAGACTAACAACATCTCTTGGTAAAGAGAGAGGAGTCTTTTAAACAAGAATTGCTCTAAAGGCACTTAAACACCTGCATTCCATTGTGATGATAAAACCGATGACCTCAGGCCAGGTGAGGCCTGGTCAGAGGGGACAGGGAAGGTAGCCTCAAGGAAAAATGTTCTCTGGACAGTTCTGCTTTAATGTGGTGATGTTAGTTGGTCAGTGGACCCAGGTGTTCACTGGGCATGCTCCAAAATTCAGGCTTCCAGCCAGGAAGGGTGGCACACCTAGGTGGGCGGTACACATGGGTGTGCCCCAGTAAGCTTAGTTCAGCCAATGGGGTCCCACACCTCCCTGCGGAGGACCTGAAAAAGCCAAAATCTGAAGCCCTTGGCCTCCCTACCTCTCCACCCCCAGCTGCTCTTCTGCTGCCTGTGCAGTGGTCTCCTCTGGCCTCAGGTCTCCACGTGTGGGTGTGAAGTGCCCTGAGGGTACCTGTATAAAACCTGACACTTCTTCTATTCTTATCAAACTCACTTGGATCACAAACTGGGGGAGTGAAGTCTTTCTAGCATGAAGCCAAGGACTGAGAAATTTGCACCTGAGAAACCTAACAATATGAGCTGGTCTATTTTAATACTAGTCCATAAAGTCCTCTTTAGACTCACACAGCACATGCAGTGATGCCAACTGCAGGAAGATCATAGGCCAATGGGTGAAAAGTCTTGTGGGTCCAGTGACCATCGCATGATGCTGCTCTAGCTCTCTGAGCGGGGCTCCTTAACAGGAAGGTGCAGCAGAGAGTGTGCCCAGCCTTCTGGAGGAAGAGAGGGAGTCCCCAGAATCCTCAGGAATCCACACCCACAAGGAGACATCCTTAGGAGGTGAGCTCACTGACAGGCTAGATTCCACCCCTCCGTTCTCTTAACAAGTTGACAAGAAATTGTGTAGTTACCATAAACATATACATTTCCATTTCTATAATAAAAGAGCATTTGTCATGATTAGTCATGATTAGTGTGTCTGATGTACAACCGGGTATATTGCCATAAAAATATAAACTATACCATGATACATTATAAAATTTTTATAAAATTATAAAATTCAAAAGGATTTTGGTTTTATCAACGAGTTAAATTTTGTGCAGGGAGTCTGGGCTGTAGGAGATCAATAAACATTTATTAAGCATCTACCATGTGCAATGATGTCTATAATCATATATTGGGTTTTGCTTTATGAAACTATACATTATGAAAGTATACTTTATGAAATATACATTCTAAAAAAAGTGATAAGTAACAAGCATGTAACGCAAGACAGAAAAATGATCAGTATTCCCAAGGAAGTACACAAAGTGATCCAAGCAGTAGAACGTACTGAGGAGCATCCATGTGGCAGAGGCGGTTAAGGAACGGCCCCTGAGGACATGTGGCTATAGAAAGGGACTCCCTCATCTGAACGGTCAACCCCCAAGACCGAGGAGACCCTCGACGCATTCCAAGACTTCCAAAAAGGTTGGTAAGACTGGAGTTAGGTGGGAGTTCAGATCACCATGGACCGCTTAAGCCATGAAAACCAATTTATAGTTGCTATCGTAGTGAGCCGCAAGAGTTGGTACTTATTTTTGTAGGACACCAGGTCTTCTGTGTGGAGAATGGATGAGAAATATCCCCGAGAGGAAGTAGAGAGACAATTCACGAGTTACTCTATCCAATCAGGTGAGAGGTAGTGGTGGTGACAGGGTAATGGTCCGAAGTAGACCAAGTTCAAACATATTTTGGAGATAGAACAGAGAGGAATCATTGACTGATTCAACATGGAGAATCAGTGTGAGACAGATGAAATAAATGGCCACATTTCGCCACCTCTCCAAACCCTTTGCCCTATTTGGAATATTCTTTTGTAAAGAGGAGGAATCCATTTTTTCCAGCCCTTGAATCTGGGTTCATACATATGATTGTCCTATCACTAGACCTGTCTTTTGGCATGCCTCTCTACAGGGGTTCAAACTGCCAACCTGTTGACTAGCAGTTGCTTAACCATTTGCACTATCCAGGGTTGCCTTCCACGTATCTCATACTTTAAACATCTTCTCTTGTGACTCAAGCTCTGGCAATCGATGTTTCCATCATGTATTTAGCATTGCTTTCTCTAATATCTTTTCATTTTCATACTGTCGCCATTGCTATTAGGGGTGACTGAGTTGGTTCTGATATATAGAGACCTCAGATACACAGGACAAAATACTGCTCAGTCCTGAGCCAACCTAACCCTTGTCGTGGTGGAGATTATTGTTGCAGCCACAGTGCCCAAACCATCTCTTTGAAGGGCTTCCTCCTGTTTACTGATCCTGTACTTGACCAAGCATGATGTCTGAGTTAGTTAATTGTGCCAACCTGGCAGATAATCACATGTGGGGCTAATTGAAAGGAGGAGGGATAAATGGGTGGCGAGCCTCGCCTTTCTAGTTCTTGGGTCTCTTGCTTTGTGATGGT
>NW_022109491.1:36119680-36121917 GCF_000313985.2 Echinops telfairi
CCTCTCATCTTTATCAGTAAAGTAATCCACATCTTCTTCATTTCCAGCAAGCCAGGTTGTGCCATCTGTGTATCAATGGTGGTTAATGGGTCTTCCTCCAATCGTCTCCATAGAGTTCAGCTTTTCACATGATTTGTTCAGCATACAGCTTGAATAAGTAGATTGAAAGGATAGAATCCTGGCACACATTTTTCCTGATTTTAAACCAAACAATGAACCCTTGTTTATTTCAAAGGCCTACATCTCAGTCTATGTACTTGTTCTATATGAGTACAAGTAAGTATTCTGAAATTCATCATCTTTGCTTGTTATGAACTATGTAGTTGAATAATTGTCTTGTTGATTGGTTTTCCTTTTAGGTGTATGGATGTTATCCTATCTCTGACATTACGGTACTGAGATGCGTCTTCAAATGTTCTTTTTGACAATGAATGCAATGCATTACCTCTTCACTTTGTCATTCTCAGCATATGCTTGTCCGATTCAAAATCGTCAATGCCAGTCCATTTCAGCTCACTAATGCCCAAAATACATATTTTTATTTGTTCTGAATTATTTTTTAAATCAATCAATTTTCTTCTATTCAGATTTCATAGGCTCCATGTTCTGATTATTAACGGATGCATAGAGCTGTTTCTTCTCGTTCTGAGACGGGCTCCGTGAGCAAGTGAAGGTCTCAGCAGCTTCGGTTCACATGCATCATTACTGTCGACTCTGCTTTGAGGAGGCAGCTCTTCTCCAGCTGTATTCTGAGTACCTTCTGTCGTGACGGGTTGGTCTTGGCACTGTATCGTTCTTCTGCCATTGACATAGCTCTTAGTCTCATTTTCAGAAGTGGTCCACCCTTTCTTTCTTTCCTAGTGTGTCTAAATCTAGAAGTGCCTCTTGAAACCTGTCTGGCAAGGTTAATCCAGCTGGTATTTGATACACTAATGGCAGAGCTTCCAGCATCATTCAAGCCAGCATCGTATGACAAACTGACAGAATAATGATGGATTTTTATAAGATAAATGTCCCACCAGTATGCTACCTTTTTTCTTTTTTAATATTTCATTTGCCTATGGAGAGTATTGCTCTCCTTCCTACCTACATGTGCTAGATCAACACAGAAAAGGAAAGGGACATTTTTGAAATCTGTAAAGGAAATAGATTCAAGAGCAAAAATCAAGGAAAAAGAAGAGGCAGCTATGGAAGTTCATGTTCAGGTAAAAGAAAGTCTATGATTGCTAGCATTATATAATCATTTGCTATTCTAATGATGTCTCTATATGTGTATTAAAACAAATAAACAACCCCCCACTTACACACAGTTGATTCTGACTCATGGTAACCCTCGAAGACAGATTAGACCTACCCCTTTAGGTTTCTGGGACTAAATCCTTTGAGTAGTCCACAGCCTAATTTTTCTCACATTGAATGGCTGGTGGGTCAGCAGGTAGCTGAATAACCCACTATGCCCCCAGGGTTCCATATGTATATAAATGAGAGTTTTTCTACCAGTATTTCCTCAAGTTAGCCCTTCCCCCATGGAATTATGACAAGCACCAATCAGTGAATATGTCCCTATACTAGAACCCACTTGGGAGGATCATGATTTTCATTACCTAGAGTTATAATCCACACTGCAGTCTACAATTCTATATCTTTATCAGCAAGGGTTTCAAGTCCTCCTCACTTTCAGCAAGCAAGGTTGTGTCACCTGCATATTGTAGGTTGTTAATAAGCCTTCCTCCAATGCTGATGCCATATTATTCTTCATATAATCCAAGTTCTCTGATTATTTGTGCAGCATACAGATTGGTTAAGTATAGTGAAAGGATACAACCCTGACACACACCTTTCCTGATTTTAAACCATGCCGTATTCACTTGTTCTGTTCACACAATTGCCTCTTGATCCATGTATAGGTTTCACATGAGCACAACAAAGTATTTTGGAATTCCCATTCTTCTCAAGGTTATCCATGGTTTCTTATGATCCACAGAGATGAATTCCTTGCCTAATCAATGCAACACAAACATCTTTCAGGTACTCCTTGCTTTCAGCCAAGGTGCATCTCATATCAGCAATGATATCCCTTATTCCATGTCCTCTTCTGAATCTGGTCTGAATCTCTGGCAGTGCCCCGTCAGTGTTGGATGATCTTCAGCAAAATGTTACATGCATGTGTAATCAATTATATTGTTCTACAATTTGCACATTCTGTTGGGTCACCTTTCTTTGGAATGGGCACAAAT
>NW_022109491.1:36123199-36131201 GCF_000313985.2 Echinops telfairi
CTCTATGTTTCAAAGCAAGCTCCAGAGTCTCCTCTACATCCACTTTGATCTTTTCCCCCCCTTTCTTGTCTTTTTAATGACCTTTTAGTTTCTTCATGATTGATCATCTTGATGTCATCCCATAGCTCATAAGGTTTCTGTCATTAATGCTTCATGCATCATATTGGTTCTTGAGATGTTATCAAATTTCAGGTAGGACATAGTGATCATATGGACTTGTTTTAATTTTCTTCAACTTCAATCTAAACTTACATATTTGATGGTCTACCCCACAGTCAGCCCCTGGCCTGCTTTTAGTTGCTGATATTGAACTTCTCCACGGTCTTTTCCCACAGATGTAGTTAATTTGATTTCTGTCCATTCCATCTGGAGAAGTCCTGGTGTTGATGAAAAAGGTATTTGTGATGAAGTCATGGGTTCTGCAAAATTCTATCATGTGACCCCCCAGCTTTGCTTCTGTCACCAACACCATATTTTCCAAGTACTATTCCTTCTTTTTTGATTCCAATGTTTGCATTCCTATTGACAATAATCATCACTGCACCTTCATTACGTACTAGATCCATTTCAGACTGAAGATGCTGGTAGAATACTTCAATTTCTGCATCATCAGCTTTAGTTGTTGGTGCAGAAATTTGAATAAAAATTTTACTGATTAGATTTTCTTATAGGCAGCTAGACATTATCCTATCACAGACAGCAATGTACTTCAAGATAGATGCTGAAATATCCTTTTAGGCAATAAATGCAACTCCATCCCTCTTACTTGTGTCATTCCCAGCATAGTTAACTATATACTTTTATGAATGAAAATGGCCAATATGAGCTCATTAATGACCCATTTGAGTTAACTAATGAAAATGGTCCATTTGAGTTCACGAATGCCTAGAATGTCAATCTTTATGCATTTCATTTCATTTTTAATGGCTTCCAATTTTCCTAGATTCATTGTTTGTAAATTCCATGTTCCAATTATGAATTGATGTTATGCTGGGGTATTTTGGGGGTTTTCCCCCCTCTCATTTTGAGTTGTTCCCAGTAGCAAATGAAAGGCCCAGGGACTTTACTCCTTCGGTGTCATTATGGTAGACTCTACTTTGAGAAGGGAGTTCACCTTAGCCATATGTTGAGTGCCTTTTGACTTGGGGGCTCACCTTCTGGCACTATTCTTGACAATGTTCTGCTTCTATTCATCAGGGTTTCAGTAACTGACATGTTTCAGTGCTAATTCCCTATGAATGTTCACTTGCATTTTATTGACTACACTAAGGCATTTGACTTTGTTGATCATAAGAAACCAAGGACACCCTTGAGAAGAATGGGAATTCCAGAACACTTCATTGTGCTCATGTGCAACTTGTACATGGATCAAGAGGCGGTTGTGTGAACAGAACAGAAAATCTGGATGAAGAATGTGGCATCAGGATAAGAGGAAGCTTTATTAACAACCTGTCACATGCAGAGCATACAACCTTGCTTGCCGAAAGTGGGGAGGATTTGAAGCACTTGCTGACGAAGATCAAGGATTTCAGCCTTTAGTATGGATTACAATTTAAGATACAGCAGACCAAAATCCTGACAACTGGACCAATGTGTAACATAATAAATGGAGAAAAGGTTGAAGTTGTCAAGGATTTCATCTTGCTTGGATCCACAATCAATGCTCATGGAAGCAGCAGTCAAGAGCTCAAATGACACATTGTACTGGCTAAATCTGCTGGTCAAGACTTCTTTAAAGTATTGAAAAGAAAGGAAGTTACTTTGAGGACTAAAGTGTGCCTGACTGGAGCCATGGTATTTCCCATTGCCTTTTAGGCATGTGAAAGTTGGGCATTGAATCAGGAATACTGAAGAAGCATTGGTGCATTTGAATTGTGGTGCTGAGCAAGAATATTGAAAATACCATGGACTACTAAAAGAACAAAGTAAGCTGTCTTGGAAGAAGTCTGACCAGAGTGCTTCTTAGAAGCAAGGGTGGCAAGGCTGCGTCTTACATACTTCGTCAGGAGAGCCCAGTCTCTGGAGAAGAACATCGTGTTTGGTAAAGTGGAGGCGAAGGGAAAAAGAGGAAGGCCCTCACCAGGATGAATTGACACCTTGGCTGCAACAATGGCCTCAGACGTCGGGACAATTTTGAAGACGGCGCAGGACTGCACAGTATTTCCTTCTGTTGGCCATGGGGTTGCTATGGGTCTGAGCGGACTCTATGGCACCAGGCAGCACTTCCTCTGAAGGGGACAGCCTAGTCCTTCGGCACAGTCTGCTCTTAGTCTGGAAGCTCTGCTGAAACCTCTTCACTCTGTGGGATCTTGCTGGGATTTGAAATACCAGTGATATCGCTTCCAGCATCACACCAACACACAAACCACTACAGTGTGAGCCACTGACAGACAAGTGTTAAACATCCTTCCTAGGACACTGCAAGACACTGCAAAAATGAATGGTATAAATAATAATAACACATAACTGGATTCCCCCAAATCAAATTGAACCAAACGGGAGTTTTTAAGATTTCGTGTAATAATAATAACAAAAATAAAGGTGATTTCAGCATTAGTTGATATATTAGTACAATGTCAGAGCTATTAGGACAGAGTTAAGTCACTAATCATAGACTCTGTAACTCCCAACAAACAACTGGGTAGGAGCATAAAGTTAAGATTGTGGGACTCTTAAGTTTGGTTACTGGTCAATTTTGCCCTTTCACTGCCTATAAAGTGAGCCATTTCAGAATCATGAGATAATCCCACAATCAGGAGACAGAAGAGCCATACACAGAGCATGTCCAAGCTACCTGCCTGGAGAAGAAGTGGCAGCCAAGACCAGGGAGAATAAGTGGCCCTTCAGAGACCGTGATACAGAGTAGTGGGCTTCCCATCCAACAGAACGAGTAAAGCTGAGTGCTTTCAGGGAGGAGACTGGCTTTCAGTGTGGTTCACTTTGCACATTTATCAGTGCTAAAGGAGCATTCTAACACATTTCTGAGCACGGTAGAGGCTAAGCTACTGTATGGTTGAGTGGCCACGGATCTGAGAGAGGCAGGCTTGCTGACGTGGCTGAGTAGAAGTGCTGTTGTCAAAAAGCTTTCTATCCTTAGCATTTCTGATCCTGACTTGTAACTTGTTAGCTTATCTACTAGACTCTATAATCGTGAGTATTATCTTTGAGTTGTGTGTGGTAACCGCAACAGGGTATCAAATCCAACAGAGAAATGGAGTACCATGGGAGGGATGGTTGTGTCAGAATAGGGTGAACCAGGTTGGAGGATGGAGACTCTTTTGACCTCTGCCTTATAGAAATCAGCCACTGCTTCTCCATGCAGAGAGCTTGGACATGCTCTGCTCATCGCTCTTCTTTCTACTGATTGTGGGATTATCTCTCCTGATTCTGAAATGGCTCACTTTATACCCAATGAAAAGGCAATATTGGCCAATGGCCAATCTTAGAGTTCAAAACACCTTATCTTGATGATCCTACGCAGTTATTTGTTGGGATTTACAGAGTCTATGGAAAGAAGAATCATGCCAAGTGGTTTAACTCTGTCACAATAGGCCTGGCATTGTACTAATAAATTAATTAACCCATTACAAGAAATCTTACAAACTCCTGTCTCGTCTACTTTTATTTGGGGATCCAGTTATCTGGTATTTTTAGTTGCATCATTACCTTTTGTGGTATGGAGGTGGATTCTCCTTCTCCCTGTCACTGGAGGAGGTCAGACTTGACCTCCATGCCGTTCCTATCCCTGCAATCAGTTTCTCCATGAGTCCCGTTTTTATTATTATAGGATGGCTATCACAGCTCCAATGGGCCCCAGCACAGGAACCGGGGTGAGGCCGGCACAACCTGTGCAGTGCTTCAGTCTGTTGTGTTGGGTTGGTCTAGGTTTGAACTGACTTAACAGCACCGAACAACAACCAGAGCTCCAAACGTCATTCTCAAACATGGGATATTTTAAAGCAGGATGGAAATGTGGGAGCTTTTCTTTCCTTTTTGTAAGGGGGGAGCAGTAAATATTTTCTGGAAAGCTAATTTCTCCATAGGTTTTCTCTGAGAATCCACGAGTCATATTGGGCCCTGTGCCTCTTTCCTAGCTGCAAAAGTCAATATTGAGCATTTTAAACTCTTTCAGTAGGGATGGGTTGGTGCCAGAGGAAGACTAGTGCAAAGACCGTCAACATTCTGTCACAGTACATTGAATGATTAACACAGTTCCTGGCAAATAAGTATTGGCATTTGAGTAAAAAGTACTCAATAAATGTTTGTTTCTTTTCTTCTGATGCTGCCAACCTCCGACATACACACCGAACATATGCCATTGTTGCGATCTGGCTTCCATTTCCTACGTTGCCCAGTCCCCTTTTGGGGACTCACGATTCCTCCCACTTTGTATGATCTTGTTGGAAGAAAGTGGTTGCTTTCTAATTTTGAGGCACAGCTTCCCCATTTTCTTGAACTCAGACCCTCTTGATTGGGCTAGCGTCTGCATGGACAGGCTCTGCTCATGGCTCATAGCCGGCTGCCGTGTTTACTTCTAAAAGCTCACAGTTGTGCCCACTTTTTCCAAAGAAACTGCAGTGGACACGCAGGAGGCTACATCTGTAGGAGGTAACTGCCAGCAGTGAGATGCTAGATCCACATCATTGGATGTGCCTCACGAAGAGCTTAGTATCTGCATCCTTTCACCACTTGGTATTCAGTGGCTTTGCATTGGTAATGACAAAGGCAATGGTGGGTGAATGTAGACAATGGTGATTGGCAAATGCTACAGCAAAGGATATTTCTCCAGGTACATACAGGGGAACCATTTGACCACTACACCCATGCCAGGAACTTCATGTTCTCCCTAGGGGCAGCCCACAGCCAATGACTAACAGAGGAACACAAATGCTCATTTTATTTTCCTTAAAAGAGGACTATCTTTTGATGTTATTTAAGCAGTTCCCTGCTTAATCAGGCTGAGACTAGACTGAGTCTGAATCCTTTTTATTTTTTTCTCAACTACTTTTCCCGCCCAGTCCTCTTTCCCTCCCTCCCTTACGGTTTTCTCCAGAGAAGAAATAAACCAACGTACTGCCACAGAGTTGATTCCGACTCATAGCACCTCTCTGAAGCGTTTCTAAGGCTGTGCGTCTTTCCAGAAGAGCAGGCGGAGGGGAGGGGGACCCGTACCCCCCAAATGCCACCAGGGTTCCTTCTGTTAATGAATCATGTGGACAAGGCTCTCCACCGGGGCCCTGCTTTTAGGGATCCCAACCTAGAATATCCCTAAAGGACCCTTGGTAGCTGTCAGCTTGTAAAAATGAGCCGATGCTCAAGACCCAAATCAATTCTGTTCGTCTCATTAGCATCCCAGAAAGTTTCTTTTTGCTTAACATAGACAACATCAGTTTCTCTTTTGCTCAGAACTCATGAAATATGAGTAATTCAGATGTTTAGGAAGGAACTCTATAATCCCTTTGTCTGGTTGGAAATAGCTAAAAAAAATGTTTCAGGAAACAGTGTATTCCAGAAAATTAAAACCGTGAAACCAGCATCTGCATCAACTGACCCATGTGATGTGTTAACAAAGTTGTTTAAAAGGTACAAGGAATCTTTTCAATTACAGTTACATTAGTGCGCTTCAATCGCTAAATGAAATGCCCACAACCATTAAAGACAACTACTATGTAATACAACACGATTATACTCAGCCAGTTAAATCCCAAAGAAAGAAGTGTCCCAGAAGAATATATTACCACTCCAGAAATATCTTGCATATGCAAGTGGCGGTGAAATCATGGCAAATACTTCTTCTTCAACATTTTTTTTCTTTAGTGTCTCAAGCCTCAAAAGTCAATTATGCTTTGAAAACATCAAGCCTTTCAATAATTAAATACTTTCACATTTAGCCCAATGAATAAAACCACCTTGATTAATAGAGAGATCACAGCCTGATTCACATTAGCAACACAGATAAGCACCTCATGGAGTTCAACTGGAGGCCCAGAGAAAAGTCTTTGACCTGCCCTGCTGGCAGCAACTTTCCAAGGTCTATAAAGTTATGCCAAAAAGTTGACACAAACAGGATTCAGCCACGCAGCTGACAGCCCAAAGAGGAAGCATAATGTTTAAATTGCCCATGAGTTTGGCACGCTGGCATGTAAAATACAGCAGTGTCAACACCTTCCTAGCTAGCCCTCTTGAAACTCCTTTCGCAGCATAGTTCCTGAAAAGTTCTCTATACATTAGTTCAAAGAGTGACTCTACATCAAGGCTTTGCAATTAAAGGGATCCTGAGGTACAACGTGCAGAGAACAAAACATTCCCCCTTAAAGCAAATCAATGAAATGTAAATAAGAACTATTGTGAGGATGGTGCAGGACCAGGTAGTGTTTCATTCTATTGTATATATATATATGGTCACTCAGAGTCAGAATCAAGTTAATGGCACTTAACAACAATAACAACAACAACAACTTATTTTTGACTATAGGATCCAATTGTGCCTACTAACCCACTGTAAAAAGCATTGACTAAGGACCTAAGTCTCATAGTGCAGGGGCAGTGAATTAGTCAATGTGGCTCTACAAACCAAAGTCTCTAACTCCCACCAAATAAACTTTCCTACATGAATCTTCGAGTTAACTTTTTTTTTTTTTAGTAAGAAGGTGGGAGAAGATACTAATTGGATTCACCTGTGAGTAATGGCAAACAGGATTCATTATATTGCCATCCTGCTGTATTAAAAATGAGCCCCTGAGATCTCATTACAAGCAAGAATCAAGAGTAGAGTACATCCTCTGGACCTGAGATCCCTGTGCAGTGAACCTCCTGGATCTAGAAGGCAGTCGTAACATCAAAAGAACAGCAGCAGGTGTGCTTCTTCCATGTGGGCTTTGTTGCTTCTCAGCTAGATGGCTGCTTGTTTATTTTCAAGCCTTTAAGACCCCAGACACTATCTTTTGATAGCCAGGCACCATCAGCTTTCTTCACCACATTTGCTAATGCACCCATTTGTATTCAGAGATCTTGTTGGGAAGGTGAGCATCATGGAATGCCAGTTTAATAGAACAAAGTGTTCTAGCATTGAGAGAGTACTTGAGTGGAGGCCCAATGTCCATTTTCTACCTTAATACTAAACCAATAAATATATGCACATAGATCTATTTCCCCATCATCATATATAAATATATTTCCATATGTACATGCCTGTACTTAGACCTCTATAAATGCCCTTTGCCTCCTAGTTTTTTCCTCTATTTCCTTTTACTTTCCTCTTATCTGACTATCATGCTCAGCCTTCATTTGGGTTTCAGTAATTTCTCGGTTACATTGCCCTTGATCAATCCCTACCAGGTCTCTTACATCCTCCTTGTCACTGATTTTTAGGTCACTTGTTTGCTTGTCCCTGGGTTTGTTAACACCACTTCCTTTCTTCCCCTTCCCCCTCTCCCATGCCCCCCACCACCAGAAAGTCGGTCCCGTTGTTTTCTCCTCTGGATTGTTTATCCAGCCTATCTTATCTAGATAGACCTGCAGAGATAATAATATGCACAAAACAAGACAGAGCAAAACAAACAACAAAACAACAATAACCAAAAAAAAAAAGAAAGAAAAGCCTGTAATAGTTCAAGGTCTGTTTCCTGACCTTTAGGACTGTTTTCTGGTTGAGTCTGATGGGGTGCCACACCCCGGCCCCAATGTCTATTTTTGGTATTCCCTCAGGACTTCCTTGCTCTGCTCCCCTTGCTGTTCTGTTGCAAGTCCTTAATGTTTGCCTCAGTGTGGTGGGGTCAGATCGGGCGCAATTGCCACACTGTGTCTCCAGTGTTGTCCCCTGTAGAAGCACACCAGCCTGTGTGATCACGAGGTGTCGAAGAGATCAGGTGTCAGGTATCAAAGAACAAAAAATCACATCATTGTGAAAGAGGGGGAGTGCAGATTGAGGACCCAAAGCCCATTTGTAGACAACTGGACATCCCCTTACAGAAGGGTCACGAAGAGGAGACAAGCCAGTCAG
>NW_022109491.1:36131578-36133001 GCF_000313985.2 Echinops telfairi
GTGTAAGACATGGCAAAATAATAATAATTTATAAATTATCAAGGATTCATGAGGGTGGGGTGGGGAGGGAGGGGTAAAATGAGGAACTGATACCAAGGGCTCAAGTAGAAAGCAAATGTTTTGAGAATGATGATGGCAACAAATGTACAAATGTGCTTGACATAATGGATGTATATAAGGATTGTGATAAGAGTTGTATGAGCCCCCAATAAAATGATTAAAATTTAAAAAAGGGCAGCAGCAGAACCAGGAGCGTGATCCTGGAACAGAGTTTTGGAGGTCCCAATCCATGGAGCAAGTAAAGCTGAGTGCTTTGTGCAAGAGGCTGGCTTGCACAGCAGAAAGACTCTGGGCACTTAACTTGGGGAAGTTGGGCTTGTTGACGTCTGGCAGTGGAGTTGAGTGCCTTTGGGCTGAAGCTTGCTGGAGTAGTGCCCCTCTGGGCCCTGAGTTCAGGGAGCTGAGTTTGTTGACCCACTGAGCTGGAGCTGAATCCTGTTGTGTTGACATTCACAGTAGAGTAGCATGCCCCTTCGGGCATTTATTAGCAGACCGGAAAGAACTTTGCAACATGTCCTCTTATCTATCCTGAGCATTTCTCACTGGTATGGCATCTTGTTAAGTGACTAAACCCTCTAGTCATGAATTTTGTCTGTTCTGTGCAGCCACTGCAATGGATATTAGAACCTAGAGAAGTACAATAGAGAGCATTAAGACTACACACATTTACTTCTTATTCTATTATATACTCATATTCATTTATTCTGATTAAAGATGTTCTGATTACAGCCTGCCGCCCTTATCTAAATGCAAACTTCAAGGCAGGCCTACGTCTTGTTTATTGAGCACCCATGAGGTGTATAAATGTACCTGGCCAACAGATTATTTGGTGAGAAGAGGGAGAAAGGGAGAAATGGGATAAATGAGGCCTAATTTTTACTGTCCAACCTGGATGACTTGTAGAATTTTTAATTAACTTTTAATTTTGCAATGAATTCTGTGAAGGTTCACAGAGCATACTGTCAGCTCTACATTCAAAAATTCACCCATCTTGTTTCACCTCACTCATTGCAATGTCTCATCACTTATCCCACTTCCACCCGTGCTTCCTGCTTCCATTCTTCCTCTGCCCCACGCTTGTCATTAAATAAGTGTTTCCCTTAATCGGATCTTGAGTGGCTAATTATTCTAACATGGAGGTTAAGTTCTGCTTCAGAACTGTGGGATGCCTAAAGGTGGTAATCTTGGGGTATCTGACCAGTCCTTCCTGGGCAGTCAATTTGTCTCCTTTATGATTAAATTTTTTAACATACTTTTCTTCTACTTTATCCAGGACCTTCTAATATCATCCTTTTCAGAGCAGTTGGAGGGGTAATCAGGCACAATTTATTTATTCAGATCTCAGGGTTTTTTGGAGACTGGT
>NW_022109491.1:36136692-36164613 GCF_000313985.2 Echinops telfairi
GCCAGGTAGTCCTCTGTAGAGAGATTCAGGCTATCCTGGCACAGGCAGCAAACAGCAAAGCAGGTCACCAACAGTCAGCCAGGTCACCAACAGTCGTCAGTCCCCAGCTCAAGAGATGTAAATTCCAATTGTTTGGCGAAGCAGGTCTTGAAGGAACCTCAAATTACAGCAGCACAGTCCACGGGTTAGGTGTCCCACAGGTAGTGTAGCTTGCAGATTGAGGCATAGAACAAACAAGGCAGCTGCACACTGGTCTGATGATCAAAGAGCAAGAGACAAGAAAGGCGAGGCTGCCGAGCCATTTATCTCTCTGCCCTTCAATTAACCCCACATGTGTTTATTGGCCTCCCCAGCACAATAAACTAACTACCTCAGGCAGCAACAATGGACTCTAGCACAGCAACAGTATCACAAAGACCTTAAAGATGGTGCGGAATAGGCCAAGGTTCCTTCTGTTGCACATGGCTTTGCAGTGCGTCATAGCTGACTGACAACAACTAGCATATTTTTACTAGTAGGAGCCCAAATTTATATATGAACAAACATAACATCGATGCATTTAGAAAGGCATTCATAATATCAAGACTTTGAAGATAGTGGCAGTCAAAATAAGTCTGTCGACTAAGCAGAAGATACCCATCTCTTGGATTACCTACCTGGAAAAGGCAAAGGAACCTCATCTCCGAGAGAAAATAAAGCACCAGCTTAACTAAACACTGAATCAGCAAACTGAGCTTCCTGGTGGAAGTGACTTTCAGGGTTTCTCTGAGAGTCACTGTGACACAGGGCCCTTGATCCTTGCAATCATAAACACAACATTCGTCTAGACCTATGACGTTCAATTCTGAAGTTATTCACCCCACATGGCTCTGGAGCACTTGAAAGGTAAACAGTTTGAATTGTGATGTGCTGGAAATACACCATACGGAATGAGTTTAAAATTAGGTGCAAAACAAACAAACAAGTACAATGTCTCTTTAAAGCTTTTATATTGTTTACATGTTGAAATGATCAACTTTAGAGATACTTGGTGGTTCAATGAGGCAAACACTGGGCTTCTAATTGCCATGTTTGTGGTTCAGTCCCATCCATGGGATCATGCTGCCTACTCCCACAAGGATTTAGTCTCAGAAACTAACATAAGGTGCATGCTACTTGATCCTATATGACTGCAGTGAAGCAACTCAATGGTAGTAAATCCAACCCAAATACATTGTCATTGAAATGATGCTGACTCATAGCAACCCTACAGGACAGGAAAGAGCTGCCCATTTGAGTTTCCAAGACTGTAACGCTTGATGGGATAGAAAGCCCCTTCTTTCTCCTGAGACAGGTGGTCTTGAACTGCTGACGGTGTAGTTAGCAGCCCAACACCACTATGCCACCAGGGTTGGTGAGCTGGTTTTGGGTTAAGTGAAATAAATTATTCAAATTACTCTTACCTGTATTTTTACATTGTAATGTATCTGCTAGAAAAATTTAAATGACCTACATAGTTCACATTAGTGGCTCACCTTAGATTTTTCAGGATGGTTGCACACCGAGGAATGTACTACTTATGTAGTGGAGGCTTCTTACTGTGAACACTTGTAACTTCCTACATAAAGTGTTTACATCACACCAAAGGAGCCGGAAGAGCCCACATTCAGGGCAAGTCAGTCATATTAGTGAATGGCTCTAGAAGTCATCTTTGACCAATGGTAGAAAGTAAGCTGCCTTATGCCAATGATCCTGCTTTTCCTTCAGGAAAATTCTAAGGGGTGTTACACAATGGCTTCTAGAGGCTGCCAACAGGACTGAGCTCTAGTTGCATATAATGAAATTTGAAAACACGTTCTTCATTGAACACGTTCCTTTGTTATATCGCTTTCCCTCTCCCAGCTGCTCCTTGCTATTGCTTATCCCAAGAAACTGTTTAACTTACGGAAGAATCCTCACTTCAGGATCTACTTCTGGGAGAACACACATCTAAACACTGAATAGCAATAACCATAAAAACCCAAAGCACCTACTAGGCACTTTCCACTCCTTTTAATTTGCTAAAATGCAGCGATGACCTTCATGATGATAAGACCTACTGTCTGGCTTTACCCAGAGAGATTAATGTAAAATGTAAGCAATATCATACTAATATGAAAGGAAAATGTAAAAGTTAAACGTCCTCAAATCGACCACCGAGTGTACTGTTTCCAAGGTAAATGATCAGATCCCTCTATGCCCGGTCTTGAGGAAGAACCTTGTAGCTTTGCTGTGTTTTGGAAGCTCTGATTTTGAAGAGATCAGAATTCCGAGATCCTGTATTCAACAGACTAAGGTGTGCCTGATCCACACCACAGTGTGAGAGCTGGACCAATACGGAAGAGCACTGCAGAACGGATGCACTTCAATGATGGGGCTGGTGGAGAGTATTGAAAGGCCATGGATTGCCAAAACAACATCACATCTATGTTGGCAAAGGTGCAACCCAAATGCTCCTTGGCAGTATGGAGGAGCCTTTGGCTCACCCATTTCGGATCTGTGATTAGGAGGGGCTGGTCCCTGGAAAAGGACAGCATACTTGGCAAAGTAGAGGGTCTGTGCAAAAGAGGAAGCTCGCAAGACGGATGCAGTGGCTTCCGCATTATGCTCAGTTCTAACGACTGCGCGACTGGGGCAGGCTGGGCAGGGTTTGTTCTGTTGGGACCGTGAATTGGAACCACCTCAAAGGCCCCTAAACGGAATGACAACCTGAGCCAATGGATGACTTTGTCAAACTTCCACAGAGATTTGGATTCTCAGCCTCGGCGCTTCATCGCCTTCCCCTTCTAAAACTGGCCTGATTTAAGAACTGTGCTAATGAATGAATTCACTATAAAAAGGTCTGTCCACATGCTAGATCTTACAAAAGCATTCTATTACCAGTCCTACTGACCTCTTTCATGCAGGTGTATTTTTAAACCTTTACTTGAATTCCGTTCAACTTCTCCACCAGTGTGTTCACAGTAATAAAATCAGCTCCCCAGATAAAATGTTCCTGCTCTTTATTTTATAAGGTTTTAACTCATGATCAAATATTTTCCATTCCAAGGCTCCTGGTGACAAGAAGGCGCAAACATGGAAGGCAGGTGCAGACAGCAGTGTAGGCAGGCGTTTGCTTCTCCGGGTGTGTGAGGGAGCTTCAGAACGTTCATAAAAGAACGGAATGAAATGCTGATGGAATTCTCCCATAAACTTTTTAAAGCCCCCATGTATACAAAACAGACTTCTTTGCGCAGGCGCTGCGTCAGAAGCCAGGCTGACCTTGAAAGCACTTCATAGCCTTATTTGGAGCGCGGGCTCTTTTATACTCTCCCAGAGCAAATGGGTGCAAGGGCTTTAAAGGGCAAACAAGATATGTGTGCATGGTCGTCACTCTTGAGGCAGCCTTAGCTAGGACTAAGAGTGTGGCAAAATCACTTATCAAAAAAATCCCAGGTGTGGACGTTCTTCTTAGCCTATGCAGACTATTAATGACAATAGAGATGCCAGCAGTTTACTGTTTTACAGCACAAGGGCCCACTTCATTAGCATGACAGGGACTAGGACCAAATACATGAATATTTTCTCATCCACAAAAGACTAACAGCTCTCTCTTCCTTCCCTTATGCCCAGCCTGTGAAGTAGCGGTGATTCCTCCCGCCTACCTATGCCCACCTTGGATGAACTCAATTTGTATCTTGTTTACTCTCACAAGAGTGTGGGCAACAGTGGTATGCAAAAGCCAGCTTGCTTAGGAGAGTGACAATGGACTCTATGCTTCTTTTCCTAGGCTGACTGCAGTGAAAACAAGTTAGAAGCTTGAAATTGGTCTCGGAGGGGTATCTGCATTATGGAAATTAGGCAATGCTATGGTTTAGGGTATGTATGTAGCAAAGGTAAACGCACATGTACACATATACTGTTATATATTCTGTTTGTGGACATACTCCCACTATTCCTGCCACACTCATCCAGCCTGCATGTCTATCCAGACATCTACTTGTGGATCACAGTGATAGGTTTTGTGTCAACCTGGCTGCACCGTAGTCTAGGGGTAGAGTAGAGCCTTGTACTCAGGTTGTAGCTTGATAATGCCTCCTTTGGAGGGGGTGGTCTATTTGATATCTATAAAGAATGTTTCAAAGAACTCTCTTCTCTTCTAGCCGCTGTGATCCCGCATCGGTTGCCACCACACTGCCTGGGAGTCTTCACTGGCATGCCATAACATCTGCTCTGCTGTTCGGCTTCACCATCCACCAGCCATGGTCTGCTTCCTGCTGCATCCTCCTGCCTCCTTGTTCATCGTCCAGCTTCTAGGCTTCCCAGGTTCTCAGTCCCAGCAGCCATTCAAGTCAGGGAAAGCCCCAGCTTTACCATCTGACACAGGGGCTTGTACCAAACTACAAGTAACCATTTCTACAACGTGTGAGCCATTTTTCTGGATCTAAACTTCTCTCTGTATACACAAAGACGTGTCACTGGATTTCCTCTTCTAGAGAACCAAGTCTAACATAGCCACCAATCCCCGTAGGGCTGTGTGTATGTGAGCGCAGACTTCTATTGCCGTTAACTGTTGCACTCCTCCAAGGGTCTTCCCTTCCTTGTCGAGGTTCGTACACCCAACATTTACCAGCACACCACTGAGCTGGCACAGGTGGTTAAGCACTCAGCTGCAAAGTTAAGGGATAGCAGTTCTAATCCACCCAGAGACACCTGGGAAGCCCAGGCCTGGCATTCTACTTTGCAAGGGTCACACTAATTTCACAACCCGTGGAGCCAAGTTCTCCTCTGAAAGCACTTGGTGCTGCCACCAGTCAGACATGACTCAATGGCAACCAGTTACTATGATCAAGGAGTCCAGGTGCCAACAACGAACCCATTCCCCTGCTAACAAAAATGTGAAGACCCAAGTCTACCCACAAATGCCTTTGCCAAAAGATTCTGGTACTTTTTGTTTAAAATAATTTTATGGGGGGCTCTTACAGCTCTTATAACAGTCCACACATCCATTGTGTCAAGCACATTTGTACAAATGTTGCCATCATCATTTTCAAAGTGTTTTCTTTCTACTTGAGCCCTTGGCATCAGCTCCTCATTTTTTTTCCTGCCTTCCCCACCCTCCCACCCTCATGAACCCTTGATACTTTAAAAATGATTATTATTTTCCTATCTTACAGTATCCACTGTATCCCTTCACCCATGTTTCTGTTGTTCATTCCCCTTGGGGGTACGTGGGGTGGGTTATATGTCGATCATTGTGATCGGTTCCCCCTTTCGCACCCCACCTTCCCCCTACCCTCATGGTATTGCCCATTATTGTTTCTGAGAGGTTTATCTGTTGCGGATTCCCAGATTCTAGTATTTTATGGCTGCGAATCAGCTATTGAAAAATCCTACAGAGTCTAATTCTACTCTGACAGCCATGGGTCAGCGTGAGTCCCTGCTCGCTTGACAGCAACACTTGTTTAATCCAAACTGAGAACCTTAATGAAATGAAATGAGATTTCTCAAAACTAAAGAAACCTCTCTCTCTTTAAAAGTCCAAAATCCCAGGCCACAGGTGCCTCTGGCCATGAACTGACGACATCATAGTTTGCCTAAAAGTCTCCACTAAGCATTAAAAAAAAAAAAAAGTATCAGCACAGAAATGCATTCCAGGCCCAGGATCCAGCACTCCCTGTATTTCGTTCTAACTCTCTTTCCCAAGTCAGGTAAAGTACCCACAGGGAGCTCTAACCATAACGGCGTGCCCTGAGGAGCTACTGATTAACAACATCATCTTCACTGAGGTCTTAAGAACTTCTACTGGAAAAGCAAACATGCGTTCTTTACAGGAAAAAACAAAACAAAACAAAACAAAACCAAAACCCAATCAAGAAGACTTCCCTTAATACAGTGTCCAGAGAGGATGGAGAAAATCCACATGCAAAAACCGAATCGACAGAGGACAGGAGTTCTGCGACACGCTGCAGAATCTAGCTTTGCCTCCAACTTACTATCTCTTTTCACAGCTCAACATCGGACCAAAAAACTATGTTTTGAGGAAATTACTTTGTAGCACATTTATGCTGGTAGGACCCTATTTCTTATCACATTTAAGAGATTTGCATTTGGGGAAACCACTTTTATTTGCCAGAGTGAACAGATTACCATGATTATCATTTGGAAAGTGCTCAGCTCTCTTACTGCTTGTTGCCTCACACCTACTGGAGAGCTGGGATTGTTAGATTTCACCGAATTACCTGCCAAGCATGTTAAAGCACAGATTTTAGGGCCCCACCCCAGTGACTCTGACGTTTCTAAGAAGCATGCAGGTGATGGTAAGGCTGGCTGGAAGGACCGCACTGAATTTCAACTTTTTCGGCACAATGCCCTTGTGAGCCACGGCCAAATTGGCTTCTTTTTTGTGGGAACCTTACTTATATAAGAATGAACCAGTCCTTGGCCCACACCATCTTCATGATCATTGTTGTTTGAGTTCACTGTTGAGAAGAGATTGCATGCATCCATCTTATGGATGGGGCCCCTACTGTTTGCTGGCCCTCTACTTTCCTGGGAGGATCCTTGTGGTGTAGTCATGTGCTGGGCTGAGATCCTCCAGGTCTGCCTTTCGAAATCATCAGTGGCTCCAAGGGCGCAGGCTGGCCTTTCTACTTTCCTGAAGTTACAATCTCCTAAACTCACAGGGTGTTCTACCCTCTCGTAAGAGTTGGCCTGGGCTAGCTGGCGGTGAGGTCCTTGCCCAGACGCAGTGTCTGTGTCTAGCTACTGGTCTTTCTTGATGACGTGTCCAAAGTAAGTCACTCCATACTCGGAGTCATAATAAGATGATATGCAAAGAGCAAGGTCCTAAAAGGAAGCCCTCATGCTTCCATGGGCAGGTTTTTGTTCAGCCCCCAAGTCGTGTGGTTACACTGTCTAAACACAGCTGGTGAAGGCCTCCCTGGAGTCAAGGAGAGAATGTTGTCTGGAGACTGGGAATGCTGAGCCAAGCCCAAAAGGATCATTTAAGACCCCAGGAGACTTTTTCAAGTTCTAAGTATAAGGTTTCTAACAACCACTTCATTCTCTATTCAACATCCAATTTTGAGACATGTTGTAAAATAAGAACCTTTAGATAAATACACAACTTCACGATGTGATAGGATGCTCTCCTGCTGGGAGGTGTCTCCCTGCCCTCCGTTTCCCTCCTGGTTTCTATTGAAAGGTACTTCAATAGTTGTGATTCAATTGAACTGTCTAGATGCGCTTTCTGTGTGGTTTTACTCAGTAGCTGCTGCAGCAGCAGCAGCTGGAGTGTTAACTGCTACATAAGGCTCATTGATTGCAAATAATGATGGCTTTCAATAAATCAAGTGCCATATCTATTTTTTCTCCCCCAAACAACAGAACAACAACAAATGAAAAATGCAGGTGCTCAAAAACACATTCCAGACTTGGGTAATGAGAGAAAAATGAAAACATTTTTTAAGATTTCAGTATTTAGTTCTCAAGATTATTCATCAAGAGTTCAAGTACTGAGGATAGAATGATTACTTTGATCAACAATCCATTCTGGTAACAACCAAAAAATAGTTCTTGTTTTTAATTCTGAACAAATCTATCCCCCACAGATCTTCTGTTCTCCCATCTGGAGAGGGACTCTTACAAGGCGCACTCAGTGTCAATGTGGCGTACACAAATCCATCCACCTACTTCTGACAGGATGGCCGGAATGTGTCCCAGAAGTTCCCAACATGGAAACGCAAGTTTGGGCTGACAGAGAAAACACACTTTTCTGAGTGCAAGCTTGCTTTTGAATCTTGCTCTGTCAATTCCTCTGACACTGACACTTCCCATACAGGGCCTGTTTTAAAAAGAGAGCTCATTCATTTAGCACCATAGGTATGCTAAGGAGTTTTACATTCACTCTCACTATATGAAATTTCACTACTGTCATTCAAAACTATGGCTGGGAGTTATGGGTTGGAATGAACCAGCTGCCTGGCAGAGAAAGATAAAGCAGGCCGCAGCCTTGGTAACTCTATGGGCAGTTCTACTCTGTCCTTTAGGGTCATTCGATTAGACTGTCAGGCAATCTTATATCCCCTCCAACTTTAGGCAATACTACAAGATGGCCTAAAGCAGTGGTTCTCAACCTGTGGGTCGTGACCCCTTTGGGGGTCGAAGGACCCTTTCACAGGGGTTGCTCGATCCATAACAGTATCAAAACTACAGTTATGAAGTAGCAATAAAAATAATTTATGGGTGGGGAGGATGACCACAACTTGAGGAACTGTATTAAAGGGTCATGGCATTAGGAAGGTTGAGCACCACCGGTTGAAAGTGACTTGGGTTATAAGGAGAAGTTTATCTGCAGCATCTACTCTTCCTTGTGCTATTGTTTGTCATGAAGATACAATCATCATCTTCTAGGCATTACATATGCTGGAGACAGAGAGCTTGGCACAAACTCAGGTTACATTAACTTGTATGTAGAGAATATTCATTAGGATTGACCTAGTTATGAGATGATGCATTATTACTGGAAAACACCTAGGGTATGACTACCAGTTATTTTTGTAGAATAATCCAGGTCATGGGTGGAAACATATAGTAAATTATTAATAATTTGTGCCTCTTTTAAATAACAAATTAGTCTGCGAGTAGGCTCAGAGAAATGTACGGCATATCAAATTTCCATGTGTTCTTCCACATTTACCAACTTCCCTTTCAGTTGGAAGCAATCACATGAATAGCTCTAGCAGTGCTCTAAGAGTGGAAGTACCATGTCAGCTCTGGATTGAATCTCCTACTAGCCTCTGCACAGCCTCATTTCTGTCCTCCCCTCCAGCCATGATCATAGAGACTGACTGCTGAGATAGAGAGCATTAAGATGGCAGCACTCTGGTTGATAAACCACTGAACGGAGGACAGCTGCACTAGAGAATGGTTTAACTTACAGTACACTTGGCATGAATCAGAAAGAAGTTCCTGTATGTTGGGGTCCTGGAATTGGGAGATGTATATTGTCCAGCCTATCAGTTGCTAAAAAAATGTTTGGTATATATATTTAGTCTTTTACAAGTGTAATGTTTGGGCTACACTGGCAGTTGACTAATTTATCCATGGCCCTAACAGTAGTGCTGTCCCTGGATGGTGCAAATGGCTAATTCACCTGGCTGCTAACAAAAGGTTGGAAGTTGAAGTCCATCTAGAGCTGCCTTGAATGTTCATCTTGGTTATCTGCATCAAAAAATCCTGCTATCCAAAACTCCGTGGCACTCAGTTCTACAATCAATCAGTCAACTCAATGGCAACTGACTTTTAAATGACAATACTTCATGTAAAAATACTTTGGTTGCGTACACGTTAATCTTTCTTAGATCCACTCTCCATGCAAACTTCAATGATAAAAGGTAAAAACAATAGCTATTTCCAGCAATCTGCTGCAGCACACTTAGAAAGGTTTAGGAGAGCCACTGCTAACTATTTGATGTGACTTGAACTTGGAAAATGGAAAATGGCACAACTGACCAGGCCCCAACCTCCTGCAGAGCTGGTTCTTGAAGGGTTACTAGCGCATGGCTGCTACTCTGTTCCCTCGGATCTGCATCACAGAGAGGTACATGTGACCCAATACTGATCACCTAGACTTGAGAGGAAAAGAGAGATAGGCCTTACCTCTTTACTAAAAAATGAAACTTGCCATATGCCCCAAAGAAATGGGTCTATAGCCATGCTCTTGAGCACCTTTATTAGGATATTCGTGCTTTTGTATTAATAATCCCAAATTTCTTATAATTTAAACAGCATTATGAGCACACCAATTTTCCAGAAGAATAGACAGTGCCTTAACCAAGAGTGATACAGAGAGATGATTGGCCACGACATACAAGTAGGGCAGTGAATCTCACCAACAAATGAGTGGCAGAAGCCACACAGGCAGCAGATAGCGTACCATTCCATTGAAGCTCAAAAGAGGCCTATTCACTGGAGCTAGAAATTTAAAAAAATCAAACAAATTACATTTGGAGATGGTAGCGATTTAAAGGGGTGTCTGGGAGAGTACATGGTGGGAATTATCTTTTGTTTGTTTGCTGATTTTGTTGGTTGATTTGGAATCTGCATGCTGAATGTATTCAGTCTGGGGAAATATGTCAAGCTGTATAATTATAATATGTGCCCTGACTAATGGCAACTGCATGTGTCACAGGATGACCATCCCTATGATCAGGTGCAGATCAGATTGTTCTGAATCACAGGCTCCTAGTTTACTTTTTAAAATTGTGCTAAGTATCTAAGTAACAAAGCAGAATATCTGCTACTTCATCAGTCTTTATATGTACAATTCAGTGGCATTACTTAGGGTCACTGTATTGTTCAACTGTTGCACCTGGTTTCCAGGTAAATCAGGACCACACCAAACAGGTCAATTTTACTAAAAGCCAACAACCAGGAGTCAGCTAGCGTTCAAAATCTCTCAGTCCAGTGATACTCAAACTCTGGTTTATAAGGCAATAAACCATGAGCGAGCGGGATGACTTTTTGTGTCCACTCAAAACTGCACATTCTTGACAAGGGGATGAACAGCTATGGAATCTCCCACAGGATCGTTATGGGCATGGGCAGCAGCCTGCCAAATTTTTGAATCCACTGGCTCTGGGCGGGAAAACTAATGCGGAAACAGAAAGCTTAAGCATTGGAAAAAATATAGGTGCAAGAGTCAGTAGGTTAGCCCATGAGCCTTAGGGTTCTTTCACAACCATCACCATCCCTGAATTTTCCAACAAACTGAAGAGAAGCTTGGTGCACCCTCGTACATAGTCTTCTGACCCACGGGCCTTTCAGGGCTGATTTTCATTAAGCAAATCATAAAGTCTTCCTTTCAGGTTCATCATAGTCTGGGAATCTGCTGACTCCAGTGTAGCAACCTGACAACCCTCTAAGCCTCCCCTGGCTGATGAGCAGTAGTCTCACGTTAGGTGTAAGCCCAGGAGCAAAAGCCAGGTCTCTAGCATGGAGCAACAAGCATTCTCTCCTCGAACCTCCAAGAGACCTGTACCACGTTGGTCTAAGAACTATGCCACCAGAGTGTGGACACTTAATAAATGACACTTTCAAAAACGAGTGGATAAAGAAGGAATGCACAATTCCAGGGAACATTTGATTCCCCACTCCCTTCCCCAGTTCCCGTTCGAGGGTTCCCCTGGTCTCTGATTGCTCAGTCACCCCTGTTTCCCTGGCTGCTTCCGTCAAGGAGGGATACCGGGTAGGTCTGTGGGTTGAGAGCCGACTTTTCACTTCAACTTGGGATCGAGAGGATGGCTCGTCATCTAGTTTTGTTCTGAAACTTTTCCATCGGATTTCAGTTTTGCTGTCTAATGGCCCTGTCTGCTTTTATAAGACAATTAAAAACTATGACTCTATCGCGGCTGACATTTCCCCAGAATTCACTGTATTAAAAAACAAAAACCGATTGTTCTAAAATGACAAAATACATAGCAAATAGACACCTCTGGTTTATTAAGCCTTGATTTCTAGCCAGAAGCACTGGTAGCAAATCTAGCTCCAGGCACATTTCTTAGATACCTGCGAATGCAGCACAGAGGGGTGGGACTGGACCTAGGTGACAAAGGATGTGGCATCACAGTAGCACATTCTTTCCAAAGTTTGGAGAGGAAGGCTCCTTCTGTCCTCATTAGCATATTGCAATGTTACCTGTGATTAAAATATGACATCAAAATAAATGACCAAGGTTCTACCAGCTAGTCCCCATCCCTGCCAGTCCGGATCACTACAGAGGTGGC
Organism: Echinops telfairi; assembly: GCF_000313985.2. NCBI lineage: Eukaryota > Metazoa > Chordata > Mammalia > Afrosoricida > Tenrecidae > Echinops > Echinops telfairi. The sequence continues at coordinate 36,148,479 of NW_022109491.1, forward strand.
CCTGTGACATGCTCCATCCTTTAGGCATCAGACTAAAAATACTTTTGCTTCAGGGTGAAGGTTTTGGCTTTGACATCATTTATCAGAATCGGGCTATAGCCCTCCTGCTCCTTATTACTTTCAGTGACACTCGGAACTCTTCCCCTCCAACTGAATCTGACAATTGCAGAGTAAAGAGAGTGAGAAGAACAAATGGGCTCCAAGCTTTCCTTCAAGCTCGGTTTGCCACACTTAATGTACCTTTAGCTCAGCCCTGGGCTACAGAGCACCTCTCAGGGGAGAGCAAATTGAAATGCTTCAGCAAAGGCGATGGAAGAGAATAGCTTCACCTTGCCTCTAAGTACAAAGCTGCTTTTCTTGTCCTTAGAGAGGAAGATGCTTTTGCAAAAACTAAATACGGTACAGGGAAAACAGTCACCAGTGGAGGAATTAGACAACCTGCAGGATCCCGCGCAAATGTCTGACAAGCATTTTGAGAAAGTTTGGTTCTATGGGGGGAAGGGGATCATAGGTGAGAGGGCTTATGGGCAAGATAATTTCTTTTTTGGGTGGAATGAGAGTGTGTGCATGATACAGAGCACTGGACAGTGATGAAGAGCTGTTGGAGGGATTTCCTTGAGCAGACAAGAGAAAAGGGCAGTCTACTTCCTAAGAGGAGGAGCTAAAGCACCGAGGTTCATTCTGAGGCGGAGGGGATGGATACATATGTCACGGCAGAAGAGTGGTGGCGGGGTGTGGGGGTGCTCTATTATTATGACTTTTAATCCTTTAATGAAGCAAGAAGGTGGGGTATCAGCTGAGACGAGACATGAGAAAGAAGGTATGAAATGGTTATCTAAGAGAACAGGAGTGCGACTGGACTTGGGAAAGATAACCAGCCGACCCAGAAGCTCTAAAGAGTCCCGAGTGGTCATGCTTGTACAGTGAAAGCAGTCATCCCAGTAACAGCAGCAGGAAAGTTCCTGCAGCTGTGTTTAGCTGAGCGCATGCAAAGAGTGAGTGAAGAGCTGAATGGAAGCAGATTTTGCCCAATGAGTGCAAAGAAGGAGGCAAGAGACAATGAAGGCAAAGTGAGTGCCCGAGAATGGTTATGATTGTGGAAATAAGGATCTGAGCTGGGTCAGCTAGGCTGTGAGCGGAGCAGGAGGATGAAGGACAGGGAAAGGATTAATGGACTGTAGATCACAGGGATCTAAAGGAATGTTGACACTGAGATGCTAAAGGGAAGTAAGAGATCTCAAGAAATTATCCTGCCCTCCTGGGTTCCAATATTAGTAAATGGAGGCACACGTTGTCAAGGATAGACAAACAGCCATGAGTGGTTCAAGGGCACATGAGAACTGACATCAGATGATACCAGGATAAAGAGAAAAACAAACTGTCCTTAGTAAAAGCAAAGGCTCGAGAAGGAAAGAGATAAAAGAGTAATCTAGGTATATGAAGGGGATCATAAAGCCTGGGGGAAAAGAGAATTAGAAGATAATAGTATTTTTTTCCAAAAACTTCATCAAATTCCCTTACATGTTCTCATTCTTCTATGAGAATATGGGAAAAAAGGAAGGCAAATATCAACCCATGACAAAGCATCCTGAAAACCAAATTTCTTGTTGCAGCCATAGCAATGCAGCGTGGTGGGACCTTTGTTCCACATTTAAAATGCATAGAATCAGACTGTGAATGTTGGAAAGTTCCTCCCTTCCTACTAACCCTATTTTACAAATGAGCAACTAAGACGCAAAGAGTAAGGAGAATTATCCAAAGACCACATGATTATAATGCAAAGATGTTGACTGACCAAACTAAAGGGAACATTGCTGTCTTTGTGGTGGGTTGAAACCAATGAAATTGACATTTTAAAGGTTAAAAAAAGAAACCCAAAAGGTTGAATATTGGAAATTTCATTTGATTCAAGTTAATATACTCCAGGAGTCTATCTACTGTGGTAGAATGTCAAGATGAGCTTAAAAAACTGAAAAACCCAAACCCACTGTATGGATTCCCACTCATAACAACTCTATAGGATGAAGTAGAACTGCCCCTGTGGGTTTATGAAACTACAAATCTTTATGAGAACAGTCAGCCTCATCTTTCATCGGAGGTGCAGCTGGTGGGTTCAAACTGCTGATCTTGTAGCCAATAGGCCAATGTGTAGTCCACTATGCCACCAGGGCCCCTTCATCAATGATTTTTAGTAAACAATTGTCCAGTTGTCATTCACTAACTCTCCAAATCTTATTAAGAAAATGTTTGCAAGTAGGAGTTGAATAGCAAAGAATCTCCCAATTGAAGTTTAACCTTTAATGAGGAAATTATAAAGACTCCAGAAACAAGGGTTTACAGCTTACATTTGGAGCTGTAACAGAGATTAGCGGTGGCCTCAAAACTAAATGCAGGTGACTTAGGGGAAGCATAATTGGATTATGTCTATAAATACAGTGCTTCTGCCTAAGGAACTGCATTGTGTCCATGAGTTATAAAAGGAAACACCAGAGAGTTCTCTCTGAGAAGGAGAGCTTCCTGGAGTTGTTTTTAGACTTGGAAGACTTGGGATGGAAGCCATCCCTCGGCAGAGTTCAATGGCACCATCCACGAAGTGCATGTCACCACTCCAAACTCCCTCCCTGTGCACTCACGACAGCTCCGAGCTTTTGGAGAGGGCAGAGAGACGTTCTCAAGCTTTCCCTCGTTAGTCAAGGGGGAAAGCAGCGACTGAAGAGAATGGGAGCATGAATACAATTTGAGTAGCAGTAACTGTAGATAAAAAAGCAAGTTGGAGCCGTGCCACAATGAAATCCCACCTAACAACCAGGAAAAGGTGAAAAAGATATTGCTGTGGTGAGGTGCCCTGTAGTCCCTTCCAACCCCTAGCCACCCTGTGCACAACAGAAGAAACACTGCCTGGTCCCGCACCATCCTCCCCGTGGTTCCTTTGCCCGAGCCCACTGTTGCAGCCACCGTGTCCATCCCTCTTGTTGACGGCCTTCCTCTTTTTCCCTGCCCCTCCAGACTAAGCAGACAACAAGAAGGAAATGACTGCCCACTTCAGCAGAGGTTGCTAGTGCCCACCTTACCCACAGCCAAGGAGATAAACACCACCAAATGTTAGGGAGGATGTAGCGTGACCAGACATCTTGTGCATTGCTGGTAGAATTATAGAGCAGCACAACCCCTTCAAATTAAAATTGTTTGATGGCTTTTTACAATATTAAACATACATCTATTACCCAGAAATGCCAATCCTCAATATGCATCTCAGAAAAACCAAAGGCAGTTCATACATGCCTCATTCACAATAGCCCCCAGTTGGAATAGCACAAAAAGTCCAGGCAAAGGAGGGAACAGAATGAGGAGGTGATACCAAAGGCTCAAGCAGAAAGCAAATGTTTTGAGAATGATGATGGCAACAAATGTACAAATGTGCTTGCCACAATGAATGCATGGATTGTGATAAGAGTTGTACAAGCCCCCAATAAAATGATTCAAAAAAACAAACAAACAGAGGAATGGGTTAAAAAAATGTGGTACAGTGACACAGGAAAATGCTATTCAGCAAAGGAAAAAAGAAACGCTATTCAACAAAGGAAAGAAGAAGAACGGCTGATAACTTACAATGGATGTCAGAGACATAATAATAAATATGGCATGACATGCTTTCTAGACCAGCATAAAATGACCAGTGATTACAGAAGTCAGATAAACAAATGGTTGCCTTGTGGGGAGGGAGTGACTGAAATAGAGAATGAGAGAACTTGTCGGGGTGATGGAACAGTTCGACCTTGATTGGGGTGCAACCTATACATATGCATACATTTGTGCAAATTCCTAGAATTGTACAATCTAAAACTTTGCCTTTATCTCAATGCCAATTTTATTCTATTGAAATTAAAAACTGCATCAGTAGACTCATATGATAAAGTTTCAGGGCAGCTGGGAAGATTCCTTCCTGCAGTTACTGATTTCAATGCAAGTGCTTGAGAAGTGTCCCATGCACAGGCTCCTGTGGTATCTGTTTTCCTCCACAGAATGATTCCCCCAATTCTCCTGCTGCCATTTCGCACAGGGATACATGGTGTGGCTAAAAGACGAAGGCTTTGATTCTCCTTCAAGTATAAAGAATTAACACATTTCTTTCTTTTAACAGAATCTGTAACCCAACTGTGGGTGTACCTCCTAAAGCAAAGTATCCTTTCTACCCAGCAGTAGAATTCTTTCTACCTCGGATTCCTTTCTTCCTATTTCTTCCCATGTACATACTGTAATCCCTTTGGGAAGAACTACTAGGTATGGATTGTACCCTAACACCGAAGTGGTTCTTATCAACTGTACATTGTTTTTTCCTTAAAAATTGAGCACATAAACAATTCATTATGGAAGGGTTAAAGCTTCAGTGTCATATAGTACATATTGGTTATTGCTAAGTGTGTTAGGAGGAAATGGAAAGAAGGGGAAATCACACAAGTTAAAATTTCAATGTTAATTTTGTGCCAAACACCTGAGGAAGTCCTTTGCACATGCAATCTCATCAAATCCTCAAAGCACCCCTGTGAAATAGATGTCAATGTTGCCCGGACCTTAAAGTGAGAAAACCAGGGTTATAAAAACCCATATGCTCAAAGTGCAGAGCTAGGAAAAGGTGGAGTCAGGATTTCATCCCAGGCCTGGATAATTCCATAGCCTCTACATTTGGACACCCATCCATTGACTATTTAACAAGTGTTTATCAGGCACTGTTCTAAGCTCTAAGGACATAACTGTGAATAACAACCTATTTCCTTTACTGTATGTTGGACCTAATAATCTATTGGGGGATGTGCTGGTTTTAAAATAAGTCCATGAAGTCTTTGATACTTCTCCTTTCAGAAAGCAGAGCTTAATGCTCCACTGGATTTACTAATTTATTGGTCAACAATTAGAAATAGTTTAGGAATGGAGGTATATACACTGTGGATGTGTATTAGCTCGGCAGGAAGCCAACTGCTATGTTGTGAGAACACTCAAAGCAGCCTGGAGGCGAGGCCACAGGTGGAGAAACTGCCAACAGCCACCCAAGTGTCCTTGAAATCCCACAAGCCTAGTTAACTCTTCAGGTGAAACTATAACCCTGGTTGTTACAACCTCATCAGGGAGACACCAGACAAATCACTCGTGATTTCTTGCTCTAGACAAACGAAATAACCAATAGTTGTTGTTTTCATGCTGCAAACATGATGTAAATTGCTATACAGATATTTAGTAAACATATAAACATATACTCATTATAAGCTAATGAACCAGGAAAAAAACCCCAAAAGATTGAAAGAAATGAAAAGTTGCTAGTGCTACGTGAGGTACAGTGGACAGGGAAGATATTGCTGAGGTTTTCATTTATCATTTGAAATGTAAATGATTAAAAAAAACCAGAGGCGCGCCGATGAGTTTGGTAACATGGAGGTAGCTGATGGCCTTGACAAGACGAGTTAGAATAGAGTGACAGAAACCAAGGCCCCTCATTTAGTGAAATGAAAATCAGATAGAAGGATACAGAAGCATCACATAAAGATGTGTTCCTGAAACCTAAGCTAAAATAGAGAGCAGAAACAGTGGGGGTGTTCATTGGGGAGATGAGACTTGGTCATGGCGTTGCCCATTGGTGCTCCTTGAAGATGGGAGATGGATGGAGGGGGGAGGAGGCAGTGAACGAGGGGAAATGTGTAATCTGGGGCTCAAATGGAGGGGCTAAGTGAGAGCGAGGCTTCCTGTATCACTGGGAAGAAAAGGGGCAGCTGACTCCCGAGGTGCTTTTGTGCAAAGCTCTGCTGATGGGAAGACGAGAAAATTCCAGAGTTAGGGTCTTCGTTATCCGAGAGAAATTCTCTTCACAGATGCCCACTCATTTTTAACTGCACACCTAAACGAAGGTAGCTTCCAAAATAACCCTGCGGTGTTCATTTGTATGTTGGTTTACAGTGTTGAGTCTTTCTCAAGATGGTCCCTGTCTCCCGTTTATCATCGTCCATGATCATGAACATTGCCAATATTCTCTCAATTCTTGTATATATTTTAATTTTTCAAGATGTAATCCTTTAAGTTGATTGTGTGTGTGAGTATACAGTGAGGCAGGGCTCTAACTCTTCTTTCTACATGGATACTAAGTTGTCTTGTTACTTTGATTGTTCATTTTCTGCCTGCTAATTTTAAGTATTGTCCACATTGAAGTCTCATAAAATCATGAGTCTGTCTCTAGGTTACCAGTTCTTTCCACGGATTGGTTGTTAAATTCCTGTTTAACAACCAATTGGTCTTGAAATCTACAAGGAGATTTCAAAAACGTCATGAAAAAATTGCGTTATATTTTCATTTTATATTTCCATGAATTTTTTGAAGTTTCCTGGTATACACCGTATTTTTCTTTTCTTTAGTTAAAAATGGAACACTCAGAAAATTCCATTCCTACGTATGTAGAGAATAATGAAAAATTATTAAGTGAACTCAGGTAGTCACCAGTCCTCAGGACAAAGAATATCCCAACCTGTCTGAGCTCCTTCCCCTCCAAACCTGAGATGTCCTTTCCAGGCGTACCTTCTCCCCTTCCTTTATTTGAAACCATCACGCAGGCCTTTGGGATAAGTATCTCCTTGCTTTTCTTTATAACTGACACATGTACACATATCCCTAAATAATAGAGTGACTTGTTACCTTACGTTTTAAATTATTAAGCACATTGTGATATTTGGCTTGGTTAGTCCTCTTGGTTTATTTTGAACATTTATTTTCTGGAACCCTAAACTAACATACTAAACTAGACTTCCATCTCTCAACCGACACACGTTTCTAAGAGAATCCCTGTGGAGCGCCTAACAGAACCTGGCACATTTTGATAGTTCACAATATTCTATTAGCATTTTGGTTGATAGTGCATTAAATGAACAAATTGTCTTTATTTTCTGTCAACTGGCATTAGTGTGGGGAAGAGATAGAAAGCTCAGCACTCATGTTTACATATTTTCTATTTATTCTATTTATGCTGCCGTTAACAACTGTAGGCAAAATGAACGCTAATGTTTAAAGCGGTTTCATTACTATAACGAAAAACAATGTCCATAAAATATGACCCACTAATGGTCCTTATTTTCAATTATCAGCAAATGGTAGAAGTATTAATATATCTTTGCTAATAACCAAATGCACTTCACTAACAACTAAAAGAGATGCATGCTTCTGACTAACCAAGGATGTGTAATAGGAAGTGGCATTCAATTTCCATTTTGATATGCACCCCTTAGAGCAAAATGCGTGTCTCAGCATACTGAACTGGACTTTCCCTCCTCAGTAGACACATTCCTAAGAGAGTCTCCTGTGGAGCTCCGAACAGCACCTGGCGTGTTTTCTGCCTGCTCTGGTGACCAGGTTGTTGAAGTATCAACAATGACCTGAGGGGCAAAGTCAGCATTTCCTTAGCTGTTCTTAGCATGGGGCAAGATCTGAAACAAACAAGAAACAAACAAACAAAACCCACACACATTACATAACTCCACTAGAATCTTTCTCACTGGGACGTTCACCCTAAACTCTAAATCAGATAAGAAAACATTAAAATTAATATCAGAAAGAAATATACGTAGTAAAGTCCAAATTACAAAGACCATGCATCCTATATATTTGTTCAGGGTTGCTTTTCAAAGCAAAGGTTATTTAGTCTTCCACTGATTCCACTTCCTGTTTGAATCTAAAATAACAATTATGCCAATCAAAAACAAATGTTATCCAAACCCTAGAGGATGCTGAGATGTTTAGGTTTACATGAGAATATACCACCAGCCAAATACAACTGGGCATATAGAATGGCCCCAAGGCTGAAATTTTCACAGAAGCAAACTACCACATTTTTCTCCTACTCAACAGCTCCTGGTTTTGAATCACTAACCTTTTGGTTAGCCACGAGTACTTAACTACTGCCATATCTGAGCTGTTTACTCCATTTATTTTAAAATTTATATTATAGTAATTGTATATTGAACATTCATTTTTGAATTTAGATAAAAATGCATGTCACTACATATGCATTTTGATTATCTGCTTTACTCGCCCCATCATATAATCTGGTCAGCATTCCCAGGAGACTACTACTTGAAGAACATTGAATGGTAGCCCCTCTGAGAAAGCCTTTTCATATGAATGCTTGAGAATTAAAGCAGACAGAAATTTAACTTACTCTGAATGTGTTCTATCCGTAAGTTAAGTACTTTAACAGTTATAATAATATGATAGGTTTTGACTTAGTTATCTCAGGCATTATCAAAATCCTAATGTTCTAGTTCCATTACTTATCTGGTATCATTATTATGGTGACTATTTTCCTTTGTTGCAGATATCTCCAATGTTATATCTCTTTTATAACTGTTCCTGAAATAAGTAGGGCCTAACATAGCAGTCTCAGGAATAAAGAAAAATATTCAAATGAAAGAAGTACACAGTTTCTTTCTAGTCAGCAGCAATTAATGGTCTACTCAGGTACCTTTGATCAATGAAACTAACTTTTCTGAGTATCAAATCTTAACTGACTACATTTCTAAACAGATTACATCACTATCTCAACTTGGCATTTTGACACAGAATTTGGTAGGCTTAGCAGAATGTTATACATGGATTCTCATGAATTTACTGTTGCTAGAAAGGATGGTGTATAGAAAAGAATACTAAAGACACTCTGAGTAAAGTTTATATGGGTTAAGTCTAAGCATGATGACAGCTCTTTCAGAGAAGACTACCATGCAAGTGAAAAGTTATGAGGATGGGGTCTTGGCTAGGTCTGAAAGCTGGGAAGAGCAATGGAGTCACAGTATAGTTCACATATCATACATGCTTACTTCAAACATTATCATTAAGTAACATACAGACTAGACCTTTCCATCAAATCCTAGACTTGCATATTTAACAGGCCCCTCAACATCATTCACATCATTTGTCTAATGGACCACTTCAACTTAAACCTGGACCTGGACTCCTGATCTTCCCTCCAAAATGAGTCCTGCCCACAGCTGTCACCACTTCCTCCTTCAGTTTCACATGCCAAGAACCTGGGTGTAATCATTGGTCTTTCCTTTCTTGCACACCAACACCCAGCGCTTCAGGAATTCCTTTTGATTTTATCTTCATAAACTATGCAGATTCTAATTGCTACTGACTTCTTCCACTGTCACCACCTGCTCTGCGGCTCTGTCCGCCGCTCTCCCTCGAATCAAGCAGTGCAAAAGACTCGAAACAAGGCTCTTAGTTTCTCTTCTTGCTCAGAGTCCCTTCTCAGCAAAGCTATCGGAATCAATTAAACAAACAACAACACATGCCAAATTTTGACTCAAAACCTGCATTGGCCTCATAAGTCCTGACCATGGCCTTTAAGGCCTTCTGTGATCTGTGCCTACGTTCCTTTTCTCTCGCTAACATCATCTCCTACTACTCTCCCCCTTTGCTCAATTTATTCCATCCATGCTTTTTATTCCTGACAGGTGCAGTCCCATTTTTCCTAGAACAGCATTCCCCAATAATCTACATTTCCTCTCCAGCCATCTCTTTTAAATATTTCTCAAAGCTGATCTTGTTAATGATGTGCATCCTGACCATCCTATTTCATACTGAAACTCCTCCTCCTCCTCCCCCACTCTAAACCAAATATTACTTACCCTGTCTTATTTCATCACCTTTGTCGTCTCCCAGTATTCTCTGAGACTCCATAAATCATACCATTATTCTGATGTGATACACCAAGCCATGACAGTCTCTTTGGTTTTAAGATGCATCCATATTTTAAGGATATGCAAATATAAACGCATGTACCCGAGAATCAGTGACATACGGGTGGCAGGCAGTACTTTATTTCAGAGTGGTTTGCTTTAGTGCTTAGAGAAGCTTGACAGTGGGTTTGACAGGAGGGAAGCCATTGGGAACTATGACTTCTGCCTCTCATTCTCATTCATTCATTAAACCAGTTTTTCCAGGAATTTATTTTGTGCTAGACATTGCATACAGTAATAGAGAAGAGATAGCTTTTGCTCTCAAGAGTAATTGTCAGTCTGAGTAGGAAGCCTGCGATAAATCAGATATGAAATTACAGTGTAGTAACTGCTGTGATGATTACAGGATTTCAGAGGAGGACCCCCAAGCACCACTGTCAAATATTTCCAGAGCTAAAGAGAGAGTGAGTATGATTGTCTACTTGTTCCTCTTCTTAGTGAAAATTGGGGGTGGGGTGGGGTGCAATCAAAGTACAATGTCAGAGGCACTAAATAACATGTCCTACTAAAGTATGTTTGCAAGTATGTAGGTATGCATCTATCTGTGTACACCCTCCCCAATCACCTATCAATCGATCGTCTGTCTACCATGTTTCCAAGTTTATATAGTTATTTGTTTCTACCACTGTCTAGTATGAACTCAGGTACCAGGTTCTTGTCCCCTGTTTGCAGCACTATATGATATTCTGAGCTTTTATTTCATCCATTCTTTGCAAGGGCCTAAGGAATGCTGAAAGTCTGTCTTGATCAACACCTTGGATTTTACTATTGCCTAAAACACTCTCCAGCAGCTTGACTTGGTCCTCAGAAAACGGATCACTTTTGTTTGCTCCTCCTAGGATGTTATCGAACAAAACATAAAAACAATGCCTAGCCCATTACCATCTAGTTTATTCCTACGTACAGTGATCCTAGCGGACAGGGTAGAACTGTCCCATACGGTTTCCAAGGCTGTAACTCTTCTTTATGGAAACAAACTGCCACAACTCTCGCCCCTGGAGTGGACGGTCAGTGAACAGGCAAATGCTTAGCCACTGTGCTGCCAAGACTACTGGAACAGGTCTGTTGTTAGGTGCTGCTGGGTCTGATCCAACTCACAGTGATCCTGTTTCAACAGAACAAACCACTGCCTGGCCCGGCGCTATCCTGACAATGGTTTTTTATGTTTCAATTTATTGCTGTAGCCACTGTGTCAATCCATCTCTCTGAGGATTTTCCTCTGTTTGTCACTGCCCTGCTACTTTACCAAGCCCGATCTCCTGTTCCATGGGTGGTTTCTCCTGATCACATGCCCAGAGACGGTGAGATGACGTCTCACCACCCACCCTTTGGAGATCATTCTGTTCTTCTTGATGACTGCTGTCACGGGCACTGATGGTAGATCCACGCGAGATCACTGACTCTTTTCTCCGTTCATCATGATGTTACCGACTGGGTCAGTTGCGAGGATTTCTGTTTTCTTTACGTTGTGTTGTGATTCACATGGAAGGCTGAACTCCTTGATTTTCATTAGTAAGTGCTTCAAGTCATCAGGCTCAAAAAAATAAGACGCCCTAAGTCAAGCCCACATTAATTAACTTCGGCACTTGACTTAAAATTGTCAAAACAGTATTATAAGTCTTCTAAGAAAAGCTAGAAATATTCTGATAGTTGGGTTTCCTTTAATACTGTGCTCGCAAAGACTCTAAAGGGTAAAGCTGCTTTCATGTCCCCATTAATAGAGTTAATCATGCTAAGAATATTCCATCTGTAAAAATTCTTCCAACTATCCTAATTGCCATTCTGTTCATGAATCAAATTATTTTAACATAGGAGTTTGACAAGAAATGAGGATATATCAATCAACTACAATTCTACAATGAGACCATAATTTAAATTCCATGGGAAGATAAAAAATAAAGTTAACCAGCAGATGCCAGCCTCCTCTGAGTAATCAACAATGACACAGCTAACCATAGACATTTCAGAAGAGGCCAAAAAAAAAAATAAAGCAAAGCAAAGAGAGATTTTCACTGGTTTAAACTTGAATTCAACAAACTCTTCCTGATGCTCTGGCTTTATTTGAACAGACTGATGTAGATGTTTGCTAAATTGCTTGCTTTGGGGCAACCACCACTGACACACAAAATTGGGGATGGGAGAGTCGCTTCTGATAAAAAGGGAGGTGGAACATAAATTCCGTTCAGATGTGTGTTTATGATACCATCCAACCAGCAATGTTAAGCATATACTGGAAATAGGGCTTTCAAGCTCAGGGTAGAAGAGGTTAGAAGTGGAGTCATAGATCTGGTGACAAGCATTGTAGAGATCAAGGTGAGACCCCTGGGAGAGGATCAATTCATGTAGGGAGAAAATAACCTGTGGACAAAAGGAAAGAAAACTCCCTTCAAAGAGAATGAAGAAACCCAAGAGGTTTCTGGTGGGGGGGAGTTTAGAAGAGCACGAGGAAAGATCTTGAGAGGTCAGGTAGACTGAGGACTAAATGGACTGCATTAGGCTGTTAGGTTATTTTTCCTGTTAGTAAGAACTTTGCCTGGTATGAGATCACAAGTGAAGGTCTATAAAGAAAAGGTCTTGCCCCAGATTGAGGGGAACATGGAGCAAATACTTGCATTCCTAGATGCTTAGTGGGAAAGGCAAGTGGTGATAATACTTGCTAGGAAGGGTGGGCTGAGGAAAAGAGCCCAAAAAAGATATACCTAAAATGTAGGGCTTAACTAGAGAAGCTAAGTCCTAGATCGGGTGAGAAAATGTGAAATTAAAGGTATGAGATTTGCACTGGGCATGAAGATGGCTCTAGATGAGACTTGGGGTGAAAGGAGGAGGCAGAGAAAAGTATGGCAGTGACAGATGGAGCTCTCAGAGAAGTGGGAGGCAGGCTGACGGACAACAACTGAAGGAGGAGACTACAGGACACAGAGCCTCCCAATCGTTTTGGATTCCACAGGCCTCCACCGAAGCTCCCGATTCTTTATGAAGGGATCAAGCAACAGATTGACCAAATACATACCAAAATGGAAAAAATGCAATTTATTTTCCAATTAAGACGTTTTCCTTATTTTAATATCTTATCTCCTCTGTAGTCATTTCAGTAAGTCTTCATATTATGTTAAAATCAAAGCAAACCCACTATCATAGAATCAATTCTGATGCACAGCAACCTTGTAGTCACTGACAAGTGACAGTGAGTTAGGAATTTTAATGTTACAGTTTCAAAATGGTTATAAAATATGCTAACTCAACTGGAAGAATCACAGTCTGTTTTTACAAGTTTTCAAATGTATCACATCCTTGTTCACTCACTCCATTTGCCTGTGAGTGTATCTTCTTGGAAAATCATGCAGTCTCTTAGTACAGATAAAATATTCTCTCCAATTATGGGAATGATTGAGAGCTTTCATTTTATACAGATTTTCTCTGAAGCGAGAATGATTAAGATGACCATATCCAGAGAAAAGGAGAAATTAAGGAATCCAAGGAGCAGAAAAGTATTTGAAAAATAAAAGTTTCCTGCCAGTAAGTTAAAAAATGTCGACAGACTGAGCCTTGGTTAATAAAGTTGGTGAGGACGTAGGGAAATTGGAATCCTTATCCTTTGCTGGTGGACAGGCAAAATGGTAAAGCTTCTGTGGACCAGTATGGTGATTCTTCCAAAACCTACAGACCACAACTGCCATACAACTCAACAATTCCAATTTCAGCTACATGCGAAAACTTGAAAGTAGAGACTCATAAAGAAACATATTCCTCAATGTTCTCCTGCAGCACTTTTCATAACAGTCACAAAGTGGAAGCAGCCTGAATGTCGATGGACAGATCAACAGATAAACAAAATATGGTATGTCCACCATGGAGGACGCTTCAGTCAGTAGGAACAAGAAGTCTTGATACATGGTACAGCGTCAAGACATTATGTTGAGTGAAACAAGCCCATTACAAAAGCACAAATACTTACAACCTCACACATATGAAAAGGCAAATGTAGAGAAAACAAAGTATAATGGTAGTTCGTAGAGGCAACAGGGGGAGGGGAAAGAAGAAAATAAAACAACCTTAAAACTTTTGCTTAATTCAATCAGATGCTGTCACTTTTAAGATTATGCTCAGTATGGCGAAAGAGTTCATTTTAACATAAAATAGCATGTTTGTGGATGATGGTGCCTGTGAGGACTCATTTTTGTGTGTCTAATTGGCTAGACTACGCTTGTGACATTGCTAGAAGAATGAACCAAGCTGTCTCGGAAGCCGGACAACCAGAATGCTCCTTCAAAGACTTCACTGCCTATCCTGTGGAGGTGTTATCGAGAGGGGCCAGGCCCTGCTGTGGCCTCACGCTTGGTACAGGAGGTCCGTGAAAAAGAGGGCCACCATGGAGACACAGCGGCTGTAATAAGAACCTCACCAATTGTGAGGATAAGGCAGGGTCCCCGGGGTTCTCTGTGAGTCAGACCATCTCTCCAACGCCTAACAACACTTGACTTAACTCTCACCATGGAGTCCATACTGACTCAGTGCCACCTCTGTGAGTGTCCGAGACTGTAACTCTTTATGGAGTAGAAAGCCCAGGCTCTTTCCCGAGGAGCTGCGGGTGACTTTGAACCATCAGCCATGCGGATCACAGCCCAACACAACCGCTACCACCAGGGCTCCTACTGTGGCCATAAAACGGCTCATTTTACAGATCAGTGAAATAAGGCATCGAGAAGCAGAATCAATTGCCGACTTCCAGAAAGACAGGTATTGATCCTGCCCCACTTTCTTGTTTCTTCTAAATGTTCCTCCGTCTTGTCTCCCTCCACATCGGGCCTCCGCAGAAACTGCAGCGCAGTTCTACCTCTGGCTCTTTGCATGTGCTGTACCATCTACCCAAAATGCCCATTTCCTAAACTCTTTTTCTTCTCTCTCCTCCTCCTCCTCTTCCTCCTTTAAACCTCTGCTCTTTACTTCTATTCCACTACAGTTTTCACCTTTGCTAACCATTTCCTATGTTCATCTCTTATTAAATATTTGAGGCAACCTTAGTCCACGCAGGTATCATTTTGGCTTTATCTGCAGCCAAGTTTGCTTTTCTTGGGGACAGATTGCTACCAAGCTGCTCTTCCTTGAGGGATACACACCATATGCCTTCAAAATTCAAAGTGAAAGACTGAGCTTTCAATGGAATGCCTATTTATACTCGTTAACAAACTCACTCAACTTCCAACTCTTCTAAAGTTTTCATTAAGCGATCTTCTTTCCTGTTATTCCTAAAATATGGTTTAGGATATTTTCAGGTATTATTATTTGACTTCCAGAGCATCTTAAGCTAGAGCTACCATAGCCTAAGAAGGACTCATCACATTTAGCAGATATTGCTGATGCCACTGCTGGTGCCCTCTTTCCCAGGGGGGTGGGGTGGGGTGGGAGGGTAAAATAACTGTCTTCCAAGTTCTTGCTGCGTTTCTGGGAGAGACCTCTGGGAAATAAGACCTCTCTTCTCCTCAAATTGCCGCACATTGTACAAAGTCACACCTAAGAGCATGTGGACTGGCGGCAGTCAAAAACTGCCCCAGACAGATGGAAAGTATTCACCACACAGTATAAGATGAAACAGCCATTAACTGCCCCAAAGCAAAGATGACAAGACCTAGTGGGGCAGAGGAACTAGAAGAATGTGAATCGCAAGGTAGAAAGGAGAGAATGCTGATGTATTGCTGGGCTTGCGGCCAACATCATGGGACAAACTGTATATAAATTATTGAATGGGAATCTTAGTTGATGTGCAAACTTTCCCATAAAAAATAATAAAATGTTTGAAAAAATTATCCCAGAAATAATGTCAATGAAATTCAATATGGCATTTACCCCAAATCCCAACCACGTGGGTTTGCCAACGGAGGGTGAACTACGTCAGGAAGGGTGGGGTCTTTGCACATTCAGAAGGCCAATCAAGTCACAAGCATCAGCTCGAGGACATCGAGGGGAGAACTGACAAAGAACTTAGCTTGGGGACTCGCTCCCTGGTGTAGCTTCCACCCCCACTGCCAAATAGATTTCCCAGGACAGCTATTGGGATCCACAGCCTAAGGAAAGAAAAACAAACTGCACCCCTGAAACTTCTACTGGCTCTGTGCTTGTGTTTGAAATTCCTGTAACCAACTGGCTTGATTCAAGGATTTGAGAACGGATGTTCAAATACAGAGGTGCAGAGGTGTACCATGCTTATGAAACCATGGCTTAGAATATAAATGGCATACACATTAGCTAAATTTGTTTCCTAGTCACAGACCAAATAGTGCAAAATGGTACCCAAACTGAGGGTGAATGTTTGTTTCTTTTTAGATCTCTCTCTCTAATTGTGGCAAGTTATAAGGGGCCTTCAAAAG
>NW_022109491.1:36165900-36166936 GCF_000313985.2 Echinops telfairi
TTTTTTCCCATAAACTTTTTGAAGCCCTCTCATATATATAACAGAGATAGGAATTATTTCATCATAGCCTACAATGATTACCACTATTTCCAAAAGTTTCTATCACCCTTAACAGTGGCTTAATGCCCCACCAAGATTGTTTCCCTCTTCCCCTCCCTCACACCACGAGTCATTAATTTTGTCTCTATTTACCTATTCTAGGTATTCCACATAAATGAGGTCATACGAGATTTGTCCTATAGTGACCACTGTGTCACCCAGCATAATGTTTCCAAGGTTTATCTGTATTGTGGCAGTTTCAGATCTTCATTTCTCTCTATGACTGTATCATACCACTGTCCACTGCACACCTGTCATGTGACTGTGCTGCCAGCATCCATGTCCTGAACGCCATCAGAGATGCTACCAGGGTGCAGAGGTGTCAGCGGAGCCTCTAGATGAAAACACAGTAGGAGCGAGGACCTAGGGATCTACTTCTGAAAAACTTACTACTGAAAACTTCATAAACAGCAACAGTCCATTGTGTGACAGTGTCCGAAAATGAGCCCCTCAGGTTGGAATGTGCTCAAAATATGCTAGGGAAGAGCTGCCTCTCCAAAGCAGATTGGATTTTTTGTTTTATTTATTAAAAGATCATTTTATTAGGTGTTTTTACAGCTCTTATAACAATCCATACATCAATTGTATCAAGGATATTTGTACATATGTTGCCATCATTATTTTCTAAAAATTTACTTTCTATTGAGCCCTTAGTATCAGCTCCTCTTTTTCCCTCTCTCCCCACCCCCATCCTCCTAGTAGATTGGACTTTAATGTATGGGTCAATTAAACCTTTCAGGACCTTCATTTGCTAATGTAGAACAATTCAAAATGAAAAGAAACATCTGTAGAAATCCATTAATAACTAGAATGTGGAATGCATGAAGAATGGTTATAAGTGAACTGGAAACCATCAAAAATTAAATGGTTCACCTAAAGATCAATGTCTAGACACGAGTGAACTGAAGTGCACTGGCATTGGCCATTTTGAACTGAG
>NW_022109491.1:36167540-36180746 GCF_000313985.2 Echinops telfairi
GAAGGATGTGATAACTGATACGCACAGATCTTGGCTGAAAGCAGAGAATTCCAGAAAAAGGTTTATCTGTACTTTATTGACTATGCAAGATCCAGCTGTATGGATCATAAAAAATTATGGATAACATTGCAAGGAATGAGAATTCCAGAACATGGAATTGTCCTCAGATAGAACTTGTCCATTGACCTACTAAGGTCCAATAGAACAAGGGGGTTTAAAATCAGGAACGCTGTGTTTCTGGGCTGTATCCTTTCACCATACTTATTCAATCTCTATGTGAGTGAATCATCGGAGAAGCTAAACTCAATGAAGCAGTATGAGGGTTGAGAAAGACTCATTAGCAACTTGTGATATGCAGATCATACCATGATGCTTACAGAAACGAAGAGGACTTGAAGAATTTTCTGATGAACACTAAAGATTACTGCCTTCAATATGGACTACACGTGAAATGAAAGAACCCAAACCTTCACAATTAAACCAATAAGTAATATCATGGTACATGAAGAAAATATTGAGGTTGTCAAAGATTTCATCTTACATGGCTCCACAATCAATGCATGGAAGCAGCAGTCAAGAAATCAAATGATACATTGTCCTGGGGAAATCGTCTGCAAAGGACCTTAAACACCACTTTGAGGGCTCAGGAGCACCAGATCCAAGCCATGGGAAGGGATTTTCATTCACCTTGTGTGCATGTGAAAGTCAGCTGGACAGTCACTTCTAAGGAAGAGTGCAGGAGAACTGATGACTTGGAGTTGCATGACAGAGAAGACTACTGACTATAGCGTGGACTGCCTGGTGGCTCAGAGGTTACGTCTTCGGCTGTGATCACAAGGGCAGCCGTTGAAACCACCGCTGTTTCCAAGGGAGACATGGGCCTTTCTACTCCTGTAAAGAGTTACAGTCTCCGAAACTCACAGGGGTGGGTCTACCCTATCCTATGGAGTCACTAGGAGTTGGTGTCGGCTTGATGGCAGTGACTTTGGTTTGGCCGAAACAATGGACACATCCATTGTAGAGAACGTACAGGGAGAAAACTTCTTACCAGGGAGACTAACGAGACTTCAGCCGCGGTGCTTTCAACCTGCTGTTAGGAGAGACTAGTTCCTGGAGAAAAGCGTCGTGCATGGTAACGTTGAAGCAAACCACGAGGAAGACCCTCAGTCCAACGGACAAGCACAGCGGAGGCCAGAGGGAGCGAAGCACAGCAAGGATTGTGAGAGGCAGGACCAGGCAGGGTTTGCCCTGTTGGACATGGGGTCACTATGAATCGGAACAAACCTGATTGTCCCTAACAATGATCTACCATCATATAGATGGATATAATGTTTTGTTTATATATCTTTCTGATCATGAACCTTTAGGCTGCTTCCACCTCTCAGATTTTACAGATCCTACTGCAAGGAATGCTGCCATCAAGCCAATTCTGAATCACAGCAAGTCTGTGCAACAGAGCTGATCTGTTCCTTTGGGTTTCTACGACGGCGGATCTTTAACTGAACAGGCAGCCTCATGTCTCCCCTGTGGAACAGCTGGTGGGTTTGAACTGCCAACGTATGGTTAGCAGTCCAGTGCTTACGTATCTCATTGTGCCCCTTTTTCAGTTCTTTTGGGTGTATTCCAGGGATTATATTGCTGAATTATATGTGAGTGCTTCCAATATCTTTCAATTCCATCTTTCCACAAACATTTCAAAGCTACTTCATATGGTAATTCCACATGTCTCTCACTGGAAAATCACCAGTGACAAACAAATAAGCAAAATCAAATTGTTACCAGGTTAGCATTCTACCACCAGTGCATGTACTTGCTAACGTCTGGTCTGTTTTTCATTTTCTTGATCATAGCTGTCTTGGGGATTGTGAAGTGATTTTTGTGGTTTTGATGTATGCGTTTTCTTAATGACTAATGATGTTGATCATTCTTTCATGAGATGGTTGGCCTGTCATATTTCTTCTTTGGTGAAATGTCTATTCAACTCACTTGCCCATTTTTAAATTGGTTTTTTTATCTTTATTTTGAAGGGAGGCGTGGGAAGAAGAAGCAAGGAGAAAGAAACCTATTCTCGGGCCTGAGGGAGTGGGAGGACAGACGAGTCAGGTGGGAACATTCCCTAATGGGAGGATGGGCTCTAAAATAAGCCACCTTTAAAAAGTTCTATGTTGTATAGCCTGATCGTGGATGGAAGAGAGGAAAGGGAAAGAGTGTTTGAGGAAATAAACCTCTAATTCAGAGTCAAGCTCAGGAGGATGAAGGCGAAGAATAAAATGGAAACAAAATTAATCTGTCTAAATATTTGATTAACATGCCTCCAAATTACACAGGTAAAGGGGCGAGCATGGGAATGTTTGTCCATAGTCAAGAATTCCACCTCCTGTCTCTGAGCATGGCCGTGAGCATGACTACAACTTCTTGGCTCCTTGGTTTTCTCAGTTCCTTGTTCCTTACACACTTACATGGCAGTCTCTCCAGCGTTGCAGCAGCACGTTATGATAGGTTGGCTCACTTAAAAACCCTGGTGGTGCAGTGGTTGAAGCACCCCACTCCTAACAGAAAGGTCAGCGATCGAAACCCACTGGTGACGATCCAGAAAACAGTGTGGCAGTCTGATTCTGTAAAGATCTCAGCCTTGGACAGCCCGTGGGGTGGTTCTACTCTGTCCTACAGGGTTGGCATGATTCGGAATCAACTTCATGATAACAGACACTGTCTCAATGATTGTAGACATATCATCAGGAAAGATGAATCCCTGGGAAAAAAATGAGCACCACATTTGGTAAAGTGGAAGGTCAGTGAAAACACAAGAAGGTCACAATGACAGCGACCGATGCAATAGCACCCACTAAGGACTGAAACACCCCAGCAATCACGAAGGTGGCACAGCCACCGGCCAGCAGTCTGCTCTATCTTAAGGTCACCATGAAGCACAATCAACTTGTCCGCTACCACCACCACCACCATCCAGGCTCTAGGCTGGGGCATCGCTGCAGCCATCAACAACCGTCCTGGAGGCCTGAAGGACAAAGCACTGCCAACTCTGGCCAAGGGATTTCTTTCACTTTCCTCTCGCCTGTCCACTCCAAGAGACGCCACAGCGAGGCGCTTGTTATTCTTCCAGTTTCTAGGATTTTAAGCTATCTCTCCTCTGCTGGCAGTGTCTCACCTCCCACCCCCTCTCCCCTACACACACCATAGAAACAAATGACAAAACCGTTGCCCTGAAGTTAAGTTCTGAGTCATAACAACTCCGTGGGATACAGTCGAACAGCTCCTTGGGTTTACAAAAGAAAACTGCCGTGTCTTTCTGCGTGAGTGGCGGGTGGGTCCCGGTGACCTTTGGGTGAGCAATAAACAGTGCTCCTTCATAGGGAACAAATCTGCTCAATTCTCTTTAGTGTCATAAATCAATATTTTGATTCCTTCCAAACCTATTTGATCATTCAACCAAATGCCCTACTCCCCAATTTTCATCAAGTTTCACAAAAGCATAGCTTTCACTAAGCACATCTCAATCTTTATCACCCCACCCCCCCACCCCACCCCATGCCATGATACTCCTCCGACAAAATCAGTGGTCCTCATCTTCCCGCCTTCTCGGCAGCACTGGGAATGAGTGGGCTGCATTCCTTGGTTTCCGTGACTTTTCTTCTCCTATTCTGACTCCTCCCTCACAGACATGGATTTTCCGGCCCCTACATATCTACCTTCCCCCTTCTTACACTATAGTAGAAGCCAATACTCAGATTCAATCTCTCAGCTTTATTCTCTTTGTACTGCCTCATGCTCAGTCACTGTCTTCTGACACGTGTAAATTACTTAAAACCTTAGATTACATGATCACCTTTAGAAGTCTCAGGCCTAGACTACAAGTTCCCGGCTCCTTGGACAGATTCTTACCCTACCCCCAGCCCAGCCTTACCACTTCTGTACATAAGCAACTTACAATTGCTAGATCTTGTGTCTCTTTGCCTGAACACTTCTCTCTGACCATGGAATCTCTCTGTCCATCTGCAATGGCTAGGGTAGACATGACTTTGACTGCGAGTAGCCAGGCATTCAGATGGTGGTTAGCAGGCCCATGCAACTCACCAATCCTTTTAAAAAGTATAGTTTCAAACATAGCTCTGGGGCCTAAATCCACTAAAACTACTCTATTATAATCAACTTGCCAAGACTTGATTTATTTTTTATGCCTATTGGCCTATGATAAAGGAGAGGATGCCTCCTTATAAACAGTACTTGGTTGGTAGGTCACAGATATAAAACCTCACTCTGTGATGTCTCCACAGCTTCATTTAAGCTCCTGGTCTAGAATGCATCCTCCCCATGTCTTTGGAAGGCTTTGTCATCTTTGAGGTCTTAGTTCAAATAAAAGCCTCCTTTAATTGGCATCTTCTACCTCTACTCCCTAGAGAATGTTTCTAACATCAACATCTCAGAACTCCTATTACACAGTTCCTTTTACTTATACCACTCTCTCTATTCCTGCAAGAGGCACAGTCTTTGAAACTCACCTACCCTGACCTGTGAGATCGCTTTAAGTCCAAATCGACTAGATGGCAGCGAGATCTGTTATTATTATTATCTCCTTTATAGACCTTAAGCACGTTGAGGGACAGGATTGTGGGTGATGATTATTTTCATCACAGGATCACAGATGGAAGAATAAACAAGTGAGTTAGCGATTTATGAAGAAGATATTTCTGACAGCTTTATATTAGGAAGAGAAACAAATGCAGATGTGTTGAGGTTTTGAAAGATCCATTCCAAGAAACATTCTTTCATTAAAAAGAATTGGAAGCAGAATGTCACAGAATATAAGATTTCATAGTTAAGGGGTGAAAGAAATTTGGTAATCATAGTAAACAAACCATGATTCTGGCTTGTGTGGTAACAACACGGCGTGGTTTAAGAAGTCACAATAATCCTATTAAAGATCCATGAGTCAAATACCTTTCAAGAGTTCTACTTTTAGTCATTATAATTACATGCCTACAAACAATATAAGGAATTATTTCACACAAGTGTATGTTGAAGAATTGCCACACTATTTTAAGTGGGACAGTAACGTCTCATGCAGAAACATCTCCAAATATATGTCCAATTAATTTTCAAGAAAGCAAGTGGAGACAATCCTTTTGAGATAACAAACCACAAAGAAAAATATTTGAATAGAAGCCTGGAGAATATATTACTACTTCAGAGACAGAAGGACATCACACCTTCCAACAGGATTATTTCCAGAAAGGAGATTATGCCAGAGATCCATAGGCTACAGGAGATACAATTAAACTCAGATCAAGTGGAAGTTAGCAATGCAAATCCTTCTAGAATTCAAGCAGGGCTTGATTTAGCAATCATACATAATGACTAGCAGAAAAATAATAGATAACTTAGACCATGCTCATTTAGAGAAAAGGAAACAAGTAAAGTTTATTCTTCTGCACCTGTGGAGTATCTGGAAAACCTGAGATTTAGGGACTGTGATGGTGTCTCATCCATTTCTCACACCATGAGGATGCTATCTGTGTTCAGAGGCAGAAGGGTACATTTGTCAAATCAACAGCGCTCAGTCTCTCTCTCCCTTCTCATGCTTTCTTTAGTGCTACCTTCACCCGTTCATTCAACAGTGATTTGAGCATGAATCCTGCTGTAGATATTGGGCTACATTTCTGGGGACAGGTGCTATATAATCCTGTTCTATGAATCTCACCATATGGTAGTAGAGCATAATACAAGTTAACAGGCACATAAATGTTGCAAAATGAAACTTTTATTAAGAGCCCCAGTGTGTGCTGTTAGAAAATACCTTGTGAGTCATTGACCTTCCTATATGCAATGGCATCCTAGGATCTTTAGAAGCAAGTGCCAGAGAAAACAAAAGACAAGAAGGTTAATGGACATAGCAAGGGGATGGGTACAGATTGTTATAGCAATCTTCATAAACAGAAAAGACAGTGGGGACAGTGTTAAAGGAAAGAAAGAATATTTGAATGAAGACATGAACAGTTTACTTAAGGCAAAATATCACTGGTGAAAAGTATGTAACCAGATGAAAAAAGATAGGAGGCTTGGTCAGAGAGTCGGACATGCATGGCTGTGATGGTGAAGGCAGTCACCGTAGAATCAGAGGTATAAACCCAGGAAGATGTGATTGAGGGACTGTGTTAGGCTGGGTTCACTACAGAAGTAAAACAAGTGATACGTACTTACATATGTATATATAGACAGAAATTCATATAAAGTAAATGGCTCACACAGTTATAGAAGCAGTCAATTCCAAATTGGCTAAGTAGCAAGTGTGTGGGCCAGAGATTAGAATGGAGACTTCAGAGTCACATAGTTGTTGGGGCTGATGAACCCAAGATCAGCAGGATGGTGACAAGCTAGTGACTGTAGACAAATGAATCCGAGGCTGGCCAGTCAGATGGCAGGTCACTGAAGACTCCCAGGGTAGGTAGGCAACATGGCAGGCCATTGACTCAAGTCCACAGGTGGAGGTGTTGACATGTCAGATTCAGGATCTAGATCCAGCAAGAAGAAAACAAGATTTTCCGGTGTCTGCTTATATAGGAACCAGGCCACACCCCAGAAGAAGTCTCTTTCAGTTGCACCAGAGCAGTGACCTGAGTAAGGAGTTATACTCCACTCCAACCATACAACTGCTTGGTGCTCCCAGCAGATCCCAACACGGAGTTGATTGTACTATGTTAGGTCATAATGTGAGAGAGTTGCCAAACCATTGAGAATCCTGGCCCAGCCAAGCTGACATAAAGCCCAACTGTAATGGGTAGAATGGACAAAAAGTTCATGGGAAATGAGAAAATCAAGGAACTAAGAGGCAAGAGAAGGACATTAGACATTTCCCATTTCGCTGGTTTTGAAGAAGTTTGCTGAAGGAAATATTTGCCAAAAGTTGTATTCCCTTTTCCATAAGGCAACAGCCTCCAACTATGACATGTGTTTCTTTTTCCCTCTGAATAATACAGTGTCAACAAAGGACATCTCATGACCTTGGCATATGATTTTCCTTTCTACCAGGTCTTCTTCTTTCCGAATCCATATTTGAATCACTTTTCTACCTAGATAATAACTCTCCCATTCTCACTCCACACACTCCCGATAACTTAGCTCTGTCCTTCTACAAATACTCACTTATCAATAATCCAAACTACTGCCATTGAGCAATTTTTTATTCATAGTGACCCTAAAGCACAGAGTAGAACTACCCCTGTTGGTTTCTCAAATTGTAAATCTTTATAGGAGTAGAACGTCTAATCTTTCTTCCAACAGGCAGCTGGTGGTTTGGAACTACTGGCCTTGAAGTAAGTACCTCAAAGTTTAATTCGCAACACCACTGGGTTATAACATTAACAGGAGATCCAAAATTAAACCCTGCATATACATTTTCCAAGATAAATATGTCACCTGGCCACATAAGAGAAATCAGTGTTAAAGGAAAGAGAAGCAAGAGTGAGTTTTATGTTTAGTCTTGCTGCATACTTATCAAATTTCAAAGCTGTTCTACATATATCATCTCACCCCTCCTAAGTATAAACTCTAATAATAATAACAAACTAACTCCAATGCATCAAATTTTCTCCAGTTTTACTTATTCAATGTTCAACATTCACATGCATGTGAGGTGATTGAAAATACCCTGGCCGAGGGCAGGTGCATCCTTGTTTCTAAGTCCACTGATCTATGACACCATTATTTGAAAGGCGTGAAAGTGTCAACCAACATACAGAAAACAATTAAAAGTGGCAACCCCAAAAATTATATGAAGTGCTTATAAATCCAAATACCCACACTCTTTGAAAGAAAACACACCCTACACTGGAAGCACTTATCAATGAAGGTCTACTAGAAATCGACACCCAGAATTAACAGCTGCAATTGCCTGAAACTACAAAAGCCCTCTAACAGAAAATCAATGCTCCCTTACTACACTAAACCCAGACCGTGTGAAATGATACGCAGAGGCACAGCACAGCACACTTGTGAGGAGAGGGTAGTGTAATGCTCCACAATGTCCTTGAGAGTCAGCAGTTTTCCTGGGAGTGTAGGGACAAATGCTCTTTCTGTGGAAAGTATTCTACAACAAATCAATTAAAATGACTTGCTCCTTCTGTGGAAAGTATTCGACAACAAAACAATAAAAATGATTTGCTTCAAGCAGAGCAAGAAAAGAGAAAGAAGGATTAAAAACAAGAATAATGTTAGAAAAATACATCAGCCTTTTAAATAAGCCTTCTCTGATAATTAAAGCAGATCAAATGGATCTTGAAAGCAGATTTACTCTAACACCTGTGATTTAAATTGGTGTTCAGGCATAATTAATCAGAAAATATGGTGCAAAAATATCTATGAATAAAGTATCAATTGTGAAAGGCAAGTAGCCTTCCAGAGATATTTTAAGGGAACATTATCATCCGGGCATTGTTCAGAAACTGGTGGAATCACTTTCTCAATGAAGCATTCCAGCATCTTTTTTTGTAAGCCTAGCAATAAAAGCTCAAGGTCATTTCCAAACAGCTTTCTCCCCAAATCTGACTTGTTAGTTATGCATCTTATATCAGTGGAGATGTCCACTATCTCAGTAATACAGAAGTGAATAAAAGCAAAGAAGAGTATGAAAAACAACAACATTCACATATCCAAGTAAGGTCTGCTGTTCTTACAGAAGCCCTTTGGAAGGCATGGGGTCCTTGCTTTTGAGCGAGACATCTTAAGTCCCAGCCGTCCCATAGAGAAGGATGTTAATAACCCTTCCTCCAAATCCGGTGCCATGTTCTTCTTCATATAATCCAGCTTCCCCGATTATTTATTCAGCGTACAAATGGAACAAGTATGGTGAGAGGATACAACCCCGATGCACACCCTTCTTGATTCTGAACCATGCAATAGTCCCTTGTTCTATCTGCACAACAACCTTTGATCCAGGTAAATGTTGTGGAATTCCCAGTCTTCCCAAGACTATCTGGTGTTTGTTATAGTCCACACAATTGAATGCCTTGGCATCATTAATAAAATGTAAGTAAATATCTTTCTGGTATTCTCTGCTTTCAGTTTAGATCCATTTGAGATCAGCAATTTTATCCCTTGTTCTATGTCCTCTGCTGAATCTGTGCTGAATTTATGTCAGTTGTTTGATGATCTTCAGCAAAATTTTACTTGCATGTAATATGAATGATATTGTTCTATAATTTGCACACTCTATTGGGCCACTTTTCTTTGTAATGGCCTCACAATATAGAGAAATTAATTTCTAAACTAGATTAAAGACAATCTTAAAAAGCTAAAACTATCGAACTCTAAGAAGAAAACATCGGCATACAACTGGATTTAGACAATGATATTTTAGATGTGACATCTAAAATAAAAACACCTAAAGAAGAGAAATAGAAAAATGAGCTACATGAAAATGACAAACTTTGGTTTAGAGCAAGATGGCAGTGTAAGCAGCGACATGTTGCTGTACCCCCTCAAAAATCACCAACGTACCTGTGACTACCAGCATGGAAGGAATCAACATGACCAAGACTTCAATGTATACTTTCAGTTTTAAAACAATTAGAAAATAAAATTCTAACCCTTAAAGCCCTCCACTTGTGGTATTTGTGTTATAGCAGCCCTGGAAAACTAAAACAAATCGGTAAATGGATAAGCCAAATGTGTGATTAGGAAATAGAGACTTACTGTACTCTTGATTCAGAGAGTGAAATTTACTTCACCTTTCCAACTGCAAGCAATATCACTATGGACATTCTTGAGGTGTTCATCTTGTTTGTCCATGAAATATTATTCAGTCCTAACTTGGGATGAAATGCTGGTACATGCTATAACATGGATTTGCCCTCAAAATATGCTAAGTGAAAGAAGACAGTTCCAGAGTACGATAGGTAGAGGCATAAAAAATTCTCTGGAAACAGCGAAGTCTACACAGAAGAAGTACACCAGCCTGCAGGATCCAAGGATTGTAAACAATAAGATCCAAACCCAGAGAAGGGAATGGTACCAGTGCCTAAATTCTAAACAACCGGTTTGCAAAAAGCTGTAGATAATAGTGGCAACCTCAAATCCTTCCGCAGGGTGCCTAGGTAGTAGATTGAGTCCCTGGAGAATCCCCAATTCAAATAGGCTAGGAATGTTAACAGACCTACTATCAGACAATAAGCATTGCAAGGTGGATTTTGGCAGCTGTATTTAGGCTGGAATGTAACATCTTATAATTTGATCTCCCTCTGGACTCAATGTGAATTTATTGCAAAATTTTAATATTCTATGTTTCCTTTTAGATACAGGTTTTTCTCCGTTTAGTATGGTCAGTGTTGCTGCACCTTGTTGCTCTTGTTTTGTATGATTCCCTGTATGGGGAAACCCGGATGGGTGGATTTATGAAGACAATGGGTTTAATGAACGATTACCCAGGGGCATGGAACAGAAGAGGCAGGGAAATGGAGGGTTAACATCAATGGGTGCAATAAAGAAGAAAAGGTACTAAAGTTGATTGTTCGATGATTGCACATGACCCTTCTTGACCTGACGGAACCTTTGAAGTGTATGGTATGTTAATTATAGCTCAATCACTTTTTTTAATTCAATGGGTCAATAAAATTAAAAGTTAATAGAAACCCCCCATTAACTTTGTGAAGCTCCATTGTATATTGTATAATTCTATTTCTATGAAATACCCAGAGTAGGTGAATACATAGACAAAAGAGAAAGTAGGCTAAGTGTAGGGTAAATTCGGGGGAAACAAAATGATTTCTAATATTGCATTTCTTTTTGGTGTGGTAGAAATATTGTACAAGTCAGTTCTGTTGCCTACAAACTACACCTCAATCTAGCAACTATTTAGAACAGGGGAGTGGGGCTATCTTGGCAAGAAGGAAAGACAATCTGAAAGGAAACTCACATGAGGATTTTAACAATATTGTCAGATATTTTTACATTGGGTGGTAGTATATGGGCATTTACTCTCTTACTCTATATCTTGTATGTGACTAAAGTATCTATAGTACTTTTATTAGAAAAATTCTGCTAGAAGTGTAGTCTGTGCCTAACCTGTGGGAAATATCATGCCATCACCTTCACCTGCTCAACCAACGTTCTAGACCTTTGGCATTCACCAGAAGTGCCTATTATGTATCCCAATCTACTGTGCTCCCTAAGGTTTTTCACAGATACATTTTCAGAAGGAGATCACCAGACCTTGCTTCCAAGGCACCTCTGGGTAGACTCAAACCTCCAACCTTTCAGTTAGCCACTGAGCACATCAACCAATTGTACCACCCAGGGACTGTGGGAAGGTAAATATCATGGGAAAGAGCCATTCAATTCTGCTCAACAATCCAGTCAAAGGACAGCGGATCCTGCATTTCTGCTGAAAAGCTACAAACGTGTGCTCCTTTTTGGCAGCCTCACCTGCCAAAAACCATTTTTGGGATAACCCAGTGTTTCAAAAATTAAAAGAACAACAATAAGCATACATGAGAAAATAAGGGTCTGCTTTGAAAAAGAACATCTACCTCTCACCAGACATTTCCATTTACGTTAACAGTAAAATAGCTACTATTCAATTATTGTGGAGGCAGCAAGGCATGGTAGCAATGGCTACAGACCATCTGCCTCTCTCACGGAAGGTTCCTGGGCAGCCTCTGGGCTGCTGGTCTACTCTGCAGCTTGAGCTCTGCTCCCCCCTGCCAGAAGGGAGCCTGATCCAGCACCCAGCGCTGGTGGGGTGCTGGCCTCCATGGCCACATCCTCCATCAGACACTCAGGCAGCATGGACCCAGCAGGTACCTGCTCTGGATTCCTAGTTCCTGCGCAACTTGAGGCCCTTTGGCTCAAAATTGTTGCAGGGTGATAAGGGAGGACAAACAAAGACATATTTGAGCGGGCGTCTGGAAAACATGAAGGCAAGTTTAATGACATCCAATGTGAGCCGAACTGGGCCAGGTAGGTGGCCGTGTTCCCAGTACCCTCAAAGCAAATCCTCTGGGCCTTAGTGATTCCCTGGGCCTGCTGGGTGATCAGGTAGAAAAGGCTCTTGAATCATGAACTCAGGGCTGACAGGGGTGGAATCAGCGCTGTAGGGGAAGCTCCACCAGGGGAGCTCTGGACTAGCAAAGGTGGAATGTGGAGCAATTAAGCTGTGGGCCCTGCAGCCCATAGCCTGGTTTACCCAGTTTTGTCTTCTCCAAGCCACCTTCTCCAATTTGTAACTGGACTCATCACTGTGATGAGCACATCAATAAATCTTAGCTATTGCTATTTCTATCCATAGTTAGACAAATGTCTGGTCTCAAAACAGGGGAGGAAAAAAATACTCTCCATTTTCACATAAGGCCAATTTCCACATAATTACTTTCTCATTGGAACCTCAGTATATGGATAAGTGAACACTGGGTTTAATGTCTAATGCAACTGAGTGACCAAACCAGGTGAGTCATTTATTATTTCCTCCCACCAGAGTTTTTAAGTCTTGTGTTGGGCAAATCTGCTACCTGCTACACAAGACATCTTTAAAGTGTTGAAGAATAAAGATGTGACTTTGAGAACTAAGTAAGGTGCACCTGACCCAAGCCAGGACAGTTCCCGCCCTTCATAAGCAGGAAGACTGAAGAGCTGAAGCGTTTGCATTACGGTGTAGGAGAGGAATACTGAAAGTACCTTCGGCTGTCAGAAGACAATCATTCCAAGAAACATCTGTCTTGGAATAAGTATAGCCAGAATGCTGTTTAGAAGTGAGGATAATGAGACTTCCTTTCATGTATTTCCGACACATTACCAGGCAGGCCCAGGCCCTGGGAAAAGACGTCATGTTCGATATGATCATCAGAGGAGAGCAAGGTCTTCAAAGAGATGGACTGACATAGTGGCGGTCCCAGTGGGCGCCGACCTAACAGCCAGTGTCAAACAAAAGGAACCACGTCACTGCATCATCCTCATAAACGCTTTGCTTCAGAACCAACTTGCTGGCTCTTATGTTAGACAGGGTTCTCTAGAGAGACAAAACCAGAATGCTAATAATTTTATATATATTTATACAACTAGATAGATGTATAACATAGGAAATAAACAGTTCGTTAAATTATAAAGCAGTTATATGTAGATCCTTGTCATCGGTTCCCCTTTTCTACCCCACCCTCCCTTCACCCTCCTGGTATCGCCACTCTCACCACTGGTCCTGAAGGG
>NW_022109491.1:36181703-36186562 GCF_000313985.2 Echinops telfairi
CTTGCAAATTGAGGCACAGAACAAGCAAGGCAGCCACACACTGGTCTGGTGATCAAAGAGCAAGAGACAAGAAAGGCAAGGCTCGCCGAGCCTTCTATCTCTCTGCCATTCCATTAATCCCACATGTGTTTATGGACCAGTTTGGCACAATAAACTAACTACCTCAGCCCTTAACTACATAGACCCTATATCTGAAAAAGACATATTTCTAAAGTCTTTATCTTCAATGGCATAATATTCCTCAAAAATTATTCACATCTCAACTTCTTTATGTCTTCCACATCCCTATATAGTGCCTTGAAAATTATGTTTCATAAAAACCAATTTTAAATTGATTTCCTTTAGAAAATTCACCTTAAGCATTGCAAATAAATTCATGAAATCACAAGTTTGGTGTGATCCTTATTGTTTGAGGGAAGGAAAAAAGAAGAGAAAAACAAATGTTCCCAACTCCATTCTACATTAGATTAGAAAAGCTCCACAGGGTTTCCAAAGCTGTAAGTTTCCATGGAAACAAATTGCCACACCTTTCTCCCTCAGAAGAGCTGGTGGGTTTGAACTCCCAACCTTTCCATTCAGAACCAAGTGCTTTAACCCTATGCCATCAGAATACGCTGATCTTTTTTTTATATATTAAATGAATCCATGTGAACTCTTGAACATGACACATACCCTACACGGACAAATACTTCTTGAAAGGTTGCAAAATTTGAATTTTATTTTGAGTACACATCTCTCACCTCTCAAGCTGTCAGAGCTTTGAAAGCTTCTGGCCACAGGATCTTATTTATTTTCCTTCTGACATTCTGTTCTGCAAGCATTTCCCAAATCCTTAACACCTGCCTTCTGGGGTTAAAATGATAGTGCGGCTTCATCCTAAGATTTCACTCAGCCCACCACTCACTGGTTGTAATTAAGTCCATGGCAGAAGGTTTCCCGCATCACTCTTTCTACCTGGAGAGCTTTCAAAAATCCTGATGGCCCAGCCCTATCTCAGAGCATTTAAACCAAAATCACTTGCTGTGGGGCTTAAACATCAGGATTTTGAGCACTCCACAGGTGATTCCAACATAGAGCCAACCCCACTTCCTTAGAATGACCCCCCTATCAGCAAGGGACACAAGGTGTCAGAGACACTGAGGCAGTAATCAGCTACCTTGAATTTAGCAGCAATTGCTTCATTGACATCCCCAGGCACTATACTTGATATTTCCAACTTCATGACACCAAATTCTGAATTATGTTTGACTAATCGCTAGCTATTAAAATCATGTAATTGCAAAATGCACCCTATTCATTGTTATTCTAAATAGAGAATCCATTTCTTAACGTAGACCAATGATAATGTGCAAAATCAAGTTTACCACCTAACAAAAATAAAAGATCTGCAAACTTTGAAAACCATGTGTGTGAACATGGCACAAGGGCTTCAAAAAGTTCATTTAAAAATTCTGTTATCCTTTAATTCCATTTTTCTATGAACTTTTTAAAGCCCCTTCATATATGCTTTACTTTTTTTTATAAATGGACATATACAAGCATATATACACAGTTGCTACACAATGAGGAAACAAGTGCTCACATAACTCTAGAGATACTGCATGCACTGTAGAAACTAGCTCACAAAAGAGACATCTGGCAGTCACATCAGCCACAGAAGCAGTGCAATAGTTTATATAGATAGCAAGATTTCATACATGCTGTGCTGCCTAAGCATTACTTGAATATCTTTTTAATGGCTGTGGAATATTTAAATTGAGTATAATGAGCACCAGCTTGTTTACAAAGAGCTGGCCTATGATACTCTTCATACAAATTAACTTGCCCCAGAATATGATAACATTTGATTTCATGGAAAGTACTTATCATCGTGACATTCTGTACTATTACCATATGTTCATTTTCCTGTGATTTACCAGAGACCATCTGGTTATTGTAGATGCTATGTCTACCTGGATCATGCAATATCACTTACCAACAGTAGCAAAATAAGGAAATATTGGTTTGTACTGAGTGAAAGAAAAAAATACATGATGCATTATTCCATTTATGTAAATTTAGAAAATGCAAGCTAATAGCAGAAAGTAGATCAGGAGTTAGTTGTCTGGGTTGAGATGTAGGGAAAAGGAGAGAGATCTTACTAGAGGTAAGAGTCAATTAGGGGGAATGATATAGGTGTCCATTATCCTGAGTATAGGAATGAGTTAATGGGTGTATACAGATGTAAAATCCCCACAAATTATACATTCTTTGCATAGCTTATTGTGACCCAGTTATATATCAAGAAAGCTGAAAAACAAAACAAAATAAAGTATAAATAACATCTCTACCTTGCTAGGGCTCACTTCCCCCCGCCCCAACCATTTAATTTGGAGTTAATACAGGTATCATATTCCATAGTTCAATCACATCAAGAAATATTGTACAATTGATACTACAATCAATTTCAAAACATTCTTTTCCTTCTTGAATTCCTTGACATCAGCTCTTTTTACCATCCTACCTGCACACCCACCTCTGTACCCCCAGAAACCCTTATTCCATTTGCTGTCCCTAAAGGTTCATCATTCCTGGGTTTCATATATTAGAAAACATATAACAAATATGTAAGAGGGTGAACCCCCCAATGACATAACACATCAGAAAAGTTTGAATAAACAAGTACATACCATGTAGTGGGAAGCACAGCAATTAAAATCAATTTGCATGATAGTTATCAAAATAACACATTCAAGAACATTCATAGTCACATGGAAATAGCCTCAAAATGGAAACCATCCAAATGCCCATCCACAGCAGAATAAAGAAATGCTACGGCAAATGAAATGAACTGAACTGCATTTTACATAGTAGAATATGACATAGCAACGAGAATGAGTGAACTGTACTTACAAATAATAACATGGAAGAAATTCACAGGATACTGAACAAAAGAAGCCAGGCACAAATGAGTACTGCCTCTGTGACCTTGGTCTTAACCGATGCTGACAAATGTCAGGATGGTAGCTACTCTGGGGTGTAGTGACTATTAGGGGGTGGAAGACAACTTGCGGTGTAATAATTGTGTGTGTATTTGTATATAAAAACCTATAAAGGAGCCCTGATCGTATGATGGATTATACACTGGGTTGCTAACAACAAGGACAGCAGTTCTAAACCATCCACCAGGAGAAAGTTAGGGCTTTCTGCTCCTGTAAAGATGTACAGCCTTGTACACCCACCGGGGGGTGTCTACTTTGTTGTATAGGGTCATTATGTGTACGAATCAACTCAATAGTGGAGAGACTGGTCTTGGTGTATGTATAAAACATACATAAGGAAGTTTTAAACATTCATGAAACAAGGAAATCCAAAGATCCTAGGAACATTCCATGAACTCTTTGGAGGCCCCTCATGGTGTGTCTGTGATTCATGCTTCCTAATTTTGGCAAATCTTTTGTCATTGTCAAGAGATCATGACATTACAAAAGTTGGGGGCATGTAGGTACTACAAAGAAGGCAGAAATTGGGGGGAGCAGGGGCCTTCTGAAGGCTGGTGATGCTCTTTCTTGTCCTGGAAGCTGGTTACACTGGGTGGGTTCACTGTGTGAAAAGCCCGTAAGTTGGGCTTTTAAGACTGGTGTGGTTTTTGTATGTACGGTAAGTGCCACTGAATATTTGAAATGAAATAGCAACGAAGCTATATGATATGATATAAATGACTGGCTATTTTATATGTTATTATCAGATACACCTCTCCAAGGAGGTAGCATTTAAACTCACGCCTGAATGAGCCAGGTATGTCCAGTGCTGGGCTCTACATTGTTAGTTGGGCTGTGTAGATCTAAATTAATATTTGCTGTCACAACTCGAATCTGCATGCCTATCCCCCATTCTTCAAAAATATAGAAAATGGCATTGGACTGCATTGTAGAAGGTACTGCACTGGGTCTAAGTGACCTACTGGGCACTCCTCCCCCCAGAGCAGCTCTCAAAATTCAGTCACAAGTCCACCCTGGGCTCCAGGCCCTTCCCAGCTGTTACATGGAATAGCAACTCAGTCTGTTTTTGTATTTTCTTTCACATGTCAAATCCCAGTTCACGTATTATGTAGGAATGGTCCCATATCTGATATAATTTTTTTGTGCTCTGGATTCAATATTGTTTTCACTGTAGTTCCTAGTGATTCAAAATTAGGTCTTTAGTATCATTAAAGATCTACTATTGCAGGCGCCTTGGACTATTTATCTGTTCTCATACATAGTTCACTGGCTCAGAAACCCGAGAGAGAGTCATAATATAGGGATCCGTATCCACTCCGTGACAGGGAGTTTGGTTTGACTGGAATTTATTGTTCAGTAGGTTAAGTGTTGAGCTATTAATTGAAAGAGTAATGGTGTGAACGCACCAGCTGCTCCACCAGAGAAAGATGAGTCTACGCCCATCAAGATAGACAGAGTTGGAAACCCTGTGGAACAAGTCTGGTCATCCTTTAGGATAGCAATGAATCAGAATCACTCCACAGTAGTGATATTTGGTTATTTGTACAGGTATGCCTTGCTTAATGTCATTTAGGGTAATATCCCACTGTGTATATATGTTCATGGTCCCCAAGGGTTGTTTGTTTTTTTAAAGCAAGGAAATCCACTTTCTTTTATTTATTATTTCTTCCTAAAATTTTAAAGTCCCCAAACTCAGATTCTTGCAGCACTGGACCATGGGTGGGATATATAGGCAGTGACGCAGAGGACATGGCTCCGGGCAGAGTCTCCTAGGCTCTGTCCAGTGGGCAGGCAGGTGGTGGGTAGTGAAGGGAGGGTGTGTTAGTCTGGGTACTTTAGAGAAACAAATCCATAAAAATTCATATACAAGAGAGAGTT
>NW_022109491.1:36187133-36195372 GCF_000313985.2 Echinops telfairi
TTAGGTTGTAATATGGTCTTTGCCTATGTCTAAAACCAGTGAAGCTCCTATAGGTTTCTCTCAAGGAAGTGGCTCACACAGTTGTAGAGGTGAGTAAGTTTCAATTCCGTGGGTCAGATGTCTGGTTGGAGGTTTCCCTTGACATGTTAGCTTCAGGGGCTGTAACCCTAAGATGAGTAGTCAGATGGCAAGTTTTCGGAAAGCACTGGAGGTCAGATCTACACTCAGAAAAAGGCAAACAAGCTTTTCCACAGAGTTCCCTTACAGTGGAAGTTGGCCACATCTCTGAGGAAACTTCCTCTCAAATCACGGGCTACTCATAGCAGATCTCATCATAGAAGCGCTTACATTATGTTAGAATTCATTGTGGGGAGAGACGAGGTTCAATTGCCAAACCACTGAGAATTCTGGCTCAGTCAAGTTGACCGGAAATCTGAAGTATCCCACCTATTGTCCATGTTAACCACCTCATGCGTGTGATCCTTTTTATTTCAATTATTTGACAATGTCCCATTCTTCTGCCTACTAAGATGGTAATTAAATTTAATCTCCTAACCTACTCAAGGGAAATAAAGTCTAATTGCTTCTAGGTCAGATGTCAGATGATAACGATTGTTTAAACTCTTAAACCACCCAGACCATAAGCTACTCAAGGGAAAATAAAGTCTAATTGCTTCTAGGTCAGATGTCAGATGATAACTATTGTTTAACTCTTAAACTGCCGACCAACACCTCTCAGGCACACAGATTCCCTCAATATATGGTGATAGTTGCTTTCCCAGAGCAGAGATTACATGTGTCAGTCCTAGAACTCAAAATCACCCTCTAGAACCAGCTGCTGCTGTGCCTATTCCAATCTATTGTCATCCACATCTTTTCAAATAGAACGGGACATCAGAGGATTTTTAATGGCTTACTGCCCAGATTTTTCTTCTCGGGAGCTTCTGGCAAGACTCCACCCATCAAGCCTTCGGTTAGTAGCCAAAGACACTGACCATCTGCACCATCAAGGGACTCCCACCCTACAACAGGACGTCCCAAGTCAAAGAAATTGTCCAGGAGATTGAATGTGAACTTTGAATTCCTTAGACCTTGGAACTGCAGGGTCTGTACTGTATCACAATTATGAGGGTAGAGTTTGGGGGAGATGAGCTGATTTAGAAAGTGTTACCCTTGGATAAACTGTTTAACATCTCTAAAGCCTCATTGTGTCATTTGAAATCTGAAGGTTACAGTAGTACTAACCTCAAAGTGTTATACTGAGCATCATATTGGACACATTGAGATTAAAATAAAGGTTATTTATGATGACTATTCATATTACTATTCATTCTATTATTGTAATCTAACCAACAATATCCCAGCTAGTGCAGGGTGGGGAGAATCATAGACGAGGAAATAGGACACCTTCCGTTTGCCTTGTATCTGCTACTAACTGTTTTTTTGACCCAATGCAGCTCTTGACTTCCCTGGTAGTTATTTTACAGAAGGAAGATCATGGGGAAAGTACCAGTTTGAAATTCGTACAAAATAAATGCATTGGACATAATGACAGCAATATGGTAGAAGCAGAGTCTCAAAATTACTCTAACTTCAAGCTGTACATTTCCATGATTTCAAATCTAGACAATAAAAAACAAGTGAAGAACTCTCCAGTCTACACATAGAAGTGTTTCATGTGCTACTATTTATTGAATGCCCACTAAGAGCCTAGTTCTGTGCTAGCATGGTTCATTTCTTTATTCTGTCATTCAACACATGCCAGATCCTATTCCACATCCTTAGAGTAGGGAGCTAAACAAACTAGATGAGGTCTTAGAGCTCATGGGGGTGAGTACTTTAATGGTAAAATAGGACAACAATAATACAAATAATAAAAACAGATAAATGAACAAGATCATTTCAAAGCATGAAAGAGGTGTGTAAAAAATAATGCAGAGTCGCATTCAGTAGAGTAAATGCTGATAAGGATAAACCTAATCGTATTCTTCCTTTTTTTAACTGCTCAGAAAAACAAATGCATTTGATCAATTTGCAGAACTAGTAAGGAACCAAGCAGAGGCCTGGGACCCAAGTACAGACTGCAATATCTCACCCACTAAACAAAGGGTTTTTCTAATCATGGGCTATTTCCTCGTAACTCGCCGTGGCTAGTAAAACATTATTCTGAAAGGATGGACCCTGCCATTTAATCAAACTTTAAACCTGTCACTTCTGGATTAATGAGGGCTCACTGGGCAGAGGCCCCCATCTGACCACGATGGCAGCACCATCTTGCCAGTGGGGTCACAGAGCAGCTAAGTCATCCGCTACCTCTGTCGCATAAAACTCAGCTGCCACACCCAACTTCTTCTACTGTCAAAATGAAAGAAAGTTGAGGTTTCTTTGGGAAATAAAGAAGAAATGCAAATTGAGAATGAACACACCCCTCAAATACATTTCTTCTCACCGTTCTCCCCACCTTTAATCTGGAGGAAAATTGTCCCAGAGAATTATGATGATGATGATTTTTCCACTAGATGGCAAAGAAAGACCTAAATCTCCACGTCTCTGGAAGAGATAATAAAGGAATACACGGATTCTTCTAGACAGAAACTCGAGTTCTCAATCAAGACCCAAGGAAGGACACACCAGGGTGATAAGGACCCTCAACCCATTCACATGGGAGCAGCTACCCAGAGGCCTGCATCTTGGAGGGGCTGACTATTGACAAGAATTGAGAATCAGAATCATTTCACGGAAGCAAATATACATGCACAGATGCACACGGGCCTTCATGTTTTTAAGGCTGCTTAATATATATAGTCGGAATGGGAAAGCAATGTGAAAATAAAACATGTATCCAATATTATTCCCACGGTGAAGCCTAGAAACATTGTTTGAGAAGGTCTGAAAGTAATCATTAGATAGGGTTGTGAGATTTCTACTTCCCCAGGAATGCATGGACATCCACAATAAAACAAAAGGGGAGACATTTTTCTTCCTTAAAGGATACGGAACATAGGCTAGCAGAGATGATGGCAGAAACAAGACAAACAAGGGTACTGCAAGTCTTCACAAATAAATAACAACAGCGAAATAATATCGCATCGTTTCCTAAAAGTTACGTTCCAAGTGGTCTTTTCCAGAAGTTGAACTGACCTGACAAAACACGAGACTCTTCAGCCAATACGGTACCAAGGCACTAAAATCACGAAGATAAAAGGTACTCGTATGACAAAGCACAGAAAGACAATGTCAGATAAAGTGGGGACTTGGGTTGCATATATTCCATGTTAATTTGCAACAATATGTCCCCATTAACTGGCATGAGTTCATTTCCATGAGAAACATTAGGATGCAATTATCACTGATGTTGCTCCCATTAAGTTAGGTTCAGCATATGCAAATGACTTTTCACTTTAATTTCAGACTCAATCCGTATATCAACTCAGATCCATTTCTTACCAAGGTTCTGAAATAGAAGTAGCAATACAATGGCAAAATTAGGACGCAAAGATGTACAGCTAAGATCACAAGAGCGTGGGAATAAAGAGTTCATGTAAGTATCTTTGGAAACTAGTAATCTATTTTTAACATACAAGTATGTTCAATCATATGTAACATACAAGTAGTCCAGTAAATGAGGGCTGTCACACCATGGCCTGAGAGAAAGTTCACTGGGACAGAAAACTTTTTTTTTTTTTAACATTTTATTAGGGGCTCATACAACTGTTATCCCAATCCATACACACATCAATTGTGTAAAGCGCATTTGTACATTGTTTCTCAAAACATTTTCTCTCCATTTAAACCCCCGACATTAGGTCCTCATTTTTCCCCTCCCTCCCCGCTCCCCCCTCCCGCATGTGCCCTTGATAGTTTATAAATGGGTATTTTGTCATATCTTGCCCTGTCTGGCGTCTCCCTTCACCACTTTTTGGTTGTCTGTCCCCCAGGGAGGAGGTCACACACAGTTCCATGTAATCGGTTCCCTCTTTCCTACCCATTCTCCCTTTACCCTCCCTGTTTTGCCACTCACACCACTGGTCCTGTAGGGCTCATCCATCCTGGATTCCCTGTATTTTCAGTTCCTATCTGTACCAGTGTACCTCCTCTGGTCCAGCCAGTCTTGCAAGATAGAATTCGAGTCATGGTAGTGGGAGCGTGGAGGAAACATTTAGGAACTAGAGGAAGATTGTATTTCTCATCATTGCTACATCGCACCCTGACTGGCTCATCTCCTCCCCGAGACCCCTCTGCAAGGGGATCTCCAGTGGCCTACTCATGGGGGACAGAAAACTTTATGAAGCCTGTAGTTACATCAGTTCATTTTACTTTCACTCGCTTCCATAAACATCCTCCCTTATCCATAGCCATTGCTCCAACTCAGAGCAACACTCTAAAACAAAATAGAACCGCACAATAGGGTTTTTGTTTTTGTTTTGCAGAGTAGTGGCACTGATGGTTCAAGTCTTTGAACTTTTGGTTAGCTGCTGCCTGCGTAACCACTGCACCTCAACTGGCTAGATCCCACACACACACCCCCACCCCCACTTTCCATCTAGTTGTGGGTTTGTACCTACGTGGTACCAAAAGGAGCAATACATCCACCAGTAATAACTAGACTAGGAAAACGCACTGACATATGATCCACAAAAGTCATATCCAAACCACTGAAATTCAGTCCTGAGACTTTTGTTGGAACTAGTAGGTTAGAGAGCATTTCTTACTGGATTTTAAAGTTAGCAAAACCTAAACCTAGAGCTGTGCAGAGCCGTCTTGCCAAAAGTGTGAGAGCGCTTCCCTGAAGGCGGTAGGCCATGCAGAAATGCACTGCATTGGAAGACAGGGAAAGATGGCCCCGTGATAATATCCATGAGCTCCTGAATCCAGCAGATCTCTCGACTCCTTTGCCAGAGAGCCTTCATTTGCTTGATCCACTTCAAGGTGGATTTCTAACTCTTTGAAGCAAAATAACTCTGTACAAGGCATTCACGCTTCACCTCCCATAGCATCCAGCTGCAAATGCAAACATTCATTTACAGGGGGTCTATTCAGTATGTCCTCCCAAGAACACAAACAATCCTGAAAATAAATCAAGAGGTAGAAAGAAGGTGGGGGTAGGGGGTGGATGACACTATTGTCTTTAAATTTGAGAAAGTTTTCATTTCCCCTGTATGCGGAATGTGTCTCCTACTTGATTTTAGTGCCTAATTAAATTGGGACAGACTTGATTTTTCTGGTTGAGGAACTTGTGCACTTAGAATTTGACTTTGTAATCATGGTTTTATAAACATGAACTGATGGAAGGACATGGAACTGCTAGGGTCTCTGATGGGCAGTCTCTGAATTTTTGCAGACACCATTTCTTACCTTCTCCACACTCTTCTATGCATGTGAAAATTGGATGGATTTTTTAAAAGAAGGAGGAGGAGGAGGAGGAGGAGGACGAGGACGAGGAGGAGAATCGATGCAGTTGAATTGTGGTGCTGGAGAACAATATTGAAAGCAACGTGGACTGCTAAAAGGACAGACCGATCTGTCTTGGAAGAAGTACAGGCAGAGTGCTTCTTGGAGACAAGGATGGCAAGACTTCATCTTACAAACTTTGGGCATGTTGTCAGGAGAGACCAGTCCCTGGAGAAGGACACTCTGTTTGGTAAAGTAGAGGGACAGCGACAAAGAGGAAGGCTCTCAAGGAGATGGACTGACACCCTGGCTGCCTCCATGGGCTCAGGCACAGGAACAACTGTGAGGGTGGCACAGGACCGGGCAGGGTTTCCTGCAGCTGTGCCCAGGGTCCCTATGGGTCAGAGGTGACGTGATGACACCTGGCAGCCACAGCCACTTCCTCCAAGTCTCTGACAGCTACCCCACACCACCACCGCCTTCCTCTCCCATGTCGTAGATGGCTTTACCACCTGCTTCCACATGAAAAGAGGAGCTTTTCGACGGGGATTTCTTCAGTTTCCGTGTCTCCCTGGATCTACTTCATCCTCCTATTTCCTCCTGCCCCAGTAGAGCAGACCCTTCTCAAGAGCTCCTCCTCCTCCATGTCTTCCCAGATACATCCCTCTACATCTTCTCCAGGATAGAGATTTCACTTCCTTTAACTGTAGCTTCCATCTCCTCTCAAAGGAATTCTTGCCACCAACATTTAAATATGTTCATTTCCTCTCATCTGTATAGGAGCCTCAGTCCCACGTCCAACTACAGCTACAATATTCTCTTCTGTTTTGAACCTTCCCTCTCTGGTCCTTCACAGTCCTGGCAGTCACTGATAGAACGACATCAACTTTGGGTGTCCTGGTTCCACGATTATTTTTAGCAGATGGCCAATTTTAAAACACTCTCTTCACGCTCTTAAACCACTTCAATGAATACATTCGCATCAAGAAAGCCATCTGGCTATTTTTGGAGTCCCGATTATAGGCTGTTAACTGCCTGCCCAATATCCTCACATCTCTTGAGCAAAGAAATTTCACAATCCAATTAGTATTCACTAACATTTACTGTATACCTGTATATCAATATGACCAAGGTTAACCTCTCTACCCTCAGCCTAGTTATAATCTCTTCTATCTCCATTTGAACTGATTTTTTAATTTGAGATTTCTAGCAAGATCTATACTCAACATCATCTCTATTACTCATATCAGCAGATATACTTTTATTATGTAGTTGTCAATTTCTCTTACTGCCATAGTATCTATTCCTGAAAATGATCATAGGCACGAACCACGTTATTTGGGACATGGAGTTCCATGAATGCCTGAGGCAGGACAGCTACCAACTGGCCCCCTAATGCCCTACAAAAATGCAATTGCATTACATGGGTAAATGCTTTGCTCCTGGGGGTAAATTCACCCTTTTTGTTTCATAACAAGGTCAGCTTTAGCCTTATTTCTGTTTTCTTTTTTTTTCAACATTGGATGCATTTAGCAACTGCATGCTTCATTATTCAAGTTCATCTTCTGTAGTTATATTGTCTCATTTATTCGGGGTGAAAATGACTGAGTGCAATGTAACTGTTTTGTTCAATGGCTGTTTACCAATTGTGCATTGGTGTCCTTGTTTATATTATTAGGTAGTTCAATTAATACACTTGCAATTGACTGACAAAGAGAGCCCCCCCCCCCCCGACCAATGTACATGGACTTTTGAAGGAATTGGGGTGTTTTGTAGGTATGAGGGACTTCAAAAA
The DNA here is from genome assembly GCF_000313985.2 of Echinops telfairi. NCBI lineage: Eukaryota > Metazoa > Chordata > Mammalia > Afrosoricida > Tenrecidae > Echinops > Echinops telfairi. Next base: position 36,194,320 of record NW_022109491.1, read on the forward strand.
GTTTGGGGGAAGCTTCCACTATCTCTTAATTCTACTTCCTACACACTTTTTGAAGCCCCTCACACATGCTAGTGGGCAATAGTTTGAATGCAGTCAATTGTTAGTGACTGCCCATAGGCCTATACTCTTCTGGCATCCAACTACCCGAATTTTGTGTGATTAGAGGATTTTTCAAATCATGGAAGTTAGACATACAAAAGAATTAGCACACCTAGGGACCAGCTTTCAACCAAGGACAGATGGAAGATTGGGTATACATGCCCCACTCCCTCCCAGCCAGATGGAAGTTTTCTGAACGGTGATTTTTACACCATTTCTGTCTGTCTCGAGTACGGAAGCCCTGTTTCATAGCTTTTTCTTCTTTGTGTGATACCCCTCTCTCCCACTGTTTTTGACTGAACTTCAAGCAAACTACCTGCTCTCCTTCTCCTTGGCTTCTGGGGGCAACCCAACTGAACTAGAGAAGGGAAGTGGAGTTAGGTTTTAAAATGAGGAAAAAATCACCATGAAACATTTTCAAAACTCAACTCCCAGGAAGTTACTTTTCTGAGTCTTCAGTTCCTCAACTGATGGCAATTTCATTATTGTAGCTACTCAAGTTTAACCTTGGGGTTATCCTTCATCCCTCTCTTTCCCTCAAACCATTACCCAATTTATAGAAAATCCTACCACCAAAATATACGAGAGTGGGTTCACTTCTCACTGCTTGCATGGCCGCAAGGCTGGTCAAATCACCATCTAAATGGTTCAATGTTTCCCAACGAGTTTCTCTGCTTCCATGCTTTCCCCTTCTCAACAGATAAGCCAAAATGACACCTGTAAGGTATAAATCAGACCCTATCCTATGCTTCCATCTCTCCAGGGACTCCCCATCTTACTCAGATCTTTTCGCTTGACCCAGTGTCAACCTTGACATCCAAGCCCCACATCTGGCCTCTTAACTTCCTGACCTCATTTTCTCCTAGTCTCCTCTGATTCCCCTAGTTCCAGCCATACTGACCTCCTCGCCCTTGTTCAAAAAAGCCAGGCATTTTCTATGCCAGAGCCTCGTTA
>NW_022109491.1:36197106-36198656 GCF_000313985.2 Echinops telfairi
CAAATCAGATTAGACCAGAACATGCACACTGCTACAGATAAGAGCCCATAACACAGGGAATGCAGGATAGATAAACAACTCAGGGCCAACTATGAGAATAGAGATACCAGGAGGGTAAGGTGAAGGTTGGGAGAGAAAGAGGGAACGATCACAAGGATCAACATATAACCCCCTCCCAGGGAAACAAACAACAGAAAACTAGCCTTTTAAAGAAACTATATTTCAGAAGGCTTTACTCTTCAGCTGTTTTGGGAAGGGATTATGAAATGCATTTTTCTGAAATGCCATTTGCCCTGGACTTACATTTTAAAATAAGTAAGCTTATGTTTTTTGGAAGAAAGATTAAGATACATTATGTGAGGAGAAAGTGGTCAGTGTCAGATTACTTGTGCTTGCTTATTAATCTGTAGAGGAGAATTCAAGATTTCTTTCACCACAGCAGGTATTCTGCTTCTCGGTGTAGCTGACACGTCTCTCTCACCCAACTCCCTGGAGACCTTCCTACAGAATCAAAGTCTCCGTTCCAATTTAAAATCCTTGACAGGGAAGGAATAACTAGTCAGCGAGGCAAACAAGGGCTTACTTGTGCTTATTTATTAGTCTGTAGTGAACTATTTCACATGGGTTTACAGCCCTGAAACTTAGACCAAAACATAAAGCAGCCCTTTCCTCTCATCCAAACCCCCAACATTCACAAGGCTTTGTGGACCATATAGATAATGTAAACAACTGAGGATGGCTGTCCTGCGGACACCTGGTCACTGCTGCCTTTTTTATTTTTTTTTTTAGATTTCCGTGTGCGTGATTTTTTACTTGAAGGAGAAATGAGAACTCTAGATTTGAAGGGTACCCTTCATACTGTGTGTGTCACTGGAATAGAAACTGCTCTAAGGCAGCAGCATCAAATTTTTACTACCTAACCAACTAACCTACCTTTTGGGTCTAACTCAGGGCGACCGATATGTTCAAGAGCAGAAGTGCTCCGTGGGGTTTCCTTGACTATGATGTTCACAGAAGCAGTAAGTAGTTCAGAAGGATGTTCCTCCTCATTCACCTTAGTCTGCATGCCCTGCTGAAATCTGCCCAGCATCACAGCAACAGGCAAGCCTTCACTGAAGGATGGGAGAGTCAGTGAGAAATCCAACGGATCGGCGTCAGATTACCAATAAGCATGGTAAGCACTGGGTTCCTTGTGCTCACTGACTAATCTGAAAAAGGCAATTTAACATTGTTTCACCATAGCAAATATTTCTGCTTCTCAGTTTAGCTGACATGTCTCTGTCTCACTCAACTCCATAGAACCAACTCCATAGAACCTTTCTATGGAATGAATCAAAGCCTCTTTTGATTCATATCAAAAGTGGGGTCATATCACCAACCAAGCATATTCATACCAGTTCTGGGTCTGGGATAACAGACCAGTAAGTGTCAATTGCATCTAGTAATCGAATAATTATCCTGGTGTGTTTCAAGAAGCGCCATTTGTTTATGGTCTTGTTGGAAAGCTGGTTCATAACTTATGGTTTGTCTCAACATCTCCTCAGCTGTCA
>NW_022109491.1:36200052-36202024 GCF_000313985.2 Echinops telfairi
TCCAAGTTCCTTTTCTCTCTCTCTCTCTCTCTCTCTCTCTCTCTCTCTCTCTCTCTCCCTGCTCTCTCCCTCTCTGTCCTTGTCTCAATGTTACTTCAAGAGGGGTGGAATCCATTGTTTGAGAAAAAAGTCTCTTGGATTCAGTTGGATAGTAATGTTGGTGCTCTTGGGAGGTGCCGCCAAGTCAGTTCCAACTCATAGTCAGCCGATGTCTAACAGAATGAAGCACCGTCTAGTCTTGCGCCAGCCTCACAGTGGTTCGTATATTTGAGTCCATTGTTGCAGCTACTATTTCAATCCCTCGTGTCAAGGGTCTTACTCTTTTTCGCTGTCCCTCCAGTCTACCAAGTATCATGTCCTTCTCAGGGGGATTGGCCTCTCCTGAGAGCAAGTTCAAAGTATATGAGAAGTCTTGCCATCCTTGCTTCTAAGGATGTAGAGCAATAGAGTAGCAAAGTCATAGTAAAAATATGAACCAGTACATTTTATCAGAAACCAAGGAACCCCTCATCAACAATTTAGCTATATCATCAGTGATAGAAAAATGGCAATTCTGTTTAGAATTGGGAGAGGGATCCCATAACTGACATTTGGATTAATATGTAAGTTAAATTTGATTCTTATATGAGCAATAACTTCTGATTTCCTTTCCCTGTAATTCAGGTCATCATCAGTTAATCACGGTACTGAGCCTCGCAAAGCAGTCAATGCATTCACTTGCCTTTTCAAAAGGAAGTTTCATGAACAGAAATGCTGAATCAGAGGATCTGGAATTATTGGAGGATCAAAGTGGTTTAATTAATCCGGTTATTTTTAAATTATTGAAGGTTCAAGGATTCCAAACCATACTGCTTTTGTTAGCCCAAGGGTTGCTGCATGCTACAATATTTATGAACTTTGGAGTCCGATGACCCAGTATTTGACTCCTCTCTCTACCCTATGCAACTGTGTGTTATTTTACTTTGAGCAGCTTATTTTCCAGTGTTCTTGTGAATATTAATGAACGCATACAGGTAACATGCTTGAATGAGAGATTAACTAATCATGTTCAATAACAGTTATAGAGTTGTGTTGTCTATTTACCATAATTTATACTGCTCTTGCATAAGTAGCTAATTGTATGAATGTATGTGTAAGAGAAAGACAGAGAGAGGAAGAGTGAAAAAACAGGTGAGTGTTTCCTTTCAGAAATAGAACTGAGCGGGGGATGGACAATAGAAAAGTGGGTGAAGGGAGATATCGGTCAGTGTAAGACATGAAAAAAAAAATTTTAATTATCAAGGGTTCATGAGGGAGGGAGGTAGGGGTGGGATAAAAAATTAGGAGCCAATACCAAGGACTCAAGAAAACAAATGTTTTGAAAATGATGATGGCAACAAATGTACAAATGTGCTTGACACAATGGATGGATAGAGGGATTGTGATAAGAGCTTTATGAGCCCCCAATAAAATGATTTTAAAAAGAAAGAAAGAAATAGACCTATCAGGACTGTTCCTAACATTTGAGAATGTCAAGGGCAGACATATAAATGGAGTCCCATATACTGTATATGAAAATATTTTAAAGTTATAAATCAAGCTAAAAGGAATTAAATTAAATGTGTTATGTCTTCCTACCTTGAAAAATGTGCCTTCATAACAACCTGGAAGCCAAGTTTAAACACCGAATACTTGGATTACAGAACATGGCAAAGCAGAATGAGCTAGTCTCCAGATGCCAGGCCAGTTTCTTTTGTGCCCACCAGGCTTCGAGCCCCTGTGCTAGGACTACAAAGCCTACATGTCCAAGTTCTATCCACACTTCCGATAAGTCTTTCTTCAGTACCCCCTCGGGAGTCAGGATCTTTTTAAGGTTGAAATTCTAATGCCCCAGGTACTAAAGGCGCCAGATGGCACCTGGTCTCTGCGGATGTAGATTCTTCAGCAATGTAGGTCTATCGCTGGTAGGATAGGAGGAACCAGGCCTCTAGCA
>NW_022109491.1:36202697-36212607 GCF_000313985.2 Echinops telfairi
GCATATAAGAGACACAGACTTGTGCTGATGCCCAACCTACTTTCACACGATACTGCTTGCTCGCGCTGAACGGTTTGTTTAGATTATCCATTCACTCCTCTCTTTTCTTATCTTCAACTTTTCTGCCAGATGGATAAAGTTCAAAAATTTACAAGGCTTGTCACTGCTGACTCCATTCGATAGAAAGAAGTAGCATGTCCCAATTGGGGGCATCCATATTGTACATTTTTTTATCATGTACATAAAACTGAATATTGTGCTCTGATACTTGGGTTGGTCAGAATCCTACCTCATAGCAAGAGATCTGTACAGAACAGGGAGGGATAACTGTAGTCCACTTGGTTTGTCTCCAAGATCTGTGATAATGGCAATTTTAGCCCGTCATTTCTATTTGGGTTTGGTTTGGTTGGGACTATTAAACATCCATTCCACCTTCTTATTTCTTCCACTGGACAAGTTGTGGTGGGCCTACAAATGCAGGCATTCCCTGATGCTAAGTTGGCTAGTATGGAGAGTAAGAACCCAGCACCACCCTCAGCAGTCCATTCTTAAATGGAGCAAGTTCAGAAATCTGGGCTCTGAGAGAGCTAGGTTCCTGCCTGCTTCTTGGGCTGTTTTTTGTTTGTTTGTTTTAATTTCATTAGTTAGTTAGTTAATTATATTTTGTTTGCTTTTATACCCCTAACACCCTGCAGCATAGCTATCTGCTATCCCTCTAGCTGAACCTTGTGCCTAAATGAGGCAGTTTCTACCACTTATCTGTATGCAAACTAAGAGTCAGTGCTGATGCACTTGGTGGCACCTCTGACACAACAGATAATCAATGAATGTTGGTTGCATAAATGAATAGTTCTGACCTTCCATTTTCATAAAATCGTGCTTTTTTGGAGTTATGAAACTATCTGTGATCATTCGTTTTGAAAAATTTTGACCACTAAACTTTGAAATATTTGGAAAAGACAATAAAAGTCATCTATATTCCCACAGCTCAGAGATCATTTTGTGATTTTCTTTCTAACTTTTTTCGATGTCTACGTGATGCTTACAGCTCACAAAGCATGTAGCACTAGTTTGATATAATATACGAAATATAGGTTGATATATATATGAAGTAATGCACTTTGATTATTATCACTTAAAATCTTGATAGCTATTGTTTCATGTCATTGCATAATCTTCAAAACCATCGCTTCTCATAGCTACATAATAATATATCATTTTGGAGACTTTAAAAACAAGTTGCCGCTATTAGGAGTTACATATTTTGTTTTAAAATTTCTGTTATTATAAAACACTGTTGTTGTTACATGCCGTCGAGTGTTTTCTGATCCACAACACAACAGAAGGAAACAATGCCCAGTCCTTCCCTGTCCTCATAATTGTCCTTATAACTGAGCTCTGAGCTCATGGTGACAAGCCTTCTGATCCGGGTCCTTCTGCTCTTAGCTGCCCCTCCCCGGTACCCAGCAGGATGGCCTTCTCCAGGAACTGGCTTCTCCTGACTACAGGTTCAAAGTGCGTGAGATGAAGTCTTTCCATGCTTGCAGCTAAGGAGCATTATGGTTACTTCTTCCAAGACAGATTATTATTATTTTTTTGCAGTCCATGAACTTTTCAATATTGTTTTTGTCAGCACCATAGTTCAAATATATTGATTCTTCTTCAGTCTTACTCAATGTCTAAACTTCACATGTGTATGAGACAATTGAAAATGGCTTGGCTCAGGCATACCTTAGTCCTCAAAATATCATCTTTGTTTTTCAACGCTTCATTTTTGTTTTTCCCCCCAACACTTTTAAGAGTTCTTGTGCAACAGATTTCTCTAATGCAATGTGCCATTCGATCTTCTGACTGCTGCTTCCACGAGCAATGACTGTGCATGCAAGCAAGAAGAAATCCTTGACAATTTCAATTTTTTCTTTGGTCTAGTTGTGAGGATTTTGGTTTTCTTTTCATTGAGTTAAAATCCAGACTGAGGGCTGACATCCTTGATTTTCATCAGTGGTGCTTCCAGATCCCCGCACTTCCAAAAAGCAAGCACAGCGCAGTGTGAATAAGCCTTCCTCCAATCCTGTTGCCGTAGTCTTCTTCATGAAATACAACTTCTCTAATTATTATCTCATCATATAAACTGACTAAGTATGCGGAGAGGACACATCCTGAAATACACCTTTCCTGATTTTAAATCATGCAAAAGTCCCTTGTATTTGCACAGCTGGCTCTTGATCCATACGCAGGTTCCTTGTGCACAGAAGGAAGGGCTCAGAAACTCCCACCCTTCTCAAGGCTATCCGTGGTGTGCTGTGATCCACCGAGTTGGATTCCTTTGCATAGCCAGTAAAACACAAGTAAGCATTCTGCTGGTGGCCCTGCTTTCAGCCATCTGACTTCAGCAACGATATCCCTTGTTCCATGTACATTATAAAAGCTGTCACCCAAGTAAGGTTTTACCTAAATTCATTTCCATAGCAAAGACTTGTGAGAAATGGCTTTGTCACATAATTTGAACTTTAATAAACTTTTGATAAATATTTTCAAACTATTTTCCAGGAAGGTTGTATTATAGAACCCTACCAACTGTGAATGAAAATGACTTTTTTACTGCGTGTACCCTTGCCAATTCTGAGTATTAGTATGTATGTTTTCATACATATGTATATATTTTTGTTCATTTAATACATGAAATACTGTATCTCTTGTTTTAATAGGCACATTTATCAAATTAATAGTAAGAGCAAACATTTATTAAACAAGGACATAGATCGGTTTTTTAATTTCTTCCTTTTGAGTTGTTTATTCTAATATTTGGTCAATTTTATTGGGGTTTATTGTTTAGTTTAGCGATTTGAAAGATACCTTCAGATGCTATTAACTGTTCTATCATGATTGGTGTCAATATTTTTCTCTATATTGATTAACTGCTTTAAAAACATATATTGCTCACATATAATAGTTTCAAGTCCACTCAAATCTACCATTTACTTTGTCATTCTCTCCATTGATTTTATACTTAGAATGTTCTTCCAATTAAATAAAATGTTTTCTTACAGTATTTCTGTTCAGTTCATATGTAAACATTTACATTTACCCAGATTTTGCTACAGTGGGTCAGATAAACCACAGTTCAAAGTTGAATGTTTCCTACATACTTAGCCAATTACATGGATACTTTTGTTGAATAGTCTGCACTGTTTCAGAATGCTTTTCTAATCACATTTCATTTACAAAAGCCATCTTGGGCTTCTTTTCAGGTTATTCTAGTTGATTGGAATACCTATCACCAGCATTATGTAACTATAATAACTGTACTTTGGTGATAAGATTTATTTCCAGTAGAGCAAATCGCCATCTCCACCCCCCACCCCCAACCACATCACCTCTATCACTTCCATCACTTTCACTACCCCCCCACCACTGGCAGCACTCCACCATTCCATTACCTCTTCCACTATCACTACCACTTGCATCGCCATCTCCAGCCCACAGTCCTTCTGTGGAACACAGCCACCTCCACTACTTCCCTACAGTGCACTACATTTACCACCAACGCCATCACCTCTTCCACCACCAGCCACCTTCAACAGTCCACACCATTACCACTTCAGCACACCATTACCACTTCAGCATACCATTACCACTTCCAACAACAACCAGCACATCTACCACTTCTCTACCAACCATTACCTTTACCACCTTCTCCACCATCATCTTCACTAACACCATGGCCACCAGCATTGCTATTATTTTGCACAAAAAGAGCTATTTCCAAAGTGTTATTCTCCTAGATGAGTAGTTGTTAGAGTTATTTTGTCAAATTCCCCCAAATCCTGGTGCAATCAAACTATCTAATAATTAGATAGAAAAAAAACACCACCAGGTCTTAAGATCCTTCTTCCCACCCAGCAGTAAGGTCTGTTTTTTTAATTATGTCTAAGTAAAATTTTTAGTATATGTGCCGCCAAAGCAAGCACTGTGTCTATGCAAATTTTTATATTTTTTACATTAGTTATTGCATGTTTTTATTACCACCTCTTTGGTATATAGTTTCCCTCAAGAATTTATGAATTCAGGAATATAATCATTTTCCATTGTATTTTTCAGTTGGTAAATACTATCTTTTTGGGTTCCCATTGATTTTAACATGTTAGTTGACCTATAGGGTAGACTTCTTAAAAAAAAAAAAGATCAAGATACATTGCGTGATTTCTATGCTTACTTATATGAAAAGTTTTGTTTAAATATTAACTTATTATATATTTTAGCTAATGAAATGACATGAAGTTGAGGACATCTTAAAAATTAAAGTTATCATCTTGTGATAGGTTGAAATACACCCATTGTGCTTGAACACTCTGTCTGCTCTTCAAAACCACCCAAATGGGCTCTGCATGAAAGAAACATGAAGTTACCTTGCACTTGGGTTAAACATAGCCAACAATATGCAACTGAGCTGGTGATTAAGAATTCTAACTGTGGATAACCAAGAAACCTACAGAGAACTTGCTTCTATGGACATTTGTCTCTTAAACTTAATCCTAGGGAAAATGGTCATGATGGCTTTTAAAATTAAACAAGGCTGTGTGTTTATCTTCAGGCCTTTAAGACCCCAGATGCTATATCTTTTGATAGCTGGGCACCATGAGCTTTCTTCACCACATTTGCTTGTACACCCATTGTCTTCAGCGATTGTGCCAGGAAGGTGAGCATCTCAGATTGCTGAATTGTTAGAACAAAGTGTTTTTGTGTTGAGGGAATACTTGAGTAGGAGCCCGCTGTTCATCTGTTTCCTTAATACTAAACCTGTAAATATATGTACATAACAACAATATCTACATGGAAGAAGCACACCAGCCTGTGAGATCATGAGGCATTGTAGGGATCAGGTATCAGGCATCAAAGACCAAAAAATTATATAGCATTGTGAATGAAGGGGAGAGCAGAGTGGGGATCCAGGGCCCATCGGTGGGCAATTGGACATCCCCTTGCAGAAGGGCTGCGGGGAGGAGACAAGCCAGTCAGGGTGCAGTGTAGCAATGATGAAACATACAATTTTCCTCTAGTTCTTGAATGCTTCCTCCCCACCACTATTATGATCCCAATTCTACCTTATAAATCCAGCTGGACCGGAGGATGTACACTGGTACAGATAGGAACTGGAAACATAGCGAATTCAGGACAGATGAGCCCTACAGGACCAGCGGTTAGAGTGGTGATACTGGGAGGGTGGAAGAAAGGTGAGGGAGAAAGGGGGAACAGATTACAAGGATCTACATATAACCTCCTCCCTGGGGGACAGATAGCAGAGAAGTGGGTGAAGGGAGACATCAGACGGTGTAAGGTATGACAAAATAATAATAATTTAAATTATCAAGGGTTCATGGGGGAGGGGAGAGCTATGAGGGAGGGAGAAAATGAGGAGCTGATACCAAGGTCTCAAGTAGAAAGCAAATGTTTTGAGAATGACGAGGGCAACAAATGTACAAATGTGCTTGACACAATGGATGGATGGATTGTGATAAGAGTTGTACAAGCCCCCAATAAAATGATTTTTAACAAAGTTAAACAAGGCTAAGCCTAAATATATTTAGAAAGTTTTTGCATACAAATTTTATATGTGTGGACAAATATTTTCCCCAGATAAGTGCAAATTTCCTAGTTTTAAAGATAGGACAATAATACTGTTAATTGTTCCTATTTCTGCTGTGGCCTGCTGTAAGTGTTGAGTTCTGTGTTTTGGGAAGCCCCAAGCAATTACAGTGTGTCTTCGGGGCAGGACTGTGAAGAACTTCACACATAACAGAAACTCAGTAAATGATACAGTATCATTATTATTAATCTTTAGGAGGTTAGGGTTGGCTTTTTTCACAGTTGTCTTTCTAGGGCACAGGGATATATTTTGTTGACTGACTGATGTATTTTATGAAATCTTCAGTTGCCAGAAAATATTTTGATTCAATTCTTAACTGCTACCTAAAAAGAGATCCTTAGAAGATATATTTGTTAAACTCCTCTTTTGAAGTCAGAATGAGATTCTTAAACGCTCTTTTATACTAGTTTATTTCTGAAAAATCAGACCTTTAAATTGGTACAGAAAAAAATGTTATAAGGGAATTTATTCCTTGACTCATTCACCAGACATTTATTGAGCATCTATTAAATTCAAGACGCAAAATAAATGGCCACCACAAAGCCCCAGCATTAAATGTATAACCAAACAAATGGGTAATTGAAAATTGAAGTAAGTACTATGGAAGGAAAAGAAGGGAGGTGATGAAAGAGTTAATTAGTGGGAGAGAAGGTCAAAGAAGCCCAAAGGATGAGAACTTTTATGAGCAAATAATAGGAAGGAATAGTTGTGATATTTAAGAAACAGCAGGTCGGTGATGGTAACAGTAGAAATATATATCCAAGCTGAGGTCAGCCAAGTATCCAAGACTTAAGGAGCCTCTGTAGTCTGTCTCAGGTTTATGGATGTGTTTTATGCAGGGAATTCACATGCTACTGCCTATTGTGGTTGAAGCCCTAGAGCAGGGTTGGGGAGAAATAATTCATGACAGCTAACATCCCATGCCTCACCAAAGAAAAACAGTGCCAGCTATCACACAAGGGATGAGTTAATGAAATGATTGACTGGTATGGCATGCCAATGATAGTCTAAATATCCAAATGGCCCTTGGCAGAAAACACTCTTCCATCTCTGGGCTGGAGGCCCAAGAAACAAACCAAGGGGTCTTATTAAGAAGGAACTCTAGTGGTAAAAGCGAGAGGAGATGAGGCTGGGCTTTTGATGCTGGTGTCGTGGTGATGAAAACAAGACTCCACTGAGCTACTCAGAGAACGGAATATACCGGACTATGTGATGGTTTTGGCGATCGAAAGTGAAGGGAATGGAGGCATTAAAGATTTTATTGGTGGGGGTGTTATTGACTAAAGCAACACTACAGATGATCATGCCACCTCCACTGTTAGACTTGGCATATTTTTGTTGCCATTGTCATCTTGGTTGTTTTATTTGCATTTTTGTTTATTTCTTTAGCATTGTTTTGGTGAGGTAGCAAAAGAGAGGAAAGCATTATCAAGGTGTCAGTTTGAGGATGCTAAATCCAGGTCCTGGACTGTCTAAGTTTTCAATAAATGACATCTATGTAAGTGAGCCACCTCTTAAGCTGTTCTTCCCTTAGCTGTATTAAGTTACTTTAAGTTATATTAAAGGTCATTGTCTTAAAACGACCTCTTCTATTCTGCTTTAACCCTCGCTGTTAGGCTGACATCATATGACACTCACATTCAAGACAGTTCATAGGAATGTTGGGAAGAATGCATGAGATCACGTGTTTGAACCGGACTCATATAGTAAAGGAGCCCTGGTGGTCTGTCAGAAGTGTTGTCTTCCTACCTACAAAGGCTGGCAGCCACTCTGTAGAAGAAAGTTGAGGGGTTTGCTCCTGGAAAGATTTACAGCCTCAGAAACTCTAGATGGGGCCACTAGGAGTCAGAATCGCCTCTAAAGCAGTGGGCTTGGTTAACACAGGGCTCAAAGTACGGAGTCAATAAGCATTCGCTTGCCTTCCTCTTTTCGTGGCCATCACCATGGTCCTGGTGGCCAACTCTCATTGAATGATTCCCCACACCTACCCTTTCATGCATGAAGTCTTATTCCCAGGCCTGTTTTACCCACGAGGGGACTGAGGTTCGGGAAAATGAAATACCTGGTCCAAGATGACAGAGTTCAATGCAGAGGAGCCAGAGTTCAAACTTGGTCCCGAAGTTTGTGATCAAACTTGACATCACGAAGATGTCATATCCTACAATCCCCACGTCTCACACCAAGAGCAACGGCGTTTTCAATGCTTACAAAAACCCACCCACCAACAATACAGTAAGGTGCAGGGCCAAAGTACAATCAATCGCTATGTAGTCACACAGAACACAAAAATTGTATTTTAAGAGCAGTGCTATCAACGAACTTGCCATAAACTTCTACTGCTTCCATTAATACAAGGGAACTTCTCCTGCTTCCTATCCGTGCAATGTATTCCAAGTCAACGTTTTATTCTCAGTACAGACTTTTATGGCTTTAATCTACTTAAATGCATTCTCCTCAAGCATTCCTCATTTAACTTTGATAATACTGCCTCATTCTTGCTTCCCAGGGAGATGGTAAACATGATTGCACCCTTGCAGAAGTGGCCCTAAAGTTCACATTCACAAATATTCACCCTTTTATAGTATAAGCAAACACACTAGGAGTATGCTCTAAATTTCCCTTCTCTTGCTAGTTCAGCGAGTGTGCTGCTGAAGGCAAGCAAACTTAACATTGAGCATTTAGGGACATGTCAATGCCCTGTATCTGACACACAAATATATGGGAGGACAGGGTGCTCTTTAAACGCTCCTCCTACGATCGACGTCTATTCCCTATAATAACAACTTTACTGCCTGATATCCCCTAGACTCAGGTAAGAGGGAGTATCCCCATGCCTTCCACCCACAGAAGAGAAAAGATTTGGAGAGGTTCTGTGACCGACCCAAGACACTGTGACTCTTCCCTCGTAGTATCTCCCCTGAAAGCCAGGATTCCTGATTCCCCACAAAATGTATTCCACCTTGGGGGCGATCATCAACTATTAACAATGACACTTTCCTTTGGCTTTATGCCAACTTCTCTTTCTCTGTATTGCCCTGGCCTTGAAATGTCCACCACAAATAGCATCGATGCTTCAAATGTCCTTAACTGAGACTAAGGTTGAGGCATTAACTCATGATCTATGTCTACAGCTCCAGCTGAATCCACATTTCTAAAGAGGTGATCCTGCTTGTCCTCCAAATCTGGCGGGGATGATCCCTGGACTTTTCAAGTTTACCCCCCAGGAGGCCAACACCGCGTACAATTCTGGCAAGAGTTTGGAATCAAGATCCTCTTCCACGCTCTGCCCACACCGGTACCCACGAGCATTAAGTCCCCCCTTTCTATTACAGCCCACCGCCACCACCACACACACATACCCCACCAAGGCAAGTAACAAAGGAAACCACAGCCCCAGAAAGGCTCAGCTCTTGCATCTCTCAGTGCACACCTGCCAAGAGACAAGACCCATACGGGAATCCTGCCCTGGCAATATGTCCAACACTCCATCGTGGCACCCCTCGGGCGTGCGCGGCTATATACACAAAGAACTGGTAATCCGCTGGCGAGCATTCCTGGGTACCAGCAGGCTCCGGGCTGCTCCTGGGCTGCTGCTCCTGGCTTCTTCCCCACGCCCTCTCTCCACGCCCTCTCCCCAGCAGAAAGGAACTATCCTTTATTTGACCCACAGGGAGATCAGGCTAGAGAGCAGCGCAAGGGGTGGGGGTGGGGGGCGGTCCCTGGATCCCTTTCCTCCAGGCTAGCGGTGCCCTGCCTTTGGCATCTCCAAAGAGATGCACAATCGAGCGCTGTCACACCTACGTCCGCTTCGCATCCTCTGGTGCAAAACCCAGATGTCCCAGGTCCTGGCCGCGCGCATCTCCCTTCCCCCCCATGACCCTCCGGTGCCCATGTGCCCCCAGGCAGCGTCGCTGGGCGCGCCTGCCTACCTGCTGGCCGGCTGTCAGCGAAGCACCGGGGCTCGTCATCCCTTTCTTCTTGACGGCTACATCGCTCCAAGCGCCATGTTCCCGGGCTCCCCGTGCGCAGGCTGGGAACTACTCTGGGCAGGGCAGGGGCCAAGAGGCGGGGGCCTGAGCGAGAAGGTGGGAGGGAGAGTCCAAGCGGGCTCCTCGCCACCCACACCAGTCCCAGCCACTGAGCATGCCCAGCTGCCCGGCTTCGTCCCCGGGAGCACTTCGCCCAGCGCGCGCCGCCGCGGCTCCGGGTTTTCCCCGCAGCCGGCGAAGGTGGCGGGGCCGAGGCGGGGAGGGGGAAGGGGAG
>NW_022109491.1:36212798-36233570 GCF_000313985.2 Echinops telfairi
GCGAACGATGGTCGAGGGGTGTGGGGAGAGGGCTGGAGAGGCTGATCGCTTGCCAGCCTTGCCGCCACCACCTGGACCAAACTTTAATGCTTCGGTGAATTAAAAACAGATTCTGATTCAGCTGTGTCAGGGGAGGGGCCCGAGAGAATTCTGCCTTTGAAACAAGCTCCGAAGTTGATGCTGAAGCCGCTGGTCCTCTGGCTGCCCCGAGAAAGAACCTGGACAACCGCCCATTGGTGGCCTCTGAGGGGCTAGGCTCTAGTCACCGGTCCCCGAAATGGTCTGTGGCCTCCAAGGCCCTTCTACCTGCAGATGACTGGGGAACTCAACATGTGTAGTTACTCATGAGGTGATTGCGCCCTCTTAATGCTGGGCTCTGACCACCCAGCCCTAACTTGCTACTCTCTGATTGAGAAGATAGACCTGGAGCGCTTGCTGCTCTCTTTTGCTAGTTAGCGGCTCTGCTCAAGTCTGAACCAGTGTGTCAAGCCATCCACTCAAGTCTGAACCAGTGTGTCTTGGCCAGCCCTTGCCTTTCTTGAGCTGAGACTAAAACCCAAATTGAGCATCAACGTGTCGATTTTATTGTACGTGTATTGATAAGGCTGGGCCTGCGGAATTAAGGAGAATGACTGATTACTTTAAAAGCAGCACATTTTGGCGCCAAGAAATGATAAGCCTTCTGTTGAGTGATGTTTCAGCTAAAGCTCACAAGGATATCTGTGATGCTACTTACATCTCCCAGTTGCCCACTTCCCTTTCCCGCCCTCAAAGGCTCTAGTGTGGTCAAAAATGATTCCTGTCATGAGTGAGAGGAAGACCTGGCCTGAGTCTTTAACCTTGGCAAGTAAATACAAGAAATAAAAAAACTAATATAAATCCAGGAGTAGTTGGCTTTATTAGTGAATTCCACCAAACATTTAAAGAATTAGTAGCACCAATTCTCAAATTCTTCTAAGAAATAGAATGGAAAGAAAACCTCCTAACTCACTCTATGTGGCCTGATACCAAAGGCAGACAAATATCACTTATGATATGGTTGCCAACATTCTCAACAAAATAGTAGCAAACCGGATACAACAGCATATTAAATGGATTATATATCACATTCCTGTGGGGTTCATTCCATGGATGCAAAGCTGATTTAACAACAAAAACAAATCAATCGGTGTACGAAACCACATTAATAGAACAAAGTAAAACTTCCCTTCTTGCAGATAATATGATCTTATACAACAGGAGTCTCACAGACTCTAGAAGAAATCTACTAGATCAAATAAATTTAGCAAAGTTGCAGGGTGAAAATATAGCAATGTGGGGAAACCAGTTGTTTCTACATACCAGCAATGAACAAGCTGCAAAGGAAATTTAGGAAACAATTCCATTAACAAGAGCATTTTAAAGAATAAAAGATCTAGGAGTAAATTAACCATGGAGGGGAAAGATAAAAATTTTGTTGAAAGAAAATTAAAGACCTGAATGAACTGTAAAACATCCCAAGTTCCAAGGATTGGAAGGTTTCATGTAGAGATCAATACTATCCAAAGTGACAGGTTCTGTATACGTGTTCAACACAATGCCTATCAAAAATCTCATCTTTTGTATAAATAGGAAAATGGTTCTTCAAATTCCTATAGAATTGCGAAGGATCTTGAATGATCAAAACTGTACTGATGGGGAAAAGCAAAAAAAGAAGAGAACTCACACTTTACAATTTTAAAATGTTCTGTAAAGCAACTGTAATTAAAACCGTGTGATACTGATCTTCATATAGATGGATAGACCAGTGGAATAAAACAGAGAATTCAGAAGTGAATCAACAAATCTCTAGAATTTTTATTTTAGACAAGGATTCTAGTTTATTCAATGGTGAAAGAATAGTCTCCTCAGCACAGCTGAATCTCCATACCTCACACTATAAATTAAACTTCACTCAAAATGGGTATGTAAATATACAAACTAAACTAACAAAACTTTAGAATGAAACATAAAGATACATTTCAAGACCCTGTTTTTTACAGTGAATTCTTCAATATGATATCAAAATAATAATAAACAGAGGAGAAATAGGTAAATTAGCCTTTACCAAAATTTAAACTTCTGTCCATCAAAGAAAGTCAAGAGACAACTGACAGGAGAGGAGAAAAATTTGGTAACTCTATACCTGACAAGAGCTTAATATTCAGAATTTATAAAGAATTCCTACAGTCCAATAACAAAGTGGGGAAAAAATCCCAGTTTGTAAAAAATGGACAAAAGACTCGAATGGATATTTCTCCAAAGACATGCAATCTATATGTGGCAGTTACATAATCTACTGTCAACTCGAGGGTGGGGGTGGAGCCTAGCCTGTCAATCAGGTCATCACCAATGAGTGGGCATGGACTTCTGAGGATTCTGGGAACTCCTGTCTTCCTCCCTGGAGGTGGTTACACACACTTTCCCTGTGAGACATTCTTGTTGACAAGCCATACGGAGCTACAATGATGGAGCCAGAGGCCTGGAGCTGGAGGAACTCTGTGGAGACCAATGCCAGCTCTGGGATGCATCCACTGCCACTGGATCTACAAGACTTTCCACCCACTGGTCTGTGATCTTCCTGCATTCAACATCGTTGCATGTGTAATGTGAGTCTGAAGAGGAATTTATACACTGATTCTGGTCATATGGGCTAATATCGGACTTATAGACTTGATCTGGACTGGGCTGGGCTGTTTTCTTAATATACAATTACTCTTTTATATAAAGCTCTTTCTTATACACATATGAGCGTCTATGAATTTGTTTCTCTGGCCAACCTAGACTAACACATAATCCAAAGCACTTTAAAAGATAGTCAGTGTCTTAAGTCATTAAGGAAATTCAAAATCACAGTGAGAAGCCATTTCACCCCCTGTAGGATTTCTTTATTTAAAAAAAGAAACCTGAAAACAGCAAGTACAGGTGGGATGTGGGAAAAATGGACCTGTGCTCATTGCTAATGGAAATAAAAAATGGTGCAGCTGCAATGGAAAACATAAGAGTACTTGCTTAACAAGTTACACATAGAAACAACTCAAGAGATGAATGTCTAAACAAAATGTAATATATATATATATATACACACACACACACTGTATAGGTACATATATATATACATACATACATATATATTACAGATACATGGCTAAGCAAAATGTAGTTTTTACATGATACTACATAGATAAACTGAAAACATGATGTTGAACAAAAGACACAAAAGGACAAATATTATCTGACAGTAATTCTATTATCCCAAACAAGAACATTCAGAGACAAAATTTAATAGTGGTTACAGGGAATGGTACAAGATGGCAGTAGAGCTGTTCCTTAATGACTATTGAATAGATTCCCTTTAAGTAATGTAAAGGGTGTGGAAGTAGATAGTGGTAATGGCTGTACACTACGGTGAATTTATTCAATATCACTGTCATACACTTAAAATGGTTAGAAAGACAAGCTTTGTGTTAGATATATTTTATTATAATAAAACAGAGTTTTAATAAAGACTAACCCAACTGAAAATAGTGATTGGTGGTCAGCACTTCAATATAATGAAATACGTTATGAAATCTATCCTGGAAAAATTATATGGAAGACAGAGAGATCCAATGCATGTACACCCAATAGTGTATTGAAGCTAACTTGTACCAGCCTGTGGGAGTCATTATTATCTCTCCCTTTTTCCACTTTCAGTAACATCATATTGGTAACTTGAAAGCAGTGGTGGGGCTTTTACCACGTGAATCTATAAATACCACAAACAGAGCGTTTTGTTTCCCAAGAGCCAATTTTTACACATTTAGGAGACCACTCTTTACAGTCTTTCCCATGAAGTAAAGTATAAAAATGTAATCTAAGACATCGTTGCATTTAATTTTAGGAAATCAAGAGTCCTAGATCTGGAGTACAAAATAAAATAGGTGGGTATGGGAGGCAGGAGGAGAGAGGGAGTCACTACAAAACAATTAACCTAAAATCATGTTCTGGTGAAGTTAGAAAATCTAAAGACAAATAATCTTTGCTATATCCAGGCAGAAAAGGCACATTGCAATAAGAAAAAGAAAATTCGGCTGTATTTAGGCTTCTTCGCAGCATTTCACAGTGCCTGAGGGAATGTTCTGAGGGAAAGGACGAATGGCCCCAATACTTTTGTTTTGTCCGGTCAGGCTACTCTTTAAGTTTTTAAGGCAATGGCTAATTGTTCTCAAATGTACAAGAAGTCAAGATATCCAATAGATAGGAATCTTTTAAAAAATCAACTTCATCTACATGACATTCAACTAATGACAACAAAAAGTACAAAACAGAACACAAAAGAATCCGACTGCCGTCATGTGTATTCTGACTCATGCAGATCTTATGGGCCAATGTTATCAATAGTTTATTATGATCCACACAATTGAATGCCTTTTCATAGTCAATGAGACACAAGCAACTGTGTTTCTGGTATTCTCTGCTTTCAGACAATGTTCATCTGAAATTAGCAATGACATTCTTTATTTCGCATCCTCTTGTGAATAACTTGAATTAATCTCCAGGGAATTATACTGAATGAAAAATAGCCAATACTACAAGGTTACATGCTGTATGGTTTCATTTGTTTAAATGGCAAAATTTTAGAGCTGTAGAAGAGATTCGTGGTGTCCAAGGATTAAAAAAGTTGAGAGGTTAAGTGTTACAACAAGGACACGAAGGTGGATCATTGTGGTAGGTGTTAATGTTGTTCTCTATCTTCATTGTAGTGATGTAGCACCTACACATGCACTTTAACTGTATAGAATTGCCCATATTAACACACATTCACACACAAACAAAAATGAATTTTAGTGAAACTGGAAATATCTGTATAGGATCTGTAGATAATACTTACATGAATATCCTGAGTATGCTGTTGCACTACCATTGGAAGACACCAGGTAAAGAATAGACTGGATCTATCTCACAGTTAACTGTATATAACCCCACAAAATATTAATAGAATTTTCACTTAAAATGATTCATAACATTGTGTACTTCCGACATCAGAGTTATCCAATCGAACTCTTATTGATGATGGAAATACTTCTAAGATAATAAGTGCCCACCAATTGCAGCTACTGAACTGTTGAATGTGACTGCACCTATGGGGTCAAGATGAGTTAGAACCTGCTTGAAAACAATAAGTGTGATTGCACAGTGGATGAGGTTTTTGCTGGTAACCTCAAGTTGGTAGTTCAAATCCATCAGCTTCTGTAGAGGGGAAAGATGAGGCTGTTCTTATAAAGATTTAGTCTCAGAAATTTTTTTATAGAATCACTGTGAGATAAAATCAACTCTGGTAGTAGGTTGGACTGTGACTGAGGAAATGTATTTTATATTTTACTTAATTTCCATTCATGTAACTCTAAAGAGCCACATGTGGCTAATGACTGTCATCTTGGAATACTCCGTCTCAGATATTTGAACTAGGCACTGGCTACTATTAAGAACAAGAACACATGGCCAATTGGAGAGAACATCTATGTATTGTGAAAGAGAAAGATCTTTGTAAACAGACAGTCATAATCTGCTATGACTGCTGCCAAGGTTCTTTCCCCCCCCAAATTATATGTCATTTAAAATCTGATGATAAAAGGAAGACTATACAGCTGGTATTTTGAAGGTTATACAGTAGTGTTGAATCACAAGTTACGTGGAATATATAAATTTGCAGAGATACTGATCTGGAGGAAAAGAAATGTTCAGGCCAAACGTCTATCATCTGTTTTTCCAAAGTGAGTAAAAAACTCAAAACCAAACTCACTGCCTCCGAGTTGAAGCTGACTCATAGCGACTCCCTGTGGGTTTCAGAGACTGGGCCTCTTTCCCGGGCAGAAAAAGCTCCATTTTTCTTCTGTGGCCTTTCTCCCTTAGAGTGACTGATGGTTTCGAACTGCCAACCATGGGGATTGGAGCCCATCTCATATCCAAGGAGCATACCTGAGCAATTCATAGGGTTGATTTTTAGGGGTATATTGAATACTAAGACATCCATAAGTCTTAGATTATTGTTTAGGCTTCCGAGAACTTGGTTGATTTTAACACCACCCCAAAATGAATACTTACTTTCTAGGATCTCACAGTCTACTTGGAAGAAGCTGATAAAAAAAAATACCAATAATTACAAACTGTGCCTACATAGAGTTACTCAAAGACATTTTAAGAATATAGAAGGTGAACAATTCACCTGGTTTGGGTAGAAGAAGTGGGTCCTCAGAAAATACTTGCAGAGTCAAAAATCCTTGAGTCGAGTCTTCAGGGGCAATCAAAGTAGGGAAAATTAGTTAAGAGATGGCGGGGAGGAAAACTATTGTCCTGGATGGGGGATATAAGAATGATATTATATACAAATATGAACAAATAGTATTTACAAAAGCAAGTGTTTGATAAGTTGGGGCAAAATCGATATATCAGAGAAAGGAGAGACCTGGTTGATGACGAGCCTATCGTGAAGATCACAGAAAAGCCACTGGCGGATTTTAAGGACGGCATCAGGGTTTCCATCTTTAAATGGCATTCTCGAAGCCGTGGAATAGTGTAAGACTCCAGGGAGGAGACAACTGGTATCGCTAATGAGAGGAAGAAGGATAGACCCAAAAGTGGCAATGGAAGCAGAAATAAGGAGAAAATAATTAATTTGATAGATATGAAAGAAGAGTATCAAGGACACAGAAAAAGCAAAATGTAGAGGGCAATTTATAGCAATAAGTTTACACATCAAAAAGGAAGAAAGAATTAAAATAAACACTGTGACATATCACTCTCAACAATGAGAACAAGACCAGCGAAATAAACCTGAGACACAAGCAGAAAAGGAAAAAAATACAATAGAAACAAATGAATAAAATAGAAACTTAAAAATAGAAAAAATCCACAAGACAAGAAAAGTTTTGTTTGAAAAGATTAACAAAGCTGACTAACCATTGGCAAACCAAACATAAGGAAAGAAGGAGCAGAAGCCAATATTATGAATCAATAATTAAACAGGCAACATCACAACAAAACCAACCTAAATTAAAAAAATAAACAATATAATGAAAATTATGTTCCAACAAATTTGAAAACCTGGAAGAAATGAAAACCTGGACAAATTTATAGCAATGCATTCCCTATCTTAATTAACGCAGAGTGGTGTAGGAAACCTTAAAAGATTTATAACACAAGAAGAAGCAGATCTGGTCCTTAAAAACGCCCAACACCATAAAGTCTGGGACCAGAGGGTTTTACTGAGGAATACTACCAACCTTGGAGAGAAGAGTTACCACCTATCCTCATAAACTCTATCAGAATATAGGAAAGGCTAATACAGTACCAAACACATTTTATGAAACAAGTATCATCTTGATACCTAAGCCAGGCAAAGACATCATCAGTATTAAAAATTATAGGCAAATATCCCTGGTGAACTTGTTGCTGTTAGGTGCTACTGAGTCCATTCGGACTCATCGTGACCTACGTACAACAGAGGGACACGCTGCCCAGGCCTGCGCCCTCTTCCCGATTGCTGTTAAGTGGGAGTCTGTTATTGTAACCACCGAGTCAATAAGTCTCATCAAGGGTCTTCCTCTGTTTTTGATGCCCATCTGCTTTACCAGGACCAGTTCCTGGTCTCCTTTTCCAGGGACTCTCTCCTGATAACACATCCAAAGTGTGTGAGATGAATTCTCACATCTTGTAGTCTAAGGGTCATTCTGGTTGTATTTTGTTCACGACAAATGTATCTATTCTTTTGGAAGTCCCTTGTACTTTCAATATTCTTTGCCAGCACCATAATTCAAAAGCATTGGCTTTTTCAATCTTCCTCATTCAATGTCCAATTTTTACATGCAAGTGAGGCAAATGAAAATACCATGGCTTATGAATATAGATGCCAACATATTCAACAAAATTCTAGCCAACAAAATTCTGCAAGACATTAGAAAATATATATCATGGCAATATCAATAATATATATCAATAATCATGATCATGGGATTCATGCCGGGTAGGCAAGGATGGTTCAATATTAGAAAAGCAACCAATGTGATCCACAATATGAACAAAGCAAAAGAACCATATAATTATACCAACTGATGCTGAAAAGTAAAATTCAATATCCATTTTTGATTAAAGAAAACACTTAGCAAAAATATGAATAAAAGGGAAATTCCTCAACACAATAAAGGTGATATATACAAAACCAACATCTAGCATCACATTTAATGTTGAGAAATTCAAAGCCCTTTATCATTCACTTTTATTTAATATAATCCTTATATTAAATAAAGTCTTAGCCAGAGCTACAAGACAACAAAAAGACATTTTTTTTAAAAGACATCAAAGATATCCAAATTGGCAATGAAGAAACAAAACTCTATTTTTAGATGGTATTATCTTGTTGATAAAAACATTTCAATAAAATGTTGCTGGAATTAATTGAAATTATAAATGTAGCAGGCTATAAGATCAACATACAAAAATCAACTGAGTTTTTGTATATTAAAGAAGAGGACTCTGATAGGGAAATTAAAAGAACAATACAATGTATAACTGCCCCCAAAGAGAAAAAAAAAACTTAGGAATAAATCTAACTAGAGAAACAAAAGACTTATATAAGAGAAATATAAAACATTTGTATAAGAAACCAAAAGATGCTTAAATAAATAGAATGTCTTATACTCA
Source organism: Echinops telfairi (assembly GCF_000313985.2). Taxonomy (NCBI): domain Eukaryota; kingdom Metazoa; phylum Chordata; class Mammalia; order Afrosoricida; family Tenrecidae; genus Echinops; species Echinops telfairi. The sequence continues at coordinate 36,221,499 of NW_022109491.1, forward strand.
TCCATAGGAATAGTTAATATAGTGAAAAGGTCAATGTTATCATGAACACTCTATAAATTCAATGTAATTCCAATCTAGGTTTCTGTACAATTTTTTAGAGAAATGGAAATATTAATCATTAACTTTATATGGAAAAGGAAACAATGTATATTTTAAAACTCCTTTTCAAAACTAACTAAACAACCACAGAAATCAAAATAGCTCAATATTTAACATACAATAGGTATGTTAGCCAATGGAAGGGAATAGACAGCTCAGAAATATAACCAAGCACCTACAGACACCTGATTTTTGATAAAGGACTAAAACACAGTAAGTGGGGAAGAGATAACCTTTTCAATAATTGGTGTCTAAAACGTTGGATTTCCGCTTGCAAAAGAATAAAACAGAGTCTGTTTATCGCCATCCTGTATAAAAATGGACTCCAAATTAAATTAATATCTAAATATAAACTCTAAAACTATAATACTCATCAATGAAAAATTAGGGACAAACTTAAGGGTCTTAATACAAGGCATATAGTACCAAACATAATGAAAAATACACTACAAAAGACAAAATAGAGGTCTGTGACCTAAATATACAACATTATGTATATCAAAAGACTGTGAAAAGAGTGAAAAAAAGAACCCACAGATTAGGAAAAATATTTGACAATGATATGCTGGATAAAGGACTAAACTTGAAAATCCATATAAAACTACAGCACTTTAACAAGTAAAACAAAATAAGCACAAGACATCAATAAATAACTTACTAAAAGTGATAATAGAGGTGGCCAACCAAGCTATGAAGAAATGCTTGTGGTCATTACGTTTAAGAGAAATACAAGCTAAAACAATGATGAGCTATACCTCACACTAATATTCTTAGCAAAAATCACAAAAACAGAGAACAGGAAATGCTGGAGAGGCTGTGGAGCAGTTGGAATGCTCTCCACAACTGTAATGCATTTCTGGTGGGATTGAAGAATTGTCCAACCACTATGGCGAAAGCTATGGTGCTTTCTTAAGCAAATGTAAACAGATATACCATAAGATCCTGCAATCTCTCTACTCAGTATGTAGTCTAAAAATAAAGAACAAAACATGGCCAGATAATGTTTATAGCAGTAATTTCTGTAATAGAGAAAAGATAGGAAAAGCCCAGTCTGTGAAGGAATGGATAAATAAACTTCTGCATCCACACAGTGGAATATATTGCATCGTTAAAAAAACAAGAGCATTTCGTGCATCTCATGACATGGACAGAACTGGGTGACATTAAGCCCAGCAGCGTTAGTCAGTATGATCAAGATGAATACTTCACGACACCATTAGTATTAAAAAGAAAGAAAATCATTTTCCCACCAAAGGAAACGACTTTGAAGACCAGTAGGTGGCCAGAGGCAGAGGCCAGGGGTAGTGAGGAGGGACAGGCAGGGAACCAGGGAGAGTATATGGGGTAAAAATTAGAAAAAAGAACAGCATACGTGGGGGAGGGTTGGTGGGGAGTTTATTGGGCTACTGCCATTGTTCTGTGGAACTACACATATCATGTTTTTCTTTGTATGTGTTATGTTCCACAAATAAAGAGGAAAACTAATAAATGTCTTTAAAATTCAAAACAAGAACAAAAAAAATAGAAATAAAGGTCACAGTCTTCAACCCCCTCCAGTTTCCTTTCTCATCGGATGTAAACACGTCTGAGTGGTTATAAAAGGAAGAAAGGTAAAATTGAAAATGACTTCAATTCTTTTGTGGCGTGGAGCTAATTTCAAACCGAGAGAGAACGAGAAAGAGAGAGTCAAGAGGATGCCGGATGGCAAGAGGGGGTACCGGGTCAGACGTTCATTGAGATGGCTTCTAGACATTGGTCTGTGATCGCTGCCTGGGCGAGGGGCTATTGGCTGAAGTCGCTCATGTAAGAGAAGCAATGCATGTGGAGTAGAAGATGTCTGGTTGGATATGATTTAATGGGTTGAGGATGAAGGACCTGGGAAATCTCAACGATCTCAAGGACTCAAAGATCTCAAGTCATCAATAAGAAAAGACCACCTGGGAGTCCACAGTAGAGTGCAGCAGGACATTCATTTTAGTGACCACTAAAGCAGAGACATAATGAACATTGCTCAGAGAAAGGATGTTAAGTGAGAATGTTTAAAACTAGAATTCAAGCACACAACATGAGAAGAAGAGATTTAAAAAAAAAACAATGAAAAAGAGGACTAAAGAGACAATATAAAAGAAAATCCTGGAGCAATGCTGACAAGGCGTGGAAGGTAACAACTTCAATGGGGGAGGGGGTTATCCACCTTAGTAAGAACTCCTCTCCCATGCCTCCACCCTCTACTCTTATCCAAAACACCTTCACTGCCCAAATAAAAATATTTTTATATCAGCATGTGAAATACATAGAAAATTCAATAGAAAAGAAAATTCCAGAAATAAATCCAAATCCATGGGCGCATTTAGTTTAGAGTAGAAGTGACATTATAAATCTTTGGAGAAATATGAATTTATATTGGTGAAAGGGTATGAGCTGAAGTTCTGGGGAATTGAGCTGTAAGTGCTTGCGGCTTTAAGCAACAATCAATTACCTTATCCAATGTGGTTTTTATCCTCTTTTTGAAAGTGAAACCCATGTAACTTTAAGGTCATGGGCTTCAGTGAGATTTGTATATAATCCTTTTGACTAATTTATATAGAACTTCTCTTCAGTATGAGGTTATGGATTCTGAATAAGATGCTAGATTTAGGACAATTGAAACATATACATATACTGCATGCCCCCAGTGATGCCTCTCACTTCGGACTAGACCGGAGCATGTACACATAGATGAGAGGTAAGATCTCGGGACACACACAGCCCAGGAACAGGAACGGGAAGAGAGATACCAGATGGGAAGGGTGAAGGGGGTGGAGGAAGGGAAAACTGATCGACACACAACCACACATCCCTCCAGGGGAAAGAACAACGGAAACCATGGGGGAAGGGAGACAGTGGTCGATCTGAGACATGAAAATAATAATAATTTACAATCTATCAAGGGGTCATGAGGGTGTGGGGGTGGGGAAGAGGGAAAAAGACCTGACACCAGGGGCTCAATAGAAAATAACTGTCTGGAAAAGAATGATAGCAACAGATGTATAAATATGTCTGATACAATTGATGTATGGATTGTAATAAGCACTGTAAGAGCTCTCAATAAAATGAATTTTTAAAAAAGAAAAAAAAACATACACTGCTTATATAATATAGCTTTACAAGTATGAGACATGCCAACTGAGCAATTATGTCCCTTCAGTTGTGGACATAGCTAATGTACAAGTGTATATAATTACTTCTGGACTGCTGAAATCCCAAATTCGGATGAATATCAATGACAGGTTTTTTCTGTAAGAAAGAAACATCATCACTACCACTGTGTAAAGGCAATTCCCTAGTGCATTTCCAAACCAGTGTTTCATTTTGAAGTTGAAGGAGGGAAAATAAAGTACAAACTCAACAGAAATTGTGTGCCTAGAGTCATTTCATCCTGTCCATGGTAAGGTGATAAGCAATTACAAATCACTTTGTCATTTCATAAAGCTTTCAGCATGAAGAATACCATGAATTTCTTTGGCCTGATTATGGACACCGTCCCTTGCTTTGTACCGATACAGTGGTTTAAAGGATCAGATATTTGATGGGAGAGTTGGGGAATACATCACAGGTTCATATGTAGACAAAAATGACTGGTGCTTATTGAACCCACCTTTTGGAGCCCTGGTAAGGTCAGCAGTTCAAACCTCTTAGCTGTTCCCTGGGAGTAAGACGAGGTTGTCTGCTCCCTTCAAAATGTACAGCCTTTGACACCCTGTAATGGGTCCTCTGAGTGAGAATCGACTTGATAGCAGAGGGTATAGATTATTTTTATGTGTGCCCACTTTCATTAGCCTTCTCATCGAAAACATCCTCATGAATGTCACATAAAGACAGTTGACTCTCGGGATGTAATTTAATAGGCGTCCCATTTCTAAAAAGCTCAACTTGGTTTCGTGAAAATCAGTTGTTCGCACTGCCATCGAGTAAACGCCTACACGTCGTGACCTCACTCTGGTTTCCAAGATGGTTAACTGTTTACAGGAGTAGAACGCCCAGTCTTTCTCCCGGGTGGAACTGCTGGTGGTTTTAAACTGTCGACCAAGCGGATCGTGATGCCATCAAGTCAGTTCCAATGCATATGGAACAAGATGTTGCCTCGTCCTGCACCGTCCTTACACATTTTGCAATATTTTAGTCCATTGTTGCAGTTACTGTGGTAATCCATTCCCTTGAGGGTCGTCCTCTATTTGTTGATGCTCTCTCTGCTTTACCAAGCGTGATATCCTTTGGGGATTACATTCCTGATAGCATGTCCAAAGTACATGCGATGAAGTCTTGCCACCCTTGCTTCTAAGGCTCATTCTGGCTGCACGTATTCCAAGACAGGTTTGTTAGTTCTTATGGCAGTACATGGTACTTTCAATGTTCTTTGCAAACACCATAATTCACAGACTGTCTCCCTGAAACAATTGCCCCTTTCATTGAACAGATAAGAAACTCAGATTTGTACAAGGCATATGACTTGTCCAAGCTCACCTAATTAAACAAATAACAACATGTAGCTATAACTTAGATCTATTGATTTTATTGCACAAATAGTTTAGGGCTCAATTTTTAAATGAAAATTACAATATAGAAAAATGAGAAAATCTGGTTTTAATCATTTTAAACAAAGATTTGCAATAAGTTAAAATCCCATAGAAATTTATATCTTAATGACAAATTTGGAGTGGCTGGTTCTTTGGATCATTTTAAACACATTAAAGAATATTCGAAGTTCTCAAGTATGATGTCTTATACAATTAATATTACGTGCCTCTTGAAACTCAATTTCATGGATTTAACTCACTTTCTTACTTTCTTTACACTGACTTTAATCATTCTTTGATTTAGAGTTGTCTCTGTTTTGGATATTTCCCAATATGGTATTCCAATATTACTTGATGACTATATCAGTAATATCACAAGAACTTGAAGACTGAAAACTGAATTTTTCTTGACCTAGCTCTGTTGATGGATCTGGATTGGGGCTTTCCTCATTACAATGACACTTGAAATATAACATGGATGTACAGACACAGATTAAACCTACCCATCTAATCAAAAACAGAAAGACAATATTGTTAGTAAGCTGAAACAGGTCTGTTTCACTTAGTTTTCTTACGTCTCCAGAGCCATGGCACTCACTTTTAGGCCCACTCGGATAACTAAATTACTGAAATGTTCACATGGTAACTAGGTGGTGATATTCCTCACTCAATGGCCCAAGATGGAGTGGCTTGTAGCAATTTAAAAATCAATATGAAGGTTTGTTCTTGGCTTGGGAGTCAAATTTATATGGTCGCGTGGAAGTATGTGGCTGCCTCTATTTAAAAACTTGGACTCAAAGATTCTAGCAGCCATTCTTGGGCATGGACGTCTCTCACATGTCCCTGCAGAACAATCTGGGTGATCTCCATAGAGAGGTACAAGAATGCCTGTGATGATTCTCCCCAGCCCTTGCCTATGTTTATCACATGCTTAATATTCCTACACTGTATGCTGTGTTGCATTAAGTCCTAACCATGGGTGTAACTGCATTCTTATATATACAGCTCCTTTCCAATACACATTATGTTTGTGATAGTCATATATGTTGTTGCTTGCATGTTGTCATCCTTAGTTGCTGTGATAGTTAGGTTTTGTGCCAATTTGCTTGGGCCAGGGTTCTCATGACTTAACCTTAGAAAGGAGGCTTTAATCATGCAATACCCCCTTGTTCTATCAGAAAATTTATTTCTTGGTCTCTGTACTGGTTCCATATGAGCTCAATTAAGTGTTGTGGAATTCTCATTCTTTGCAGTGTTATCCATAATTGTTATGATCCACACAGTCAAATGCCTTTGTGTAGCATATAAACATTAAAACATAAAACCTTAGATAAGCCTGTTTCTGGTATAGTCTATTTTCAGCCAAAATCCATCTGGTATCAGCAATGATATCCCTTCTTGTAAGTCCTCTTCTGCTTCCAGCTTGAATTTTGGATAATCCCATGGCAATGTACTGCCCAAACCATTTCTGAATTATGTCAGTACAATTTTGCTTGTGTCATATGGATACTACTGTTCCTTTGCATTCTATTGGATCACTTTTCTTTGCAATGGGCACAAATATGGATCTCTTCAAGTTGGTTTTCCAAGTAGCTGTCTTCCAAATTTCTTGATATAAACAAATGAGTGTGGAAATACCTCAAATTATAATCAGTCCATAGCTGGAGCCTTCCCCCCCTCCCCCCCATCAATACCTTCACTGCAGCTTGGATTTCTTTCTTATTATCATTGATTCTTGACCACGTGTTACTTCTTGGTATAGCAACTCTTGTGTAATATCCATATTCTTTGGGTTAACCTAGGAAAATTGGTAGGTCACAAAAATGAAATGGAACACTTGAAGATTGATATCCAGACATTAGAGAGCTGAAGTGGACTAGTATTAATCATTTAGAAGCAGAAAATCATATTATCTACTCTGCCAGGAAGAATGGTATCATACTCATTGTCAAAAAGATTTCAAAAGGTATCCTGAACTTAGTTATTTTTCAAGTAGATCTAGAACTAAACTCATTCCTGTGATAGAATAATCAACCATCTAAGTTAAAAATGGTAGCATTTACCAAGGAAAAAGTGCAGAGGAATAGTAAAGAAAGAGAATGAAACAGGAAATACAGAGTAGAGTAAGTGATCGAAGCTATTACAATGGAAGAGGTGAAATAAAGTGTGTATGAATTATTGAAAGTAAAACCGACAGTCTACTTTGTAAACCTTCACCTACCTAATACACAATAAAAAGTTAAAAGAAACAACAAAAAACATATTTGGCATTCATCTCAATGCTAAAGCAAATAGCAGTCACTGGACAACCATATTAACAATTAATAAAGTAATAAAATTATTTAATTGTATATTATAGTTATAATATATGCTTAATTTCATTTCAAATTAATTTCATTCTTGAAAATTAATAAATAATTAAGTTGAGGAATAAAACAAGGTAAAATATAATCCTGTCAGTGATCAGATAATTTCTGTATGTCTATGAGGAAGACTTGTTAATATGACTATTACTCAAATTTACACAATAAACACTAACACCAATGATGAGGAAATTGAAGATTTCTCCCAAGTTCTGCTGTCTAAAAATGATCAAAAATGTAATTACTATGCACTGACAATTACTGGTGATCAGAATGTAAAAGTTTCATAAAAGGAAGGATCAGTAATTGAAAGATGCAAGGGGGCTTCAATAGGTTTCATTATCTGTGAATTCCATATTGCCACAAACGGTTTGAAGCCTTTCCTACGGCACCGGTGATAGAAACAGTGCTGAGGATTAGGATTGAGGGATAGAAGTTTGCAAGACCACTGACTCATTCACTGCAAGTGCCTTTTTTCAACAGCATAAACAGTGACTAGACAGACAGACCACTCCAGATGGAGTACACAGCAATCAGTGTGGCGACATCTGTGCAAAACAAGGATGGAGAAAGCTCAGTGTCATCAACTCAATGCCATCCTCAAAGGCAAGGGGCGCCTTTGTAACAGACCAGGGATTGCTCGTACAGAGCCAATGCAGGACGATTATTTAAAGAACGCGGAAACCTCCTCTTTCCAGGGCTTTGGGATTCAATTTTCAAGCATATGATTTACCGCCCAATCTTCTCTGATTTACTGTTGAAGACTGGGAAACCATTTTAGAGAGAGTCACAGACACTGCTCGCCTACTTTTCAATCTCGTCATTAGTAGTCCTCTGGCCATAAATGTTTCTAATCCATATTAAAAAATACGTAAATATTAAGTCTTGGTTTGAGTTCTCAAGAAGCAGACCCCAAAATAACGTAAGTATTCATGTGCAATAGTTTATTGATGGTGTGAACCCAGCAAAGAATGCTGGAGCGGGAAATGAGGCAAGGAAAAAAAAGAGCCAATAAAGAGTATGGTATTGAGTTATTTACTACTCTTAGGGCAGAAAGTTGTCGTCAAGTTAATTCTGACTCATGGCAACCCCTTGTGTCCCTGGGTAGGACTGACTCCATAGCATTTTCAAGCCTGTGATCCGGTAACACTGGGGGTTGCACATTTGGTTGCTAACCACAAGGTCAGCCGTTACAACCCACTCGCTGCTCTGAGGGAGCAGCGGTCCACTCCCATAAAAATTGATAATCTTGGGAATCCAGAAGGGGCAGTTCTACCCTGCACTGTAGGGTTGCAACGCATTGAAATCAACTTGGCATCGGGTTCAGGAAGTCTAAAATAATTGCCTTTGAGCTAATCCATCTGTATTTGTTTCTTGGGACTTCTATATCAAAATACCACCAACTGGGTGGGGTACAAGAACAAACAGGTACTGACCAACAGCTTGGAGACCAGAGGTTCAAATCAGCAAGTTGGCCAGGTCATCCTCCTTCCAAAATCTCTAGGGTAAGAGCCTTTCTTGCTTCTTCCAGACTTGGAAGTGCATGGCGTTCCGCAGCATGCAGCCAGGGAATAACTCAGAATCGTGACAGGGAGTTTTCCTCATTGTGGCTCTCCAGTGCTGCAGCTCCTCTTTAATCAGATACCACTTAGCCTGGATGACGAACCATTCGGTTATGACCTCATGTTAACTCTGTATTTTTTCAAAGACCATATTTTTAGATGTTCACATGTAGCCGGAGTCAGGCCTTCAACACATTTTGTGGGGAGCATAATCCAATCCATAACATTATACAAGATGGCAAAGGAACTATGGTATTTATACATGGACTCCTACTAGTCGCTGCTTCAGGGCTGCTCCTTCCTGGAGAGCGGTGTTAACTACCCGACATAGCCGGCCTACACCATCCTCAGGCAGAGCTGTTTCTGATGCTAGAGAAAGCTCTCAGAGAATGAATAAAACCTTCCAGCAGCTGGCAATGTATATTTTGGTGCTGAGTTACAGAAGTTTAGTTTTATAAAATGGGAAGCTCAAGAAATCTTAAAGAAAGAAAATACACAATAAAAGTAAAAATTTTAAAAAGTATACACAAAACTTCATTTTCCCTTTGGCCTTTTCTTCCTGTGAAAAGATCTTGACTGCATAGCTATAGCAAACAGGGGCTTTCACCGTAATTATACCTACCACTCTTAGGTGTTAGAAATGATATCTGCTAGCATCATATTTTATTAGGACACAATCCAATTAAACATATATGTAATAGAGTGACTCACTGAAAACACACAAATCATAGGCTACCAGAAAGATAGAAAGTTATTGTGCTCCTACAGTGCAAGAATCCGATGAGTGACAATCTATGGCTGACATGGCGCTCTGTGGTGTCGGCGACTCAGGCAATGTTCAGCTTGCTGCTCTTCTTTGCCAATGCCAAAAGGGGCTTCAGCCATTCCGTTTTCTCACGAAGGCCTAAAGAGCAGAAGAATGCTGGGAGAAGAGATGCAGAACACTTCTCTGAGGTTGGACACCCTGCCTCCGGCTTACATTCCGTTACCAAGAACTTGACCACGTGACCAGCCCTAGTTACCAGGAAAGTTAGAAACAGGTCCTCAACTAAAAAGGAAGCTTCAGAGAGGAGGTGGGAAAAGAGACATTTGGTACAAATTTAAGTTTCCTCCTACCAAAGTGAAGAAAGAACTGTGAATTTTTTAAAGTCTAAAATCTAAATAACTTCTGAGAGAAGTTTTGGTTTAAACTTGCTAATATTTGCATGATATAGTGAAAGTTTATTGTGCCAACCTGGCCAATAAACACATGTGGGGTTAATTGAAAGGTGGAGGGATAAATGGCTCTGTGAGCCTCGCTTTTCGAGTTCTTGGGTCTCTTGCTTTCTGATGGTCAGACCAGGGTGCAGCTGCCTTAGCCAGTTCCCTGCTTCAGCTGGCAAGGCTCATTTCCTGCAAAACATCCCCAAGGAGAAGCCACATGGACCTACCCTGATGCAGCCCTGGATGCTGGAGCAGCCGTGTGGAGACCCCTGCCAGCGCTGAGATGCTTAAACATTCACTGACTCAGCTATCCTCCTGCAGTCAGTGTCATAGTGTGTTTTGTGAGATGGAGGAAGACTTTGTGGTTTGGTGTCGGAATTATAGATTAATGTTGGACTTGTGGGTTTGGGCAGCACTGGGTTGGGATGTTTTCTTGATGCACACTTAACATTTATATAAAACTCTCTCTTATACATGAGTTTCTGTGGGTTTGTTTTTCTAAAGGATCCAGACTAACACATTGCACTTAAGAAGAAATCAGTTCTTCTGCCACACCCCTCCATCAGTAATAACATGATAAACATTTTGATGTCCCATAATCACCGGCAGCATAAATAATCCCTCAGGCAACTAAGTGTGTACCTCCTGTTGTGCTTATGGTTATCCATCTCACTGAGGAGATCCTTGTGCTTCACCAAACATGACGTGCTCCTCTGCGAATTGATCGTCATACCTGACATGTCCACCTGAGTTACACATGTTCTGTTGTGATTCATAACCTTTTCACTGAGTATTTTCTAGAAGCAAACCACCAAACTTGTCTTCTCACTTTTTTTTGGTCTAGAAGGCCCATTAAAATCTATCTACCCCCAGTGATCTTGCTGATCCTTAGCATACTGTTGGCACTACAGCATATGCCAGCCACCGTAGTAGGACAAACTGGCAGGTGGTGGACTCACTGGATAAGTCAATCTATTATCATCTTCCCTAAGTCTCCAAAGTCACTCTCTTCTACTCTTAAAAAAGAACTCTTTTAACCACTATCTTCCCCACACACCCCACATTTAGCAGTCCCTGAAGTCAATGAGAACCTTGACTTTCCTTTGGAAACGTCTTAAGTTGACTAACACAGTCACATTTCGTTTTATATATTTATTCAAGAATGTGACAAAAGTTCATGCAACCCCTTAGTTATATGCCTACATTTCAAAGACAGAAGGGGAGGGGATAATGCCTTTAAAAACAAAACTATTATTAGATGATCCTAAATACACACTGAAGCTGGATCTTGGAGTAACAGCTTACTTTTCTCATTGAGAGGCCAATCCGTCTCTCCAAGGTCCATCTAATGTAGACATTAGATAGTCTCTCTCATTCATCTCCGGGGAGTTCAGAATTTATGTGAAAAGGAATAGAATGAGATTAGTGCGTGTTTCCTTTCTGGCTTCCTAACTTCAGGCCTGTGCACATTGCATGGTAAGGCCTGGCTTTTTCTTCTTGAGCTGCCCTTTGACATTTTCTGTTCAGCTCTTTTCCTTCATCATTTATCCTATTTGTATGTTCAAGGAAAAACATTTTAGACTCTCTTCTGCCATCCACGTTGCTATTTTCTTTCTTTCCTGTCCTTGCTTTCATCGTGTGTGATGTTTTTGATGTAAGCTCAACAGCTCAGCAGGTCTTCTGTCAGTAAGTTCAATAGTTCAAGTCTGTTCTGGAGATGGTCTCTCAATTCAGGTGGCATATACTCAAGGGAGTGTTTCAACTCTTGTGAACTTGTTTCAATATTCTGCAGCTTCAACCTAAACTTACACATGAGCAATTCATTATCTTTCCCACAGTGGGTCCCTGGCCTCGTTTTGTCTGATTATATGGAGCTTCTCTCACATTTCTTCCCACAGATATAGTGAGTTTGATTCCTTTGTTTTCCTGCTAATTGGACCATCGATTCCTTCTTTTTAGTCAGGTCTTCGTCTGGAAGCTCTGCTGAAACTTACTCCCCATGGGTGACTCTACTGGGATTTGAAATACCGGTGGCATAGCTTCCAGCAACACAGTAACATGCAAGCCACCTCAGTAGGACTGACAGATGGTTGGGAATGTTATTAGATGTGATCATATTTATTTCAAATCATAGCTATCCCACGTGACAGAGTAGACTGTCCCAGAGGGTTTGGGGGCTGTAATCTTTTTTTTATTAATTTAATCATTTTATTGTGGCCCATACAATTCATCACAATACATAGATCAATTGTGTAAAGCACACCTATACATTTGTTGCCCTCATCATTC
>NW_022109491.1:36233805-36242958 GCF_000313985.2 Echinops telfairi
CCACTGTCACCCCTGGTCCTGAGGGGTTCATCTGTCCTAGATTCCCTGTGTTTCCAATTCCCATCTGTGCCGCTGAGCATCCTCTGGTCTAGCCAGGTCGGGAGCTGTAATCTTTATGGGGGCAGATTTCCAAGTCTTTCTCTTGTGAAACCTCTGGATACATTCCAATTACCATTCTTTCAATTAGCAGCTAAGGGTTTAACCATCACCCAATCAGGGCTCTTTAAGTTACTTGTCTTTCTGGCCTGACTTCAGTAAGATTTTTTTCTAGGCTGGAAGAAAAGGATAAAATTAAATATTATTAAGGACTGCAGATAATTAAGATAGCCCAAGGGCATTACGCTGCCCCTTGTCTATCAGTGTGTCGCACTGTGGTGTCTGATTTTTCTTATCACCCACGATGAATAGTGTTCATCAGCCCTTCCAGACTACTAAGCACCGGCTTGAAAGACAGAATAGACTGTCCACTTTTGAAGGATTATCCACTGAAACTTTTATGAACAGGTACAGAACATTGTCAGGCACAGTGCCAGAAGATGAGCTCCTCAGGTTGGAAGACCCTCAAAATACGACTGGGGAAAAGGTTCCCCTTCAGCACAGAGTTGACCTTCACGAGCTACGTGGAGGATAGTAGTCAGGACCCTCATTTGCTGACGAGGCAGCCCTCAAAATGAGATGTAGCTGCAAACATCCACGAGTATTTGGAACATGGAAGACACAAAGTAGGACTTTAGGATATTTGGAAGTAATCAAAATGAAATGAAGAGCATGCAGATCAATATCCTAGGTATCAGTGAGCTGAAATAGGCTGATACTGACCAATTTAAATTAGATAATTAAATGGCTTATTGTGTCAGAAATCACACATTCAAGAGGGTTACACGCATCCTGAAAAGGAACATTTCAAGAACTATCATGAAGTGATAGTACTGCCTGTGGAATGTAATATAGTATGCCTATAAGCAAAACCAGTGGATGACCAGCTATTCAAAGTTATCCACCGTCTAAAGCCAATGATGAATAAATTGAAGAATTCTATCAAATGTTCTGTTTGAAATTGATCAAGCATGCCATCAAGATGCTGTGATCATTATTGGGAATTGGAATGTAACAGTTGGAAACCAAGGGGAAGGATCAGTGCTTGGAAAATATGGTCCCGGTGATGGACACAAAGCTAAAGAATGTTTGAGAGGATTTTTCAAGACCAATGACTTCTTCATTCTGAATACCATTTTAAAACAACATTAATAGTGATGAAACACGTAGAACTCACCAAGTGGGCTGTTCTGGCATCAAACTGACTGTAAGGGATTAGGAAGACAGCTACCTGGCCAACCAACTAGAAGAAATCCACATTTGTGTCCATTTCAAAGAAAGGTGACCCCAAAGAATCCAGAGATTTTTTAAACAATATCAATATTATTATATGCAAGTGTGAAAGATAATTTTTTTAATGTTTTCAGCAATACATTGACAGAAAGCTGCCAGAAATTGAAGCTGAATTCAAAAGAGGACAAGGAACAAGGAATTACTGTTTTCTGGTGGATTTTAGCTGAACGTAGAGAATATCAGAAAGATGTCTGTGTGTGTGTGTTTTATTGACTACTAAGGTATTAGACTGTGGATCACAACAAATTACGGGTGGCATTGTGATGAATGAGGATTCTGGGCCACTTGATCGTGCTCCTGGGAGACCTGCAGGCAGTCCTTCAAACAGAAACAAGGAATACTGCACACTTTAACATCACGAAAGGTGTGCTTTCTCCACATGATTCAATGTTCTTCTGAGAAGAAGATGAGAAGTTGGACGATGTGATTAAGAATGGAGGAAGCCTCATTAACAACATACAAAATGCAGATGACCCATGCCTGGTGGCTTGCTCAAAGTGAAGAGGACTTGAAGCACTTACTGATGAAGATTTTCTTTTTAAATCTACAATCTTGAGTATGGAAGAAAACTAAATGGAAGTAAAGCCCAAATCCTCACAACTGGACCAATGGACAGCATTATGATGAGTGGAGAAAAGATTGAAGTTATTAAGGATTTCATTTTACCTCCATTAAAAATGCTCATGGAAGGAATGGTCCAAAAATCAAATGATGTATTACATTGGGAAGATCTGCTACACAAGACCTCTTTAAGCTTTAAAGAGAAATTACATCACCTTGGAGCCTAAGGTGCATTGGACTCCAGCCATAGTATTTTCAATCACCTCATATGGCAGTCAAAAACTGGACTTTATTAGAAGCCCAGAGAAGAATTTGTGTATTGGAATTATGGTTTGGGCAAAGAATATTGAAAGTAGTACTATGGAAGTCCAGAAGAACCAGCATATCTGTCTTTCAGGAAGTACAGATGGAATGCGTGTTAGAAACAAGGATGGTGAGATTTCATTGCACATACTTGGGCCATAGCAGGGACCAGTCCCTGTAGAAGGACATTATGCTTTGTAAAGTAGAAGGTCAATAAAAGACAAATGTCCTCAAGGAGCTGGATTCACACAGTGACTGCAAGAACCGGTTCAAATATAGCAACAATTGTAAGGATGGCATAGGGCTGGGAAGTGGTCTGTTGTATATTGGGATTTTAAATTGGAAACAATTCCATAGCTCCTAACAACAATAACCCTATAGACCAAACACTGATAGATCTGACCCATCCCTGATTGAGTGTGTTTTTTGTTTTTCTTTCTTTCTTTCTAGCAGTGCCTGGCTAGATATACACAGTGTCATGGTAAATTAATATTAGAAGGAACATAAGTTATATAAGGGAATAAAGTTTGTTTTGAGGGTAATTACTAAGGGGTACAAAGAAACTTTGGAAATCATGGATATGTGAATTATCTTGATGATTTTACAGGTGTGTACATATGTCAACATTTATCAAATGACCTAATTTAAGCATGTGTCATTTGTTAAGTTCAATTACACTTCAATAAAGCCATTGATTTTTTTTAAATAAAATAAGATTGATCTTAGTGATATCACAGCAGCTTCTATCAACAAACCCAAATGAAACCTACTGCCATGGTGACAGTTCTGATTCATAGCTACACTATACAGTGATTCTCAACCTTCCTGATGCCGCGACCCTTTAATACAGACCTCATGTGGTGGTGACCCCCTACCATCAAATTATTTTTGTTGCTACTTCATCACTGTCATTTTGCTACTGTTATGAATCGGGCGACCCCTGTGAAAGGGTTGTTGAACCCCCAAAGGGGTCCCGACCCACAGGTTGAGAAGTGCTGCTGTACAGGGTTTCTGAGACTAAGTTTGACGGGAGCAGATAACCTCGTCTTTCTCCCACGGAAATGGTGAGTTTGAATGGTCAACTTTACAGTTAGCATCTGATGCTTATCTGACAGTGTGCTCCTTTGGCCTTTCCTTGGGGCCCACTAGGTTCTTCTCTGCTTAGGACTCAGAATAGGAACAACAAAAACAACCTTCTCTCATAAACATCTAGTCAATATTAGTAGGATGCCAGGTATTGGGGGGAAAAATCTTTGTAAAACAGGTTAAAACCTTTGGTTTTGATCAAGAAACAATAAATCAACTCTCTGCATAATGAAAATATGTAGAACATGAAAACAAAAAAAGTTGGATAAAAGAATGAGAATGAATGCAAATCTGAAGTAGAGTTGAAAAACATAGGATCACATCCTTAGTATCAGATAATAGCTAAATTTGCATATAAAAGTGTTAGTTAAGACCCAAAGTGAAATGTTATAATGACAGGACACCCAAATCTAAATGAAGATCCAAAAGCTATTAATCCCTATACACCAAAGAATACAGCATTGGTATACTGACATATGAGGCATACAGTAGAAATTAACATGACATTTTAACTTATCTTTCTGATTCCATACTAGAGTAAGTAGGCAGAAACAGTTAATGGTTTAGAACTAAATAATGCAGTGTATTGCATATAGATACATACCCACAAACCCAGATATTACCTCTTACCTGAAAACAGTATTAAATTTTATTCAGAAGTAACTCTAGGATATTCACAGAAAGTAGCCAAATATTAGGCTACAAAGAAAGGCATGTCAAACGCAAGCCTACAGTTGTTAACTATTGCTTCAAGGGCCATAATGGGTGGTGGGTTAGAAAAGAAATAAACAAATGAACAGTTGACTATGGCAGACCTGGGCCTGTTTAACAGGTGAAAGGAGGTTGTTTTCTGCATATTATAGGATGGGCCAGTGTGGTAGCTACATAATTTGGTGTCAATTTGGGACTTGAGAGGATTAAGAGTGAAGGGGTAGAATGTAGTCTATCAATAGGGTCATAGCTAATGAGGCCTCTGTGTGGGCGTGGCCTTCTCCTGAGAATTCTGGGAACTCCTGAATTTTCTCCTTGGAGGAGAGAGATATAGACACACACTCTCTCTCTATGCTGATTCCTGGAGAGATGCTCTACTGACAAGACACATGGCACTACGCTGATAGACACTGTGTCCTGGGAACTGGAGAAGCCATGTGAAGACCTCTGCCAGTGCTGAGATGCTTACACCACCACTGGATTCACAAGACTTTCCACCCATTGGTCTGTGATCTTCCTGAATTCAGCGTCATTGCATGTGTTTCATGAGTCTGAACAGGATTTTATAGATTGGTATCGGACACATGGGCTAATATCAGACTGATGGACTTGATCTGGACTGGGCGGGGTTGTTTTCTCAATATTCAGTTGCTCTTGTATATAAACCTCTTTCTCATACCATATGAGTGTCTATGAATTTGTTTCTCTAATCTACCTGGACTAACACAGCCAGTCAAGGTCTCCTCGAGTTTTGCCAATGGAAGGCACTGCAGGGAGGTTGATGAACTGGAAAAGTGATATTTGTGTCTACCTTTCATCTCCACATGAAGGCGGACACAGGCAGTGGCTCGTTTTCTTCTGTGACTCCAATTCCTCTCTGCCATGATGGCTCCAGCCTGTACAAAGTGACCCTGTCTCTTGTGATCTGTAGCACTGTCTCATTCCTCTCTCACTTGAGTATGGGAATGATGGCGGTTTCCTTCTATGGCAACTCTCAAACTTATTTATATTTTCCTGTTTACAGTCCCAGCAGTTCCATCATATCAGTAATCTACCTCCAAAACTTACCACTGAATCTCTCAAGAGAGCTGTGTATACCCTTTTAATGAACAATATAACACCAAGGAAGGTGCTATAAAGTTATTCCTGCACATGTATAAACAACCAAAACTAAACTCACTGTCATGAAGTGATCGATAATTTTATGTCAACTTGAAGACTTATGAAAATGTCAGGCTCGTATCCAACCTCTCAATCAGGTCACAGCCTGATACTACCTCATCGGCCTGTCACCTTCCCATAACGAAGGCTCTGGGCCCCACACTCCTCCCACTTCACCTTCCTGCTGATGAGCCAGCCTGAAAGCTGCTGCTGCCCAGTCGTGTTACCACTGACCTTGAAGCCTCATGACTCTGACCCATGGCCTGGGATCTTCCTGCATTCTGCATCGTTGCATGTGGCTGCATGAAGAGTCTGAAGTGGGCCTTATGGACTAGGAATGGATTTATGGACTTAAGTTGGACAGGACTAGGATGCTTTCTTGATATGTAATTACTTCTTTATATAAAGCTCTTTTTTTATATGTATGGGTGTTACTGGATTTGTTTCTTTTGTCAACCCAGCCTAATTGACAGATGGAGTAAATTTCAACTCAGAGAGAGCCTGTCGGCCATGTGGAACTGCCCCTTTGGATTTCTGAGACTGTAGCTTGATCTCAAGTGGCATATTACAAGGGGGCACCCTCTAAAAAAAGGAATTTTTTTCAAAGCTATGTATTTAAATTGCGTTTATAAACAACCTCCTCACCTTCAAACTACTCTCCATTACACTTACTACATTTTTCAAATCTGTGATTCCATTCTTGGAAACATTTTTCAAGCTCTTCTGTTTGTATGACTGACAGTACCTCCCTCGGGTTTTTCTTCACACTTTCTACGTCATCAAATCGCTGTGCCTTCATGTCTCTCTGTATTCATGGACACAAAAGAAGTCGGATGGCGTGAGGTCAGGTGAGTAAGGTGCATGGGGCAAGAGAAACATGCTATTTTGGGCCAAAAAACGGGTGCACTGATGGCTGCATGAGCAGGTGCATTGTGTAGTGGCAAAACCAGCCCCCCCATCTGCCACAAATCATGCCTTTTTTGCCGCACACAATTATGCAATCTTGTAAGAACCTCTAAATAGGAAGTTTGATTAACACTCTGGCCTGATGGAATGAACCCCAAATGCATTGGGAGTTGACATTTTCATATATTCAAGAAGCTGACGAATGTCCAGAACGAAGTTTGTCATCAATCAATAATTCACTTTTTTTAAAATGAGAAAACCACTTATATACTTGAATTTTTCACATAGCACTGTCTTCGTAAGCTGTGTTCAACATCACAACAGTTTCTGTGGCATTTTTCCTGAGCAGGAAACAAAATGTCACAGCTGCATGCTGTTCTCATATTGGCCAATACAAAAAATGAGGTTGGGGCCAAACTGCTTTTATGAAAAAATTCACTGTGACCAGAGAGACCCTTCCCAGGCAATGCCACTGGGTGCGCTAACTCACAGCGAGTTGCTCAGTGCTCTCCTAGTGGAAAAAATGCGTACTATGAAAGCTCCTCTCTGCCCAGCACAATTCCTGGGTGTTTTTTTAACCCCCTTGAGTTAGTTAATTGTGCCAGCCTGGCCGATAATCACATGTGGTTCTGGTTGAAAGGCGGAGGGATAAATGGGTGGTGAGCCTTGCCTTTCTAGTTCTCGGGTCTCTTGTTTTGTGATGGTTGCATCGGGTGCAGCTGCCTTAGCAGTTCCCTGCTTCAGCTTGCAAGATTGACTTCCTACAAGACATCCCCAAGGAGAAGCCGCTTGGATGTATCCCGATGCAGCCCTGGGTGCTGGAGCAGCCGTGTGGAGACCCCTGCCAGTGCTGAGATGCTTACATGTTCACGGACTCAGCTTTCCTCCTGCAGTCGGCATTATTGCCTCTGTTTTGTGAGGTGAAGGACTTTGTGGACTGGTGTTGGGTATGGGTTAATGTTGGACTTGTGGGCTTGGGCAGCATTGGGTTGGGATGTTTTCGTGATGCACATTTTCTTTGCATAAAACTCTCTCTTATACATGAGTTGCTGTGGATTTGTTTCTCCAAAGTACCCAGACTAAAACACCCCTTGTATCTGTTTATTTGTTGCAATAGTGCTTGCTTACAATAGCTAAAAGTTGGAAACAGTTAATAGGAATTGTTATATAATAGGACATACATGCAACGGAATATTATGTAGCCATTAAAAATAAAGAAATTAAAAAACAGCCAAAAATAAAGAAATAAAAAAATCTTAAAAATAGCAAAGCTTACTGGTTAGAGACTGGTGAGACACTCCCCCTGCTGGACATCTCCCTCACTCCCACCCCCACCCCTGTGCAGAATACAGCCCTTAGTTACCCTTCAGACCTGGAACTGAATTTGCCCCTCTGTTAGAATGACCAACAATTTAAGATTAAAAGGCAGCATTTACCCAATGACCAGTTCAGAGGGTGACGAAGGAAGGAGGACTAGAAGTAGGAAACCCAGGGAGGATGCGTGATGAGTGATGGCAAATTGAGGGAATTGCAATGTATGAAACAAAACGTGCATGAACTGATGAATGTAAAACTGAGGATCTCCTCTCTAAACTTACACCGAATTCACAATTAAAGTTCTTTTTTAAAAAGAGTAAGATGGAATTTAATGTATTTTTCCGTGGAAAGATCTCCAGTATCTATCGTTAAGTGTAAACACTGTGAGCAGAATTATGTTTATATTATATTGCTATTATGCAAATTAAATATCTATTGATTATATACGAGAGGATACCTCAAAAGAATACATTTAAAGTGGGAGGAGAGTTGGGGGATAAGGTGAGGAGACATTTTTGGGCACTCTTGTACCTCTTGTGCATGAATTATCATGCTAAACCATGCAATGTTAAGCATTAAAATAGTTATCTAAGGCAACTAACCCAGAAGAACACAAAGTCCAGGTCATCAAGTCACCCTGGGTTTGAAAGTTGGCTCTATTCCATATGAGTAATATTGTCAAGATACTCTCTCTAAGCCTCAATTTCCTCATCTGTAAAGACTCCCCGCTCCCTGAGGTAGAGATGAATAAGGTCTATGAATGCTTTGCATGTCAGACATGAGCCTATAATGTGCAGTGAGTCTTTACAATCACTTTGGGCTATTATTTGAATTATTTTTAATCCTACTTTTAAAGGAGGAGTTTCCTTTATCCAAAGGAGTGCTAGTGGTGCAGTAGGATAAGTATGGCCTGCTAACCACAAGGTCAGCTGTTCAAATCAACCAAATACTCTGTGGGGGCAGATCAGACTATCTGCACCTGTAAAAAGTGATCGTCTCAGAAGTGCTTAGGAGCCGTTCAATTTTACCCCCTAGGGTCACTATAAGTTCTATGTAATCAGCTTTATGGCAGCGAGTTTGGCTTTATCCAAAATTAGATGAATGAAGCAGCATGGTGGAGCCATTTAGAAGAAAAACTAAGAAACATATTTCTATGTGTCCATCCCACTCCTTTTGCTGATAGTAAGATAGCAGATTTCTCCCTGAGCTAGAGCACTGTCTTGATAAGGATGTCAATGAAACAGAAATTTACTTTTTCACTCTTGGGAAAATATATTTCTCACCACACAGACTGGAATTAAGGAGAGGGTACAGATTTTTTTATGGGCAATAACAGAACTTCTTGTACCACTCCTAATTTAAAGGGGACTTATGAAAAAAAAAAAGGGAGAAAAAGCACACACACAAGAAAACAATAGTGCTATAAAAAAATTGAGCAACACCTCTATCTCTGAAGACAAAATGGGAGCATAAGCAAATGTGGCGAAGAAAGCTGATGGTGCCTGGCTATCAAAATATATAGGGTCTGGGATCTTAAAGGCTTGAAGGTAAACAAGCAGCCATCTAGCATAGAAGCAACAAAGCCCACATGGAAGGAGCACACTAACCAGTGTGATAATGAGGTATCGATGGCATCAGGTATCAGGTATCAGAAGACCCAGAACAAAAAGCCATATCAATGTGAATGAGGAAGCAGGGGATGGAGTGGAGACCCAAAGC
>NW_022109491.1:36245632-36247081 GCF_000313985.2 Echinops telfairi
ACAAATGTGCTTTACACAATTGATGTGTGTATGGATTATGATAAGATTTGTATGAGCCCCTAATAAAACAATTTTAAAAAGTAGGTGGATATAAGGAAGGAAAAACAAAAGATTAATAAGATAATAATTTAGAGATATCTTTAAATTCTTTTTAAATGTCTTGTTAAATAAAGGGACGATCTGAGCTCATAAAAAGAATGGACGGATGGGTGGGTGTTGATGCTGGATAATATACGTAGGGACTCATAATGCCATTCTTTGTATCTTTAAAATGTGAAAAATACTCCAGATAAAAATTTAAAAGGGATTCCTAGAAAGAGGAAAGAGTATAACGGGTTTTGCAAAAAATGCCACAGGAAGGGAATTGAAGCTTTAGGTTTAATGATTTTTTTTACATGTAGGATTAAATTAAAGGAATGTGTGTAAGATTACGGTGACGTTTTTCTATACCAAAGGGAAAAAACTTCATAAACACCCAGGGAAAATGAACAGCGTGCAAAAGAAAATTCCCCACATTTCTTCTTTACAGTTCTAAACACTGGAAAGCAACAGAGATTTTTTTTTCTACAGTGATTTATGAACAAATAAAATTGTAACCAAAGAATTGTGTACCCAGTTCTGTCATTTGAGGGTTTTTGGTGACAGGTAATTAACAATCTTTAGCTTTAGGAAAAGGGGCTTTATCAAAAGGTAACAGTAAGGTAGCTTACAATGTTTCTGGGCAGATCAGAGATACAAAACAATCAAGAGCCAAATATTCCGGGAAAGCAAGCAGCCGCACTCACCTGTATTTGGCCTCTATCTGTCTCTAAAGAAGGAGCCCTGGTGTGGGGTGGGTCATGGGTTGGGCTGCTAACCACAAGGTCAGCATTTGAAATCTACCTGCCCCTCTGCAGGAGACAGATTCGGCTTTCTACTCCATAAAGAATTTGGTCTCAGAATTCCCTGGGTGCAGGTCTACCTTGCCCTATTGGGTTGCTTGGAGTGGGGATCAAATGGATAGCAGTGAGGGAATGTATCGGTACCCAAGAGGTAGGGCCCCATATCCCTGGCCCATCTATTCCAGAAGAACTGAGTGTTCCTGCCAATATGCCAGAAAAACTTACTTCCCATATGTTCATGAACTAATTTTTAAAAATTTTTCATTTTCACCTCTACATATTACAATGCCTTTGCTTAGTGGAAAGAACAAATCCCAAACCCTATTTTTATGCAAAGGAATGTGGGAAATGTAGTCTTTAGCTTTCTAGCCTCTGTTGCCGTGTATGGTCCATACACCTGTAATATGATAACACTTTGTTACTTGTCTTCACAGAGCAGATCTTCTGAAATCTTACCCATTTAACAGAGTAATTTTATATGTGTTGAATGCAACAATTTTAAAGGGGTTATTTTCTTAATTGTTTTATTCCATTGGTTTCTAGTCTATTTTATTTTATTTTGCAGAAG
>NW_022109491.1:36247181-36250147 GCF_000313985.2 Echinops telfairi
ATTTTGGTGATGACATCTGAAAAGAAGAGTACTTTGCTAAAGAGGGTGTGAGAAACACTGCTTTCTTGTAAAATGCTGAGTGTGTAAAATTACTTGTGTGGTGCACTAAAAGGGTGCTGAAATGAGTGCCCAGAGAACCAATGGCTATTAGCTAGTAGAGAGGTACTCTCACCTGTGCAAGGATATAGACAACCGGCATGTTATCTTACCCCAAAAACCAAACTGTTCATATCGTTCCACAGTTCAATCCCATCAAGCAGTATTGTTTAATTGCTACCACAATCAGTTTCAAAACATTCTCTGCCTTTTTAAACTCCTTGATATCAGCTCCCTTTTACCCTGCCCCCAACGGTACCTGCCAGAAACCCTTATTGTACCTGCTGTCTCTATAGGCTCATCAGCCCCGGGCATCTTATGCTGCAAAACAGAAAAAGACATAACAAAATTTCAAGACAGTCACCTCCCAGGGCAAAATACATCTAAAATAATTCCCAACGTGAACACACACACCTGCCAAAATCCCTCCCCACACCCCACCCCACCACCCAAATCATAAACAAACACAGAGAATGTTGAAAATCAGCTCCGGACGAACATGCATCAGAGGTGTAAACAATGGACAAGGTTTGATTAAAAACAAAACAAAACAACAAACCTCAAAAATGGGAAAGTAATGGTATAAAAATCTCAAGCATTGGAAAGTAGTGATATCAAAACCCAAATGGTGAGCATTTAAACCAGTAAAACATAGGATTGTAAATATGTCTGAAACACAGACTAAAGATATTTTAAATGTATCTTTTTCTCTGTAAGGGTCTCTGTATGGTTACTCTGGAAGGGTTTTTACTTTACTCTGTAAAGACTTCTCGGTAAGGTTTTTTACTTTACTCTGTAAAGATTTCTCTGTAAGGGTCTCTGTATGGTTACTAGTATCCACAATGGTATCCAGTGACCCTCACCTGTGATGATCACTCCCTGGATGTAGTTCCTGCCCAACTTGAGCAGAGCTGACCTGTATAGACAATAGAGGGATGCGGAACATGTAGCACAACTATCAAATCCCGGTAATAAAACAGATTACTGCTTCCTTCTCGCGCTCTTGGCTTACTTGCTTTGGTGAGAGCCAGTGCCATGTTCACAGAACATTCAGGCAGACCTGCATCTACCTGGTTAGGAACGAAGACCTCCTGCCAACAGCCCACATGTGAAGAAGTCATATTGGAAGCAGGTCTTCTGGCCCCAGTCATGCCTTCTGATTACTACACACTGACCAGCATCTTGTCTGCAATCATATGAGAGACACCCGAGGCACAATCATTTCTCTAAGCACTTCCTGAATTCCTGACCCATAGGAACTCTAAAATATTTCAAACATTATTATTCTAAATTTGGGGTTAATTGGTTAAACAGCACAGATATGTTTTCAAGGGTGATTTGTTACACAGAAATGGATGACTAGCTAGCACAATGGAAACCTTTTTGTTTTATTATAAAATAATATATATTTATACAAATATAATACAATAAAGACAAGTACAATGGAAAACATAGATGTCCCCAATGATCCTATTTCATAAAAATTATCAATGCTAACCTCATATTGGTGTCTACACACAGATTTTTCTTTGCTTATATATGTGTATAGAAATATATTTAATTTCAAAGCATTTAACATATTTGTTTGGCTTTTTCTTTCATCATAGAAATGGATATTCAAATCTACCTATATCTCAATTAAAAATTTTATTGGAAAATGATACAAGATAGCCTATTATAAACTATATTTCTCTAAACATTTTGTGTCATGTATGTTATTTTATCGTGTTGTTGTTTGCCTTTCAGCTATGACTAAGCTGGGATAGTCATACAGAAAATTTCAGTCTACTTGTATTCTCTAAGGTTTTTCACCTGGGAGTTATTGTATATACTTCTTTTCTCTCACTTCTCTCCAGACAAAAAAATATATTTTTCAGTTTCATGTAAAATATTTATCTGTAATTCTTTTTGTATGTGGTCTTTGTTAGGTAAGTGGCTTATTATTCTTCTAAATTTTACCCATCTATCCCTCAACATTTGTTTAACTAGCGTTTTTATTTTTTCACATTTGAATTGAGAATTCTGTCATCTGTTAACTTCTCACACATATAGATCTGTTTGTAAATTTTGTATTCTTTTCCATTGGTAGAGCTTGAAATTCCTATATCATTAACACTTTAAAAATAATGATACAACGCAGGGAAAAACAAAAATTTATTGGCAATGATTAACACTTCTTTTCTATGATCACAGTTTTAACAAGTAAAGGTGTTGTTTTGAGGATTGAGGTGTGCTTGACCCAAACCATGACGTCTTCAGTCAACCCATAAGCATCTGAAAGCAGGACAATGAATACTGAGCGCAGCTGATGGCTGTGACTTACAGTACTGATTAGCATCCTTGAGTACACCATGCGCTGCCAGGGAATGAACAAACCTGTCTTAGAAGAAACACACTCAGACTATTCCTTCAGAGCAAGGCTAGCTAGACTTTGAGCCACCTACTTTGGATGCGCTA
The DNA here is from genome assembly GCF_000313985.2 of Echinops telfairi. Taxonomy (NCBI): domain Eukaryota; kingdom Metazoa; phylum Chordata; class Mammalia; order Afrosoricida; family Tenrecidae; genus Echinops; species Echinops telfairi. The sequence continues at coordinate 36,249,735 of NW_022109491.1, forward strand.
TACCCAGAAACCTACCAAACCAACAAAACTCACGCCCATTAGTGGATTCCAATGCATAGTGACACTATAGGACAGGGGAGAACTACCCTGTGGGTTTGCATGACTGTCACTCTATGGGAGTAGAAAGCCTCGTCTTGCCACCGATGAGTGGCTGGTGGTTTTAGTGGGTTGAATATTGGACTGTTAACTCTAAGATCAGCAGTTCTAGCCCACCAGATGCTCCATGCAAAAACGATGAGCGTTTCTACTCCTATGAGGGTTTATCGTCTTGGACACCCAGAGGCAGATCTACCCTGCCCTGCAGGGTTTCCATGAGTCAGACGTGACGTGATGGCCGCGAATTGAACCAATCACAGAAACTCACATACCTAGTGTGTATCAATCACTGTAAAGCCCTGCTTTTGTAAACCTGT
>NW_022109491.1:36250247-36252139 GCF_000313985.2 Echinops telfairi
AGACGTGACGTGATGGCCGCGAATTGAACCAATCACAGAAACTCACATACCTAGTGTGTATCAATCACTGTAAAGCCCTGCTTTTGTAAACCTGTCTTTGACTTTTATGAATCACTAATAAGCCGATTCAAATATCTTGTTGCTAGTTCCAGATTTCACAATAAAACTATTGTCTGTCTTGAGCATTATGCTCCTTTAAGTACTATCTAGAGGAGATCAAATTGACAATAGAAATTCAAAAGATTTGATAAGAAGCATACGGAGCAGTAAGCTTATCTTAATGGGAGAGGAATGACTCAAAAAGCAGGGTTAGAATAGATATTCAACTAAAGAATGTAACCGATGTTACGAATTGTACATGTAGAAATTTGAATTGGTGTGTGTTTTGCTGTGTATATTCTTACAAAGGAAATAAAATTACTTTCAAGATGTATTTTTTCTTGGTTTTGTTAATCATTGCTCTTTTCAATGAACCAGTTTGTGATTTGCTTAAATGTTGTTTCTAATTAATCACCTTCTATTTCTGCTTTAATTTATGAATCTTGTAACTGCATAAATTCCTTTTTTGCATTTAAAATTTTCATTTTACATCTTTTTGCATCTTCAGTTTAATTTCTAGTTCATTGCTTTTAAATATTCATTGTCAAACGATTAAAGTGTTTATAACTGAAATTTTTATTGGTCATATGTGTTAAATGTTGATAAATGAAATATTTCTTATATAAAAATACATAGTGTAAAAGTATGTTAAGATATTTTACACACACACACACACACACACACACACACGGGGACTTCAAAAAAGTTGAAAAATTAGATCAGCTATTAATTTAATTTTTCCAGGAAACTTTGAAGCTCCCTCCTCTGTCCTTGGGTACATGTGCTCATGTGTGTGCGCGCACACATGTGTGAACTGCAGGTATGTTTTAGTTGAATTGAATAGAAGGCTATTCAAGCTCCGTCATGTTGCTGTTTTTCGGTGCCGCCAAGTCCATCTGACTCACAGCGACTCTGTGAGCAACGGGAGGAAGCGCTGCCTGGCCTCGCTTTACGAAAAGAAAGTCTATCCAAATGAAAGACATACTGTAAAGGAAGGAATTCCTTCACGGACCACTCTGAGTAAGGAATTCTCTGCCTCACATAGCATGGAAAAACAGTCCTTATGTTCTCATTTCCTCTTTTATTCTGAATATGGATGGGACTATACCTAGGGAGTATAAGACTATTTTCTTTGGTTGCACTTTTAACATCTACCACCAGTTTTGAAAGGGATATGAGGCAAGGATCTACTGGGACTTTAGAGTTGAAATAAACGTTTCCACCCAAGATGACAGAGGAAACTGTCTCATTTTGCCGCTCCATGCAGATGAGTGTAGGTTAAGAATTTTCCAGGAGCTGGAGCCATATGTTGTGTTCACCAAGGAAGGATTCTCTTCAGGATAGCTCCTTTGTGTTTTGTGTGTCAAAACTGGGGAAATTGGGCTTACTGCTTCTAATCACAGAGATCTGAGGTGCTACAAGACTCATGTAGGACCATATATTTAATGAAAATGGAACTAATAATGCATCAAGTTTGTTACAATTCCATTTCATAGAAATTGTTAGGTAGTTTTTGTGTAGAAGACAAGGGTTTCTATTCTTATAAGGATTGACAGTCTTGGACATCCAGAGGCAGTTCTACCCTACCCTGTAGGGTTTCTATGAGTCAGACGTGACGTGATGGCCATGAATTTAACCAAACATGTAAATCCACATGCCTAGTATTTACCAATCATGGTAAATCCCTGATTTTGTAAGCCTGTGTTTGACTTTTATGAACCACTAATAAGCCAATTCAAATATCTTGTTGCTAGTTCCTGATTTAGCAATATATCTACTGTCTGGATGTTTGC
>NW_022109491.1:36253232-36256154 GCF_000313985.2 Echinops telfairi
GTTTTCCAGTCTAGCCTGTTGGGGCACCATGCCCTGTCTCCAATGTCCACCCTCATCATTCCCTGGGGATCTTTCTACTCCCCTCCCCTGCTGTTCCGCTGCACCCCCACCCCGCCCCCCAGTGCCTTGCCTTGCTTTATTTTTATGTTAAGAGAATACATGATTTTACTCTTGACAGCATGCAAACACTGATATTCACATGTTCAGCAAGGAGTGCCAACGAGTCAAATCGTGCATATATTTGCATTATCCTGAGTACCATATGAATGAGAATAGAATCAGAAGATATTTGGAGTTTAGAAATACTGTTAACAAATTAATTTTCCTGTTTCTGTGAAAAGAAACGATATGTTTAAAAACCAATTTGTTTTTTTTTGACTTTGATGTAAAAGACTTGTCTGTACTCATATACTTGTCTCTTTTTAACAAACAACTAAGTGCTTTATTTATTTTTTCATATAATTGTCTTCAGTATAAGACATTTTAAAGAAAACCCAAATCCTTACCAGTGGACCAATAAGGAACATCATGATAATCTGAGAAAAGACTGAAGTTAGCAAGATTTCACTTTTCTAGGATCCTCTTTTGATGTTCATGGAAGCCACAGTCAAGAAGTCCAAGGACATATTGCATGAGGCACATCTGCTGCACAAGACCTCTTGAAAGTGAAAAAAAAGAAAGCAAAGATGTATGTCGAGGATGGTGGGGCATCACCCCCAAGTTATTTTCAATCACCTCGTGTGCATGTGAAAGCTGGACACTGAATAAGGAAGACCGTAAAAATGACGCATTTGAATTGCGGTGTTGCAGAGAACGTTGACAGTACCAAGGACTGCCACAGAACAGACAATCTGTCTTGCAAGCATGCTAGCCAAGGTCGGTGACACTTCATCTAATGGACTTTCTACATGCTGTCAAGAAGGGCTCACCCCTAGAAAAGGACATCATGCCTCGTAAGTCAAAACAGAGGAAAACCGTCAACTAGGTGGCTGCACTCCGGGAGCAAGGGTGAGGGTGGCCCAGCATTTACAGTTTGTCATTCTGTTGCACGGTGTTGCCAGGAGCCAGAGTCAACTCAACAGCACCTCACAAAATAAACAGATCAACCACAGCAACAAACAATGCACTTGTATTCATGTTTAGCTTCTTCGGTTTCCCTGTTTACACTTTCTCTGGGTTATCAACTACTACAAAGAGAGAGTAGCATAAAACCCCAGATCCCTCTAAATAATAGCAAACAAAGAACAGAAAGAAATTTTTTCAGTGTTGTTTAAGTGAAAAGGCTTTAGGAATCTTGGATTTGTGCCATTTAGAAACCATCTCTTCCTCGCTTATTGACGATCTTGTTATCCAACATTTGGACAATCTAACTTCTATGACAATCTACCATGCAGCGTTTGGCTCTTGAACAAGATACGAGGCATGGGGCGCTGGTGGTGCAGTGGTTACCTGCTGGGCTGCAATGCACAAGGTATCTTCATTTTGAAACCATGAGCCACTCAGGGGAGAAATACATAGAGTTGGGCTACTGGAAACAGTTACAGTCTTGGAGACTCTGAGGGGCAGTTCTATGCTATATGGTGGCCATGGATCTGCCTTGACTGGGCAGCAATGGCTGCAGTGGCCCCTCCCTCCTTCCTCGAAGCTGAGCCACACCGCTCCACTTTCTACACAAAGACCTAGCCCAGGACACATGCTCTGGGTTCTCAGCTCCTGTGCAGCCCAAGGCCCTTCTGCTCAAAATTGCTGTGGGCCAAGAAGGATGATTAAGAGGCATCTGAGAGGGTGTTTGAAAGAAATCCCAACGTGAACCAAACTGGGCCTGAAACTTCCACCTTGGGGGAACGCTGCCAGGTTCTCCCAGTGCTCTCACAGGAAGCCCGAAGCTCCAGTTACTCGCCATGTCCTGAACACAGAGCAGTCTCTGTGTTCATGAACCCAGAGGCGTTTGAGGGTAGAAGTGGAGCCCAGGATGGAAGCTCTGATCAGCACAGGGAGAAGATGGAGTGGCTAAGCTGTGGACACCCCAGTCACACAGTCCAGCTTTATACACTTTTGTCTCCTCCAAACGTTCTTTACAGAGGAATAATCCATGGCTAGGCTTGTGGCAGGAGCCCTGGTGGCATGGTTGTTACATTTTGGGCTGCTAATCACGAGGTCAGCAATTTGAAGCCACTAGTCCCTGCAAGAGAGAAAGACGGGGTTTTCTGCTCTCTTAAAGAGCTGCAGTCTTGGAAACCCACAGGAGTGGTTCTATCCTGCACTGGAGGACCAACAACAACTTGATGGCAGTGAGTTTGGTTTGGGTTTGAGGGCGGCTGCAGTAGTGAGCACATCAATAAATCTAAAAGGTTAGTATTTCTATCATTATATTTTCTTTACAAAATGAATTGTTTTGGGTCTTTGATGCCTGATACCTGATCTCATTGACACCTCGTGATCACACAGGCTGGTGTGCTTGTGTGCTTCTTCCATGTGGGTTTTGTTGCTTCTCAGCTAGAGGGCCGCTTGTTTACCTTCAATCCTTCAAGACCCCAGACACTATTTTTGATAACCGGGCACCATCAGCTTTCTTCATCATATTTGGCTTATGCACACATTTGTCTTCAGCGATTGTGTCAGGAAAGGTGAACATCACAGAGCGCCATGTGAACAGAACAAATTGTTCTTGAGTTGAGTGGAGGCGGAATGTCCATCTGCTGCCATAATACTTTATAAATAAATATGTGTATATAGATCTATTCCCCTGTCATATGATATAAATGTATTTACATATATACTTGCCTGTATTTAGACCTCTATAAATGTCCTTTGCCTCCCAGTTCTTTCCTCTATTTTCTTCCTCCTGTCCCACTATCATGTTCGGCCTTCATTTGGGTTTTGGTAATTCCTTTCAGCTACATTGTGCTTGATCCAACCGCC
>NW_022109491.1:36256983-36259801 GCF_000313985.2 Echinops telfairi
TGTATGACACAATGGATAAATGTATGAATTGTAATAAGCGCTGTAAGAACCCCCAATAAAATAAAAACTAAAAAAAAAGAATAGTTTTAAAGCAGATTTTTAAAATCCTCCATTTTTGCTTAATAACCTGGTCTTTGAGAAGTAACCATCCTAATCAGTGAGAAGTGGGTGTATGGAAACATTTTTTGGAAACAGCATATCAGAAAAACAAATTTAATTAAACCAATTCCGTTTTTTCTCCCCATTGGGGAGGGGAGGGGGGGGAATAAAGCAGTATTTCCAGAATAGCACAATACCCTTTATATTGTCTTCTCTGGAACTGCCATGACTCTAGATTCATCAGTGTTTCAATTTGAAAAGAGACGATTAAAGTTTGATGAGATTGAAAAACCAGACGGAAACTGATGATATTGTGAGCCGAGGGCTTTGGCTCAGTTCTGGTGGTTCCTAGATCTTTCTATAAAACAAGAATTCGAGATCTGAGCTCTTAGCAAATTTCACTTGATTTAATTTTGTACAGTAGATGGTGTGCCCTTCTATTTTCATAAACTCACATTTTTCATACTCTTTGAAATAAGGAATGTAACAGTTTCAGTTAGTAATAATGCTATATGGTTTTCTACATAGATAATAATTTTATGTAATTTTAGGTATTGTATTAAATCAACTTAGCAGAAAAAACTTTCTTCGAAAGCAATAGACTTCATGAATCTGCTAGAACAACCTTGTTGAAAAAAGTTCTTAGAAGGATCACATTTATTATAAAGGAAAGGAATAGATATCTGGTGAATGCCTATATAATTTCAAATATTTCTTTTGTATTTTCTCATGTAGTCCTTATTAAATGAGGAATTCCATGAGGAATCATCAATTTGAACATCAGAACACTGAAATGTTAAACTAATGAATAAATACTGAACAGATGTGGTTCCAAAGTGCATGTTCCTTTAAAATGTTTCCTTGTCCTTATGAATATTTATGCTACTTCGTTTATAGCTGAGAAATGCTTACTCGTTCTTCTCCATGGTAATGAAAAATCAGCTGGCCTGTGACCTTGTGAACTCTCTGAGAATATTGCTATCTTGATCCTTAGAAAAGGCACTACCATTGCCTGTTACATCTCATTCTATTTCCGAGCCTGCGAGCTCCTGAGAAAAAGAGATGCAAGCGTGTTTATCTTTTGTATTTAAGATCTAAGCAGCTTAGTGCATAATAAGATCCCAACAAATATTTTTTGAAAGAAAGATTAGCACATGAATTCCTCCCTGGACAGGTTTCTTTGAGTTGGTGGGCTCTTATTTGAAAATAAAAACTGAGTGTTGAGGTACATATATAAATGCACATTTTATTAAGTCTTTGACTTTTTGCTTCTTGACATGCTGACATCCATGCTTCTGGAGACAGAGTTGTTTCATTCATGGGCTTGCAGAGGGCAGTGATGCCAATTCTCTTAGGGAGCACTGGGGGGACTGCCTTATGGGAGGGAGACGTAATGGTGGCAGACCCCTGATGTCACATAAACCACAGAGAACCACTTAGGCTAAGTTACGTAAAAAAGGACTGTTTGGGACGTATATTAGCTAGCGTTTAGACTCAGAAAGAATCCTGGAGAATCAAGTTTGGAAAATAAATGAGACTCAAGAGGAGCTTCCCTGGGAACAGTCAGGGACCCACCACACCAATGAGCTCTTGGGTTTAACCAGTGACCACTGGGCACTATTGAACTTTGGGTCCTCATCACACACATGTTGCAGAAAATGATCTGCCTTTCAAAATCTGGTGTGGGATCATTCCATTGCCCTTAACTAGATCAAGTGATTATGTCAGGTAGCGAGGAAAGTTAATCAGTGCTGTGTTTAGCTTTGTTGTGGGATCTCTGTGCTGGTGAGGTTACTGTTAGGTTGTCAATCATAAGGTCAGCAGTTCAAAACCACCAGCTGTGCCATAGGAGAAGGACTGTGTTTTCACCCCTGTGATGAGTTACAGTCTTGTAAGTTCACAAGGGCAAATCTACTCTATCCTGTAGGGTCTCTATGAGTAGGTATTGATGGCAATGAGTTTGATATTTTTCTCTGTTATAGGGGAAAAACCTCTCAGACCTTATGTGAAGAATCAGAGGGCATATTTGGCATTAAGGAGATGAATTTGTGTGTTTATGTCTGTGAGCTCAAATTCTAAACCCAAGTGACCAAACGACAATTGACCCTCAAAGCTCTATGGACTGTCTCTATAACAACCAGAATACAGCTACAAGCATCGTTAAACTCACTGCCCCCAAGTCCATGCAGACTCACAGTGACCCTATAGAAGAGAGTAGGTTCTATGTACCCTATAGAACAAATTAGGTTCATGTCCATCTATGTAGATTTCCAAGATGATCCATCTTTACAAGAGTCTAGAGAGCCTCATCTTTCTCCTGCCCAGTGGCTGGTGGTTTCCAACTTCTGACCTTGTGGTTAGCAGACCGATGTGTTACCAGAATGCAAGTACTCCATACTAGAGTATGTGTCCCCAGTCCACAACAGACCCTCAATGCCCCAGAGTCAGAACAGATTGGGGCTTCTCTGAAAATGTCAGTTCCTCTTTCACTTCTGGAGGTCCTCCGTGGTGCCAAGGGCTGGCCCCTGGGGTCATGCACAGGGACTCCAGAAAATCCCAGGTAGAGGCCCAAATGGTTCTGGGGTTGCCATGGAGGCAGCTTTCAGGTACAAGCCACAAACCTTACAAATCAGATTAATCCAGAGCATGCACACTGCCACAGATAAGAGCATGCAACACAGGGAATCTGGGATAGATAAACCCCTCAGGGCCAAAGGAG
>NW_022109491.1:36261159-36262315 GCF_000313985.2 Echinops telfairi
AGGTGGGGGAGAAAAGGGGACGTGATCACAATGATCTACATATAACCCCCTCTCACGGGGCCAGACAACAGAAAAGTGGGTGAAGGGAGACATCGGTCAGTGTAAAACTTGAAATAATAATAATAATTTATGAATTATCAAAGGTTCATGAGAGAGGGAGGGTGGAGGAGGGAGGGAAAAAGATGAGGAGCTGATACCATGGGCTCAAGTAGAAAGAAAATATTTTGAAAATGATGATGGCAACAAATGTACAAATGTGATTGACAATGGATGGATGTATAGCTTGTGATAAGAGCTATATGAGCCCAATATAATGATTTTTTTTAAAAAGGCAGGCATTCAACTTGATTACAGGTTCTCGACTGAAGAAGTTTATCCTGAATTGTTCCTGAACTCCTGTGCTGTAACATATTGTTTCCATAATAAACCTGAGAATGGTGAATAAACTGAAAACCAACGACACAGCTATCAAATTGTTGGTGACTCATAGTGGCCCTATAGGATAGGATTGTATTGCCATTCTCCTCAAGGTTATCCACAATGTATTATGGTTTACACAGCTGAATGACTCTGTGTCGTCAATGAAACACAAGTAAGCATCTTTCTAATGTTCTTTACTTTGATCCCAGGTCCATCTGACATCAGCAATGATATCCCTTGTTCCACATCCTCTTCTGAATCCTGCCTGAACTTCTGGCAGTGCCCTGTCAATGTACTGCTGCAACCATCGTTGGCTGATCTTAAGGAAGATTTTACTTGTGTACCATATCAATGATATCATTCTATAGTTTAAGCATTTTGCTGGGTTTTATTTCATTGGAATGGGCACAAATATGAATCTCTTCCAGTCAGTTGTCCAAGTAGCTGTCTTCCAAATTTCCTGCCATAGATATGTGAGTGGACCCAGTGTTTCTTCAGTTTCCTTAAACATTTCAATAGGTACTCCATCAACTCCTGCAGCCTTGTTTTTGGCTAATACATTCAGTACAGTTTGATCTTCTTCCTTCAGCGCCATTGGTTCTTGCTTATGTGCAACCTCTTGAAATGGTGGTGTGTTGGCTAGTTCTTTTTGTTATAGGGGCTCTGTGTATTCTTTCCATCAAGTTCAAGACTGGAATACTTTCTTGGGTTCTTTCTGTTTCAGACAGGGCAGCGT
>NW_022109491.1:36263197-36264213 GCF_000313985.2 Echinops telfairi
ACTTCTGGGTTTCTTCGTCTCCTAGTGTTCCAGCTTCATTCCAGGGATGTTTACCTTCTTCAACATGGAGGACCTCAAAACAAGCTTCCCTCCTGTGATTACGTTTCATAATAACTGATTTCTATTTATGCCAGTGGCCTCTTCCTTACTGAGTGTAGAAGAGGTAAGAAGAAGCAGGCGTGCGGAGAAGGGAGGAGGGCCCATAGAATGTTCTTCTTGTCTCATTAAATGTTGCTATCTAAATGCAATATACTCCTAATGAACTAAAAGTACAATGGCTGGGTGTTGTGTCTAAATAAGATGTTATACTTCCATTTAGGATAGGCAATTATAATGCACTGAAATACCCTCATTAATAGAGAATGAGTCTTGGTCACGACTTGCTAATTCTATCTGAAATTATGGCACAAGATCTTTTGTAAACTGATTAAATAATTATTCTATATTTAATAAATTCGATGTCTAACTCAACTTCTAATCCATTAAGTTAATGAATGCTGCCTGTTCTTGGCAATTGTGAATGTTAAATGATATAGTTCTGCTACAGTGTGTATTGTATTAATTCACTTACTAGAAATGTCTTGGAACCTCATGTGCAAAAAAATATCACCCCCTTTCTTCATCTCCACTCTTTCCTATCTTTTGGGTTATTCACAGGACTGGAACTACATGAGTTGAGTGAAGCTCCGAGGGCGAGCTAGTGAAGTCCTTTAAGGTGTCATTTAAGCACTCTCAGGATCAAACAAATATTTGGCCAGTTATTGCATTGGGGATGCAACCATAGAGAACACATAAATAAATGGGTCTGCTTGTGTTCCAGTAAAACATCATGTACCAAAGATAGATGAGAGTGTATACTGGCTTCTGCTATGGAAGGTTTTCTTTCTTTCTTTTTTTATCATTGTATTGGGGACTCAAACAACTCTTCTCACAATCCATATATACATCCATTGTGTCAAGCACATTTGTACATTTGTTGCCATCACCATTTTCAAAACATTTTCTTTCTACTTGAG
>NW_022109491.1:36265711-36274573 GCF_000313985.2 Echinops telfairi
AGTCTCAGGGTACTCCCTCAGTACTTCCTTGCTCTGCTCCCTTTGCTGTTCTGTTGCATGCCCTTAGTGTTTTGCCTCGGTGTGGTGGGGTCAGATCGGGTGAAATTCCCATACTGTGTCTCCAGTGTTGTCCCCTATAAGGCTATGGGTCAGTGAGGGATGTCGTGTTTCATAGTGGAGCTGGCCACATGGTCCTCTTTGTGCATTGACTGCTCTGAGCAGGGATTTCGTATGGACAATGTTATAAATTACTTTATTATAAGAGGGTGAATAAAAAATTATTGATACTAGGATTCTAGTTTATATATGCATGGATTTATTCCAAGAAAAATATGTTTAAACATGTCTCTGCCATCAGTGGACGGTTGCAGACAAGTTTTGTCATTAATACTTAGTCACATTTGGGGGCCTTCACAAAATGAGGCAGGTCTCTGAAGAGATTGAGCCAGTTAAATTTAACTCACACTATATAAGGAAATGCAATATAATTAATGTAATATAATATATTACCACACCATAAAATATCAATCAAGAGACATATATAATAGAATCCATAAGGGGCACAGTTAAGGAAACAGCTTAGATATACCCAAACACTTCATGGAACTGAGTTGCTGGGCGTGAAGGCTAAGGACTATAGTAAGGGGACATCCAAGTCAATTGGTGTGGTAGTTGCATAGTTTATAGTTTCATGCCAACTTGAAGATACATAGATGTGTAGAGGTGGCATTCAACTTGCCAATCAGGACGCAGTCTGATGGTGCCTCCTTGTGGGCATGACCTTCTCAGAAGGAAAACCCTGGGAAGCTCTCCCTCTCTGAGACCTGCCAGAGCCCCGTGATGCTTCCACCACCATTAGATCCACAAGATTTTGTACCTACCAACCTGTGACATTCCTTCATTCTGCATCACTGCATGTGACTGTGAATCTCAAGAGGGGCTTATGGACTGGAATCAGACTATGGACTTGAGTTGGACTGGGCTTGGATTTTTTTTCTTTCTTCTTCTTTTTTTTGGTTTAATTATTTCTTGATATAAAGCTCTTTCTTACACATATATGTGTCACTGGATATTTTTCTCTAGTCAAGCCTACCACAATTGCCAAGCCTAACACAATTGACATAGTTCATAAAGACAATATTTTGCATCTTAGTTTGGTGAGCAGCACCTGGGGTCTTAGAAGTTTTGAGCAACCATCTAAGACACCACTTTCTATTTTCCCATCTGGAACATAGATGGAAGGAAGTCTTCAGTTCACAGGAACATAATGGTTGACACAAACTACAGCTGCCTCTGACTTGAGACCAGAGACCTGGTTGGTGCTCCCAGGAATGATTGCTCAGACCAGGGACACAATAGAAGGTCCTGGTAAGAGTGAGGGGGAAAATGTAGACTAAAGCACAAATCCATTAAAAAAACAAACAAACAAAAACAGACTAACTGGACTAGAGGAACCCTAACATACCTTTTAACCTGGAACTGATGCTGCCCCTGGAAGTTCCCTGTTAGTCAACTAATAGATTGACCTATAAAATAAACAGTAACACTTGCTAGCAATGTGCTCCTGACAGCAACCTGGTATACAGGACTAAAGGCAGCAACACTTTCCAAAAGCAAAGGTGAGAAGACAGGAAGGGGCAGGGAAATGGAGGAATGGTATAGGGGAAGGCAAAGTGGGATTGGGGACACAGTATGGGCATACCAACGAATGTCATAGAACAAACTGTAAGTGAATTGTTGAATGGGAAACTAATTTGTTGTGTAAACTCTCACCAAAAATATGGTAAATGTTTTCTGACGTGAAAAATTGAATTCCAGACACAGCGGTCAGCTCAGAAACTTATGATGACTTTCCTCGTCTCCCCTCAGGAGCAGTTTTGATAGATTTTCTCAAAGGACATAAGAGAATAATGAAAATTTATTGAGAAGAATTTTTAGAAAAATAAAAATAACATTGGTAAGAAAAAGACTAAGAAATTTGGGCCAAGAAAAAATTCCCGCCAGCATTTGAATGCATCTGCTCATTTTTCGAGGTTGACTGCACAGAATTTTGTTGGCAAACCTAACCCATTCCATCCTACAGCCTTGACATTGTCCTTTCAGACTTCTTTTTATTCCTTAAACACAAAGAACATTTAAAAATAGTATAATTTGAGTCCTTTCAAGATGCCCAAATTGCCCTTTTGAGATGGTGTAAATTGATGAATGTCAAAGTCTTTCACAAAGGGTTAGATATATATAGAAACACTGTCTTGGGGGTATAGACTGTATGGAAGATATGTTGAGAAACAATGGCTTTACATTTTGATATTTTTATTTAATAGAGATTTCTATGATTTTACAGCAACAATTTTGATGTCTCTATTTGCCTATAAAGAAGGGTTGGCAAATATCCAAAGGGATAGTTTGCCTTTGTTCTAAAGGGCCAATTCTACTCTGACTCACAGAGACAGCTCTACTCTGACCTATAAGATCACTATGGATTGAAATCTATGAGAAGGCAGTGAGTGATATGTATGTGATAGTTATCTATCTATCTATCTATCTATCTATCTATCTATCTATCTATCTATCTATCTATCTAATCTATCATCTATCTAAACATCCCACAAGGGGGCTTCAAAAGTTTGTGAAAAAATGGAATGAAAAGATAATGGAACCTTTCCATGAACCAATATGTAGTGCGCCACATATGTACTTCTGTCTGGCAGGACATGCCTCTCCATCTAATTTAATAACCATTTTAAACAACTATTCATGAAATTTGCCAATATTATCAGTTACAGGCATTCGCTAGGTTGAAACTGAGCTCCATTCCAAAATCTGTCTTTAATTCACATTTGTACAAATTCAGAACTTAGGTATGGTTTGTAGCTGACTGCAGTTAGGCAAATATTTGTCTTAGTATAGAATGTAGTGTACATTTCTAAGTACAAACGTCATTAATAAAACACTTTTGGTTACACTAAGAAATCATGAACATCATGAAATAATAATAATAGTAGTGTTTTTCTATGTACTTTAGAAAGTACCACTAGTTATATATTGCGAACCATTGCATGTATGTGTTAGGCTGGGTTGTTTAGAGAAACGAAACCAGTGACACTCATATATGTATAAGAAAGACCTTTATATCAGAAAGGATAGCCCAGTCCAATGTAAGTCCATGGGCCCGATGCTAGCAGGAGCCCTCTTCAGACTCATGTAGCTGCAGTCTGTTGATGCAGAAAGGTGAAGCTTGATGTAGGTAGATTACAGGCCATTGGATGGAAAGTTACACAGATCCAAGGTCAGTGTGAACATGGCAAGGTGCCAGCTGCTCTCGGGATAGGGCAGTTCACGTGGGGCCGTCCCTCGAGGCAGGCTCAGAGTCCCAGCAAGCAGGAAGGCAAAGGAGCAGAGAGAGGGGAGGGGACTCCAGTGTCTCTCATAAAAAAGACTACACATCCCAGGAAGCATCATCAGGCTATGACCTGATTGACAGGTTGAACTTCCTCCCCATACACGTGCAAGTTGACTTCAAATATAACTGCCACAATGTACCTCAAAATTTTAATATGATAGGCATTTTGAAGTAAGTTTAGTTTTTTCTAGGTGCCATTGAGTCAATTTTGATTCATAGCAACCATATGTACTGCAGAATAAAGCACTGCCCTGTCCGGTGCCAGCCTTACACTTGCTGTTATGTTAGAATCATTGTTGCAATTGCAGTGTCAATCTGTCTGTCTTCTTCTTTGCTGTCCCTGATGCCATAGTACTGGGCTGCCAACCCTATGACAATTCAAAAGCAGCTGTCGCTCCACATGAGAAAGAGGAGACTCTACTTCTGTCTTCTTCTGTAAGGATTTATGGTCTCAGAAACCCAGAAGGGTAGTTCTAATCTGGCCTAGCGTGTCATTAGAAGTCAGAGTCCACTCAGGGGCCGTGAGTTTGAGCAGAACTGCTGTACAAGCATGATGTTCAGGGACTGGTCTGTCTTGGCAACAAATCCAAAGTATGTGAGAAGATTCTCGCTTCTAAGGAGCACTGGTTGTATTCCCTTCGAAGCAGATGTTGATTATTTTGGCAGTCTATGGTACTTTCAATATTCTTTGCCAGCACCATAATTCAAATGTATTGATTTCTTATTGTATTGATATTGTATTGTATGTATGATGATGCATTGGACTGACATATTGATTTCCTTACCCAATGTCTAACTTCCACATGCACATGAGGCAGTCAAATATACTGTGGTTTGGATCAGACATACTTTAGTTATCAAAATGACACCCTTGCTCTTCAATACTTTAAAGAAGTCTCGTGTAGCAAATTTGGCCAATGCAATACATCCTTTGATTTATTGACTGCTCTGGTCACAAGCATTGTTTGTAGGTCTAAGCAATATAAAAACTTTGGCAACGTCAATCTTTTCTCCATTTATCGTGATGCTTTCTATTGGTCTAGTTGTGAGGATTTGGGGTTCTATACATTGAGGTGCAATCCATACTGAAGGCTGTAGTCCTTGATTTTCATCAGCAAGTGCTCCTTGATGTCGGCTATGGAAGTTGTGTCATCTGCATAGTGCAGGTTGTGTATAAGCCTTCCTCTAACCTTGGTGCTACATTCTCCTTCCTATAGTCTAGCTTCTCAGATTCTTTGTTCAGCAAGGGATTGAGTAACTATGATGAAAGGATACAACTTTGATGCACACCTTTCCTGATTTTCACCCACACAGTATTCCTTGTCTCTGTTTGAATGATTGCCTCATGGTTCATATGTAGGTTCTACATAGGCACAATGAAGTGTGCTGTAATTTCCATTCTTCTCAATGCTAAGCATGGTTTGTAAGGATGTACACAGTTGAATCATATCATTTAGTACTAATGGTTCCTCACATGTACTACCCTTGAAATGGTTAAGTGTTGACCAGTTCTTATTGGTACAGTGATTCTGTATAACTAAGTAATGAAGAATTGCATGGAAATTGGATGTTCATGACCCAGGGACTGTCTTCGTTCAATTATTACATGTCATTATTTTATTTGAGTTTTTCAGTGACTCACTGATAAAAGAATTAAATTAAAATATTTCAATACAAGTATGGTCATGTGAATTTTTCCTTATATTATTTGTTTTAATTGTTTCTGAACTGTTAGTTCACGAAGGCACTTAACAATTATGTTTTTAATATAAAATTATATAATTCTATCACATTTACAATGAATACTTTTGGGGCGTTAAAACTCCATTGTTTTCTTGAAATTGCTTTATCAATATAAATTTACCCACTTATGTGTACCCATTAATATGAGTGCCTTAACATTATTGTATGAGCCCCTAATAAAACGATTTAAAAAATCATGCCAAAGTTGGGGTAGAGAAATATTTACTTTGAAATAAAAAATAAAAGAATAGGAATTATCTAGATGTGGTAGTGGGGAAGTAAAACACAGGAATAAGGTGTGAGTGTTACTCAAAATAAATATAATCAATTCCTTATTATTTAGTTAAATAATAATTAAAATATTAGGGAAAGTATATTTATAAATTTTCCCAGATTTCTGTAAAACAAGAGGATGTGGGTGTCACAGTTAATCAGTAAAAAATGATCATTAAAATAAAATGTAAAATAAAAGAACTGTTATTCCGTAATTATATTAATTTATAGATTAAGAGGAAAATAGGTTATCATCCAGGTAGATATGAGATTTTGATAAAATGTGGTATGCATGCTATCTCTCACTCTCTCTTTCACACACACACACACACACACACCAACTAAAAGCACCTTTTCCTACTTTGATAAAGAACATTTTCACATATCTATAAATATGTAATAGTGATTGTATTTCATCATTTAAAATAAATTTTAATGTCCTATTGATCATTTTAAGCCTATAATTTTATAAAGGTTTATCTTTCACTCACTGACATCCAGTTGATTCAGACTCCATAGGGATAACCCATCAGACAAGGTGGAACTGCCTCTGTGGTTTTCTGAAACTGTTACTTTTTCTGGGAGTAGGAAGCCTGGTCTGGAGAAACATTGCAATTATTTTCAAGGAGTTTGATGACTTTCTCACAGTAACAATAGTCTTAATGACACTGAACTTAGCAGAGCCGATGAAGTCTGGCTGTTAGAGAGAAGTAAACGCATGGCTTCAGAGAAGGAGAACTGTAGTGAAGACCTCAGTAGGTTCAGAGAACAAGTCAAATGACAGTTTATTATAAAATTCAGAAAGACCTGGAAGAATTTTGGTTTAGGCAAGAAAGAAAAAGGAATTTGAAATTGGGATGTAGGACCGATAGAAGCACAGAATTCTCTGGGATGAGTAGACAGATGGAAACACCATCTTCAGAAATATCTTGACCTAGGTGGAGGATGTGTTGATTGATAATGAATTCACATTTTTAATGTTGTTTAAGATTTCTATGTTTGTTTCTTAGCAATCCTTATGACTTACCATTTTAAATCATTCTTTCTGAGGTAAGATCAAAGGAGAACAGAAAAGTGGTAATGTGGATAGACCCAAGTTCAAGAAAAAGATTGATTAGAAATGAGAGGGAACACTGATACAGTAGAATGAAAATACCCGAAAGATTGGTCATAGCCAACAGAGCAAAAGATAAAAATATAGATGAAGAACACAGATAGAAGATAGACTAATTTGAGGTGTCAAATTAAAGAAGGCCACCTGCTGGGACAGGAATGAAAGTCCCCAAAGTGAGATTAAGATCCATTTCTGGTGTTGGCGTTAAAAGTTGAGAGTATTCAAATTTAATATTGAAATAAAAATAAGATAATTTATTCCTGGGGGTAGATGTGTCATTAAGATCAATGTTATTACAAAGTTTTGATCTTCATGTCATCTGATAAGTTATAAATATCAAAATATTTATGGACTTTTCCCTGCATCGCTTTGAGTCAGAAAAATCTCAAGTTTTCACGTATGACTGGATTCTGTGCCGGTCGTTATCAGACTGAAGTTTTTTTTCTAACTTCCAACTAATAATGGGAAGATAAGCAGAGGGGTGTATGAGGGACTTTTATTTTTAAGACTGAAATCCCTGAATGACTACATCTTCCTCAATTCTTAAAGAAATCAGGGTCTGAAAAGTGTGTGTAGTTTCTGCCAGTTCTTGGCATTTCATTGCTTTCAAATCTCAAAAGTGCTTTTAGCCAACTAGTTTATAGACCTTTTTTTTCTAAGCTTGGCCCACTTTTTCCCCCCTTTTTTTGAACTTGGCTGGCGACTCAACTTGGTCAAAATGATCAAAACCTTACACACATAAAATAAGCGAGAAGGCAGAGAAGGCACATGGGAGGGTTTCCCTTTGGTGTCCAGAAAAGTCCATTTGTTTTAGACACTTTGTTTGATTTAAGTCTATTCCTCAGGCATTTCTATCGGGTGTTTTGGAGAGAGGGGGTCCCAAAGATCTATACTGTTGGGAATCAAAAGGGCCCTCTAGGGCAGTAATTGGCATGACCTGAAAAACACCTTAAGTTTATAAAGCAAAACAATTTTTAAAACCTTCCTAACTTTAATTTTGTACTTACAGAAAGCTTGTAAAAACAACATACAAAGTGTTTATATATACTTTCCCAGTTGCCATTAATGTTAGCAAACCAACATAATCATCTAAAAGCAGGAAATGAATACTTGTAAATTAACTAAATGACAGACCTTGCTTGCATTTCATCAGTTCTTATTTTTTTAGTTCATAAATACATGAGTGTATTTCAAACAAAACGTGTTCAGACATATCTCTGATATTAGTGGACGACTGCAAGTGAAGATCTATTTTCCTCACAGACCAATCCAGGATCCCACACTGCATCTTTAATTGCACATCTCCTATTTCGCTCCATATCTTTCCCTGTATTTATAATCTTGGCTTTTTTTTAAAGTGGCATTCATTTTCTTAATGTAAATTTGCTGTCTCACAAGTCCATGAGCCAGGATTCAGATGCATTCTTGCTGGGTTCTTAAGGTCTCCTAAATTGAGATCAAAGTGTCTGCCAACAGGACCATCGGAGGTTCACCTGGAGAAAGGTGCACTCTCAGATTCATCTGAGTGGTTGGCAGAGTTTCGTTCCTTGAAGCTATGGAGTTTAAGCCTCCGTTTATTTATTAGCTGTTTCGGGGGAAGGGTCTTTCATATCTTCTAGATGCCACCCTTATTGCCTTGCCACATGGCTCCCCAACAGAGATCACCTCAAACCCTTATGCTTTGAGTGTCTAACTTCAGAAGAAGCTCAAAACAAACTGAAAACCCCAAATCCACTGCCTTTGCATTGCTCTGACTCATGGTGATCCTATTAGGCAGAGTATAACTGCTTCCTAGGGATTTCAGGGACTACAAATCTTTATAAGAGTAGACAGCCTCCTCTTTCCACAGAGCAGCTGGTAGATTTGAGCTGATGACCTTTTGACTAGCAGCCCCAGAAGTAATCCACTATGCCACCAGGCCTAAGGGGACCCAGTCCCTTTAAAATGCTTACCTGATTATGTAAGTCCCACCCAAGACTGTCTGCCCTTTGATGAACTCAAAGTCAATAAATTGGGCATCATTATTATATTTATAAAATATCATTGCTTTTTGTCATATAAAGGGGCTTCTTCAAAAAGTTCATGGAAAATGCCATAATCTTTTAATTCCTTTTTCCCCTAAACTCCTTGAAGCCCTTTCATATACTATAATTTAGCCATGGGCATCAAATCCACTTTCTTTACAGTCCAGTTCACACTGCCCCCTCACAAGGGGAAAGGATTACTAAAGGGGAGACACAAGCAGAAGAGTTGATTCGTTTCGCCTCATGATTCTATCGACCAGCTAGTCATTACCTAACAGATATTCTAGAATGCCTCAAAATTTAGG
>NW_022109491.1:36274697-36290888 GCF_000313985.2 Echinops telfairi
CTACTGTGATATTTGTCTAATGATGAGTCTGTATATTCCTTATTTCTTACACATTTAGTCATTATAACTGTACTGTAAAGAGTTGCCCCTTATGTCCCATTAACATGTGTTCAATTATTTATTTGTAGTACTATGGACTCATGGATGTTTGTTTTATTTTATATATGAAATTCCAATATGATTCCTTTCTTTTTTAAGACTGTCCAGTTTTGGTCCCAGGGATCTCAGGTAGGTGGCTCCTGTGTGCTTTTGACTCGACCCCATTCTTTTTCAAGCATTTCCCTACTTTCTTGCACTGCAAAATGTTTCAACAGAGATAAATATCATTATGTACACAATGCTGCAATCACAGTGATATTTGGTTGATTGATAGATATGTAAGCTCAACAGGTGTGGGGAAAACAATGGGAGTGAACACAGCATTTGGCAGAGAATATTAGGACATTTTACTTAACTTTGCTGCAAATATATCCATGAAATGTGGGGAAGTATACAGGGGTAAAGTTATGAAAACGTCTCTTCGATGTAACTAAACAACTTGAGAGAATGAGTCATGGGGACTAGGGACCAGGAAGAATATGGTGTGAGGGGGCACCAAGTTCAACTGGCATAACATAGTCCACAAAGTCACATTCTTTGGTGAGTAGCAACTGCGGTTTTAAAAGCTCATGAATGTCCATTTAAAGCAGTCGTTCTCAACCTTCCTAATGCCGCAACCCTTTAATACAGTTCCTTATGCTGTAGTGAACCCCAACCACAAAATTTATTTTCATTGCTACTTCATAGCTGTAATTTTGCTACTTTTATGAATCAGGCGACCCCTGTGAAAGGCTTGTTCGACCCCCACAGGTTGAGAAGTGCTGATTTAAGGTGTAACAATTGGTCTTTTCCATCTTCAGGAAAGAAAGGCAAAGATGCATGGAAGCAAGTAGTACAAAAATGAATGGGCCATGCAAACATCAGTTTCCATGACCTTGAGACAGAAGAACTAGATGGTACCCAGCTACAGCGACAAACTGCTCTGAAAGAGAACATGGGTTCTGGGTTGAGTGACAGAAAAATGTGGAACAAAAGTCAAAATCACAGCACAATTGAATCATATGCATTCTTAAAAAGCAATGATAAGACCACAAAGTACTTCACGGGTGGATGGACTTGGAGAACATTATGCAGAATGAAATTAGTCAGTCACAAAAATACAAATATTGTGTGAGACCATTGCTATCAAGAAAACAGAAAGCAAAAACAGAAGGGCTTCATACCAAAGGGAACAGATGTCGATGGTTCCCACTGGGGGAGAGGAAGGAGGAGAAGATAAAGCAATAGGCTTGAAGTTAGACCCATGTCTCATCCTTTGAGTGGAAAAACAAGGTAGTATTACACCATAAGGAGGAGGGAAATCAAAAGGGTGTGTGTAGAACAATGTATTGGGAGATTGTTCAGTAGGTCAAAATGTTGAATACAAAATTGATGACCTGAAATATAAACCTCTACCTAATTTACGACCGAAAAATTTGTTTTTAAAAAGTTTAAAACAATTTTTTTAAAAGCTTACTAATCAAATCGAGTGCTAGTGAGACCCCAAGAAGAATGGTCCTTAGTCACTCTTCAGGTTCAGAAATGGATTCAGCACCATGCCTCAATTTCCAGGCAAACAATAGACACTAATGAGGTATGAACATATTACTCATCCATGTGAGATCCAAAGGGTAGCATTTACCCAAGGACAAAGTTCAGAAGGGTTCCAAAAAGGAGGAACGGAAACAGGGAACATAAGGTGGAAGTGGGACAATGGGATAAGTGATCCTACTTTGTGGGGATTGCAAATAAGGCATGAAACAAAATGTATTTGAATTGTTGAATGGAAAAAAGAAACTGCTCTGTGAACTTTCACCCAACTCACAATGAAAAGTTTTTGAAAAAGGATATTCCAAGCTAATTTTATGTTCTCCCTATCTCAGCCCTGGAATCAGCCACTTAACAAAGAATTCTGATTCCTTTTATCCCAAAATGATCTTTATAAACTCAGATCTGAGCTCTAGGACTGCGTTTTGCTTCTAAGACTCATGTCTACAAATAGAACTGTGAGATATAAGTGTATATATAAAAGTTGGAAAAAGGATTTGCTTCATGTTCAAATCTAACCCTTTCTTTAAAACCTGATTCAACTGTCCTTTGTTATATGAACTCTACCTTGATTCTGCCACCTTGCAGGAATATTTAACTTTTCTGAAATTGCACAGCATTTAATCTAGACAACATTACTTTTTCTTTTGGATAATGTTCATGTACAAGTCTACATTTAGACTGATGCTGAATTGTAAATTCTCTGAGAACAAGATCTATTTTTTAAAATAAACATGGGACTCTTTGTACCGTTTTGTGTATAGTATACACAGAATAACTAGGTTCTCTTGGATGTTGTACATTTCAAAGCAGTAATTCTATTTGTGAAAATAAAATTTATTTCAAAAGCATTTTAGATTTTTATTGTCATAATGCTGTTTAACAGGAAGCAAAGTTAGGAAAGCATATGTAAGAATATCTACAATATTGTGGATATAACATACTATTTCCTTCTCTAGTCAAAACTGCTTTCTCACAGAAACGATTTTATGAGCTTCCAATAATCTAAATTAATTAGTACTACCTAAAGAAGTTAGCTTCTTGCTCCTTTATTTTGTCATAGAATGTAGAAGAGCTGTTAGACATAAGTTAAAAAGATGATTAAACTTGAAACAGAACTAGTTAAATATTATAACATTCATCTTATAACTGATTATTAATTGTTTTATCATTTTAATTATGCAAAACTTTCAGCATTGCCACGTTCCTCTTCCTTGAAGTTTATTTTTTTAATTAAAAATATTTATTGAGTTAGGATATTTTAAACATATTTTTTAAATCAACTTTTGCAATTTACTAAGACTTTGGATATTTAAAAATGTTTGCACATATTATTCAAGAAGCCCAGATGGTCATATAACAGTATTCCATCAAAATGATTTTGAGGTGAGTGTGTGTAGATAAAAATATTCTTGTGTTAAGCAGGGTTCTCTAGAGAAACAAAAACCAGTCACTTATGATTATATATGTGTGTGTGTGTGTGTGTATAGATGTATACATCATGAAGGAATATAACAGCTATTTAGTCCATACAGCAGTACAGAGGGCTCAGATCAACTCACTTCTGTGGAACAGTTAATATACCAGAAGTCCTTCAACTCACAGGGCTGCTGGGTCCAAGAGCAAGGAAGCAGACAGCTGAGTTTTCCTTTGGGCAGTGCAGGCAGTTTGCCCACAGGCAGCAAAAAGCAGGGCAGGTCACCAACAGTCAGCAGCTTAGAAGCTTAGTGCAGCAGGCCCAGATTGGATATCAAACCCAAGCAATGCAAGACGACAGGATGCACCAAACTCAAGCTCAAGCGATATATACACCAGCAGCATGGTGATGTAGGTCTCAAAGGAACCTCAAGCTCTAGCAACATGATCCATAGGTTGGCTGTCTCACAGGTAGTGTTGTAGCTCACAAGTGGAGGAGAGAACTAGCTAAAGTAGCCTCACACTGGTCTGATCACCAGAGATAATGAGAGAGAGAGAGGTGGGCCTTGATGAGCCATTTATCTCGTAGTCCTCTGTTCAAATTGTGACTTTATTAATCCCATATTTTCCAATTGGCCAGGGTTGGCACAATAAACCTGCCTATCACAGTCTACCCCTTGCCAACTTGGCACCTGTACACAATTCTTAAAACAGTCAAGTTCAATCCTTATCTATCTTATCTTAGTCCTTATCTAAACTATTCTATTGTTACAAAATATGGGATTAGGCCTCTGACAGCATCAAGCTAGAGCCAGGCTTTCTGTCAGCCACTTTTACCTTCTGTCTGCCATTTTCCCTAAGCAGTATGGTTTCTGAGAAATTCAAGGGGTGATTTCTACCCCTGAGCTCAAATTTTACATCAACAGCATTCATTTTCATCATCTCAAACAGGAATAGCCAAAGACAACAACCAAACAATATCATCAAAATTTTAACTTCCCATATTCTTTCCAGAACACAACCCAGTAAACTGCATGAACATATCTTTCCTCTGGCTAGCCAAAGAAGAAACACTACCCTGAGGCAGAGGTCAAATAAACATTTACCCTCCATTTTTATGATTTGTTTCTCTAGTACCCCACTCCCAAGATCCCATAATGTGTTAGTCAGGGTAGACTATAGCAACAAATTCATGGACACACATATGTGTACAAGAAAGAGTTTTATATAAAAGAGAAGTTGTATAGAGAAAACATCCCAGCCCAGTCCAGATCAAGTCTATAAATCCGATATTAATCCATATGTCAATACTAGTCCATAAATTCCTCTTTAGACTCATGCAGCCATGCAATGACGCTGAATGCAGGAAGATCACAGCCCTCGTGGATC
The DNA here is from genome assembly GCF_000313985.2 of Echinops telfairi. Classification (NCBI taxonomy): domain Eukaryota; kingdom Metazoa; phylum Chordata; class Mammalia; order Afrosoricida; family Tenrecidae; genus Echinops; species Echinops telfairi. The sequence goes on from NW_022109491.1 coordinate 36,279,129, forward strand.
CACTGATGGTAGAAGCATCTCAGCGCTGGTGTAGGTCTCCACGTGGCTCCTCCAGCTCAAGCCTCTGGCTACATCAGTGTAGCCTCATCAGGCTCATTGTCAGTAATGTCTCGCAGGGAGTGAGTATGTGTTCTGCCTCCAGCGAGCTATTTAACTCCGTGGCGCCTCCAAATGAGGTTATCAAGCTGCGACCTGATTGACAGGCGAAACTCCAGCCCATCACTCTTGATAGTCCCAAATTGACAACAAATTATGTAACTTCCACAATTCTTTTATTGTAAGTTCTATTTTTCTCTTTTCTCTGTCACTGAATTGGCAATATCTTATAGATCCCATTTCACTCTTAGGCTGATCAGAGATGTATTCAGCATCCTTATTATTTTGTGATTCTGATCTTGTTCCTTTGCATTAGAGCATATGTGATTGATTATAAAGCACAAAACTCACTGCCTTCGAGTGGATACTGAATCATAGCAACCCTATAGCACAGGATGGAACTGCCCCTATGAGTTTCTGAGGTGTGTTGATAGCAAGGTTAATAAATATCATTGTTTTAAGAATTGCCAGTTCATGTTTTCCACTTGCCTCCTCTTCTAATAAGGAGACATTTCATGCCCTCTTCAATTCTTTAGAACATATTTTGAACTTAGTGAGTCAAAGTGTTCACAACACTCAGAGGCCCAGAATCAGGTTCTTCTTGCTCTGTGAATGGTCACTAAATAAAACCAAGTCAGTAAAGAACAAAAATCATGTCATCGTGAATGAGGGGGAGTGTGGGGTGGGGACTCAAGGCCCATCTGTAGGAAACTGGACATCCCCTTCCAGAGGGGTTGTGGGGAGGAGACGAGCCAGTCAGGGTGCAGGGTAGTAACGATGAAACACACAACTTTCCTCTAGTTCTTAAATACCATCCCACCCACCCCCCACTCCACTATCATGATCCCAATTCTACCTTACAAATCTAGCTAGACCAGAGGATGTACACCAGTACAGATAGGAACTGGAAACACAGAGAATCCAGGACAGATGAACCTCTCAGGACCAGTGGTGAGAGTGGCGATACTGGGAGGGTAGAGAGAGGGTGGGGTAGAAATGGGGAACCAATTACAAGGATCTCCATATAACCCCCTCCCTGGGGGACGGACAAAAGAAAAGTGAGTGAAGGGAGACGTCGGACAGTGTAAGATATGACAAAATAATAACAATTTATAAATTATCAAGGGTTCATGAGGGAGGGGGGAAAGGAGAGAGAGGGTAAAAATGAGGAGCTAATACCAAGGGCTCAAGTAGGGAGCAAATGTTTTGGGAATGAGGAGGCAACAACTGTACAAATGTGCTTGACACAATGAATGTATGTATAGATTGAGATAAGAGTTCTATGAGCCGTCAATAAAAGGATTTAAATAAAAATGAATAAATAAAAGTGATTGCCACTATGGTGTCACCTTCCACCACCACCACCACCCCCATGTGTGAAAGTAAACTTGCACTTCATAAGGTTTTCAAGGCTGCAGCCTTTGGAAGGAGGGTACCAGGCCTTTCTTTCAAGAACCCTTTGGGTAGGTTTGAACCACCAACCTTTCAGTTAGTAGTCAAGCACTCAAGTGTTTGTGCCACCGAGAAACTCCAGACTAGTATCTGTTGTTGCTAGGTGTTGACCAGTCAGTTCTGACTCATAAGAACCTATGCACAACACAGCAACACTACCTGGTCTTGTTCTGTCTGAGCCCAATGTTGAAGTCACCGTGTTCATCCCTAGTAACTGGGCTTTGGCAATTGTTTCCCAGGCCTGTTTTCCAATTTCACCCATTTCTTGCTACTGGACTTCATGTTGTTCTCTCTCATTGCAAATTACTTAATATTCAAGTCTCTTGATGATCTGGAAACCCACCTTCCTCCTATCAGTCAACCTGACAGAGACTGGAGATATTTATCCTGAAGAATCTCCCAAATAACTATGGATACCTAGTTGGATTTCTCAGAATGTCCAGAAACAGAGTGGAGAAGATAAAATTTAGTCGGTTTCCAGGCAATGTCCTGTTCTACTCGACAAGGATGTATTATACTTGACAAGGATGTATTAAGCAACTGCAGTGCTAGAATGTGTTATAGCAACTGGAGATTTTAAAATTGAATGGTAATATCCTCAAGGAAGATCTAACCCCCTTGAGGAGAACAACGTGAGAATACCATACAATAATGCGCGTTAAGGAAGGACGAGACACGTGACCTACTTACAGAGGAGCAGTTGAACAGTTTAAGAGCAGTCACGCTTCCATATGCACATGTAAGTGAGGATTATGCTTGAATTCTGACCCTTGGCAGTTAGGAAGTATGATATATTGTATTACTGGCCTCAACTTTCCATTTCTCCATATGTATATAGTCTTTTGGCATAACCTGGGGCAGGGTCTCCTGGACCATTAAAAACAAACAAGCAAACAAAAAACTGCCATCTGGCCAATTTAGACTCATTGTGACCCTACAGGCCCGAATAGAACTACTTCCTAGGGTTTCTTAATGGAAATGGACAGTCTCATCATTCTTGGTGGTGGATTCAAACTGCTGATCTTGTGGTTTATAGCTCAAAGCATAGCCATCTATTGCAACAGGGTATTATAGAGGGAAATATTTCACTATAATATAAGCACATTGCTTTTGTGATTCCAGCATGACCATAAGAACATGCACAGTGTAGTCTAGTGGTCCCAAGAGACAAATAAAATTTCCCCAACTAAGCTCTCATCAATGAACAAGCCTAGAGCAACCTGCAGTGGACATATGGATGCATGAGGAAACCCAAGTCCAACCATGAGCAGCCAATCCCATGCTTCATGCTTCAAAATATCTAACAATAGATTGTAATTGTTTGAAGCCTCTTAGTTTATGATGGTTAATTGTACAGCAATTGCTAATCACACAAGACTTATTGAAGTTGTTGAAGATTTGATCTGGCATATATTTTAGAAACATCACCCTGGAAACTATTTTGGCAATAATTTTGAGTAGAAGACAATAAATTAGAGATAAATAAGTCAACAGTTTATCACAATATTTAGCTAAGAGCCTGTAAATGCTTGAACTACAGTGATAATGAAAACAAAAGATGGATCTATTTAAAAATGATGTGGGAGCTAGGTCATGGTGATTTATTGGAAAGAAATAAATAAGGACAAGAATTTGAAGATAACTCCTAAATTCTGGATTAGATATGAAAAAAATTGGTGAACTATTATAAATAAGGATTGTAGAAGTTCTTGCAGACAGTGGACCGGAAAAATTAATAGAAACCTACGGCTTAGCTAATTTCTACATTGCTAGAGATATCAAGAAGTAATTAATGACTGCATTCAAATATCCATGTAATCACAATAATGATTCAAAGACAAAACCTACTAGTAAACATACTAACATTATTTATTGATCAAAAGATGCCAGGGAATCCCAAACTATAACTTTGTTGTGGTATATGGCCTGTCTCTTTAATTACTTACCTCACACAAACCTGAAATGTATGGATTTACAGGGCATGGATGGCTGGGCCGTGGAAGGACAGCACCATAGACATAGACTGTAAGTAACAAAGTACACGTGGCCTTTTCTGAAACAGGAAGGGTTCTCTTTGTGTAATTGCTCTACAGACGTGCTCAGAAAGAATTCGCTGACTAAATATGAAGCAAGTATTCAACTTGGTAAGGAAAAGCAAACATTTTGTTCCACTGACAGACCCCCTTGGATTCCTCTAAGAAATGAATGCTTTATCCACATCTTGATTTTCTGATTCCTTTCAGTTATTCTACGGCTTGGTTTTCAGTAAGATTTTTAGTTGCAGAAATCTTATTTGACAATTCAACCATTTGTGATATAAAAATATAGCTATAGATGCTAGGGTATGGAGAGGGAATCATACATTTATTTCAACTGAAAAAAAATTTAGAAAAGATATATTCAATATAATGTTGACCAGTGTATCTGTGGAGTCCCAGAGAGCGGTCAGAAGTGGGGGGCTTTAGGTCTCACTTGTACATGTGCATTTAAACCAAAAGAGAAAACAACTAAAATAAGCGTCCCTGTGGAGGTAGAGGAGGTTGGGGGTAAAGGAAAACTGATATCAAGGAATTCAAGAAGGAATAAAATGTTTTGAAACTGATTGTGGTAGTGACTATACAACACTGCTTGAAATGACTGAACTGTAGAATGGTATGATGTCTAGATTAGCTCCCAACAAAATAGTTTTGGGAAAAAAGAATGAGTAACATTGCAGTGAAAATTCATAGAATAGAATAACAAATCCTGGAACACACTGCCATTTAATTGGCAGGGAAAATAAGATAATTCAGCTAGAAGATGATATAAAATAATGGTTAGAATCATTAGATCAGTAGAGTGTTTGGATTTTGGAAATCATTCAAGAGTTTCAGGACTGAAGGAGGATTCATCGTGTTCAAATATTGCAAATGGGTGAGAAGCATATAACAGAAACAATAAAAATTATCAAAATAAAATGTGAAAAACGTTCTTCATAAGTTATTTATAATCTTCACAACACTGCCTACAGCTATTCATTATTTAAAGAAGCATTTTAAAGAATTCAACACTGATGCTGAGAAAGGTCATGCAACTAAGTGTGTGTGAAAACTCTTACTGGGTTTCTAACTAGAAGCCCCGGTTTTACCTTATTGTTAGGAGCTACAAAAAAAGTGCATTTGTCCTACTAATTTGAAGAAGCAATCTTCTAGTGGAGCTCCTAATCATTTATGTGGTTCCTCTGCTTGGAGCTCAGTAATAGTAATAATGACAATCACGACTAATTCAATGAACATTTGCTATGTTAAATTAACTAACCAAACATTTACTATTTCAGATATTGCATCATAGACTTTATGTAGATTATTTCATGCAATACTTGACAACTCTAATGCAGCTCCTTTTTGTTGTTAGATGCCATCTAGTTGGTTCTGAAACACAGCAACCTTATGCACAGCCTAACAAAACACTCCCTGGTCCTGGCCATCTTAAAATTGTTCCTATGCCTGAGCCCCTTGTTGCAGCCATGGTATAAATCCATTTCCTTAAAGGCCTTCCTCTCCTTCGCTGTCCCTTTCCTTTACGAACCTTGATGCCCTTCTCTATGGGCCAGTCTCTCCTCACAACATGTTCAAAGTGTTTAGGGCTAAATCTCCCCAGCCTTGCCTCTCAGAAACACTCTGGATATTGCTTCTTCCAACACAGGTCGATTTTTCCTTTTAGAAGTCCATGGTACTTTCAGTATTCTTCTCCAGCACTACACAATTCAAATGCATTGCTTCTCCTTTGATTTTCTTTATTCAATGTCCAACGTTCACAGAAAATACCATGGCTTGGGTTTGGCGCACCTTGGTTCTCAAGGTAACAATGTTGCTTTTCAAAGTATGAGCGACCCTTTCACTAGGGAAATCTGTTGCACACGGCCTTTTTGGAGTGTTGAAAAGCAAGGTTTCTTTTGATTTGGGTTGTTGGAGGATTTTGGAAGTTCCCTTGGCTTGGGGAAGGGCCCGGTTGTTTTTTTTTGGAGGAGGGAAGGTTGGCTTCCTTGGGTTTATTGGTTCGGGTTTTTTTTTCGGAATTGGACCGGTTTTGGGAGGGCCGGTTTGGCTTTGAAAAAACGTACAGGTAAGAGAACAGATAACACGGCAGGGGGGACCCTGCAGCATAGATATTCCCGGGTCTGGAACTTTACTCCAGGCATGCTTATATACGCGCCCTGTCACCGAGCCTCATTCTTTCTTGTGGCAGGTTTCTACCCAAAGGGACAGTAGACGATTATTTGAGGGTACACAAGGAAGCATGAATGCATCAGCTAAGCTGTTCACACACAGGAGGGGAGGAGAAAGTAGGGAAGAGAGAGTAACTGATAGTTTACAGAATGCTGCAATTTGGGAGCTTTGCCAGGGCACAGGAGGGAGGCGTCCACCTTGTCTCAGGCAGAGTCAGTCTAGACACTGCATCGTCAGCTCCTGTGGTTGAGCCATCAGCCTTTTGCACGGGCCTTGTATCGTGGAAGGTAGTGGCCCTGTCCTATTTGCCTAAGGAGCAGACAACTTTGCGCCCCACAAGAGCACTCTTTAGAGGCAATGATGAAAAGACGTCATCTTCCATACTTTTCACATATTGTCAGGCGAGACCAGTCTCTGGAGGCTATCACCTTTGGCAAAGTAGAAGAAAGAGGTGAGAAAGAGGAAGGCCCTCTTTAAGATGGATGGACACAGTGGCTGTAACAATGGGCTCGGGCAGGAGAACAATTCCAAGGATGGCGTGGCTGTGTTTCGTTCTGTTGTGCATAAGGCCACCGTGGGTCGGGACTAAAATGACTCAACAGCACCCAACAAAGTCAAAAATATTCCCTTGTTCCATCCGCACAACTGCTTCTTGATCCATGTATGAGTTCCTCAAGGGCACACTGAAGGGTGGTGGAGTCCCCTTCTTCTAAACGCTATCCAGACTTCGTTATGATCCACAGAGGCAAATGCCTTTGCATAGTCAACAGAACACAGGTAAACATCTTTCTGGTATTCTCTGCTCCGAGCCAGGATCCATGTGACATCAGGAGGGATAACCCGTGTTCCACAACGTCTTCTCTAGCTAGCCTGAACTCCTTGTAGCTCCTTGTCAATGTACTGCTGCAACCTTGTTGTGGGATCTTAAGCAAAATTTTACTGGCATGGGGCATCGGTGATGTTGTTCTGTAATTTGAGCTTTCTGTTGGGTCACCTCTCTTTTGGAATGAGTACAAATATGGATCTCCTCCAGTTAGTTGACTAAGTAGCGGTCTTCCACATTTTCTGGCATAGAGATGTGGGTGCTTCCAGGGCTTCATCAGCTTTATGAAATGTGTCAATTAGTAGCCCATCAATTCCTGGAGTCTTGTTTTTGTCTGATGCTTTCAGTTCAGATTGAACTTCTTCTTTCAGTACCATGGATTCTTACTCATATGCTACCTCCTGAAATGGTGGAATGTCAACTAATTCTTTTTGATACAATGAATCTGTGTATTATTTCCATCTCCTTTTGATGTTACCTGCATTATTCAATATTTTTGCCCATAGAAACTTTCGATACTGCAAGTTGAGGCTTCATTTTTTTCTGGAGTTCTTTGTATAAGATATGCGGAATGTTTCTTCATTTTTTGATTTCTAACTCCAGGCCTGTGCACATTTCATTAGACCACTTGGTCTTGTCTTCTCCAGCCACCCTTTCAAATGTTCTATTCAGCTCTTTGACGTCATCATCTCTCCAGTTGCCTTGGTTTTCTAGCGCTAAGAGGAAGTTTCCTGGGCTCTTCTGAGTCCACTGTGGTCTTTTCTTTCTTTCCCATCTTTTTAACTTTTGCTCCTGATGCCCTCAGACAGCGTATCAGGTCTTCTTTCACTGATGCACAATGTGCCAACTCTGTTCCTGAGATGTTCTGGAAATTCAGGTGGATAGACTCAGGGTCTATTTTGGCTCTCGTGGGCTTGTTTTAATTTCCTTCAGCTTTATCCTGAACTTACAAATGAGCAACTGATGGCATATTTTACAGTCAACCCCTGGCCTGGCTTTAACTGGTGATATCAGTTTCTCCATCATCTCTTTCCACAGATGGAGTCCATTTGCTATCTGTGGATTCCCTCTGGAGAGGCCCACATGTATAGTCCCCTTTTGTGTTTCTGATAAAAGATATTTGCTATGAAAAAGTTGCTGGTTTTGAAAAATTGTATCATGCAACCTCCAGCTTCATTTCTATCACCAAGTCCACACTTCCCAGCTACTGTTCCTTAGTTTCCAACTTTTGAATTCCAATCACCAATAATTATCAATGCACCTTGATTGCATATTTGATCAAGTTCCAAGTGAATTCATTGGTAGAATTCTTCAATTTCTTTCTTACTAGCTTTTGTGGTTGATGCCTACCTGTGGAAAATGGTTGTATTGAATGTATTTCCTTGACAGCCTTGCACTTCATGATTGACTTCCCAATGTCCATTTTGACAACAAATGCCATACCGGTCCTCTTGATTGCATTAGTCGTGGTCTAGCAATTTATATGATTTTCTGACTCAAAAAAAGTTCATTTCAGTTCCCTAATGCCTAGGATACTTATCTTTATGCATCCCATTTCATTTTGACCACTTCTAAGTTTCCTAGATTCATACTTGCACATTCAAAGTTCTGATCACTAGTGGATTTTTGTAGCTGTCTCCTTCCCGTGAGTCATGCCACGTCAGCAAACAAAGACCTGAAGGCTCCAATCCCACAGGGTTTACCTGGCTACATCACAATAGTCCATTCTACCCTGAGAATGCACTTTCCAGTCACCTTTGGAGTGCCCTATGACCCTAGGGAGCCATCCCCCAGCACGATGTCCGGCAGTGTTCTGCTTTATTTGCTCGGCCTGCAGTGTCTGCCAATATTTCCAAGCTGTGCATAAGGCGTTCAGTAGCCACTTTCTCTGAAATGTGCCATCGATGCCTCCTTTGTTGTCTGTTCTTAATCTGGAAGCTCTGCTGACACCTGCTCACTTTTGGTGGCCCTGCTGGCATTTGTACTACCTTCCAGCATCACAGTAACATGCAAGCCCCCAAAGTACAACAAACTAACAGATCAGTGTTGGTCCCTACATTTTAGATGAGGCTTAAGTAGGATAAATGACTTACTTAAGGCATGGCAGATACTATAACTTGCCAACCAACAGCAATTCTACATTTTCTCTCTTGTAGTAGAACCTGTTTCATTTGAGGCAGCCCTCCCAACTCCTGTATGACCTTATAGTAACTAATTACATCTTCAGAGACACTACTTCCAAATAAGTTCACATTTGTAGGTTTGGGAGTCAGGACAGAACTTCAACATATTTTGGGATCAACACACAAGTCAACTAGCAGTCATGTTCCTTCAGGCATATGCTTCAAACAAACATGAGAGAAAATTCAGGAATGTTTGTTTCCCAGCTAGGGCTGCCAACATGCACCTTTAGTTTGGGAATGGACACATCTTGGTGACTGAAGATGGATCCGTTTTGCAAATGTTCTACATTCTACTAAACAAATTAAAACACTTTCAGTTGCATTTCCTGAGTATCTGTTGCCCAACATTCCCAATTGTCCAATAACTGGTTTGTTTATTGCTTATTTGTTTTGCTACCATGTCCTTCCATCAGAAGGCCAATGACTTCTTTCCTTAAATGGGACTGTGCATTTATAAACCAGCTTGGAGAAAGGAATGTAAAGGAGTAATTGGGTGTGCAGGGGAAGGTGGGTATGGTCTCCAGAGTACATGTACACATGGATGGGAGCTGAGGTACGCAACGTAATCTTGATATTCATTTGGTAAAGGACTGGAATTCTTAAACATTCAACTCTAATTCTTCTCTCAAACCACACCCATGGACACTGAGCTCATTCTGACACAGAGTGAATCTATAGGACCCAGTAGACCTTCCCCACAGGGTTTCCAAGATGGTAATATTTATGGAAGTAGACTGTTTTATTTTTCTTCTTTAGAGCTATAAATCAAGTACTTAACCACTGTGCCACCAAGGGTCCTTTCTAAATCTTCTCAGTGCTCTTTAAAAATATTTTTGAAGGCATTTGGCTACTAACTGCAAGGTCACTGGTTCAAACCCACAAGTCATTCCCAGGGAGAAAGATGAGACTGTCTGCTCCTGGAATGATCGACAGTCTTGGAAACTCTGTATGAGGTCACTTTGAGCTGAAATTTACTGAGAACAGTGTGTTTGGGATTTTCTAATTCATGACTTACTCTCCTTTCCCTTCCCATCCCTGGTAACCCATCAAAGAATGTTTTTGTCACATGAAAACTTTTCCCTGACTTTTAAAAATAATAGTGCTATCATACAATAGTTCTCAGTCTTATTAAAATACGAAGTTCCTCTACGTATCATCTGGTCTTATAATAAGTGGAAATGGAAAGACAAGAAGGAGATTTGAAAGTGGTAAAATCAAAGATAATAAGGCAGCTGCTAACATTTTTGCACAAGAACAGAATGACTTATCTTAATGCTTCCAAACATGATCTTGTGGCCTTTCCCCTTTTTGACTTAATTGCCCTCATCTACTGAATTAATGAGAATATAGATGATCTTTGTAGGTCAAGCATTTTAAGAAATAAAATACCAACATTTAATAGCCTTTGGCTTTGCCCTAGAACTAGAATCTATCTGCCCAGCCAAACGAATTGAAACCAAGATTCCTGTCCTATTTTTACTGGAAACACTAAAGAGGGCTATGTTGACTGGTAATATTTATAATTGAAGTCAAAGTTCCTAAGTCCCATTCCCAATGTGGGAAAATGGTATACTTCTGAGACAGTGTGCTCTTAGCTCCAAAGAGAAGTTCACATTGAGTTTTGAGTTTAGTTGTGACTTATGCAGTGCCCTTCCTGTCCTTGCACCCTGGCCCACTCTGCTGGGCAAAGATGAACCCAGCTGCTTGCATGGTGATTTGCAGCCGGGGGAACCCTAGATAGGGCCGCTATGAGTTGGAATCAACTCACTGGCAGTGGGATATTTTTAAAAATTTTATCCTGATTTAGTCAATTTTAATACTGTCTAATGAGACAATCAAGGAATCCTGGTGGCCTGGGTGTTAAGCAGTGGGTCTGTGATTTAGACTCTGTCTACTCCCATAAAGATTTGCAGTCTTCGAAACTCCACAGAGCATTTTTCTCTGTCCTGTAGGGTTTTTGTGAGTTGGAATTCACTTGATGGTAGTGAATCTGTGTATTTTATTTTCGAAATGAGACAACTAGCAATAAAAGTTTTGTTGATCTTCGCTGTTTATTTTGGTCAGATTTTCCTAGAAGTAAAGCCTGAGATAAAAATGTAAGAGGGAATGAATACATGAGGCCGAGTTCTGGGAAGAAAAAGGTAGAGAAAATAAGTCGGAAGAGAGGCGAAAACATAGCAAGCACACGCTCTCTAGTGATATGCGGCCTCAAACAGATCCCACGGACTATTCTGAACCACGCATTGTACTTTTGGCACTTGGTCCTTTGTGCCCCTCTGTCTGTCATCACTATCAGCAAGATGCCTACCTTTCCCAAGAGGAAAGGTTAACTCAATGGGAAGAGACAGTGCCCACTGACTGAGGGCAATTCTATGCAGGAATGGATAGCCCTGAGCCCTTAGCAACCAATATTTATAGGTGTTGGATAAGGGTGCCCTGACCATGTTGCATCAGTAGTCAATTGTGTAGTAGTCATTCATGTAGTAGACCCAAGTAATAGTCATTCAATGGCATTTATGAATTCCTATTTCTTTTTCAGCCAGGATAATTCTGCTTGCCACAATTTGATGGTATTCTATCAATTTCTCATTCTTAGAAGTCACTCTTTTCCTTTAATGCTCATGAAAGACGTGAAAAATTGTATTATTTCTTGAATAATTGAACCAAACTGTGAATGTGTCGAGGAGACCTGCTAGTGGAGCAGGTGGAGTGTTGAGCTGCCTACCACAGGGTTCCAAGTTTGAACTTGCTCTGAAGGAGAAAGGCGAGGCTTTCTGCTGCCAGGAAGATTTACAGCCTACCCTGGTCACAGCCCTCCCCTGTCCTAGGGGGCTGCTGTGAGTCAGAATCCACTTGACGGCAGTTGGTTTGTGTTTGTGTTTGTGTTTGTGTTTGTTTGGTGAATGATTAATGCTTTATCAGGAGGGACTAGACTTTTCCATTTTGTGATCAAAGCACCATAATAAAAGATTAGTGCCCAAGACCCATACTTTTTCTT
>NW_022109491.1:36292669-36294367 GCF_000313985.2 Echinops telfairi
TGGAGTTTGGAGGTGTTTCCATGTGTTTGATATTATGCAAATTACTGCAACAAACATAGGTGTGCACACTGATCCACCCGAGGGGAGGTATTGTTTATGTGTCCACAGGAAAGTGAGACCTAGAGCAGACCTCATTCCGGGGTGCCACTCCTTCAGGGGGTGCTCCAGCGATGACTGTGGGGCTGGCCTTAGCTCTAGACTTGACATCCTTTCCCTAGATGGTGATGACAGTGTTATCGTCCTGCAGATACAGGTCGGGTAAAGCTACCGGTCTGCGAGTGCAACAGACCAGCGCTGGGAGCGAAGCCTCAAAGTCCCCGCGGAACCCCAATTGTAGACTTCTCTCTCTGGGGCAGCACTTGGCCCCTCACCTGAACTGGTTGGGAGTTATTCACAAGGAGGCTACACTGAAAGTCTAAAGGTGTAACGGGATGGGGGTAGGGTGGGGAACACTAGATCTCTCCATTCCTGATTGCAGGAAGAGCAATAGGGACCTGCAGGAGGAGCGCCTTTGGGACAAGAAGGTTGAGGACTAAATGCGTAAGCAGGTTCTGGAATATAGTCCCCTGAACGAAAAGGGGGTTGGACTGATGGATTATAACAGGTCCTGCTTGCTGTTTAACGGAGATATATTCATCTTCTCTGGGTCAGGACAATTAGACTTGGAACTGTTTATATGGTCTTTACCTTTTTTTTTTCTTTTTCTTTCGTTTTTGGTGTCTATCTATATAAAATAGGCAGGATAAGCAACCCCGTGGAGACAACAATGGGTCTGATGGTGGGGACCAGGGGGGCTCATGGAAGGGGAGGAGGCAAGGGGAGGTGAGTGGTTAGTCAATAATGGCAGGGACAGCAAGGGTTATAAATTTGATGGTGGGGAGGGTATAGTCTTCCTGTTTGGGTCTGATCAATTGAAAAGTGTCTGAGAGGAATTACTGAGAGGTGAATGATGGGTAAACATGATAGTGGGTCAGGAGGAAAGAAAAAAGAAAAAGAAGAAAGCAAGCAAAATTATATATATTTAGGTATAAATATAGATATAGAAATATGTAAATGTGTAATCATTAAACAAAGGTGTTTAATGTTTAACATATAATTATTAAATATAGGTGTAAATATATAATTATATAAATATAGGTGTATTTGTCTATACATGCACATAAATGTAGATTCAATAAGAGCAGATGGACTTTGGGCCTCTACTAAAATCTCACCTAAGTATAAGAACAGTTTGTTCTAATCATGTGGCACTGTATGATACTCACCTTCCTGACACAATTGCTGAAGTCAAAATGGGTGCATAAGCAAATGTGAAGATAGTTGATGGTGCCTGGCCCTTAAAAAATATAGTATCTAGGTTCTTAAAGGCTTGTAGTCAAACAAGCGGCCATCTTGCAGGGAAGCAACAAAGCCAACATGGAACGTGATCATGAGATGTTGACAAGAATAGGTAACAGAAGTTCAAAGACAAGCGATCAAGTTGATGTGGAGTGTGGACAAAGTGGATACCCCAAACCCACCTGTAAGACAATTAAACAGGCCCTCACAGAGGGCCCTTATAGGTGGGGGAGTGCTGAGGAATTCAGGCTGCGGTACAGCACTGATGAAACATATAACTATCCTCTGGTTCTTTAATATTTCTTCCCCTTACTATTTTTTCCTTCTTTTAAAAAAATTAATCCTTTTATTGGGGGCTCT
>NW_022109491.1:36294966-36297473 GCF_000313985.2 Echinops telfairi
CTTATGTTGCACCTCATTAATACTGTTAGACCTATGTATGTTTATATGTGTAATTAAGATCATCAGGCATGCCAGGATGGATGACCCTTCAGAAACAGGACTGGAGTAATGATTCCCTGAGGATAAGGGAAGACAATGGTTGGGGGCCTCCGGGGAGGTGATAGAAATGATGACTGACTGTATAATGCCATCAAGGGGAGCGAATAACAGAATTATAGGTGAATGGGCATACTGGATGGGGTAAGATACGTAATAATAATAAATACCAATTACAACAAGGGTTCCTCAGGGGAAGGAGGGGGGAGGGAGCGGACAAAGGAGACCTGATATCTAAGAGGTCAAGAAGAAAGGGAATGTTTTGAAACTGATTGTACTAGCGACTGTACAATTATGCTTGATCTATTTGAATTGCAGAATGTTTTGATATCTGTAAAAGATCCCAATAAAATGATGGGGGAAAAAAGAAAAACTCTAAAAAAACAAAACAATGTAAGTGTGCCTATGTCTGTGTTGTGTTCTTTATTTCTTTAAGGTCTATGCCCAGTGGAGGGATTGCTTGATCATAAGGCGTCTGTATTTGCATTTGTTTAAGGAAGTGCCCTAGGGATTGCCACAGTGGTTATACTCATACAATTCTACAATCCCACCAGCAGGGTATAAGGTCCCGATCTCTTTACATCCTCTCCAGCATTTCTGGCTTTCTGTTTTGTTGATTTTTTTTTTTTTTGCTAAGAGTGTAGGTATGTAGTGGTATCTCCTTGTTGTTTTAATTTGCATACCTCTTATTGCTAAGGAATATTTCTACATATGGTTGTTCGCTGTCTGGATGTAATCTTTAGTAAATTGTCCAGGTTTTGTGCCCATTTTTTTTCATTGGGCTGTTTGTATTTTTCTTATTAAAGTGGTATAGGTTTCCATAGATATTTGAATATTTGTTCATAAAATTCTAAATTTAGAATTTGCTGTGCAAACATTTCCAGTCATTGAAAACCAATTCACAAGAAGTCCTACCTGTTAAAATTTTGTATCTATTCATTAGATTCTTTTTAGTGATCTATGAATAGTTTCTTTAAGCCTATTCACTACATAACTAAGCAAATATATTAGCTACCATGTGCCGGGCACTGTGTTGGGCAAGGAGGTTCAGCAGCACAAAGACTGGCATTGAAGGAGAGGTTACACATATGCATTGAATGACAGGTTACACATGTATTAAATAGTATACACATATAGCAACTTGAGCTCTAGCCTGCTCTGTGTACCATCTACCACCTACCCCACCCCCAACAAACCCAACCTTTATATGAGAATTCTGGAGGAGCCCTCATTGCATAGTGGTTTCCATTGGGCTGCAATTTGCAAAGTCAACATTTCAAAACCACCAGTTTCTCACTCAGCCGGAGAAAGATGAGGCTTTCAACTCCTGTAAATAGTTACCGTCTCAGAAACCCAGAGGGGGCAGTTCTACCCTGCCGTATAGGGTCACCATAAGTCAGATCAACTTGATGTAAGTGAGGTTGTGTGTTAGTTCGGGTAGACTAGAGAAACAAATTCATAGAAACATTCATATGTGTATAAGGAAGAGCTTTTATACAAGAATAATTGAATATTGAGAAAACATCCCAGCCCAGTCCAGATCAAGTCCATAAGTCCAGTAGTAGCCCATATGTCTTATACCAATCTATAAATTCCTCCTCAGACTCATGAAACACATGCAATGATGCCAAATTCAGGATGATCACAGGCCAGTGGGTGGAAAGTCCTGTGGATCCAGTGGCAGTGTAAGCATCTCAACTCTGGCAGGGGTCTCCACGTGGCTTCTCCAGCTCCAAGGATCTGGCTGTCCTCAGCCTGTCTCCATGTGGCTTCTTAACAAGAATGTCTTGCAAAGACTCCAATAAGATATTTATCTCCTTAGCTGCTCCAAATGAGGTTACCCAGCTGTGATCTGATTGACAACCTAAACTCCACCCCTTCACTCTTAAGCTTCAAATTAACAACAGATTATGTAACTACCACAGTTTTGTTTCGAGTTTATAAGAATTCCAGTCCTTACTCATTATCTGAAGTAACTGGGTAACATAAAAGGTTAAGAGTTTCTTTGTGAGTCAAGGGTTAGCAGTTCAAAGCCACCAAGAGATGACTCAGAAGAAAGATCAGGCCATTTTCTTGGAAAAGGTCACAGTCTGGCACGTCCTATGGCGCTGTTCTGCTCTTCACACATGGCATTGCCTTGAGTAGGCATCAACTCCAACAAGAGAAACATTAACACATACTACCTGGCACAGAACGGGCATTCATGGATGATGAATAAATTGTGCATTTTTATAATGTGTACTTAGAGACCTTTATTTGGAAACTATGAGAATATTTAATAATTCTAAGTTGAAGTGAATATTTGAAATCTAATTTTTAAGCCCAAGGTCAAACCTGGGCTATCACTGCCCTGCCTTCCGATTGTACCCAGCTGATTGGGAGCATTTGCATGGAGTCCTAATCTCTGCCTC
>NW_022109491.1:36299357-36300826 GCF_000313985.2 Echinops telfairi
GTGAACTCTTCATAATTCATAACTTATTATTGTTTTTTCATATGCTACACTGTCTGACATCTCCCCCCACCCTCTTCTCTGATGTCCATCCCCCAGGGAGGAGGCTATACGTTGATTCTTGTAATTGGTTCCCCCTTTCTACACCACATTCCCTCCACCCTCCAGGCATCGCCACGCTCACCATTGGTCCTGAAGGAGTCATCTGTCCTGGATTCATATATTTTTAACACAAATGGAAGCAATTTAATAATATCTTATAGAGAAATAACATGTCTTTTTCTTTATTTAATGTAGAAGAATGCTATCGTTGGATTGCATTCTATGTTTGTGGAAATTTTGCAAGCTCTTCTCAGAACAGTGCTTTACCAAAAAGTTATCTAAAACTCATACCTTCCTTTAGCCTTTAGTTTCTTACCTTGGTTCTAAACCCACACCAATCCCCTCCACATTCTATATTCCAACCTTGTCTTCAGACGATCCTTCTTTGATAATTTCAATTATTTGTATTTAAAGAGCACTCGTTGGTTCTATAGCACAGCAAATTGTTTCAATGCACACCATTGCAATAATTAGACAGGTCATATTCTAACTCAAAAGTTGATTTCCCTTATTAGCAAATAAAAAATTAAATACTGACCTCAGAATTAAGTTATTTAGCTCAAGTGTGGATAATTTCTAGTCAATTTGAAAAAGACATTTGGAAAAATTAATAACTTTTACCACTTCAGAGCCACTAGGAAGGTTAGGATGAAAAAGACTGACCATACTAAGTACAGGTGAGGATGTGGGCATAGCCCAAGACATTGACCTTTGGACCACAGATGGTATAATCAAGCACTTTCAAAAAATCCTTTATAAAGTTAAACATTCATGGTATAATTTAGAAATTGCACTCCTAAGTTGTTATTTATCCAAGAGACATGAAAATACATTTACCCAAGAGAAATAAAAATACATGCACAATAAAATAATCGCTTTAATGCTAACAGCTAAAATAAGAATATAGATGGGTCTCACAGTTATTATGTTGAACAGGAAGAACTGGACACAAAATAGTAAATAATTTCCCCAATATAAAGTTCAAGAATAAACAAAATGAATGTATAGATAGAAATAAGAGCAGAGAGAATTTGTTGGTTTGATTGAAATGAGGCATAAATAAAATTTCTAAAATGATGCAAATATGTAACATCTTGCTTTCACTGCTGTATTTGTCAACATGTATCAAATCTGATCCTTAAGAAAGTGCACTGCTTGGTATATACATTTTAACTCAATTCCAATAGTCTATATTTTGGTCTTAGACTGAAAGTCTAAAGCCAAACTATGATTTATCCTTTGCACTGCTGTGAGAAATAGATGTGTGTACATCAGTGCATGTGTGGAGACACACATGGTGAGAGAAAAACTGAGGTACTAATACCTGTATTCTACTAAATAAATGTCAATGTCCTCATGGCCAGCATTCC
>NW_022109491.1:36300926-36302828 GCF_000313985.2 Echinops telfairi
CTTGCCTACCTAGTTCTCAGGTCTCTTGCTTTCTGATGGTCGCACCAGGGTGTAGCTGCCTTAGTCAGTTCCCTGCTTCAGCTTGCAAGGCTCACTTCCTGAAAGACATCCCCGAGGAGAAGCCACATGGACCTACCCCATGCAGCCCTGGGTGCTGGAGCCAGCCGTGTGGAGACCCCTGCCAGTGCCGAGATGCTTACATGCTCACTGAGTCGGCTTTCCTCCTGCAGTCGACATCATTGTGTGTGTTTTGAGATGGAGGAGGACTTTGTAGATTGGTGTCAGACATTTGGGCTAATGTCGGACTTAGGGGCTTGGACTGGACTGGGTTGGGATGCTTTCTTAAAGTACATTTACCTTTTATATAAAACTCTCTCTTATATACATATGAGTTTCTGTGGATTTGTTTCTCTAGTCTACCCAGACTAACATACATAGTTCTGGAAATATGAACATGTTGTTTATCAAAATAGTGAAGTGTTTTCTGCTTCTAAATGACTAGTAGTTGTGTGTGTTTGTCTCTATGTGTGTGTGTGTGTGTGTGTGAGAGAGAGAGAGAGAGAGAGAGAGAGAGAGAGAGAATATGCACGCTACATTTCATCAAAATTTCATATCTGTTGAGGTCATAATTTTTCTCTTAATCTAGAAATTAAGATAATTACAGGATAACTTTTCTAGTGTTGAAGTACCTTTGTATTAATGAGTGAATATATAGTGATACAAAACCCTTGTATTAATGAGTGAATATGTAGTGATACAAACACACCAAAACAATAGAATTTTAATATTATAAAGACTTCATGATGGAAAATATAGAATGAGATTATTTTGATTAAAGACATAGCATTCATGAATGTGTGTATGTGGGCTCTCACTGCTATTCAGTTGAGGTCAAATCATAGTGACCCCATACGACAGAGTATAACTACCCTGTGAGTTCCCAAGATATATGGACTCACAATCCTGAAATAAATAAAACAAATAATCAATATAGGGAAACATTCACAAGAGCACATTTATATAGACATAATTTAATTCTTTGGTTGCCCCATAAAGCCTATTATATTAAAATTTTAAGGTACATTCAATGGTTCATAGTAACAAACAGGTGGTATTTTGCAATGTGCATCAAAACGTTATATACAAAATCAATTGAAATTATTTCTCCTGTTGCTGACTACCATAAATCTTTAAGTATTCTAAAATAATATTGCAGTTATTAATAAAACACGAATTATCTAATCTTGTCTCTTACAAGATTTGATCTACAATTATTCAATATAAAAGTAAAATCTTAATTGCAAAATTATGTCTTACTTAGATCAATAGACTTTCTCCAATTCATATATTTGCAGATCTTTGAAAAGCGTACAAGTCTTTCCTTGTTACTTAAAGGAGATGGAACTGATCATGTTCTTTTTTTTTTTTTTGGTATACATGTTCACTGTTTTTGTCAATAAATATATAGGAGAGAAGAAGTTCTATGATAGGAATGGCATTCAAGTACTTGAACTTTTCAAATATATGTCAAAATCATATTATGATCTATGATAAAAATTGTTTAATGATTCCATCAGCTATGAGTTTGACTAAATCTCCTTGAAATTTTGGGCATGAAAACCCCTAGACTTGTAAGAGAATCTTTATCCCACTCACTAGATTTGTTCAATAGCTCACTTTCTGGAAGTGGTAAAAGGTTTTATCAAGAATAACTAAGTACTATTAATATGTCTATTACTTTTGTGACTGATACATATTAAAAATCATTTTATTGGGGGCTCATACAACTTTTATCACAATCCATCCATCCATTGTGCCAAGCACATTTGTACATTTGTTTCATCATCATTTTCAAAACATTTTCTTGCTACTTGAGCTTTGGCATCAGCTCTTCAGTCCCCC
>NW_022109491.1:36302928-36309952 GCF_000313985.2 Echinops telfairi
TACTATTAATATGTCTATTACTTTTGTGACTGATATAAAATAAAAATTTTTTTAGGGGGCGTGTACAACTCATCTCAATCCATACATCCATCCATTGTGTCAAGCACATTTGTACATTTGTTTCATCATCATTTTCAAAACATTTTCTTGCTACTTGAGCCTTTGGCGTCAGCTCTTCAGTCCCCCCCCCTCCCCTATGACTGACACATCTCATAGAGCCTAGTATACTCTGAAACGTTTGCTATATACCTTTGCTAATTAATGTTTTCATAAACACTTAAAAACTATTATATACCTTCAGTTCCATTCAACTCCACTTTTGGTCAAGATATAAATCAAAGGCAAGCTCATTTTTAAACCCATCAGTCAAATACATCTTATATGTCAGAAAAAAGTGGGACATCATTACATCATTTTTAAATTCAAATAGATATGCTGTGATGTATATCAGAATATCAATCTTATTGGATGCATTTTGTAGGGCATATTACTGAAAACAGGATAATAATTTATGATTTTGTGGAAAGTTGTAAAAAACAGATAATAAATCAATGTGCTGTCTCTCATTGCCTAATTTGTAATTATTCTGGATAGCAAAAATTATGCATTATTTGTGAAGAAAGCGTGCTACTGTGGCACCCACCGTCATGTGTGTTATATCCTGCTTTTGAGAATGACAGACTATGACTCATGCATTAAAAATTGGATGGCGTTTCTTAAATTTCATTCAATATCATGACCAAACTTTCTCTAAGTGTTTAATTTAAAAGAAAAGCATAAGATGCTAAAAATGAATCAGGCTGACAAGCAGCATATAATTTAATTTTATCTTTGTAATTGGAAGGAAAATCATTTCACATTTAAAAGATAAACTGGATAAGGTTACTATAATTGAGATAAATATCAAGTTATATTATTTGATCTAGTATGCTTTAATTCTCTTATTTAATGAAAACAAAATCTCATAAAATTTTATCTCTGGCTTTAATCAAATGCCAAAACAAATGATATTCCCAGAACACTTTCAATTCAGGCAGAATTTAAGTGAATCGGAGTTAACAATGGGCATCTGTTTTTCACTCACTCATTCATTTATTTGTTGTTGTTGTTGTTGTACTTAGGTACCACTGAGTCAGTTCCAACCCATAGTGGCACTAGGTGCAACAGAACAAAACACTACTCTGGTCCTGGGCCACGCTCATAATTGTTTCCACGCTTGTTGCAGCCACGGTGTCAATCAGCTACTCTTAGTCCTCAAAGAAACACGCCTTGCTTTTCAGTACTCCACAGAGGTCTTGTGCAGCAGAGTTACCCAATGCAACCACTCTTTGGATCCTTGACTGCTGCTTCTGTGAGCATTGCTTGTAGATTCAAGCAAGATAAATTCCTTGACAACTTCAACCTTTGCTCCATTCACCATGATGTTAACTGTTGATCTGCTTGTGAGGAATTCTGGTCTTCTTACCATTGATTTGTAGTCCACACTGAAGGCTTCACGCGTTGATCTTCATCAGCAAGTGCTTCAAGTCCTCCTCGCTTTCAGAAAGCAAGGTTGTCTCAGCTGCATGTTGCAGTTGTTAATAAGCCTTCCTCTAATCCTGATGCTATGTTCT
This sequence comes from Echinops telfairi, assembly GCF_000313985.2. Lineage (NCBI taxonomy): Eukaryota > Metazoa > Chordata > Mammalia > Afrosoricida > Tenrecidae > Echinops > Echinops telfairi. The sequence continues at coordinate 36,304,542 of NW_022109491.1, forward strand.
TCTTCAAATGAACCAGCTTCTCTGATTATATGCTCTGCATACAGATAGAATGAGTGTGGCGAGAGTATAAAATTTTGATGCACACCTTCCCTGATTTTACACATTCAGTATTCTTTTGTTGTGTTTGCATAACTGCTTCTTGATCCGTGTACAAGTTCTACACGAGGACAAGGAAATATTCTCGAATTCCCATTCTTCTCAAGGCTAAACATACTTTTTTATGGTCAACACAGTCGAACGAATGCCTTGACATAGGCAATACAACACAAGTAAGCATCTTTCTGGTATTCTCTGCTTTGAGCCCCGGTCCATCTGACATCCCCAATGATTAGACATCCCCTTGCTGTGTGTCTTCTGACGGCGTCCGATGTTCCTGGCACAGACCATGGAGTATTTTCAGTGCTTCATCAGCTTGTTGTAACATTTCAATTGACAGTCCAGCAGTTTCTCAAGCCTTGCTGTTGACTAATGCTTTCAACGCAGAGAGAGCCTTTTTCTTTCACTATTATTTGTGTTCACTCATACACTACCTCCTGAAATGGTAGAAGTTATCGGTTGACTCGCTCTTTTTGATACAGTGATTCTTACCATCTTCTTTCATATTTCCTGTATCATTGCAATATTTTTTTCCATAGAATCGTTCAATATTGCAACTTGAGGCTTGATTTTTTTTTAGCTCTTTCGATTTATGAGATGTTGAGCGTGTTCTTCCTTTTGGGTTTCTAACTCTGGGCTTGTGGACACTTCATTATACTAATTTATTTTGTCTTCCTGAGAAGCCCTTTGGAGCTTTCTATTCAGCTTTTTAATTCATTTCTTCCGTGTGTCTCAGCTACTCTACCATTAACAGCATGTTTCAGAGTCTCTTCTGACATTCATTTTGATCTCTTCTTTCTTTCCTGTCTTTTAATGACCTTTGCTGTCTTCATGAATGGTGTTCTTGATGTCCTCCCACGGCTCATCAGATCTTCTGTCACTAGTGAACAATGCAGCAAATCCGTTCTTGCGATGTTCTCAAAATTCAGGTAGGATAGACTCAAGGCCACATGTTGATGTGAGTAGAGGTGTTTTAATTTTCTTCACTGTCAACTTGTACTTACACAGGAGCACTTGATAGTCTGTTTCACAGTCAGCCCCTGGTCTGATTTTAACTACTGTTACTGAGTTTCTCCATCAGCTCTTCCTACAGAGGTAGTCAATTCGATTTCTGTGTATTCCAATTTGAGAAGTTCGTGTGTATTGTCATCTTTTGTGTTGTTGAAAAAAGATATCTGCTATAAACAAGTCATTGGTTTTGCAAAATTCTCTCATGCGATCTCCAGCCTTATTTCTATCACTAAGCTCATATTTTCCGACTATTGTTCTTGCTTCTTTCTCTCTAGCGTTTGCATTCCAATAGCCAATAATTAGCAATACATCTTGATTGCATATTTGATCATTGTGACTAAAGTCTTTAGTAGAATTCTCAAATTTTTCAACATTAGTGCACAAATTTGAATTATAGCTGTATTGATTGGATTCCTTTGAAGGTGAATATACATAATCCTATCACAGACAGCATTTTACTTCATAATTCATTTTGCAATTTCCTTTTAGACAATGAATTCCATGCCATTCCTCTTGATTGTGTTATTCCCAGCATAGCAAATCATATGATTTTCTAACCCAAAATGGCCAAAAGAAGTCCATTTCTGCTCAGTAATGAGTAAGACATTGATCGTTATGTATTCCATTTCATTTTTGACCACTTCGATGTTCCTAGAATCTTACTTCACACATTCCTACTTCCATGTCCTCTTCTGAATCCAGTGCTAATTTCTGGAAGTTCCCTATCTATGTATGGATTCAACTGATTTTAAACTATATTCAGAAATATCTTACTTGTGTACGATGTCAGTGATACCGTGTGATCATTTTTCATTTAAACATTATGTTGAATTGCCTTTCTTTGGAATGTGCATGCATTACAACTCAGTGTAAAGAAAACCCAAATCCTCACAACCAAACCAACGGGTAATATCAGATAAATGGAGAACAAGTGGAAGTTGCCAAGGACTTTGTCTTGCTTGAATCTCTAACCAATGCTCATGGAAACAGCAGTGAGCAGATCCGAAGAGTGGTTGCATTGGGTAAATCTGCTGCACAAGACCTCTGTGGAGTACTGAAAAGCAAGGGTGTTACTTTGAGGACTAAGGTGTATCTGACCTTAGTCATGATATTTTCAATTGCCATGGTATTTTCAATTGCTTCCTATGCAAGTAAAAGTTGGACATTGCATAAGGAAATTTGAAGAAGAAGCAATGCATTTGAATTGTGGTGCTAGCAAAAACTAACGAAAGTTTCATGGACTTCCAAAAGGACAAACTGATCTGTCTTGGAAGTAGTGTGACTAGAGTGCTCCTTAGAGGTAAAGACGGTGAGATGCCATCTTACATACTTTGGACATGCTTTCAGGAAAGAACAGTCCCAGGAGGACATTATGCTTGGTCGAGGGGCAGCGACAAAGAGGAAGGCCCTCAATGAGACGGACGGACACAGTGGCTGCAACAGTGGGCTCACGCACAGGAACAATCGTGAGGAGAGCGCAGGGCTGTGCAGTGTTCCGTTCGTTTGTGCATCGGCTTGCTATGACGTTGAACAATGCATATGAGTCTGATGTATGCCTATGTGGCTGAATGGAGACCTCAGGGCATTTTTGTAATCAATACATTACCCTTGACCAGCATGCTGTTGTCACCTTTAAGACTCTCATTGAAAGTCTTGCTAATTTTCACTGACACTAGGAAGATTGAACCTACACTAGGAGGACTACCATTAAGCACCCCGTCCAGAAGTGTACGGAGATCAGTGCTCAGCAGAGCGATCAAGAACCAGTGAGAGTCAGGAAATGAAAAGGGGCTGATAGGTACTTTATTTTTTCTTCTCTCTCTCTCGAATATATAAGAGCAGCTCATTATGTGAGACATGGAGGATGGCCACAGCACGTCACCCTCCTCACATATACTGTTCACATCCCACTGGGTCCCTGCTGAGGTCACCTGCCACTACTGCCTTCCCCTCAGGTGAACTCTGGCAGGAGAGGGCTTACCACCCTTTCATAGCAAGGTGTCCCCTCCCTTTCAGGATGTGTGTCCCCAGCTTAGCCCTTCAAGGACCATAGAACACCTTGGTGACTTTGTTGCGGACAGGGAGCTTCCTGTCCATTTGCAAGAGGGGATGGGGAGGGTGGTGGTACATATGCACAGGGCACCCCCACTGGTCCCTTCCCTGATCATCCCCCAGGCTTTTCTGGGTAGCCCAGCCCCACTCTGCCCCCATGTCCCCAAGAGAATGAACAATTCAGAGATTCCCTGGACCTTACATAAAAGCTGTTGCTGGCCACCCACTGACTGATCCCACCTTCGCCCAATACCCTATCTATATCCCTCACCAATGCCCACCTAGGAAGGGACATTGAGGAAGCATAAGGGGCTGTACCAGTGTTGGTCAGATGATATGGGGGGTCCTGCAGGCACCAGACACCCAAGTTCTCAGCCTCAGTGTTCCATCTGACCACAGCTTGGTGGATTCCTTCCTCCTCCCCTTGTGGCTGGGAGTTGGGGCTAGACCCTGGGTCCTGGGTCCTCCCTGGGCCCATTCCAGTCCCAGGACTGAACAAGCTCCAGCCTCCCCAGAGGATGAGGGAGACAGGCCTCCAAAGTGGCGAACTACTGAGTAATGAGTATGTTAGGAATGTCAGTCATTACCGCCAGGTATATGTCCTTAATGCACAAAATAATCACATCGTCGGTTTTGTTTTACTATTGTCATAAATGTGAAATGTCAGAGATAAGTGAGGAGTGTGTGTCTACTTATATAATGTGATCAAGCCTTCCTCATTTCTCTGCAAAAACCTCAGTAATATCTACATTACTCTTATTGGGTCAGTATGAACTGGAAGAATACTCTTCTTTATACGATTAACAGTAGTGACGTTTGGATAATGGAGTTAGGGAGAAGGAGACATTGATTTTGACACTGCATATTCATATATTGTTTGAATATTTTATAGGAAGTTGCACTGCTCTTGTAACTTAAAACATGCCTGATGTATCAAGGAAAATGCTGTCAATGGTTATTCAAGCTGTTATCTTGTCGCTTAAAAAGGCCCCCTCCAAGCACTGTCAAACATAATTCCCTGGTTTATCATCTTAGAATATTCTAGTGGCCTAAACGTTGCAAAGGAAATCTTCTGAGATTGTATCTGTCTAGTAATCCTTAAAATTTCAGGTTAAATTAATTCATTTCTATTTGATTTCTAGACCTACACATGGATGCCATCTGCTAATGAGCCCAACTGCTAATTTCCAGCCTAGTGAGCCTCTGTTCAGTATCTTGCCAGAAAGAAACAAAATCTAATTCTTCAGTGAAATGGCTTGGGTGACCCTTAGCCTGATAAACTCAAATTGAAACTGTGTTAAGTATTTTACATTTATGATCAAAATAACTTACAGGTCTGTTCTTATTTTACTTTACCTAAGCAGCCTGAGTCTCCTGCAGCTCACTCTGATTTCTTCTGAGCCCTAGGTTATTTAACGAGAAGGGAAAAGTATCTATTGTAACTTCGGGGTCATTTATTACTTTAAGGCATCAAGTCCAGATTTCAGTGGAAACGACAATGTCTATTATTGTCATAGGCAAGTGTCCATTTCTTATCAAAGCCCAGGAGGGCAAGACAACACTGAGAATATATTTTCAAAGAGCAATATTCAGTTTTGGTTTTGCATAAGTCTTCTTTACTGATCAAAGTGGTCCAGACCATGTGGAAATGATATCGTGGGAGAGTTCTGTGCCCAGCTGTATAAACTAGAAGAAAAACTCTTGATATATTAATCTCGGAGGTATGTGGGAATTGTAAAATATGCCAGTTAAGACAGATAATTATCATAAAAAATGAGGGAAAGTTTAAGATAGAGCATTATATTCTTTCCAAATAGGACTTTATCCATTGGAATTCTTCCATATAAATTCCCTAGAAATAAATGGTCAACCAAATTTATATTTTTCCTCCTTTACAACTGATAGTTCTCTCTGGTGAAAAACTCTCCATAAACCATGATGTCAGGATTATTCGTTCATGTATTAACTCCCTGCTTCTTCCTAATTATCCTGTTATTGTGTAAGGGAAATCTCTATGCAGAAACATAGAGACTTTAATTCCCAAAGCCTCAAATTTATCTCATCCCATCCTCCTCTTTGCAACTTAAGGTTTCCACATGAAGTGAGACTGGAATTCCAGAAGATATCACGAGAAGCCATTAACCTCGGGTCCTCGGTCCATGTAGATTGTTCTGGTGTGGTGTCAATTGGGATGAATTGTTTTAAGTAACAACAACAACACCACACCATGTAGATTGTTCTGGTGTGGTGTC
>NW_022109491.1:36310389-36320166 GCF_000313985.2 Echinops telfairi
TCAATTGGGATGAATTGTTTCAAGTAACAACAACAACACCACACCATGTAGATTGTTCTGGTGTGGTGTCAATTGGGATGAATTGTTTTAAGTAAGGAGTCCCTGAATAGTGCAAACACCAAAGGCTGGTGGTTCAAAACCATCTACTGTAACTCAGACAAGAATGCCTAGCACTCTGCTTCCAAAGGATCCAAACCATGAAAATCTCGTGGCGTGCAGTCCAATTTTGCGACACATGGGGCCATCATCAGTCTGAATTGACTGGATCGCAACTGGTGTTTGTGGTTGCTGGTTTCCTGCATTCTGGGGAAGGAGGACTGCCGCATTGCCCTCAGCACTGGTTTCTGTTCACAGTGTAGCTTCCACAGACAGGTACCATCCCAGCCCCACTGCAATATTGCCAGAACAGATCACTAAATCTCTGTTCATTTTTTCTCTCCTTTAATTATTTTCCCATTTATCTTACTCCCACCCTTTATTCAAAGCATGTTTAAAACCAGCCAGTACTTGTAAGATTCCTAGAACTGTCCTGGTCTATAAATTTCTTTCTTTTTTTTTTTTCATGATCTTGTTTTTATTGCCTTTCTACTCATTTGTCAGTGTCAAATTATAGTACTGATTCAATCTGTCTGCTGAGCAAATAACACGAGAAGCTGGCCTATATCAAGAATAGCCTTTAATGGACTGAGTGACTTCAATGGAGGCTTAATCCACTAAGGGACTCTGTGAATGGATTTGGGGCTCTCACTGTCATCCATATCCTTCTGAAAATCGAGTGCTCAGGGTTTAAGGTCTAATCCAATTTTCTCTGATCTTGGGTTTTGTTATTTACACCCTTGGATAAAAATATTTTTTAAAAAGAATAACCTGGCATCAGGAATAATAGAAGGCTGACTAAGAACCTGCAGTAGACAGATGACACAATCCTGCTTGCGGTAAGTAAAGAGGACTTGAAGCACTTTTCGATGAAGAATATAGGCTATCTAGACTTCAGTATGGAATAAAACAACATCAGGAAAACAAAGATCCTCACAAAGATCAGGACCAAAGACAGCATCATGAGAAAGAGAGACAAGATCAAAGCCTTCAAGAAGTTCATGTTTACGTAGAGCCACAGTGAACACTCCTGGCAACGACAGTCAAGAAATCCAATGTCTGCATTGAGCAAATGGATAGCCTTGGGCAACTCTGCTGCACAAGACCTCGTTAAAGTGTTAAAGAGCAAAGAAGGGCTTTGAGGACTAACTTGTTGCGGATATTGTCAATGTCTTCATTTTCACATAGAAGTTAGACAATGAATAAGGTAAACCAGAGACAAATCGATGCATTTGGATTATGGTGCTGGCAAAGGACATTGAAAGTATCAGAATTGCTAGAAGAACAAACCAATCTGTCTTGGAAGAAGTGCAACCAGAATGTTTCTTAGAAACAAGGATGGTGACACTTCCTCTCGCAAATTTTGGGCATGTCATCAGAAGAGACTAGTCCCTGGACAAGGACATCATGCTTGGTAAGCTAGAGGATCAGTAAAGCAGAGGAAGACCCCTCAAGGAGACGGAATGACACGGTGTCTAGAACAATGAGCTCAAACCTAACAACTGTGAGGATGGTGCAGGCCTGGGCAGAGTTCTACTCCTTTGTGTAGTGAGTCACTGAGTCAGATGGGACAAGAAGGCACTAACAACAATACCTGCAGCCTTCAAATGGTGCCTAACCTCAACTATTCTTTTATCATTAAGCTGATAAGAATAGGACCTACTCACCAAAGGAGACTGAAACCCCTTTTAGACTAGAGTCCTAATTCTATGTGCCCTTTCTCATTTAAAAAAATAACTAAATGAATAATTCTCTTTTAAAAATAAGTTTTGACAAATATTAAAAGATACAGTGATGTTGCCATCATCATGAACCAAGTGTAGAACAATTTCAAAATCTTAAAAATTCTGCTATGCCCTATGTCTTAATCCCCTCTCCACATTCCTAGTTCCAGGAAATAATTAATCTGTTTTTAGTTCTGATAGTCTTTGCAGGAGTGTTGAAAAACTAAAATCAGCATGTGGTCTTTTGAGTCCATTTTTATTCATTAAGCATATGACCTTGGAGAGCCATTCATGTCCTCTGTTCCTTTCTTTTATGGAGTATTGTTTCACTGTATAAACTTGCCACCATGTGTTTATCAACTCCAAGTTGAAGGACATTTGAGTTATTTGAGGGGGTGGGGGCGATGTGAATATAACCTTATAAACCTTCACACACAGGATTTTGTGTAACACTGTTTCATATTAGACCTGCTTGTTGTGCCTGTAAAACATGTATGGTTACCCTTTGCTCGTCCAACTTTTAAGAGATAATCTTATCAACATCTCTTTCACCCCCAAATCAATTTTTCTCCCTGTATATTCAGGGCACCTCGACTCTATACAGTTGATTTTCCCAGTGGTGCATCATTCATTGTTGAAGAGCTGAGTCCCACTCAAGGCAACCCTGTGTGCGACCGAGTAGAAATGCTCCATATGTTTTTTCCCTGAAATCTTTACAGAATCAGATTGCCAGATCTTTCTTCCTGGATGATGCTTGGTGGATTCAAACCACCAACCTTCAAGCCCAAACTATTTGTACTACTCAGTGATTAATACATGCAACCAGACAAGATTCTAAGCAGAACAAATAATTTCCTAAATGAGATACTTTCCCCTACTTAAAAAGAATCACTTTTGTGTTGTTAAAGACACCATTTTTTTTAATGATTAAGTTTCTAATCCTTAAGACTTAAGTATTAATTTATAGTATATACTGATAACAGCATGCTTGTTAGCTGTTACTGTATAATGAACAACCTTAAAATATATGGCTTGAAACAACTGTGTTAGGCTGTATAGTCTAGAGAAACAAAATCATTCATACGTGTATAAGAAGCAACTTTATATCAACAAGGAATTGTGTACCAAGAAGACGTCTCCATGCAGTCCAATGCATGCAAGTCAATGGGTCTGGGGCTAGTCAAAACCCTCTTCAGATTCGTGTAGCTGCATCTGATGGTGCAGAAAGGTGAAGTGGGAGGCAGGAAGATCATAGGTTGGTCAGCCTCAGCAACTACTTAGTCAGGAAAAGCCTCCAGCTTAACATCTGACCCATGGATTTGAACTGGACTGGACTCATCTGCTTCCACAGCTGTGTGAGCCACTTCCTTGATGTAAATTGTTTCTTTATACACATGTATAAGTGTCACTGGTCTTGGTTCTCTAGAGAACCCAGTCTAATACAAGAATGTTCTATCTAATATGGCCTTGGCTGACAAGTTTTAATATATGTTGCCTTTCATTTTCCAACATAATCCAACATAATTATCTGGCTTATTATCCCAGGAATCCAAGATATTATGGAAGTATGAAAAAGTTCCTCAGAACTGTTATACCTCTTCCAGAATTCCATTGGCCAGGCAAATGTCCAGGCCAAATTCCAGAGTGGGGAAATAGGTTCCATTCATTGTCATCGAGGCGATACTGATTTATAGTGACCCTGCAGGACAGGGTCAAACTGCCCTTGTGAGTGTCCAAGACCACAACTGTTGACAGGATTACAAAATTCCTTCTCCAGTAGGTTCCACTAGCCAATGGGAATTTATACAGAGAGTATGAATACCGGGAAGGTGAAAAATTGGAGACAGTTTTGCAATTGATGAAACACATTTATATAAACAGAATAATTTATTAATTAGAAGATCTAATTCTTCTATAATTCTAAAGAAGTAACTATTTTACTTTATTTACCTTATGGACACAAACATTAAACTTTACACTACATTTTAAAATGTTATATCTTTCTGAATGAAAATCTGAAATACAATACTGAATTTTATTTGGTTTAATAAATTATCTATAACCTAGTGCCATGGTTTTTACAATTTATTTTAGTTAATATCTTTGATCCCATTAAATAAAGAAATATTAAAATAAATATCCAACTGTTTATTTTTAAAATTTGAATAGAGAGAAAATATGAAATAAAGAGTAAGCAGCTATAATTTAGAAATTTTGGAATATGCCCATATGGAGGTAAGGGGAAATGATTTCACAAAGTAATATATGCATGTAGTTAAAAGAGTAAAATAGCTCTCCAGTGTGTATTATGAAAGAACAGTTATCTACATCCCCCGGTTATCCCCACAGCAGGCAACGTTAGCTTTCAAAGCTGTTTGTTAAATAAGTAAAACTTAAATAAACTTCTTTTGATTTGACATCCATGTTGCTTTTAATATGTAACTTATTTTGTGACTTCTTGATTTTCATTCTTGGACGTTTTTGTTTTCTTCTGTAATTAATAATTATATTTTGTTTTGTCCTTAATTTTCTATGTGTTCTTTAGCAGCTCAATCCCAAATTCTCTGCCTATTCTTTATCTCTTCCTTTGAAATGTTCACACATATTGTTATTCAATAGTTTTATGGCTGTGAGTAAATGTTTTTATTCTGAACCATCCTTGAATTTCTGGGATAATTCCCATTGCTCCTGGAGTCAGTAGTCAAGAGATCAAAAGATGCATCTGGTAAATCTGTTGCATAAAACCTCCTTAGAGTATTGAAGAGCAAGGATGTTACTTTGAGGACTAAGGTGCATCTGAGCCAACCCATGGTACTCCCCATTGTATCACAAGCATGAGAAAGTCGGACATTGAATAATGAAGATCATAGAAGAATAAATGCATTTGACTTGCGGGGCTGGAGAATATTGAAAGCACCTTGGACTGCTAAGAGGACCAACCGATCTGTATTGGAAGCAGTAAGGCCACAGAGCTCCTTAGAGGCAAGGATGGCAAGACGTCCCCTTACACTCTTTGGACATATTGTCAGAAGAGACCACTCTCTGGAGAAGGACATCGTGTTTGGTAAAGTGGAGGGGCAGCGAAAAAGAGGAAGGCCTTCGACAAGATGGGTTGAGGTAGGGGCTGCACCAGGGGCTCAGGCATGGGAACAATCCTGGGGATGGTGCAGGACTGGGCAGTTGTGTCCTGTTGTCGCTATGGGACAGAGCTGACTCGATGGCGCCTAACAATAACAACTGTGTTGAAGTTATACCTATTTCATAAGTGATATTGATCTGAAAGGCAGGGCTTTCAGTGTAAAGTCAGAACTCACCCAGCCTGGGCAACGTCCTTAAAGGCCCCTGCTCTGGGCCTCTTCTGCTAATGCTCACATTCAAGAGAACTTACCCCCTACAGTGAGGCCCTGCTTTGGAATTCTAGCCCCAAATACCTCTAAGACTGCTTTCAGGACCTGTGTGGGCCTTATCTGTCTTTCCGCCCTCCTTAGTGTGTAGAAGCTTGGATGAAACTTAAATAGGAATGATGGGTGACCACAGGTACACATTTGAGGCCCTGTACTGAGATAGGGGGCCATAATGAGAAGACAAAAGAGGGTAGCCCCAAAACTGAGGGGCTTGGGTGTCTCGGTGTAATGCTTGCCAATGTGAAGCACAGAGCTGAATCCCCCTATTTTCCATGTGATAAATAGCCCTCAATTCTGCCTAGAGTCCTCCCATCCAGAGATCTCTCAATTACTCGCGCCTATAGCCAGGGTCTTGGAATCAAACTTTCGTAAGAGACTTCTAACCAACCAAACTTTCTGGCCTCACTTTCATGCCTACTTCCAGAGGCCAATATCTGAGTTGATTGGGGGTCAATGGCCTATCAATTGGATTATAGCCAATCTTTCCCTACTGCAGGATTATAACTGAGCTCTCTTTGATCTACTTTTGTATGAGTAGGTCATATGCCTTTAAAAAAGCATTTTACTGTGCTTGCTTCGGCAGCACATATACTGAAAATTGGAATGATACAGAGAAGATTGGCATGGCCTTTGTGCAAGGATGACATGCGAATTCGTGAAGCATTCCATAATTTTGATTACTTTCCTCTTTGAAATATATTTTAAAAATACATATAAAATACTTATGAAACATATTCATTAATTGTTTGAATAAAGGGAGAAATGACACCCCCCCCTCAAAAATATGTCATTTTATAGGGTTGTAAGGTGGGAGGAAGAAAGAAAAAGTATGCGTTTAAACACTCATCTCTACTACGATGTGTTAATATCAACATAGTTCTACCAAAAGAACAATCAAAAAATTTAAAATTGGGGTAAGGATAGGGAGGAAAATTGGAAGATAAATAACTAATCTCCATTTGTTCCACTAATGAAACAATATCCTGAAATTACATGAGATAGCATCTACTAGCGCGTTTGCCACCAAACATTATTTCAGACAAACATGCAGCTGCTGTGGAATTGGCTGAGAAAGCACAGGGGACTGTATTTCTTTCCCAGGCATCATTTCTGATCTCCACTGGTGATAAGCTATAGTGATTATGCTACTTTATATATCTATAGGTGGGAGACAAAAGCAACTGCAAACCCTCAAGTGATAAAACAAATTATTTAACAAAATAATTGTAAAGGTTAACTATTTTAGTATGGCATCAGCAAAACAGGCTCCTAGCTCCCCTTCAGCGCCAGGCCCATGGTTGTTGCATTTCTGAAGTAGTGCAGGCTTTCGGCAGCCCACACAAGACTGGGACCCGTGTGTGGAAAGACAGGGTGTTTGGGGGGCACAGCTCAGTGACCAAAGTCTGCTCCTTTGGGCATGATGGCAGCATTAAAGTCCGTTGCCAACAAGTCGACTCTAACTCATGGCAGCTCCATATGTGTCAGACTAGAACTGTGCTCCAGAGGGCTTTCAATGGCTGATTTCATTGGAAGTAGATTGCCAGGTCTTTATTCCTAGGTGCCACTGGATACGGTCCTGTCTGTAAACTTTGGACTAGCAGTTGGCACATGAACTGTATGCATCACCAGCTACTAACAGCATATATTGCCATCAAGGTCCTCAAGAGGCTTGCAAGGAAAAGGCACTGGCTTGAAATTTAGACCTGATATGAACTCATGGGATGCATGGTTTCGTCGAAACTTTCTGGTAACCATTTTGTGTGCAAGAATGCAATGGCAGCAAGGTCAAGTCATTTGCTCACAGCACACACTTGCTACTTACTGGTAGAGCTAAGGGACACCCCAGACACCACCTCTGCCCACCACCCACTGTGCCAAGTTCACTGAGGGAGGTGTTTCCAATTCTGTGTACCGGTAATTCTTTTCAACTCTCTGTGGATTAAAAATGAACAAACAAACATGAATCCAGATACCGAGGTGAGAAGGTTGGGGCCTTCTTTTCTCCTCCTGGTACAGGTGCGCTGGGCCCACCCTTGGTAGCATGAGATTAGGAGCAGTGTGCTTGTCTCTGGCAGATGCGACCCTGTGGACCCTGCAGGCCACATAGGCAGCGCCCACTGGCGTTCAGAGTGTGAATCTCCTTCTCGAAGAAGAATCGGGGACTCCATCTCAGGGGAAAGACATTCTCACCAGTAAGTGTACTGGAAACATCTCCTTGTCTTGATAATCTAGAACATTTTTCATTCCTAATTGTGGCACGGTTGTGTTTGTCTCATATTTTTAAAACAGAAAGCAAATGGGGCCATTTTAAGATAAGATTAGGATATGCTTTTCTTTCTGGGTTAAATATTTATTCTTTTTTTAAAAATTAAATACTTTTATTGGGAGCTCTTACATCTCTTATCACAATCCATACAGTCATCCAGTGTGTCAAGCACATTTGCACATATGCCGCCTTCATCACTTTCAAAGCATTCTCTTCCCACTTGCCATCTACTGCGTGTTTCCTTTATTGTATTTGGTGGGCTGTCTATGCCTTGCACTAGAACCCTTAATTTTGCCTTACTTTCTCATGGATGATCTCATTTAGGTCTTTGATCCATTGTGAGTTCATTTTTGTACACAGGATGTGGGATGGGTCCTATTTTATTCTTCTGCAGATGGAAATCCAATTTTAGCAGCACCATTTGTTGACGAGACAATCTTTCTCCAATTTGATTTTTCTTAACCTTTGTCAAAGTTCAATTATCTGTAGATGAATAGCTTTATTCCAGGGTTCTCTATGCTGTTCCACTCGTCTAGGCATCTCTCATCTTTGACACTGGCTGTGTAATCGGCTTCAAGTTTAAGGCCTCTGAATTTGTTCTTCTTAAGAAGCCCTTTGCTTATAGGAGGCCTCTTCCCTTTTGTTTAAAATTTCTTTTCAAATGAACTGGAAGGCATCAAGAATTATCTTTTCCATTTCTTGAAAGTATGATGTTGGGATTTGGATCTGAATTGTATTGTACTATAAATTGTTTGAGGTAATATTCACATTTTCTTCGCAGTTTCTTGTCTTCTTTGTGCTTGTCTTTTCCCCTTGGTTAGGCTTATTTAGAAGTGTTCCGTTTCGTGTGAGTGGCTATTGTAAATAATATTGCTTTCCAAAATTAATTAGTGTATGTTAATCTTGTATTCTGCCATGCTGTCAAATATCTTGTTTCCAAAAATGTTTTGGCCGAGTCTTTGAAATTGTTTATTGTATAAAATCATATCATCTACAAAAAGTGAAAATTCTACTTCTTTGCCAATCTTGATTCTTTGATATTTTGTTATCTAATAGCGACAGCTAAGACTTGCAGCACAATGTTGCATCAGAATGGTGCTAAGGGGCGTTCTTGTTTAGTTCTTCTTCACAAAGGGAATGCTTTCAGTTTTTCCCATTGAGCAGAATATCAGCCCTTGGTTTTTCATAGATGGCTTTTACTGTGTCTATTATAATGTTCCATGTGCAGGGAATAAAAATACATCATCTGAGAGATTGGTAAGGCCAGGTCATACAGGAGTTTTTATTCATAATGAGTCTTTGAGGTTAATCTAAGGGTAGGGTAAGGCACTGGATGACCCAGAGGAGTGAATTAGTCTGATTTACTTTTCAAACAGATAAGCTGGTAGTGGAAAATGAACTGGGAGAAGTCAAGAATGGAGGTGGAGAGTCTTGTTACAAAGTCACTGAAACTATGCAGGTGAGAGACGATGAAGATGAGCACTAAGATATGAACAATGAGCATGAGAGAAGTAGACAGATTCAAGACATACTGTAGGAAGAGACGGAAGAACTCATAGATAGATTGGTTGGGGCGTAAGGAAGAAGATAATTAGAAGACTCAAAATGGTTTATTTGGGTTTGAACAACTGAGTAAATGGTAGCACCATGTATTGGGTTAGTCAAGAGGATACAGGAATAATTATAAATAAATTGTGCTTTAAAAAAAAGGAGCCTACTGAGAAGGCTATTTGTCTGACTTGAACAGGAGACTCAGAAAGATATAACAATGGGGAGTTGCAGGATGCTTGCTGACACGAATGCTGAAGGCGAAAAGGGTGTATGTCTTGTAGATAAGCAGCCCTGAAAGATATGGGGACTGGACTGACGGTTTTAAACTTGTCCTGCTTTCTATTTAACAGAGAGATATTCATCTGCTCTATGTCAGGATCCCTGTTGGATTTGTGACTATCTGTATGTTTGTTTGTTGTTGTTGTTGTTGTTCTTGTTTACCTACACGAAATAGGCAGGATAGGTAATCTTATGGAGACAGCGAATGGACCGACAGTTCCTGGGGTGGAGGGAGGTGAGGGGAGGATATGCGGTGAGGCAATAATGACAATACAGGGTTCTAAAATTGATGGCGAGCAAGGTGTAGCTTTTCTGGTTGTGTTTTATCAGTCGAATTGTATCTGAGAGGAACTACTGAGAGTTGAACTATAGGTAAATATGAGAGTGGGGCAGGAGGGAAAGAAAAGAAAAAGAGGAAAGAAGAAAAATATGTATATATGTAAATATATATGTATTT
>NW_022109491.1:36322371-36323470 GCF_000313985.2 Echinops telfairi
ATATTTAGAATCTATCTGATCCATGTTTGTGTCTGATTTCCTACCTAGATCCACCTTAGGTATAACTTTGACCATAAGAGCTCCTTCCCATTTAATGAATGGAGCCATGCATTCGAGATTACTATGCACGATTCAGTTATGGCCACCATCCTAGATGTTTCCCCTATAATTTCCTAAAAAATAGCTTATAATATGATCTTGTACTTTCCCCTAACTCCCTGCCTTAATCATATAGTATAATATGATATGATATAATATAATATAATTTATATAATATATATTTTAAGGGCCAAGTGAAATACAATATTTTTAAGGCCAAGGGCCTCCTGTATGAAACTCCATTAGGCAGGAGACTTCTCTCCCCATGCTCTCTGTGTAATTTCATCTGTCCCACATAAATAAAAAGCATGAGGGTTGAAGGGAAAAAAATAAGACTAATATGCATTAAGGGTACTTGGAAGTTCACATACATTATCTCTCTTATTCCCACCCAGCAGTCCAATATAATCAGGATTATTTTCCTTATAAGGAAATTTTCATAAGTTTAGAAGGGTATTTGTTACATGTGGGATGACATATTCCCTTGCAGTGGAGTTGGCTGCTATGATCTACTTTTCTCAGATAAGGAACTGAGACTCGGAGACGCTACTTAAAAAAAAAAATGAAAGAAGTCGCTGGCTGCCCTCTCATGTCATGTTTCCCTTCATCCGGACTCCTGTCTCAGGAGGGAAGACTGTTCAACGGAGGTGGAGAGCAGAGCACATGTAAAAGACCCAAACGCAATTTAAGAAAGGCCGGCGATTTCAGCATAAGTCCTCTTTCTTCTCTCACGCTCAATTAACTGGATCATGGTTAGCGTCACTCTGTGAAGAATACGGTGAAAGGGATTGGGGAAGAAATTGTCTACTGCGCGGTTCTTGTAAGAGGGGGTCCTGGTGGGTTGGTAGTGGCTTCTCCCGGGAGAGGAAAGGAAGCATTGGGTACTGTACCTGGTGAAATCAACATGCCCTCTGCTCTTCGGCTGCTACCATCTTGCCGTAAATTCTCAGTGAGTCTTTAGTCAATCCTTCATCATGAGTTATGAGCTTTGAAAAGTGGT
>NW_022109491.1:36323881-36326422 GCF_000313985.2 Echinops telfairi
GGTTTCGAACTGCTGACCTCATGGTTAGCAGCCCAACGCATAACCCCTATACCGCCAGGATTCTTGAGAAAGTGGCAGGAAAACAAAAATCCAGATTTTTGGCGCACACACACCCCTGATGACACCCAGGTCATTGCTAACCTGCGTCTTTATAACCACTACCATTTTCCTGAAATAGCTCCCCCTGGTGGTGGTGGTGGTGGTGATGGTGGTGTGAGGCGCTGTCAGGTCAATTCCAATTCACAGCAACCTAATGTACAAAGAAAGAAATGCTGCTTGGTCCGATGTCATCTTATCGAAGGTCTTCCTCTTTTCCTTCCCTGCTACTTCACCATCCATGCTGTCCTTCTCTAGGGACTGGTGTCTCCTGACAAATTCTCACCGTTCCTGCGGCTAAGGAGCATATTCTGGCTGTGATTTTTCCCAGACCGATTTGTTTGTTCTTTTGGCAGTCTGTGGTGCTTACAATACCCTTCACCAACACCCTACTTCAAAAACATCGGTCATTCTTTGACCTTCCTTTTCAGTGTCCAACTTTCACATGCCTACGAGGTGATTGAAAATACCATGGCTTGGATCTGGTTCACAGTTGTCCTTAAAGCTACATCCTTGTTTGTCAAGACTTTTCCTTGAAATCCCCAAATCTTGCCTTCCCCCAATCTTTCAACACCAGGGTAGCTAACAAATTATGCTGTGACTTACTTTCATTTTCTGAATAGAAAGCAAGGTCATATAATAATAATGACATAAGATCTAATACCTATGGCTATTCCCATTTACTTAACAAACAACCCACTGCAAAACCCTTTTCTATTTTAATATTTCTACTGTTTTGTTCAAGCTTTAGCAGGAAACAGAGCTGATGGTTCAGTGGAAGACATCTACTGCAGAGATCATTCACAGAGATGTGGCACGCTTAAAGAACCAATGAAGACGAATACAAGATCACACCCTGGGCACTGGGACCACCCACAGATCTCAAAGGGTGCAGGAGGTGAAGTCTTGTGGGAGCCCAGTGAGCAGGAACCTGACGGGCGCTTGAATTATGAAAAACAAACATTCCAGAACGAGAAAGCTAAGGAAGGTCAGAAGTGAGAAAGAATGGTCTTGGGTGTTTTTATTGCTTTGGTTCTCCTGCAAAACTTCTCATTGGCCAAATCCAAAATAAACTCAAAATCAAGAGAAAAAAAATAAGTTAATGCAGACTTATTTAATGCCCTGCTCCTGAAGCACACAGCAGGGCAGAAAAGTCTTAGGAATGGATGGGAAGTGAGAGCCAACAAAAATAACCCTACTTCTATCCCCTTTATTTCTTAGATCTCTACTACCAATGATGTCCCTATTCCAGCAGTCCACTATTCATTCATTAATTCATCCATCAAATCATTCATTCATTATGAGATCCTCACTGCATTCTTAAATCATGAGAGAGGTACAAATTGTTAAATAAAAATTCAGTTTATATTTAAATATAGACTCAGGGATTAAAAGAAACTTACTCATAAAAGGTGATTTAGTTACATGAGAAGACGTATCTGGTTGAATATACCTTTGGAAACATTTCATTGACTGATTTTGTATTCAGTTGTAGACTCCTAGGATTTTTTTTCCCATAAAAATCTTTCAGTTTTGCCTCCTGGTAAACTGTATTTGAACTTTATCATAGGTCACATTTTAGCCAATGCTGAAAATCCATACTTCTGTCACATTTTGGACAGAATCTGTAGATCTGAATCTGCAGACAGCCTTGAATCTGTAGATCTTAAATACTGTCCAATAGCAAGCAAATGTGTGGAGACTGAGGGCAAGTTTTTAGTACCTTGAGAATTCCTAATGAGCCTACAACCTTAGAATGCTATAATTCTAGAATGCCTTTACCTTAACTCTCCTTTGAAGTGTTTTCATTTAGCTATGGCTTAATTGAAGGTCAATATGAGAAATGACCACGTGAAGCAAGTTTCTGCTTACTTGCAAAGTTACACTTAGAGACGACATCTATTATAACCAGCAATGTTTCTTTTAAAAAAAACATAAACAACTGCTACTAGAAGAGGTTTTTGAAAATGAGGCTCAAGGTTTGCTTCCTACTTATCACAACTACTAAGCAACCATTTTATTTATTTAGCATTTTATTGGAGGCTCTTCTAACAACCCATACATCAACTGTATCAAGCACATTATTACATATGTGGCCATCATCATTTCCAAAACATTTTCTTTCTACTTGAGCCCTTGGTATCAGCTCCTCCCCACCCCACCCCACCCCCCCGCTGCCACCCTCATTAACCCTTGATAATTTATAAATTATTTATATTTTCATATTTTACACCATCTGCTGTCTCCCTTCACCCACATTTCTGTTGTTCATTCCCCTGGAGGGGTGGTTGTACATCGATCATTGTGATTTGTTTCCCCCTCTCCTCCACCTTCCTTGTACCCTCCTGGTATCACAACTCTCTTTATTGGTCCTGAGGGTTTATATGTCCTAGATTCTGTGTGTCAAGAGCTCTTATCTGAACCACTGTACATGCTCTGGTCTAG
>NW_022109491.1:36327149-36342806 GCF_000313985.2 Echinops telfairi
ATGTTTAATATATGTGCATCATGTGTATATTAATATATGCCTATACATAAATGAATATGTATGTGGATATACATGTATATGTGTAAAGGGAAAAGTATTAAGTAACTGATGACAATTAATAAAATAAATCACAGAGTATTGAAAAGCAAGCATATTACTTTGAAGACTAAGGTGCACCTGACCAAAGCCATGGTATCTTTCATTGTCTAATATGCATAAGAAAGTTGGACATTGAGTAAAGAAGACCAAAGAATAATCAATATATTTGAATTGTGGTGCTACAGAAGAATATTGAAACTATCATGGACTGCTAAAAGGACAAATTGATCTGTCATGGCAGAGTGCTTCTTACAGTCAAGGACAGAGTATTCCTCTCACATACTTTAGACATATTATCAGGAAAGATCAATCCCTGGAGAAGGACCCTTAAGGAGATGCATTGACACAGTGGCTGTAACAATGGGTTTTAGCATAGGAACAGTGGTGCAGATAGCGCGGGACTGAAGTGTTTCATTCTGTTGTGAATGTTTGCTATAGCTCGGACTCAACTCAATAGTAGTAGACAACCATGACAACAACAGCTGCTCTGGGGGAGAAAGACGAGGCTGTCCCTGTAGAGATCTCAAATACCTCAAGTCTGAAGGGCAGCTCTCCTCTGATCTGTAGTGTTGCTATACATTAAAACTGACCTGATGGCACGGAATTTGGTTTTTCTGAGCCTTATATAAAAGGAGCCCTGAAAATGCAATAGTTCAATGCTTGGCAACTAACAGAAAGATTCGCAGTTCAAGCCCACACAATGACTCTGTGATCTGCTTCCATAAATATTATAGTCCAGGAAACCTCAGGGGGCTGTTCTCCTTTGTCCTACAGGGTCACTATGAGTCAGAATCAACTTGTCAACATCCACCATATGCTAAACAATTTCTCAGTTGTTTAGGAGAAGCCTTCAAGGAGATTTCAGCTTAGTGGGACAGGTAGTTGTGGACAGATAAATACACTCAGTATAACCAAGAACAACAACCCCACCGTTGAGTTCGTTCTGATTCATAGTAACCCTATATGGCAGAGTAGAACTGCTCCGTACAGTTTCCAAGACAACAATCTTTACAGGAGCAGACAGCCTCATCTTTCAACTGTGGGATGCTGGTGGGTTTGATAGCTCAACCTTGAGGTTAACAGCCAATGCCTATCCCATTGCACCACCTGTTATAAGAAGTAGGATAAAAGACAGACCCTGGATGTATATGAGTCTGAAGTTTGACCTCAGATGTTAGGTGGGATTTGGAAAAGGCTAAAGGCCACGTCATATATAATTTTGTGGTTGTCACTGTGTGCTGTTGCATCCATTCAGTGTCATATGACGCTATATGACACAACAGACCTGCCCCGAAGTGATGGTGGATGCCAGAAGAATTTGTGGTAGAGATGGTTTATCCGGACTGCTGACCACCATAGTTGGTTCAAACGCACAAGTCATTTTGTGAAAGAGAGGTCTGTTTCTATAAAGACTGATGGTCTTAAAAACCCGACATAGAATTGCCATCGACTCGGTGGCGGTGGCTGCTAGAGTGCGTGTGCTCCGTCTGAGATGGACTAGATGAAGAAGAATGTGGCCGGCGTAATGGAAGGAGACTCATCAACAATACGTGCTATGCAGATGCCAGGGCCTCACTGGCTGAATGATATAAGGACTTGAAGCACTACAGCTTCTGTATGGTTTACCCCCAAACATACAGAATACAGTCCATAAGTAAGGTCATGATAAACAGACAAAAAGGCAGGCATTGTCAAGAATGCTGTTTTACTTGGATCCACAATCAACGCCCATGCAAACAGGAGTTAAAAAAATCAAACACTTTATTGCATTTGGGTAAATCTGCTATAAAAGACCTCATTAAAGGGGATTAAGGTGTGTGTGACTTAAGCCCTGGTATGTTCGGTTGCCTCATTTGCATGCAGGAGCACAATGAAGTGTTCTGGAATTCCCATTCTTCTCAAGCCTACCCATAGTTTGTTTCAGGCCACACACTCAATTACCCGTGCATAGCCAATGAAACACAAGGAAATGTCTTCCTGGTATTCTATTTTCAGCCAAGATCCATCTAATATCAGCAATAAGATCCTTTATTCCAGTTCCTCTTCTGAATTTTGGGCAACTCCCTGTCAACGTACTAATGCCATCTTTGTTGAATGGACAGCTTTGAAAAGAACGGGAATTCCAGAACACTGCCTTGGGGATTGTATTGCTTGCTCCCTTTGGGAAACTCTTCTAAGACTATCTTAGAAGTCTTTAGAAGAAGGGATTGTATGACTTTGCCGCATACGTGGACATAGTTTCAGGGGAGACCAGTTCTGCAACATCATGCTTGGTAGAGGAGAAGGTCAGTGAAAAGAGCAAACCCGTCATCAAGATGGGTTGACACAGTGCCTGTAACAAGGGACTCCACCACAGCGTGCTGGTGAGTATGGTGCAGAATTGGATAATGTTTTGTTCTGTGATAGATTTGCTCTGAGTCAGAATTGACTGATGGTACCTAGCAACAGTAACGCAGCCTATCACTGGGACGCAGTGGTCAAAGAGCTCAGCTATGCATCACAAGGGCACCAATGCAAAGCCACCAATGGTTCCATCAGCGAAAGATGCAGTACTCTGCTTCCGGAATGATTTATCGACTTGGAAATCCTAGGAGGCATGTCCACTCTGTTCTATAGAGTAGCTGTGAGCTGGAATCCACCCGGTGACAATGACATGGACTCTCAAGAAAGAAAGCGTTCAAAGAGAACCCTGAAAAAATACTTGACTCAAATCATAACTCTATAACTAGGATTAATTTTATTTTTCTACTATTACCTCTCTGTTATGTACCTGGCAATCTTCATATGTTTATTGGAAAGTACTTCTTAGGACTAATGTTGTGGGAGATGGATTGCAACAAACTCCAGCATTTTATTCCTCCCTATATCCACACAGATCCTCCAATGAGGAATTGGGGTCTATTTTCTACCACGCAAATCTGGGCTCAGCCCAGATTTATGTCTTTTATAACTGATTTGGGCAATAGGATGTTGGAGATGAATGTTGAAAGTCCTGTAGAGCGGAATGGCAGATCCAAGCGGGGGCTCAAGAGATGCTGCATGTGCCTTTTCTCTCTCTTTGGATCCTTTTTTTTTTTTCTCCCATGAGAACAAGCCCAGTCTGGCCTGTTGGAGGATGTGAGACCATAAAAATAGTCAGGTCATCCTAACCAAGGTCCCAGCCATGTCAAAGGGCACAGCCACTATCAAGAAAACTATTTAGCTGACAAGTAACTGGCTGACATGAATGAGTGAACTCCAATAAGCAACAGAACCATCCAGTTGACTCCAAGTCTGAATAACAAATAGCACTGAAGCTTTGCAATCACTCAGTAGTAAAGTGTTCTACTATGAAGTAAGAGATAACTGAAAGATTTGAAAAAGAAATTTGTGTCTAGGTATTTGGAAACATAAAGAGAAAGGAAATATATATAAATTGAGGGGAGGAATAGCATAATTAAAAACCCAAATCCCCAAACCAAACCCACTGTCATGGAGTCTATCCCTACCCAGAGCAATCCTATAAGACAGAATCTATCTGTCCCTTTGGGTTTCAGAGCCTTTAAATCCTGACAGGAGTAGACTGCCATATATATATATTTTGCAGAGCAACTGGGGGGTTTGAACTGCTGACCTTGCAGTCAACAGCTCTATATATAACCCACCAAGCCACCTGGGCTCCTTAGTACAAATCAAAGTAGATGGAAGGAATACATTCTCAGAGAAATCCTAAAGCAACACACGTTGTCATTGCTGTTAGTTGCTGCTGAGTTGGCCTGTCTCTGGCTCTGCTTCAAGCCTAATCTAAAGCATGCACCATTTTTTATAGTCCTTGAATTGAATTAATTCATCCTTTCCTTTGCTTTCCATGTATTTACCAGTCTCTTATTATGTCTTGGAATACTTGAGTAAAGCAAACAGTGAGCTCACTCAGCTACTCAGTGAAAGGTTAAAGGTTCTAGTCCTCCCAGAGGCCTCTCAGAAGAAAGTCCTGGAGATGGACCGCTGAAGAACCAGTCGCTGGAGACCCTTGGGAACATGGTTCTGCTTTGAGACAGCTGGAGTCACCGGGAGACTAGATGGCAACACCAATGGCCGTTACGTGTGAGGTGTTGTTTAGATGTAGCTAAGTGCCGAGAAGCAATGGGGCAGGCTGTGAGTGCTCACTCTGTTTTTTCAGAAATCAGGCATGGTTTGGACATGTTTATGCCTGACTTTAGGACATGTTTACAGTGATCTGATTATTCAGTGCCACAATTCAGGAAAAATATGAATAAAACAACCCCCTTATTCCTTTCTCTAAGTGGGATCTTTGCATAAACAACGTATTTTTGAAGTTCTCCCAAGATTACAAAAGATTCAATGATATACATGTGTCAGTGCACTCTAATTCTCTTTAACCTGATAAGTCCATTTAAATTTATAAATCTAAGTGTATTATGTGTATTCCTGGAAACAGAAATAATAACTCGAGGTTAAGGAACAAAAATTGAATTACATAGGTTAATTACTTACTCAGTGTTCCCAAACAGTTAACTTAATATGGTTTGTTTATTCGTTATAACATAAAACAGTCTAATCATAATAATATGTTATCTATGGTTCTTATACAACTTATAAAGTGTCCTGGAGGCACCATGGGTTACATGTTAGGCTGCTAACCACAAGGTCAGCAGTTCAAACTCACCAAGGTTTCCAAAGCTTTCTGCTGCCATAGAGATTTCAAGACTCAGAAACCTGAAGGGGCAGATGTACTCTGTCTTCGAGGTCAGAATGACTCAATGGTGGTACATTTTAGGGAGCATACAACTTGCTATTTTGAAGAAAACGTTGGGATCTAAAAAAATGTCTTGTTTTGAGCTATTAAACAAACATCAAAACTGTTGCATAACGAGGCTGGCCAGAAGACAGTATTGTGATCAGAGAGAAAGCCTGCATCAGACGAGTTTCATCAACCATGGGGAGAGCCAATGAACAGAGTCGGCCAATAGATGGCACCCTTGCTATGTGTGGTGCCTCAAAAAGCCCAGGAAACAAGCTGGGGGCAGGGGGAGAGGGGAGGGGAATATTTCCAGAAAGAATACAGGAAGAGCACATACCCCTCACTTCTGACCGTTCCGACAGATGGCATTGTCGTTCCCCCATCCACTTTGTATGACGTTCAGCCATCACGTCTCTTTACCTCCTTGAACTTAGTGAAATGCTGTTGTTTTGTGTCCACATTTTCCTACTGATGCCACAAGCAGGGTATTTATTTAAAAGACTTCAAAGTCATGTGGCCCACAGGCAGAAGAGGGAAAGGCTTATTGGGAGAGAGGTCGTTAAAATAGACGATGGCGAAATGCTTCTCAATGTGCGCATCTGATTTCTATAAATTATTCCTCCTTTATATTTTTTAAATATAGAACGACACCCTGGCTCATCACAACATTAGTTACAACGGCAAGAAGATGGAAGCGAGCTAAAGACCCATCAATGGAGGAATGAGTAGACAAACGGTGGTCCATACAGACCATGGAATACTACACAACAATGAAGAATAATGACAATTCACCTCGTGTAAACGTCTCACAACAGGGAAGTATCTGGAGGACAGGCTGAATGAAATAGACCACACACTAAAGGACAAATATCATAAGAGAGCATGCTTATACAAGAAAGCGAAGGATCGGTTTACGCACAGAAAGCAGCATTCTTTGAAGGTTACCGAGGAGCGCAGGAGGAGGGAAGCCCTAACTAGCTAGTAAACCCACTCTCATCCAGTTTATTCTGACTCATAGCGACTTCACATCAGGAGCAGCAAACTTGATCTTCCTCCTGTGCTGGGGAGCAGCTGGTGGGGTGGAATTGCTGACCCAGCACCTCACTCCCAGTGCCTCCTCCGGGGCTCCTTGCCGGCAGGGTCACCCCTGGGGGCCAGGCTGCTGCAGGGCAAACTGGGTCCGATCAGAAAGAAGAACCTGGTGGTCTACTTCTCTAAAAATCGCCCGGTGAAAGCTGTGTGACTATATTGTCTTAGGCAGAATACATGAACCTGATAACGCTGGCGGCGAGTTCAAGCAGCCTCGATTTGATGGGCCTTAATTTAAACGGTATTGCTGTAACACAAACACTTTAAGGCCACAAACTGGTGGCCTTAAAGAACAAAAATTTATTTTTGTACAGTTCTGGAGATTAATCCCAATTTGAGGTGTCCATTCCAGGGGAAGAGCCATCTCTTTCAGCTTCTGTTCCCTAACTGTTCCTCGTTACTTTGGTGATACTCGAGTGTGTGTGTGGGTGGGTGGGTGGCGGGGGTGTTACTCCTGTGTCTAATGTGCGCTTTTTGGGCTTCAGGAATGATTACATTTTGAACATACCCTAGGTTGATGTGGTCTCATTAACATAAAAACTATCCCCGTTCCCCAGTGGAATTACATCCACAGGTATAGGTGATAGGATTCTGTGAAATGGGATGAGTAGAGTTTGAACTTGTCCAGCTTCAGAGCAAATAATGACCAGGATCTGATTCCCCCAAGGTAGAGAGGTCAGACATACCTATACCCTCTTCAACTTATTAC
This sequence comes from Echinops telfairi, assembly GCF_000313985.2. NCBI lineage: Eukaryota > Metazoa > Chordata > Mammalia > Afrosoricida > Tenrecidae > Echinops > Echinops telfairi. The sequence goes on from NW_022109491.1 coordinate 36,333,788, forward strand.
CAAATTGGATATCGGCCATCCCTTGCACCTCCCTCTCCACTCTTTTGCAGGGTTTGGTGATTCGTTGCCAGCACCACAGACAGCTCACAGACCCTACTTACAGATACGTGGGTTACTCCAGGCCACAGGTCAGGGTCGGCAAGAGAAAGCATGTAGGCAGTCTGGAAGCCCCCCTGAGGTGCACACCACATCCCTCTCATCTTCGGTTCAGGACAATTCTTGTCAGCTCCTCGTGGCCATGCAGTCAGGCCCCTTTGTCTACCATGCACACCTGCGCTCAGGCATGTAGGCCTCTTCTCAGACCCCACACGATTGGCTCCTTCTTGACCCCTTCAGGATAGACTCTTGACCCCTTAGAATGCCTCCACCTCCAGTATCGTAGCCATCAGCCGTTCCACTGTGAATGGGGCTCACAGCCAGGACAGCAGCGTTGTCCCGCTCTCTTAGCAGGATTCCCTGAAGCAAGTGTCTGCCGTCATTGGCTCTGTCAGAGGGCTCCTTCTGGGCCTGTTGCCACAAGCTCTGCTTCAAGGCCCCTTTTGGGCCTCTTACTACATTCAGTATTAGGCCTTTGACCCATGCTACAGTGCTTTTAGATGGTTCCTTGCCTCCTTCCTGTCTACTTATCCTTTCCTGTATCTTCTTTTGGCTTTTTACATTCTTCCCTTTATGTCTATAAACCTGTGGGGTTAGCTGCATATATCCGGGGGCTTTAAAAAATCCATGGAAATGGAATTAAAAGATAAAACTAAAAACGTTGTTTCTCAACACAAGCTCCATCAAAATGACACCAGGCATTTAGCCCATCCTGAAAATACTGAGGGTGCTGGAAACTGGACCCTGCCAATGCAGTCTTTTCTACACTGTTTATTGACCCCAAAGGGGTCGTGACCCACAGGTTGAAAACTGTTGTCCTAGAGCATAAAATAACTCTATTGATAGTGTCGTTAATTTATCCAATGGTATGGAATTTAACATACTCTTGAGAAAAATCTATAATGTACGTGTATAGACTGGGTCTAGATCTTGTTCTATGAATTGTTAATTCGTACAGATTAAACTCGTAACTGACTGAGTACTATTTACATTGACAACTGGACATTCCCTAACAGAAGGGTCACAAGGAAGGGACAAGCCAGCCATGGTGCAGTATAGCACCAACAAAACACCCAACATTCCCCTAATTCTTTAATGTTCCCCCCACCCGCCACTATCATGACCTCAGTTCTACCTTACAAATCTGGCTAGAACGGAGCATGCACACTGGTACAGATAAGAGCTCTCAACATACAGAATCCAGGACAGATAAGCTCCTCAGGAACAATAATGGGAGTAGCAATACCATGAGGGTAGGGAGAAGGTTGGGGGAGGATAATGGGAAAAGGGGGAACTGATCACAGTGATCTATATATATGTCCCCCCCCAACCCAGGGGGATGGATGAACAACAGAAACATGAGTGAAGAGAGATAGCAAGTGGTATGTAAGATATGAAAATAATAATAATTTATAATTTATTTAGGGGCCACTAAGGGGGGATGGCGGGGGAGGGAGGGCAAAAAGAGGAGCTGATACCAAGGGTTCAAGTAGAAAGAAAAAGTTTTGATAATGATGATGGCAACATATGTACAAATATGCTCCATACAATTGATGTATATGGACTGTTATAAGAGCTGTAAAAGCCCCCCAAAATTATTTCTTAAAAAAGATAAAAACATTTCCAATAACATTCATTCACAGAGGCAGAACCATGCCTATCAGATTAATACAAATCAGAGTAAAGCAAGGAGGGAATCAAAATGGCAACTACATGGTGATCTTAGGTCACCTATCACTGAGCACCCGCAAAGCAAGGAATTGGAACCAAAGTCCAACCACTGCCAACTCGGTGTAGTGGTTATGAGTTGGGCTATGATTCACATGGTCAGCAGTTCAAAACCACGAGTAGCTCCTTGGGAGAAAGATTGGGCTTTCTATCCCAGGAAACAGTTACAGTCTCAGAAACTCACAGGGGGTCGCTGTGCATCAGCATTGACTTACTGGCATTGAGTTTAACTTGTTTGGAGTGGGAGTCATCTATGTCTTCTCAATCTTAAGTCTCAGGGTTCAATCCTAAGTCCAAGAGCTACCAGTGAATTTGAGGTAAAGACCGGTGGCCTATAAAGGATGTTGTGTGCCTTGAACAGAGAGGGCCTACAATCATGTAGTTCATGACACACAGCTTGTGTAATCCAGGACTGGATAGAAACCAGCTCAACACTATCTAATTAGAAACATAGTACTGGGCTTATTCTCCCCTGGAGTTCTACACAAATATACTTAAAACAAACCAATCACAGGTGGGGCTAAAGCCCAAAACTAGACAAAAAATCCCCAAACCACAAGGTTGCAAGTTGTTTATAACTTGCCCAAGACATGTCAATTAACATCTAAAAGGTAACAAAATCTTAGGTAACTCCAGAAACCTTGAGAGAGGTTTTCTCAAGAACCCAGGCAAAAGACCTTATTATAAAGGAACTCACATTACCACATACCTATTCCAACACATATTGGGGAAGCGGTGAGGGAGCTCAATTCAATCCACATCAGCATCATAAAATAAATATTAAATAAGACCTCTTATATTATCTCATATGAATGATTTACTCTTTTGCAATACATGGGTTACAGCAGTACAATAACAGGAAACTGCCAGAAATTTAAGCTAGATTCAGAAGAGCATGAGGTCAAGATATATCATTGCTTATTTCAGACATGTGATTGTGTGGATCCTAACAAATTATTAATAACCTTGCAAAGAATCGTAGTTCCAGAACAGTTCATTGTGCTTCTCTAATATTGGTTCAAAGACAGTAGCTTAAAGAGAACAGAGGGTACTATCCGGTTAAAGATCAGGAGAGGTATTAGGGGTACTCTCTCACCCTACTTATTCAATCTGTTTGCTAAGCAAAGAATCCCACAGCAAACAACTCAAGACCTGAGGTGTAGAAAGGAGAACATGATGTCAGGAATGGAAGAAGATTCACGCACAGCCTGTGATATGCAGATTACACAACCTTCATTACAGAAATGGGAAAGAGCTGAAAGCACTTACTGAAGATGGTAATTAATTGGTGGAAGATATAATCATTATTGAATATACCTCAACCTAAAGAAAACAAAAATCTCCACACTGGACTAATATGCCGCATCATAAAGGGGGAGAAGACGGAATTTGTCAGGGATTCCATTTTACTTGGAGTCACCGTCAATGCCCAAAGCAGCAGACAAGGAATCAAAAGACACATTGCACTGGAGACATCTGCTGCAAAAGAGCTCTTTAAAAGTGTTAACAGTGGAAAATGTTACTTGGAGGACTGAGGTGCACCAGACCCAAGTCTTTTCTGTTGCTTCAAAGGCATGGAAAAGTGGTCAATGAATAAAGAAGACCAAAGAATGAAGTGCTTGAATTATGGTGTTGGAAAAGAATATCAAATATACCATGGCCATATTATGATGGTAGAAAACAGGGATCTGAAATATAGCAGAAGGATGAACAAATCATTTGAAGGGCAGTCAGTGTGCTCCTCAGACTCGCGATCAGGAAGACTGGAGAGAACATGTGTTTGGCAAAGTAAACCCAAACCAAACCAAACTCAACGCCATGGAGTCAAGGGCAATGCTAAGGAGGAAAGCCACCAGTGAAGTGGGCTGACATAGTGACTACAACGGTGGTCTCATACACAGGTTTCCAAGCGTATTTGCCCTACTGCCCTGTTTTTAGAAGAAAATAAAAAAGACTCAGTGTCCCCCTGGCAATTGAAAACTTGTGTACTCTAGTCCCTAATCCAGGACAAAGTACATGAATCTACTTTTGCAGCATTCTGGATCATTCTAGCTCTTCCAGAGAGGCAGCATTGGCCAGTTGGGGGAACATTGGTCTAAAGAATAGCAGAGATTGTGAGGATAACATAGAACTGGGCAGTGTCTTTTTCTGTTGTATAAAGGGTAACTGTATCAACTCAACAGCACATAACAATGACATAAATTTTATAATGCTATAAATGTCTTAATTTATGTTATCATTTTATAATATAATACATACCTATTCTAGTTTATATATACTATATTGAATTTAGCATGTGTTAGAATATAAGTTAATATGTCTATATAATTTAATATATAATATGTATCTATTTTAAACCTCCTTTGCCTTTCTCCACTGTGACGCACTGGGTGGCGGGAGTGGGGAATCATTTCAAGTTGGGATTATTGACTTGAGACGGCACTGTACTGGGTTCAGGGCCTGCTGAGCCTGCAGTGGAAACATTCCTTTATTTATAAAGTAGGTGAGATAAAGTCTCACCATCTTCACTTCTAAAGAACTTTCTGGCTGTTTCTTCCAAGACAGATTTTTCCACTCTTCCGGCAGTCTTCTGTGTCTACTAGCTATACCGAATGACACCATTGGGACAACATTTTATCTTCCAACCTCGGCAAACATTTAGGCCTCGTTATACTTCATTGTATTGTTATTCCCTGCTAGTACTTTGCTAGGAATTTATAAAGATTGATAGAGTGCTGGGCAGTCATTGGGTAGAAAGCCCAGATGTACATAAATCAAGTCATAGCATCATTTAATTCAGAATGCTTCCCAAGTCATTTTAGAATTGGAGGAGGGTGATTTATAGTGAGTCTTATGATTTGGAAACTTAAAGAGATGTTAAAAGTGAGATTTAGGTTCAGGAGTCATTGCGGTAACCTGGTTTAAATTAACTAAAGACCTGGTTGCTATTGTACTTTTAAACACTGGAGATACATATTAGAGGGGGCTTGAGATGAAGACTTTAACAGTGAAGAAAAGCAGTCATGGTTTTCTACAGTCAAAACTAAGTTCTGACTTTTGAAAAGAAAAAACACTGCCAATAATAAAAACATGTGCCAACAATCTTCTTTATATATGGAAACACTGTTCTCTGCTACATATAGTTCTGCATCTAATGACTTATATATAAATGCATTATAGGATAAAAAGCCAAGATCTCTATGTTTCATGAGCAGCATTTCCCTGATCTTCTCACTCTTGAAGGCAAAATCCATCTCCATTTGAGAACTAGTTATTTTCACATTGAGGGAAATCAGGTCTTAACGCCAGCCAGGCACATTCATTTCTAAGCCTATAAGTAGATGAACTTTGAGATAATTCTCCCAGAGCCAAACACTTTTTAAATCACTTTCCATGTTGAGATCTCTTGATTTTAACATTTTTTTCCAACATTTTTCTCTTTTCTTATCAAAAGCTACTTTAGAACAAACATATTTTCATTAAAGTTTACCAACCGATCTCAATACCTCATTGACTGAATAAGCTGTTAGCACAGATTGTGGCATGTAAATATCAACCAAAAACAACGTTTAGCCAAAGGAATGAGGGCTAATATCAAATTAAAGACAATTAAAAGTGATCCTCCTTTTTTGTAAGATCAGAGAATGGAGCAGATTTTAAAACAATAACTCAAAAAGACAATGTTATAGTAAATGTTAAAGTAAAAGAATTTTCCCCCAATTTGACTTCTGAAAAGGAACTCTTCAACAGGAAGAGAAGACTGATTTCATTTCCCCCCAGGAATTACGGCAATTGAATTCTATATAATTAATGCACCCAGAAGTATTAAGTATACCATGATTTTATTCAATGTTATATGTGGGTTTACTTTTACTAAATTTTCTTCAATCACAACTATAATGGAAAATATGAATTCCTGATTATGGTCGCCTGGGAGTTGAGTTTACCAATAATATTTAAGGATCTTAGATTCTGAAGTTATTTGATGGTTCTTTAACTAATGACAAATTTCTTTAGTAAAGTGAGCAGTTACATTTTTCTTGTTCAATTGGAGCATGTGTGTGATAATCAGTTAGATACAATGTAGTAACATCACAGTGCCATCATCTACCAAACACTTGTAATTTGTCATTGAATTTTATACACAGAAACCTATCCAAAGATTAATAAATTGGCCTTTAGATTGAAAAAAATTCATATAATCCATGTTATAGTTATAAGCTTCCTTTGCCATGATCATTATCATTTTCTTTTTTCTATAGATTGCATGCTGTGCGAGTTTTCACATCTCTTCTAAATTATCTTTCTCACTTTATGCTTTTGACTTTTAATAATATACAGTTTCAAATATTCTTTTACTCTAGATTGGGGCCCTTAGGCACCCTTCAAACCTGGAACCAAATGCACGCCCAGGATTGACATTCAGCCAAACAATAGACAGAGCTATACAGTGAACAATAAAAACAGGGTGAAATGCATTTCATAGAACAAACAACTGTCTATAACCCAGAAAAGGTAACATTGGTGCAAAAGCAAAGCTCAGGAGGCGGAAAGGGACAGGAAGGAGGCGTGAATGGAAAAGGAGAACTGCGGGAACAAGCAGAAAGAGGGTCTCATGTAGTGTCAGGAAAGAAAGCGTGTGTAAGGTGCTGAATGGAAATGAACATGATCTGTGAACTTTCACCCAGACCACGGTAGAAAGCTCAAAACCAAAAGGTCTAATATATATATGAGACCTGGTAGTGCGGTGGCTAACCCAAAGATGGGTATTTCAAAGAACAAGCTGTTCCTTGGGAAACAGATGTGACAGTTTGCCTCATAGAGATTTATACACTTGGAAAGCCGATAGGGTGATTTTACCTTGTCCTATAAAATTGCCATGGGTCCCAGCCAATGGCAGTATGTTCCATTTCTTTATATATTTTTCTAAGTTTTATTGGTACTTCATCCATATAGCATACAAACATGTCAAGAAGAGTTGTGCAATCTTTAACACAATACATTTTAGAACATTTTCTTCTTCCTTGTACTCATTGTTATGCATGTCATTTTTTTTCAATGTTGGAACCTATATACTGTACACAAGAAAACATTCTTCAATACAAGTTCTACATGTATGACTCAGTGTCATTGATTATATTCTTCGTGTTGTACAATCATGATTGATATCCCTCTCCAAATTGTTCCTCCACCACTAAAATGAACTCAATGCCTGCTAAGCAAGAACTCTTCCTCCTTCACCGATGGTAACTGCAGGTCAAATTTGGTTTCTTTCATTCCGTTTTTTTTAAAAGTAATTGTCTTGACATAAAATTCACATATCATACACCTCAACAGTTAAACCACTTTTTAAAAGAGTTGTAGATGAATCTTCACAATCAGTTCTAATGCTTCCTCCCCGCTCCCACATTCATTGATTGCTTCTCAATTCCCTCTCCCCCCTTCCCCGTAAACCATTGCATCAGTTATTGTCTCAGTGCATCTACTCCTTCTGCACTTCTTAAACTGGGAGACCTAACAGAAAAAATAAAACCAAAACCAAAAGAGAAGGAAGAAACAATAAAAATAAAGAACAAGAAAGAAAGGATCGGCAATAATATTTTAAAAGCCAGACAAGAAATTTCTGTTGTGGAACAATCGAGAAGTATTTAAGCATACAGCAAATACAGGTTTGGTCAAGAGAGAGGTCAAGTGACCAAGCACCATGTTATACCATGGTTCAATCCACCCTAATCAAGCTTACAATAATCTCTGTCTAATAGTAAAGCTGATTGGGTTGGTTTGATTCATATATAGACAACAAAATGTAATCAATTTCTACACGTACACATCTATGACATTGATTACATTCTTCAAGCTGTCATTCTTTTGTCTTTTAAAAAATTATCTTTAAAAGAAATGTTTTTGTTTAAAAAATAATCGAGAAAGGAAGGTCCCGTTACTTGAAGAACTAGCCATAACATCACTCACTCACTGACCACCGTTGAATCAACTCTGACCCATAGTAAGGTCCTGTTTCTTGACATATCTCCCATCTACGACTCATGAAGATGGTGTTTCATCTCGCCCTTGGAGAATTTGGCTTTTTTTTTTTACTTATACCTAATCAAAGTAACCATTTTCATATTATCTAGAAATTCAGATCATGTTCCTTAAAATATTATTTGAGTTGGCGGTGAAAAAAGGAGAGAGGAAAAAATGGGGGCAAAATCAGGGCTGTAGGTGGACATGGTAAGGTTTCCCAGTGCAGTTCTCATAGAATGACATGTGTGGCTCTTGAAGAATGGACAGGTGCATTGTGATGGGGAAAAAATTAATTGGTGCAACTATCCAGGTCCATTTTACAATTTACTATCTTCTTCATACTAAGTCTTGAGAGTCATCCTGTGCCTTTGGGAAAATGTACCAGGATTATCTCGTTGGACCCCTCCCCAAACACATTCAGAGTTTGTCAAGCAGGTTCCCTTGGAAGTCACTGTTTTGATTGAACTTTTATTTTGAAAGCCTTCTAAGGAGACTAAGATGCATGTACTACTGCAAGAACTTGTCTGCAGCCAACCATTGACGGCAGATATATAGTAAAATATGTCTTGTCTGGAATAAACTATGCATCTATAAACTGGGATCCTAGTGGCAAAACTTTTTGAGTTACCCTTGTAGAGTCAATGCACTGTAAGCACAAACCCTACCTCCTCTGGTTTTGGAGGCGTATATAATGTAATACACATATATGTACAAGGGGGTATCTCCCCATTCCCACCCCTCCAAAAAACAGAAAAAGCTCCACTGGGTGGAGCTTTCATAGTAACATTTTTCTCCACTAGGTGAGCATCAAGCAACTAGCTCTGAGTTAATGCACCCAGTGGTGTCACCTACGAAGGTTCTCTCTGGTCACAGTGAATTTTTTTCTTAAAAGCAGTTTCACTTGAGCCTTGTTTCTTGCAATGGATGATATAAGAGAACAGCATGAGGCTGTGAAATTTTGTTTCCTGCTCAGGAAAAACGCCACAGAAACTGTTGTGGTGTTGAACACAACTTACAAGGACAGCACCATGGGAAAATTTCAAGTAGACAAGTGATTCTCTTGTTTCAAAAAAAATGAAATGTCCCATGTCCCTCTGGAAATGGGGAAAAGGAAGTGGGTGTTTAACAAACCCAGGGACAAGGAAACAGTAAGTGATCCAAAAATCGATGG
>NW_022109491.1:36345301-36348292 GCF_000313985.2 Echinops telfairi
GTCAATGGTGTCCCACTTTAAATCTGGTCACCTTAACATATAGGTATATATTAAGCATTAGTATATAATATTTGATTTTTGTGCCTGACATTTTGTGGTAGTTATATAATGTTGCCAATTTGAGAGGATTAAGAGCAAAAGGGTGTTTAGCCTATCAAACAAGTTGCAGCTTGATGACCTCATTTAGAGGTGAAAGGAGATAAATAGCTTGCTGGAGGCAGGATGCTCTCTGGCAGACATTGCACCTGACAAGACATGGAGCTATGCTAGTGCCCTGAGCTGGAAGAGCCCCATAGAGACCCCTGTCAGTGCTTGGATGCTTATCCTGCCACTGGATCCACAAGACTTTCCACTCACTGGCCTGTGATCTTCCTGCAGTCAGTGTCATTGCATGTGCTGCGTCAGTGTGAAGAGGAATTTATAGATTGTTATCTGACACCTGGGCTAATATCAGACATATGGACTTGGGCAGCACTGGGTTGGGATGCTTTCTGAATATACACTTACCCTTTATATAAAACTCTCTCCTATACATATAAGAGTTTCTGTGGATTTGTTTCTCTAGTCTACCCAGAATAACACAATCCCCCTCACTGTCCCTAACATTTGTTCCCTGTAGCAAAGTGTATAACCTAGACAGTCCTTTCCACCAGGAGGATAGAGTCAATTCCATTGAATTCATGAAGGTTTTAGGTCTCCAGGAATATAAATCCAGCAAACAGCATTTAGAGTATGATTACTTTTTTATTACAGTAAGTATTCACAAGAAAATCAATCAGTGTGATGGAGCTTTTCGAAAATGGAGTCTTAAGCTTTCCATCCGTGCACTTGGAGAGGACATCTTTCAGCATTGAGGATAAGTGGATCCTTGTTCCTTGCAGTGCCTCCATTTCTCGGAACTGCCCTTCAGTTGGGGGCCCACTTTTCTGTTCAATTGTTTCAGATTTTCTTGCTCTCTTTCCAGAAAGTTTTCTTTTTCTTTCTTTCTTCTTCTTCTTTTTTTTAGTGTGTTATCATCGTTATTTTATTTTTGTGTTTTTCAATCACACCATTTACTACAGGAAAATGATTATTTCTTAAAGACGGTCTCTGCTGCTCCCCACATTCCTTTTCTTATTTGAATTTTACTACTTTATATGTCTAGGCAAAATGGTGACCCTGGGAATCTATTTAATTGCTCTGTTAGTGAAATTCACAGCTTCTTAGATGCCAGGAGGTTCTCTTTCAATAAAGAAGGTCTGTCATTGGAGTGGATCTCCTAGTAATTTTTCTTTCAAACACATAGAAAATAAATAAGCCAACTTCCCAAGTCTTACATGTTTGAAAATGGTCTTATTTTCCATTCACACCAGTGTGTTTTAATTTTCTAAAATATACCAGATTTCTGCTGTTTTATCCTTTGGAAATTGCAATCCAAGTGAGCTGATTATACAGGTAGAGGCTAAAAAACCAAGAAAACAAGAAACCTTGCCTTTATCTCTACTGTAGGATTTATGGTGAAGCAAGAGCCCACACTTTACCTTTAACCACAGTTTTATACCAGTTGGGAAATCAGAAGTTTCATTAGACAAGCCCTCCTGGTAGATGCTTGGGAGTATTACAACACTCTGTAGCATGTTTACACACATCCCTTTCCTGCTCACATTAAACACACACACACACACAGACACACACACTAACGCACACAATTGCACAGCGGGTACCTCTGGGACTTTTCAAAGAACTTCTGTCCATGAGTAATAATGCAGACATGCTGGCAAAGCTGATCATTTTTGTTGTGGATCTCACACTTGCATTGGCTATTTTTGTTACCTTATATGCTGTTTACTTAGTAGCAGCTACAGCTATTTTCTTCTCTGCCCTTTTCTACATTTTCAAAGGAGAGATGGGAAAAGACTGTCACTCAAACAATGGCCTCTGGAAGCTGGATTCGAGCAGCGAAGCGGGCAGCCTGGAGGCCATTCGCTCCACAGAGCTTCCTGTCTCTTTGCAAACGCTCCCAGAAGGGACCTGCTTGCCCAAGGAGGGTGGCTGCCTCTTCTGAAGTGTGAGGAGCTCTCTGCAGTGGAAGAGACACTCTGGGAGACTTAGAAACGTCCCAGAAGGAAAGACGCCCCCGATCAGGAGACGATTTCAGGTGAGTGTACACAGCGTTGTGTTTAATGCTCACTCGTATGGCTGAAATAATAGTCAATCTGTAGACTGAAAATGGAAAAAGGAGAACAAATGCTTTTTATCACTTCCTTCATTTTTCAAAAATGGAGCTGTCAGCCTTTACAGATATGATAAACATGTTTTTGTTGGTAGCTGAAAGTCCTATTTACCCAGTAAACCCAAGTGCTCTACTGGGGACCCTTTCTCTCCCAAGCATTGGTTAAACACGTGGCAAAAAAAAGACTGAGACTTCTGTTTTAACTTTTCTTAGCAATTTGACTATTAGGCTTGTTGGATGACAAAATTTGTTTTTAAAAACTGGATGTTTTGATCATATGAAAGTTTTTTCTCTTGAAATTTAAGTGACACAATGTTAAGTGGCAAACGTATTAGTTGTCCTTATGTGGAGAGGATACTTTCAAAATGTTTCTCATTGAAGGGAAAAAGATAAAATGCGGGAGTAAGCGAATCATGTTAAAGGAGACATCTTCTCTTTTAGGTTTGGTTCCAGCAGATACGGTGTGTTGCAAGGAGAAAGTTTCAGTGTGGTGCAATAAGAGTACATTTCATACACCATTTTAACCACTGTGGTGATCAAAGTCAACACACTGCCATCTATTCAATTCGGACACATACTGACCCTGAAGGACTGAGTCGAGTCGCACCGCTGGGTTTCCGAGACTTTCAGTCCTTACAGAAACAGACAGCCTCATCTTTCTCCCTGAGAAAAGCTGGGTTCAAACCATTAATCTTGTGGTTAGCAGCTCAGTAATCCACTACACCGCTAGGGCTGTGTAACAATTGTGATGGCACTTTCTTAAAACCATGCCCTTTGCT
>NW_022109491.1:36350264-36351824 GCF_000313985.2 Echinops telfairi
ATGATTTCTAATAAGTCTGTATTTCATAGTTTCCAACAGTGGAAACATGTAGAGGAGAATCTGCGTATTAGGGTATAGGGCGTATAACGAACCTTGCCTTGAATTACCACCATCTGCTAATTCCAGGCACAGTACTTAATTAAATTATTTTTCAAGTCTAGTCTAAGAAAACCCATGCAAATGTCACCGAAAGAGGCACCCGGGGTATGTTTTAATTGTCTCTTAATCTTGCCCTGAATTCACTCTGCAAATGGATCTAGAGAGCCTAAAAGGAAAATGACCGAGCTTCAATAAACTTTGATTTGGGGGAAGAGTCCAGAAGAATGGGTCTCAAAAGTCAGGCAGTGCCTGATGTCAGAACTGAGGGGCAGAGCAAGGGAGAGAAGCATGTGAAAGGGGAGAAGGGACCCGGAATGCGTGCATGGGGGAGAACAAATCTGAGGGCATCGAGAGAACCTTGGCCTGTACAATTGTGCTCTACGTAGCACTTTGGGACACATAAGAACTATGTCGTCTTACTTGTCCTGTCAGGTTCCTTAGGCTTGACTTGAAGTCCCCAGTCCTCCCCACCCTGTCACTATTCCGTCACTCCTACAGGGGTTCCTGCTACTGAGAGTCAGCTCTGATAAAGGATTAGTGCTTTGAGGAGAGAGTTCATTTCTAAGGCTTTTTAAAATTATAATTATCAATGCTTCCAACCAGGGATGTGTTAGGCTCTCTTTGAAAGACTATGTGTTATTCTTGTTAGGGGTCATCGAGTCAGTTCCAAAGAGTTGGTTACCACTCCCAGTGACCCTGAAGGACAAGAGAGCTGAATGCTCGCTGCCTGACCCTGTGCCATGTTCAGCACTGTTTTTTGAGCCCATTTTGGCAGCCACTGTGTCAATGACCTCTATGAAGAGCTTCCTCTTTCTTATTGACCCTCTACCAATTATGAATTTCAGGGACTGATCTTTCCCGTAATATGTCCAAAGTAGACGAGGCCACATGTTGCCAGCCTTGCTTCTAAGGAGCGTTCCAGTTGCCCTTTGGTCCAGACAGATGTGTTGGGTGGTACAACCTTCAATAAAAAATCCAAGAGGGCATGGGGAGTCACGGACTACACTTTTCATCCATTGACAACAATCTTCTTTAGTAACCCTGAAAGACGGTTGTTCAATTGCTACTTAAGTGTTTTCATGAGAGACAGCTTTTTCCCTGATTATGACGTTTTTTTTATGATGATGTTTTTTTAGAGATCCAATAGAAATCTGAGTCCCCTGAACTCCCATCTCTTTGCCCCATTTTGCTCGCTTAAGCAATCCCAAAACAAGTTGACTAAGTGCTATGATTTAAGTGGCATTACAAATTCTAAGAAGAAAGACAAGCTTTGCTTTTTATGAATTTTCTATTGGCTACACAAAGCACTGAAAAACGTTGCAAATCGTCCCCACTTCAGGTCACAGCTAGTAAGTTAAATCTAAGGCACATTGTATACTCTAATAGAGGTTTCTTAATTTGTCTTTCTGGATGGATTGTACATATTTGTTAATCAGAAATTTTGAAAGCCATTTCTTCAAA
>NW_022109491.1:36352766-36364953 GCF_000313985.2 Echinops telfairi
ACAGAGACAAACAAGTAGAAAAGAAGATTGCTGGGAAGATAACTAACACGTGGAATTTCAAGGAGCCACAGAACTGTGGCATGCAGGAGCTACAGAAACAGAAAGACTTCTTGCCCCAGAGGTAACCTAGAGACTTTCCCGAGAGCGGGGACCTGAAAGGGTGAGGCAATAAATTTCTGTCCCTTAAACTCACCCCACTTAGTAGATTTCTATTACAACAGCACTAGAAATCTAGGATGAGGGTTGCAGTGTTGAAAGTCAAATTTTCTGGCTTTCTGAATGGCTTGCGGAGCTACGGAAACTCCCAGAAACCGCAGGGCAACAAGACAGTGTATGTCCGGGAGGCATAGCTTTTGCTTTCTTCTTGGGTTCTCCCTCTGGCGAGACTTTTTGACAATAATCCATAAAGGTTATGAATCTGGGCGTCGTGATTCTTGTGAAGGTCCCTTTGAATGTGGTTTAGCAAACACAACAGCTGGACTGAAAGCTGCACTTAGGGACTCAGAACAAGAGAGACCAAAATGAAAACAATAGGAAGTTTCAGAATACTTCCTCTGAAATAGTTTTATGTAAGACTCCTTGTGTTCGGCTGGTTGCTGTAGAGGAGCAAACCCAGTGGGATGGTGTGCGTGTGCACACACAGACACATGTGTATCTATAAAATAAAATGTATACTAAGTGAGTGGCTCACACCGCAGCAGAAACAGTTCCTTCTGGTCTGGTTCACGGCTGTGTCAGATGTTAAGCTGGAGGCTTTGCTTTCAAACTTATTTTGAAAAAGCACACTAACCACTTGCCTGATTTTAAGCCAAGCACGAGAGGCCCGCTAATCTGCGGAGGTGCCCCCATGCACAGATAGAAATGCTAGTGTGTTTTGCTTGCTTCATGTGACTTGTGCCCGTATGTAGTGTTTGCATCCTGCGCCTTTTCTGTGGGATCATTGCCTTCAAAAACGTGGGTGAAGGGAGATGTCAGACAGTGTAAGATATGACAAGATAGTAATTTATTTTGAGGGAGGGGGAGTGGAAAGGGAGGTGGAAAAATAAGGAGCTGATGCCAGGGGCTTACTTGGAGAGCAAAGCTTTTGAGAATGATGAGGGCAACGAATGTGCAACTGTGCTTTACACAATTGACGTGTGTGTGGATTGTGATAAGAGTTGTATGAGCCCCCAACAAAATGACTAAAAAAAAAAAAAGTAAAGAGCGCCAAGATTCTGGTCTGGGTCTTTAGTAACCCTTCTCTGAGGTTTGGGTATGTTGGATATTGTGACTTTTTAAAAATTATTTTTTTATTGTGGCGTTTTAGATCCCCGAGTGTACAGAAGAGAGAATACAAACAAAATATTTCTGTTCTTCAGTTTTGTTTGTGGAATTTGAAATTATTCAAATTTAAAATAAATTACTGGCCTGTGGACATTTAAAATATTGTGTAACTACCAGGACTATGTGCCTAACAGGACAGGGGATCCGGGCAGCAGGAAGCTGAAGCAGGAGGAAGGAGGACAAAATAGGGATGATGAAGCAGGAAGATCACGGCTAGTAGAGGCAGGGGCGGCTTCACAGGTCAGAGGACAGGTTCTGATGGCTCTCAGGGTCAGCAGGCAATCTGCTTCAAGTCAATGTGACAGACTCGGAGTCCATACAAGCAAATGAATAGTTCGCCTGATATCTGGTATACAGCTGTTGAGCTAGCCGATGCCTTTTTCTCAAGGTCAGTTTTAAAGGACCAAAAGATGCAGTTTGCCTTCAGCTGCCAATGGCAACAACATACTGCTATGGTTTGATAGTAATTTCTCTTAGAATTACTACCAGACTAGACCCAAAGAGTTGGATATTAAAGACATCCAAATCTTCCAAGACGCGATTCTGCTCCATTTCCTCCTTATCCTCGTTGAGTATATTTCCTCACATCCCTGGGCTCTGCAATTCACTACAATGTCCCACAAAGACTCGCAAAATGTTAAGGAATTATCTCCTGTGGTGGCGGGTGATGTTCAGTCCTAAACCTGAAAGTGAGGCAGAGGCAAGCCAAATACAGGCTCCAGACCCAGAAGCCAAAATTATCTAAAAGTCAGAGCAGATCTTCTTGCTTCTACCAAAGCTCAGTCAGGAAATAAAAGTATGGCTTTCAAAGTGATGTCTGTGAAAAGTGTATACAGCATATAGACCTCATTCAGGGGAAAAAATGAGGGTGCCTTAAGGCACACCCTCTAGTTTAACAGTCTTAAAGATGTCCCTAAGGAAGCAGAGAGGATGACTTGGTTGATAGTCTCCAATAAGGTAGAGTCTAAAAATGCCCTCTACTATAGTCGTCTTAATTCCATCCTAATTCTGTTTGTCAGTATAGTAAATATGTTAGACAGGGTTCTCTCGAGAAGCAAAACCAGGACACTATGGTTTCATATATATTTATATAGATAGGTAGATATAAGAAATAAACAGTTAATCAATCTATAAAGCAGTACAAATGGTTCAGTTCAACTCACTTCCGTGAGACAGCTAATATTCCATAAGTCCTTCAAGTCTTGAGGGCCGCTGGGTGCAAGTCAAGGAAGCAGACCGCTGAGTAATCTCTGTGGAGCAATTCAGGCAATCTGGCCACAGGCAGCAAACAGCAAGGCAGGTCACCAACAGTCAGCCAGATGACAGGGTCCAACAGTCCCCAGCTCAAGCGATGTATATACTCCAGTAGCATGGTGAAGCAGGTCTTGAGGGAACCTCAAACTATAGTGACTCAGTCCATGGGTTAGGTGTCCCACAGGCAGTGTAGCTCGCAAATTGAGGCAGAAACAAGCTAAGGCAGCCACATACTGGTCGGATCATCAAAGAGCAAGAGACAAGAAAGTTGAGGCTCGCTGAGCCATTTCTCTCTGTGCCCTTCAATTAATCCCACATGTGTTCATTGGCCAGCTTGGAACAAAACCCTACCTATAGCAGTAAAGAATACCCTCTACAATGGGATAATAGCCACAGGCACAGGGCTCAGAATTGTAATACGTCATGTAAGACATTATGGCTAGAAGGGTCATGTTAATTGACTATAACTTACCTGATACTCCCTTATGGCTATATCAATTATCAAGCTTTATGTTATAATTTGGTTGGCAGGAATCTTTTTTATTTTTATTACTATTAATCATTTTATTTGGGCTCTTACAAATATTATAACAATCTGTAATTCAATTGTATTAAGAACACTTGTACATATGTTGTCATCATCATTTCCAAAACATTTTCTTTCTACTTGAGGCCTTGATATCAACTCCTCTTTTTATCTCCTCCTTCCCCCACCCTTCCACCCTTGGGAATCCTTGATCAATTATATTATTATTGTTTTTTTTGCATCTTACACCATCTATTGTCTCTCTTTACCCACACTTTTGTTATTCATCCCCCTTGGGGGATGGGAGTGTTATATATCCAACCTTGTGATGGGTTCCCCCTTTACCCCACTTTCCTCACTCCCTCCCCTCATGGTATTGCTACTCCCACTACTGTTCCTGAGGGTTTTATCTGTCCTGGATTCCATGTGTTGAGAGCTCTTATCTGTACCAATGTGCATACTCCACTCTAGCCGGGATTTTAAGATAGAACTGGGTCATGATTTGGGGAGGAGGAAGCATTCAGGAACTAAAGGAATGTTATGTGTTTCATTGGTGCTATGCTGCACCCTGGTTGAATTGTCCCTTCCTTGTGACCCCTCTGTGAGAGGATGTCCGATTATGTACCGATGGGCCCAGACCACACAAGAGCAAACTAAGAAGGAAAGAGAGAGTGGACCTCATCATCCTCATCATGGCCACCAATCCCCAGGGACGACATCCCTGCTCAGAGCAGCCAATGCACAGAGAGACCCATAGGACTGGACCACCACAAGACACGATGTCCCGTCACTTACCCACATCACTCTGGCGGACAGCACTGGAGACACTGTGTGGAAAGTGTGCCCAGCCTGCCCCACACACAGCAGGGAGAAACACAAAGGGAGCTCAACAGGGCAATAAGGGAGCAAAGAAACGAAGTCCCGGAGGAATCCTGAAAATAGACTTCTGACTTGGGGAGAGGGTTTGGCTAAAATACATTACTTCACTCAAGATTATCCACCTCGCCAGGGACAACTCACAACCACTCACTGGTCCAGGGAGGGCTTTGAAGGTCTCTCTGTTTTGTCACAATTTGGGGCATCTTTCAAGGCCATTCAAGCTTCACAGCTCCAGGAAGGACTGAAAGAAGTATTTGTTATGACTGCCCGGTGGTCTAAGCAATCCCTCTGGACAGTCCTGTTTCCCTCATTGTTTTCTCAAGAACACTCCCAAACCTTCTTCCCCTAAAATCACTGTCTCGGCATCTGTTTCTGAAGGAGAAAGCCGGCCTAAGTAGGAGAATTTATGAATACTTTTTAGGTGTAAGACCTGTTTGTTTGATCAACCCAAACCAAAGCATAAACAAAGCAGTTCAACTATGTACATTTAACTACATTAAATGTGAAAACCTCTTTTTGAAAAAATAAACATTGTCAAAAGACAAAACATATAAATATATACAAGCACTAAAAAGACCAAACTATGTCTCTAAGATAGATTATTAAGTAAAAACATCAAGATACAAAATGGTCACATCAACGTCTCTATGTCCAAAGAAAGACATGAAAGAGAGGGATGGAGGGAAAGTAGCGTATTTGCACATTAGTTTTCATGTTCCTGGAAGGAATCAAGAAATGAATAGGAGCACTTATAGTTTGGGGAGGAGAAACATGACGAGGAAAGAAAAAAATGCACTGTGCACTTCATCCTTTCTGAAGTGCTTGGGTTTTCTAATCATCTCACATTCTCTTAAAAAAATATATCCACAAGGTTCCCAATAAATGGCACTTTTTTGTGTTAAAGAAATAATAAAAAATAAAGGACAAAAAGGACTAGGGTGGGTAGGATAGGAGTCAGGCTGAGGTGTGGCGATGGGTAGAGATCAGAGGAGAGGAAGTAGAGATCAGCTCTTGGTAAAGTCATTTGGAAGCCAGGACTGGACCAACAACTCTAGTGTAAAGGGAAAGGTGGCCAGCAAGGGGGAAGAGCAGCTTTTATATCAACATACCTGCACTGGAAAATGGGCCCATGATTGGGCAGAAGCACCCCACCAGTCCTCATCAGAATCTGTTGTTCAAAAAGTACACCCTGTTTGTTTGAGGATTAGTTTTTTTCCACCCCAGTATCTATTTAGATTTATTTGGAAAAAATGTCCACCAGGGGACTTTTAACCATAATTGAGCATTGAAAGTTCTACCATTTACTTTAAAATAAATTTCCATTGCCGGTGTGAGTTGCTCCTGCTTGGGACATATCTGAAAGTATGACCCTGACTTTGTATCATGATCATATTTATAACCCTGTCTTCAAAGACATTTCAAAATTCAGACCCATGTTCCATTGTTTTAGGTATTTATCCAACTTCATGTGTTACAATTGTTTTTAAGTTAGATGAGTGCATAAGAAACTGTATACTTTTTTACATTAAACTGGAATTTATTCATTTTACATGCTTTGGTTCCTATGTTCAGTTTTAGAATGCTGTCATGATCATGGGACTAGCTTTGTTAAATCTAGACCACATTCTATTAGATTGGAATATTTTTCATGCATCAAGGTGGATACCTTTGTAATGGGAATAATGGCTTCTTTGTATTACTTAAGGAGACCTGCAGTGGACTGCTAGCCACAAGGTCAAGAGCTCAATTCCCCCATCCCATCAGAAAGATGAGGTTGCATTCTCCCATAAACATTTAGTCTTGGAAACCCTATGTAGGGTCATAATTGATTCCAGGCATGGAGTTCACTTTTTATTTTGCTTGGGGGGAAAATAGTTAAGCACTTGCCTTCTAACTGACAGGTCATCTATTCAAACTCACCAGCTGCTCCCATATGATGGATGACACCCTAAGGAATCCTATAGTGAGAATGATGTTTATTCTGTCCTATAGGGTTGGTCTGTGTCAGAATCACCTCAATAGCACACAAATCAAGGACGAATCGCATTTCTCCAGTAGGTTTCATTAAAGTAGGCACAGTTGCAATTACTTAGCCCACTGCCCGCAGTTACAGTCTCGGACACCTACAGAAGGGTGGGTCACTGTGAGTCAGCAATGGCTCGATGGCAGGGAGTTTGATTCAGGGTTTGGTACTCCCATTTTATGCAGTGGATTTTTAAAATCGTATTTCAGTTTCAAACAAGTAATAAAGAAAAATAAAAGCAATTAATTCTGAAAAAGAATGAATCACCACCTCCACTGTGAGAATCTTTCTCTGCTGTAATAACTGAAGCCACCTTCTTTGGTGTCCCTTGATAGTTGATAGAAATAAGAAATACACTACATGTATATCCTACTTAAAATAATATTTAATAACTTACTGAAATATGATTTTTTATTTACAAGAAAACTATGGGATGGCTTAATTGTTTCAATTAACAAACATCTTATTTGCATGACATAAATAATACATGAACAGACTGTTATGAGTAATATAATCTTCAGCTCTTCGAAAATAAAGCATGGTTAATTATAAATTATATGAATTATGTAATCATTGTTTTTAATGCTTTGTTCTTTCAGGATTATTCAAACTGCTGTGTCCACATCAATAGTGAGGAAATTCTCTGAAATGAGCAGAAATACCCAGGAGACATGGAGAATCCTAATGTTTCAAAATGCATGAATTGGGATAGCACAACTTCAGAAAACATGAGCCTCTTAAGTCTGGACATTCCACGTTGGCGTGCATAAACATATTATTAAATGGCATAGTGTTATATCTGGTTGAAATGCCTTTGGACCATGACCTATCCATAGGCTCCCAAAAGGTCTGCAAGAAGTAAATTGCAGAGGACTTGAAAAGAATTCTTTCGTCAACTGAACACAGCATTGTTTCTGGCTGCGGTACAGCACAGGCCCTGTTTTCTGTCCCCATGGTGCACGTGGAGCCACTTTTCCTCCCAGTTCGAAGAACGGTTTGAGGTTTATGTTCCCTTCAAATCTCTCCCAGATGTGATTTGCTCTCTCTTAAACATATATTTTATTCATGCTTTACATGTGACACATTGTATTCTGGATTTTATTTGTTTTGGTTAATTGTCAAGTTTGTCTGATTTCACCCGGTTCGGTTATGTTACTCGTGGATTTTAGAAACGTGTTAGCTGTCAGTAAGTTTTTCCTGGGTTCCTGGTGACTCTGTGCACAACAGAATGAGCACTGCTATCAGTGGATCCCTATGGCTTTTCTTCACTGGAACCTGGAAATAGACCACGCATTCTTTCTTCCTAGCTGATCTTAGTGTGGATGCGATACTGCCACCTGTCCAACATCACAACACTAGGTCTAGATGGACAGACAGCAGGTGCTTTCGTATTAGATCATTGGCTGAGAGTCAGACCTAGAAAGCAAGAGGTCGACCACAGAACCATATAGAATGCTGTGAGCAAACCTGTCTGCTCTGGCCATCATGGTGAGTACAAGACTGTTCTCACTCTTCTAAACAACAGTCAGAGATGGGTTACTCTCCCCTGGATCACAGCCAGAAAGGACCTAATGAACCTGATTGGACAGAGGGGTGGGGGTGGAGGTGGGGGGAGAAGCTCAGAGCATCTGACCAGGACCAATCTTTACCTTCAGTGTGCTTCAAATACAGACTAAAGTCGATGAGGTTTTCTTTTTCCTTATTAACCTGTTTGGGATCTGGCTATTACCTATTTTAATCTGTCGTCTCTTGCAAAGCAGTTCCGTCCTGCAGCCGGTTTTCTTTGCACATCAATTCAGTGACTTTTCTTGCTTTCGTTGCTCTGACTTCAGCACATTTTCAGGATTGCTCATAGCCCTTTCTGCTCACACAGCCTGTCTTGGTTGGAGACAAGGCTAGAGTAAGAGCACTTTATTTGGGAAACGATCTATTGCTAAGATAGATACTGTAATGCTGCAAGAAGGCTGGAAAAGTCAGGGATGGAACAGAAGACCATTAATAAGGGATGCATTCACGAGCTAGTTCCTGGGAACCCTCTGAGGGAATGAGGCCCACTGAGAGACAGCGAAGCTTGGACGTGTGGACACTGGTGGGAGGCTGCTGCTGAGAATATTAAATCCAAGACACTGCCAGGTTTCCCTGAATGCAGGCCCAGCAAGCTCTCTGGAGAAAAGTGTGGATGGTGGAGGCAGGAAGTGATTCGATGTCTTGTGGCTGTAGTCCATGTAGAGCGTAGCTGAGAGGACTCTGAAGATCCTGGATACTGCAAATGGTGAGTGGGTTTGGTTGCTACTGAAAGGTTGTCAGTTCAAGTCTGCCCAGAGATGTCTCCCAATCTCCTTGGGAGAAATCAGCTATCGGATGCCCTATGGAGCAAAGTTCTACTTTGGCACACATGGCAGCCAGGGGTGGGGTGGGGGCAAGCAAGCATGAGTCTGTATTCACTCAAAAGCAAGCGGTTTGGTTTTTCTTGCTGTTTTTATGAAGGGCCATCTAGGTCAAGGTGTCAACAGCTCTCCATATTCTGAGATGATTTTTCAAAAGGCATATATTTTTGAAAAACAGAGCAAGACAGTAATGGTCACCTCACCCTGACATCCAGGTGAAAAGGAGAGCCATCAGTTAATTAGCGGAGGGTTAAAATCCATTAAACTCCACTGTGGGACTGACATCTTTCATTGAACTTTGCAAACACAAACTCCAAAGTGGCATTAGATCCCTGCATGCAAATCTCCTCTGCTGTCCCCGAAGAGCCAGCTGGGAAAGAGAGCAACGCGGTCACTGCCTTGGCTGATAAACCAAGGACTTCTCTAAACTGTGCTAACTACCAGCTGCTCAGCGCTGCTCCTGGGATGACTGGACACATTTTTACCATCTGTGTGGAAACACACAGATGACTGGACACATTTTTACCCTCTTGCATCCATCGTTGTTTTGGACCAAGGCGACATCAGTCAAAGAGGAAAATGGTTTTTGCTCTTTTTTTTCCCTCTACATGTTTTCTGGTGGAAAAGGCAGATGACAAGTAATGACCTTTGAATGCAGTGGATGTCACCAGGGGTACAACACTGAACTGTGCACATATAGGAGAATACAGGGCAAATATCCCTGTTTCATAGCATCTGCTTCAAATCCTCGGTTTCAGACTCTGTCCCAACTTTTCACTCACTTTTAATAAACTTATAAGCACCTATCTCTGCCATACCCTTATTTGGCCTTAATGAAATGTCACATCCCTTGATTCTAAGTTTGGCCATGTAGCCTGTTTGGTCAAGAAGACGTCAGCAGAGTGAAGGAAATAGAAGATACAAGGAAAGTTATGCTGCAGGCTAATGGGCCACAAGAATTCAGCCTCCCTGCTCCTGAGACGTACCAGAAGAACTACAGGGTGCCCGACTCCCACTGCTGAGCACTCAGAAGGGATCCCAGTAGGAGATCCTACATAGGGGGGGGGGGGGCGGATGAATGTGAAACAAAACTTAATTTTAAAAGGCCAAGGGTTCTGGTCCTATAGAGATCGGTAAAACCTCTAAGATGATGGCACTTAAGATTCCCTTTGAGCTTGAAACTGAACTTACTCCCAAGGTTCAACTTTCACTAGAACAATAAACAGACCTATAAGCTAAACAATAACACCATAGGGGTAGCCCTCCTTAGAATGCCCAACCATATGAGAGATCAAAAAGGAAGCATTTTCACAGAGCTGAAACTCAGACAGCCAGAAAATTTAGGAGCGAAGAATAATGAAAACAAGAAACACAGAGATGAAGTGGGAGTCGAAGTAGTTCTCTACACACCAAAGAACCCAACCCAGTGCCATCAAATCTGTTCCAACTCAGAGTTTCTGACTGATAACCCTTAAGGTGGTAGAAAGAAGAAAGCCTCCTCTTCCTCCCTTGGAACAGCTGCAGGGTTTGAACTTTCCACCTTGTTCTTGGAAAACAAAGGTGCTATTTAAAAAAAAAAGTTTCAAGGTATACATAACCAAACATGTTCACTCCTAGGTACATGCCCTGGTGAAACTCCTGAACTGTGACTCCTAAGACATGTGCGGACAGGCTTGTAACAGCATTCCTTTTCACTGTAAATACTGAAGCATTCCAAACGCCTATCAATAGTAGATCCAATTTTTGAAGTGGAAAAGAGCCCTAGTCAGAATGTTTAACAATCCAAGATGCCGTTTAAGCTAAGTACAATTCAATATAAAATAATTGTAATAAGTGAATGAAACAGGTTTGAAATTGGATCTAATTTTGCCCCTGCTACTGCTTTCCCATAAGTACATGAACCTTGATTCATTTTGTTGGGGGCAGGGGAGACTTTGAAGATTAATGCCTGCAATAGCGATGAAATGTTAGCATGCAGAGAATGTACTTGGGAAATACTCTGTTTGCACTGTTCCTGAAGCCTGTGTAAGAAAGCGCTGATGTTTAAAATAATGAGTGTGGGCTCTCACTTGGTGACAGCCCTGTGGCTGAGTGGCTGGAGCTTTTTAAAATAGTAACCAATCAGAAATGTTGGCTTAAAAGTTTCTGGAATCTTTGCACATAGACCCTTATAAAGACTCCTAAGGCTGGAGTGCTCTGTAGACCTACTTGCCACCTCCCAACCCAAAATTACACATTCCACAATAAAAGTTCTTGCGTCTATTACCAAAGTGTATGAGACTTTTATTCTTTTGATACAGTGGTGTTAGTCCGTGGGCCCAAAGGGGAATTATTTTTTGGGATGCGTTAGGCGTTGAGAATTTGGACTCTCCACTTCCACCTCTTGTAGATTGTCTTGGACCAGCAGGCCGTGATTTACACTGTAGCGCTCAGGGTGTTGTTGTGGGGTTTGTCTGCTTCATTCTTTGAATTTGTTTCAGTTCACATGCAAGTTTGTTTTATCATCTATTACATACATGGGAAGGCCAGCTCCAGAGATCATTTAGAACCACACTCTGGAAGTCACGCTCACTATTTGAACTAATATTGGGCCCATTATATGCTTCTGTCTGGCATTGTCTCTCTCTTTCTCTCTCTCTCTCTCTCTCTCTCACACACACACACACACACACATAGACTAGAAAAAAAATCAATGTCTATTTTGAGGTTCTTTTGAGCTTCTGTGCAATAAATTGTATTTGAGTTTTGTTTAAGGTTTCTAACAGTAGTTTTAAAAATTAATAATTACATTTCAGTCATTTCTAATTAGAGGGACACTAGGTTTCAAAGAAGAGCCTCTGTTTCCCAGTGGTAAATTGAATTGGGTTTAAAAAAATGCTTCATATGTTTTACCTTGTGTGGCATTGCATAAGCCTGATTTTCTTGGCTGGTCTGATCCATCAGTGAATTGACGTTGTTTTCTATTTTATTTTGCGTCCGAGTTTTTGTTTCGTCTCAGTAAGTCATGACTAAGAGGTGTTAGCTTTGTTTTTGGTGTTTTTCTCATGAGACAGTCTTTTAAGCCTTAAAAAATATTTTTGCTTCTTATATCGGGTTTTTAATGGCTACTTTGAAAAACTTTGAGGTAAATTTGGAAAGAGTATTGAAAATGTGTGATGGTTTATTTTAGTTGGTATAACAAAGTCTTTTAAAATGGGCAAATTATTCTAAAATTTATCACTAAAGGATCCTATAAATCATGCAGATTTTAGGCTTATGAAAATATGATAAGCTCCTACCTCTGAGTGGTATTATCAAATTAGATTAAATGTTTCTTCCAAGAACTTATTCCAGTTGGTTTACTGATGGATAAGCACTTACATAAATTAAATAGTCCAAGGGCATAATGAAATAAATTCATTCTTATAAAAATTGTGTCTATGTCAACTGTGAAAGCAAAAATATTAAAGAGAACTCCTGCCAAGTAACTTAAGATAGATATTACAAGAAATATGGTGCTGTTTTTTTAAACTACTTTTTATTAATTTCAGGATGATAAATAGAAAATTCCTGGAAGTGAGAAGAGTTATACACCTATCTGACAGCTTTCTGGCTCTGCAGCATTGGGAACACTCCGTGCAAAGCCAGAAGAACAAAGTAAAGGCTCTTCAAGAGGGGCTCGGCAGCCTTGAAGAAGAAATCGTAAAACCTTTCTCTAGAATTTTCTGATAACTATCCTGGCCAAGATAAGAGACTAATAACACAGTTGCAGCTGCAATAATCGTTAGAAAAGTACAATCAAGCGGACCGCCTCCC
>NW_022109491.1:36366039-36378318 GCF_000313985.2 Echinops telfairi
ATGAGGGCAACAAATGTATAGATGTGCTTTACACAATTGATCTATGTATTGTGATGAATTGTATGAGCCCCAATAAATTGATTAAAAAGATAAAATAAAATAAATGACTGAAGTCAGGGGGAAAAATTAATTAATTATTTATTTTTTTTTAAAGGTACACAAAAAGGATAAGAAATTTTGAAAGCTTTTTGAAAGTGATATTACTTGATATAATAAAAAGTTTCATTTATTACAAAACAATTTTAGTAAGTTAATTTATGAAAAAATTTTAAGACTTTTAATATCAAATGGCAAAGGATTTAATTTAACAAAATTTTCTTTAATTACAAGGCTGAAGTGTTAATTTCGTTCTTTGTTCAGCTTGCTTTGAATGCAAGTGTTCAGCAAAATAAATCTGTGAATTTGTAAAGTCATGAAACAAGTTAAAATACTGCAAAAAGTTTGCTCAGTTTTAATAGTTTTATTTCCTTAGTTAACTTTTTTCCTGTCTTATCTGCTTAGAAGGCAAAGGTTCTGTGTCTATACATTTATGTTAGTCTTTATACCCTTGGCTAAGAAATCAAGCTACTTGATTATAGCAAAAGCTAAAGTCTTAATCTTTAATATCTTTGATAAAATAAGCCAAATATTATTTCTCAGCTACCTATGATAAACTCTTGGTAACTTTAAAACATCATGGGCATAACAACGATTTATTTATGTTTTATATGGATAAAATGCTATTACTACAGATAAAACAGCAGCCAGGGAAAGAAAAGATAATTATTTATGATAGACTGTCCTACTCCTTTATGGAAAAATGTAGATATATTTTAAGCTTTCTTATAAATACTAAGGCATCTCTAAGAACCATATCTATGTACTGCAGACTCTGGATGCCATGTTATACTACTAACTGACCCTTCTATATAAATTTATATATCTTACACCTTGGTCAATCAACACATACAAGAAAGCATCTTTTTCTTTCATGGTCAGAAGCAGATGACTGCCCAGGCAGACAAGTAGGTCAAGATCTTGGAACAAGACCTCAGACAAGTTGCTGGAATGTATGGATTCTGCTTACTGATTATAGCTATTCTTGCCTTGTTGCATACTTGTGGTATTACCTTCTGGTAAGATTTTATCTCCTCCAGGAAGTGACAAAAAAGATTTACTTTCCTATAACTGTTATTTTATGTTATTTGTTTTTTAAAGTTACTTTTAGATAATTTTATTTTCAGTATGAAGCTCTCGGTTATATTTTATATTACAAACTGGATTGAGTCTTTTGATTCCTATAATCCCTATTATTCCAACTCATAGTGATCCTGCAGGATGGAATAGAATGACCTCTTTTGGGTTTCCGGGGCTCACCTTTCACCCAAGAAAAAGCTGGTAGTTTCGAACTGCTAACCTCTGAGTCAGAACGATTCAATGAAAGTGAGTTGAGTTTGAATAATCACTATTATGTTGTTGTTAGGTGTCAAGTTGGTTCCAACTCATAGCAACCCATGTGCAACACAACAAAACACTACCTGGCCTTGCTCCATCCTCACCATTGCTATATTTGAGTCCATGGCAATCCACTGTGGCAATCCATATTGTCCAGTCTTCCTTTTTTTTTTCATATTCTATCTACTTTACCAAGTATGATATCCATTTTAGAGACAGGTAGTTTCTTCCTGATAACATGCTCAAAGTATGTGAGATCAAGTCTTGCCTTCCTCAATTGTAGGGTGCATTCTGACTACACTTCTTCCAAGACAGATGTGTCAATCTGGGTAAACCAGAGAAACCAACTCATAAAAACTCATATGTATATAACAGAGAGTTTTATATAAAGAGTAAGTGTGCATTAAGAAAGCATCCCACCCAGTGCTGCCTAAGCCCATAAATCCAACATTAGCCCATTTGTCCAACACCAATCTACAAAGTCCTCCTGCATCTTACAAAATACATGCAATGACGCCGACTGCAGAAGGAAAGCCGAATCAGTGAACATGTAAGCATCTCAGCGCTGGCAGGGGTCTCCACACGGCTGCTCCAGCACCCAGGGCTGCATCGGGGTAGGTCCTCTGGAAGTCCATAGTGCTTTCAATGTTCTTCATCGGCACCATCATTAAAACACATCTATTCTGCTTCAGTCTTATTTCATCAATTTCCAACTTCCACACACATATGAGGCAATTAAAAGTGACATCCTTGCTCTTTAACATTATTAGAGGACTTCCTAAATGTTGTATGAATTGCTCATCTAATACTTTCAATAGATCAGGGATTTCTATGATTATGAAAATAATTAACCTGTTTCCCTGAAAATAAGACAGTGTCTTCTATTAATTTTTGCTCCCAAAGATGAGCTAGGTCTTATTTTCAGGGGATATCTTATTTTTCCATGAAGAAGAATATGGTACACATTTATTGTTTTATTAAAAGAGACCTCGCACTTCCTGTCTGCTCCGGCTTTGCTGCGGCCAATAGTGAGCTGCGTGGCTGCGCCCACCGCTACGCTTCAGAGTCCAGAGTTAAGGTAGCTTCGGGGAGGCCTTATTTTCGGGGAGGTCTTATTATTGGGGGGAATGCCTTATATTTCAGCGAAGAGGCAAAACTGCAAGTAGGTCTTATTTTCAGGGGATGTCTTACTTTTGGGGAAACAGGGTATGTACCTAAAAAAAACCTAAGCTGAGTGAATTATGTGTCAATAAAATGGTTTAAAAAACCAAACAAACAGCTAAGTTGAATAAAGTGACATATTTCACACCTTAAGGTTGACTTTTTTGAGTGACAAGTTATTCCTCTAGTGTGGCCTAGCTCTACACAAAACTAAATTATGCATCAAGGAAGCAAAGTGTTCAATATATAGCATGGTAAGAGCCCTAACCTAGTTGGTGCATGGCTACCATCTTCGTTCATAATATCTGGGCTCTTAAAAGCTGAAAGATGATAAGTGGCTATCTGAGATTAGTTTCTACTTCTATACATCAATGAGCCATGTGGAAGAAAACACTTATAATGGTCATCAAAATATGTCTGGAGAAATTCATGATCAGAAGGAGGAAGTATGTCAGAGCAATCTAAATCTGAGGAGTTGACCTCCATTTTGCCCCTGCTCTGCTTTCCCATAAGCATGCAAACCTTGACTTATTTTGAAGTTATCTTTGAAGGTTAATGACTAAAATATATGGTTTGTTAAGTACTGTTCTAACGGGTCTCCATGAATTGGAATCTACTCAATGACAGAGAGTTAATTTATTTTTTGCTTGTTTTTAAAATGTGGTTTTTTTTAGTAGATGCATCTTTGCCTGCACAGAATATTCTTGCAAATGTTTTATCTAGACTGGTTCTGAAGCCTGTTGTGTGAAACAAAAGAGCTGGTTTTTTAAAAGGGCAAGTGTCTTAACTTTAGGTCTGATTGGGGGTTTTACAACATCAACCAATCAGAAATTTCCTTTAAAAGTTTCTGAAAATTTTGTTATCTATAGACTTCTTTCTTTCCCTAAGACTCGAGTACTTAGTAGACCTACGGGACACACTTCTCACCTTGAGTGGCTATTCCACAATAAAACTTACTTTTATTCCCAATGTACTGGGTTTGTGTGTGTGGTTATGTTTTGATCATTGCGATCTATTCCCTCTTCCTCCCCTGAACCCCCACATTTCCCCTACCCTCCTGGTATCTCTACTCCCATTCCTGTTCCTGGATTCTGTGGGTCTTGAACTCTTGTCTCTTATCTGTACCTGTGTGCATGCTCCTGTCTAGCCCACAGTGAAAGGCAGGGTTGGGGTCATGATAGTGGGGGGTGAGAAGCCGCAAGGAACCAAAGGAATGTTGTGTGTTTCGTTGGTGCTATACTGCGCCCTGGTTGACTCATCCCTTCCCTGTGACCCCTCTGTGAGGGGATATCCCATTGTCTATAAATGGGTTTTGGGTCTATGCTCCAACACCCCTCAACAATATTGGTTTTTTTGTTTGTTTGGGGTCTTCTGATAGCTGTTACCTGATCATATAATACAATAGAATGGCATATGGTCGCTACAGTTATACATGAGCTACAAAATTGCATTAAAAAATAAGATGCTGAAAGGAAATAAATTTTCAAGAGAATTCTCACCATTTGACACCATTTTTGTATTTCCCTAAACATGCAACCCTAAGCTCACCAACTAAGAAAACACATATGAAACCTTTTAAGAATTTAAAATAGTTTTTAAAGGTGAAGGAATGATAAATGCAAAATTCAGAAGCGTGGTGTTCTGGTTGGGGGTGGGGTGGCAGGTAAGGGACAATGTAGGGTAAGGGGAACATCTGCAGGGCCTGCTGGGAGAGACCGTTGTCTCCTCCTGTAGATACATGTGCTTTGTTTGTCATACTTTACATATGTCGTAGAGTGCATTCTTTTGTGTGATGAAATAGTCCTTAGCAATATTTTTAGACAGAGTCTCTGGGTAGAAGTAGCATGGCCTGGATGAGGAACTGTCCCTGAAAGCTATCTCATGTTACTTGAAAAGAAACCATACGTTTATACATCCATATAAATAAGTAAATAAAGGCTTTCTGAGTTTGTCTCCAGTAGAGTGTGTGGATGGGCAAATTTGTAGGCCCTGAAATAACATGATCCCCGTGATATAACTGCTCCGATTTATGTGCATAAATATTTATACGCATATATGCATCCTAGAGTATGCAAAGACCATTTCTGCGAAGATTTTTTAAAAATTGTTGAGAATAATTGTTTCATTTATTTTTTTCATTTCATTTGTTAACTTTTTTAACTTAAAAAAATTTTTTTTACTGTTTGTAACTATTGCTTTTCCAATTAATTTATTATTTTCATGGGAGCAGGAAAGTGGGGAAGATGAAGAAGGGAGGAATTCTGGCTGTAGTGGCCCCTAGCCTCCATGGCCCAGGGAAGGCTAGGTCCTCCTCCAACATCCTGTTTCCCAAGCTGGGACACGGGGCGGGGACAGCAGGTAGGCGGGCCCTAGACAAGCCCCTCCCCGCCGAGTACCTGAGCGGTTGCCCTAGCAGCGGGGCAGCGCGTGGCTGGAGATCACAATTGGGCCTGCCCCTGGGGCTTCCCACCACGCCTTCGGGGCTGCCCTTGGCCTCGCGCCGCGCTGCGTGGAGCCGGGGCCCATGGACGCGCACACCCTCTTCCTTGCTGTCCCGCGCGCCGGCTCGCCTCCTGTGCCGAAAGGGACTCCATTCACTCGTGGGCGCCCAAGCCCGGCGCAGGGAGACGCCGGAGACTTAGAATCGGAGCCGTGCCGGGCGCCCGGCCGAGGGAAAGGCAGATCGGAGGCAGCCAGCCGCCTGGATGATTAGGAGGTGAGCTGCCCAGGGAGGTCCCTGCTGCCGTGCCCCTGCCCTTCCAACTCGACCTTTCTCTCTCCGGATTTTTCTGAGCGGTTACGCGGAAAATTGACTGTAAAAAGCCACTGAAAAGCCATGGGTGAGCTGAAACCCCCTCCACACACACACTGCTTGTTGTATTGATTTATTCATGGCGCGCTTGTATTGAGGATCTTTGCAAAGTACAAAGATCGATCAATGTCCATAGTTCCATGAAGTGAGTGCTGTTTTTATCTGCAATTCACAGGTGAAGGCAAGGGGACCCACTAGTCAGGTAGCCTACGCGATTCATCTACCTCGGTTTTGTAAATATGGACACAGTGGGTGATCCCAGGCAGCAACAACAAAAGAGATTTCCCGCTTCAAGACCTGTAACACTTCCACTCTGCTAAGTTTGCCTTCCTCTGATCTGCTTTCTAACTCACCAGTCTTGTCTCAGAACCTCCGGTGAGCTCTGAGGACTTTTCCCCAGAGAGGCAGGATGTACCTGCAACACGTACATAGTCACAGATTTCTGTCCAGTTTTAGGGTTTTCCTAAACGCCCCCAAATACGGGCCTGTGGTTAAAAACAATCCGTTCCAATCTCTTACCTTTGGAAACTGTCACTATAAATGAAGAAAAAAGAGGTACCAAGGTGTCTCAAGGACCTACTGAGGGCAAGTCCAGGTATGTGTATATGTGGGGACCCTCGCCAAGATTAAGTACCCTCTACAGCGTGAGGGGAACTCTGGGGTATAGAGCAGGACCTAGGTTGTGTCGTGGTTGGAGAGGGGATTGCCTTGAGTCCACAGATACAACTCTCCTCTGAGCATTTGGGGCCTTTGGCTAGGAAGGAGGCAATCCATCGTGAACCCGCCCATAGACGGTGGAATTCATCATGGTAGCTTGATTAGACAATGCCAAACCGGCCAAGTCACTGTTAGGAATGGGTGCAATGAGAGACTTGATTATTCTGATTAGGTAGTGAGTGTTGACACAAATTGGGGGCCATGGCTTCAAGACAATCCGTAAGCTATTCAGAAGGAACTTACCCTATTGCTGTAAACGTGTGTGGTGATAATAATAAAACAAGCCATGAAAAATCCAAAGCAAATATCAACAAACCATGCAGTAATGTAAGGTGGATAACCCAGAGGATCCCCCCAGGGGCATTAATACACAGTTCTAATATGCTGTGGTATAGTTTCCTAATTATACAGGTTCTCAAGGAAAGAGAGGGGCTATAGCAAACAGCTCATTGAAGCCATAAGCCATGTGGTGGCCGATGTCCCAGGAGCAAAGAATGAAGCATGTACACTCACTCACTCACTCACTCACTCACTCACTCAATCACTCACTCACTCACTCACTCACTGCTGAAGAACAGAGATGCAGCAGCATCTCACTTGAAACCCCTCTCTGCTGCCGCCTCCCAGGCTCAGGCTGTTCACAGCTTCCTACAGACTAATTCCTCCTCAGAGACCAGGCTAGATCTCTCTCCTGATCTTCCAAATTAGGTATCCTATTGTCTGCTGTGTTCCCTCTCAGCATGTCCAACGATGAACTGTTTACTCTCCTTGATTCAGCTGAACCCTAGTCTAAACTTCTAACCGCAGATCCAGCTATCCATCCAGCTGCACAAGTCTGAAATCTGTAGTTTTCTTTGATTCTTGCTTCTCCTTTAATTCTTTGAGCTTTGAATGATCATTCATTTAGCAGCTATTTATTAAATGACTCCTATGAGGCAGGTTCTGGGTGTTGGAGAAATCATGGTGATTATAATATTAGAAGCTTCTCTGCTTCCAAAAAAATTTTAGTGGGGGAGAGAAAACTCACCAGTGGGAATATCTATCCTGATGGTGCAGTGACTAAGTGCTTTGCTGTTAACAAAAAGATCAATGGTTTGAACCCAGCAGCCATTCCGTGGGAGAAAGAGATGTCATTCTGCTATAAAGATGAGAGCCCTGGAAATCCTTTGGGGCAGTTCTACTCTGACCTTTAAGGTAGCTGAATCTGAATGGACTCAGTGGCAATGGGTTTGTTTGATTTGGCTTTATGTCCATCCCTATATCTATAATCTGTATCTATCTCTCTGTCGAACATTTTCAGACAATAACAAATATGTGCTTTAAGAAAATAAAACAAGCTAAGGATATGAAACAACATGGTGGTTTACATTTGAATGATGAGAAGAACCAGTCCAAGGAAATTATGAATAAAGAATGTTACCAACAGGTGGATCAAGAAATACAATGGTTCAAAGACAGGGATGAGCTTTTGGCTCCGTAAACAGAAAAAGGCCATTGTGTTTAAGAGAGCTGAGTTAGAGGGAGACAGGAAAACAATCCTTAAGAGACCATCATGAATCCTTTGATTGGAAAGGAAATCCCCTAAAGTTTTCTTCAAAGATAGCCTGGTAGGAACTTTGTAGAGTAATCATAATGTACATCTTGTTAGGATTTTGAGATGCAGTTAGTTGTATGCATTTGTCAAAACTCATGGAATGGTATACTTAATATTTGTTCATTCTGTTACATATTAAAAAGTACAAGAATGGAAAAGAGAGTAAAAACATTGAATTACAATGAATATCTGCATGTTGGAGTATGTCTGCAATTTATTTTGAAATGGATTTGAAAAGCTGGATTCATGAATAAATAGAAAATAGATTGAAGGATAAATACATAATAAAACATGTAAAGCTTTAATGATGGTTTCTCACAGACAATACTCAAGCTTATAGAGGTGTATTAGGAAAGTTAATAGGTTACCACAAGTTGGGATCATACAACATTAAGGATACAGTCCTCGGTCGGCAGCAATGCCTCTCCTCAGCTAGCAGCCTAGCCTCTCTTTGGTTCCACCCTCTCAGATATGTGGTCCCTTGACCGTGGCCTCCTTGAGCCAAGAAGGCTGCTTTGTTCTGCCTCATTGCCTCAGTCTTGGCCCCATCCCCCCTGCTCTTTCTTGGCATGGCTTCTTTGCTCTGTCACATGGTCTGTGTGCCACAGCTTCATTGCCTCTGCTGCCTCTACCACGTTGGGCAGGGATCTCCCATGAGCTCGGCTTGTGGTGGTCCTTTCTTGGTAGTCCTGGGAATGTCTTCCTTACAGATTCTGAAATGGCTCTCATAGTCAGAGGACTAAGTCCTCTATACCTGATTGTCTTGGTGTCAATCAATCATTTGGTGGGAGTTGTAGAGAAATGGATCGACAAGCCGTATTTAAGCAAGTTCACTTCACCACTGATGAGGAGCGAGCAGTGAGGTCAGAGGAAGCGAAGCCGCATTATGGTTGCCTAGAGAGACACAGTTAATCAAACTAGAAATGAATAGTTAACAGTGCAACCCACTGCCATAGGGAATGTTAGTGAGACTGAAGGATCCAGGCCATGTAAGAGAGTGAATAGTTCTAGATGTTGTAGTAGTCTAAATATTTTCATTGTAAATTACAGACAACCAGCTAAATACGTTATGCAAAAATAAACAATAACTGTATATGCAAGATTTCATGAGTAAAAAAATAGAAATAGGTGATGTCTGACATATCCCTATCCAGGACACGATGCATGCCATCAATCTCAGTCTCTAGCTAAACGATGCCCAGTGGCTGTCATACCCTGAGGCCCCAGCCCCACACCTGATTGCTAAGCAATTTTAACAGCATTAGTCACCTTTTCTTATAGGATTCTCTGGAATGTTAATTGTATGATAGCTTTTAGACCGTAAGCTGGAGGATTGGCTGTACCCATGGGGACAGTCCACTTAGATAAGCCAAGTTTATGTCATGTGCACTCCCTCTCTTTGGTAGGCTGTAGAAATGGCAGCCCCATTCAGACTATCTAAGATGGTTCCCCATCTTATAACAAGATTCTTTAACCTGAAAAAAAATTAAGTTGGCAGAGGAAGCTGGGCAGACAAAAAGTACATCTAGCTTGACTTATTACGGAACCCCACTTCCCCCTCAAAAACAAGGAGTTAAATTACACATGCACAGGCTCATCACACTGTAGCAGTGGGATTTGCTCCTGACAAGATGCAGTTATCGCTCAATCATTTACTGACCTCATTGCCCTTGAAGATGCCCTGGAATCACTCACTGTTTCTTTGTTTTCTCTCAGATCCTAGGAGATTCCTACTTATGACTATCTTCTATATGGCCTTAGCATTGTTGGGGGCATATAGGTATGGAGTCATATCGCTGAATGCTGAGATCCTCACCTTGCCAAATTAATTACCGTCATCTTCCTCATGGGTACAATGGGAAGGCTGTGGCCAGGAGGGGGTAAAAAAGTAACAAGAATACTGCCTAGGAAGATTAATTATGATAGGAAATTTTGTTTTAAATATTGAAAACCTCAGATGGATTGAGTATTTTTGCTTATATAGTTAATTCTACTTTCATTTATCAACTCCAATAAATTATTGCAAGAACGTTTCATAAAATTACCTTTCTTACAATAGAGGTAAATATGACTACATACACGATCATGCAGTAATGATGGACTATGTGTATCTGTATGAACAGACACTGAGGTTGTGAGAGGGAAAGTGGAAGTATATTCACAATGCATATAGGTTGGACAGATGATATTTGAATGTTATTTACCTTTGCTGCAAACATATCCATAAATGTGGTTGAGTATATAGAGCACAAATCTATGAAAACTTCTTAGACATAACCAATTACCTTGAGGGAATGAGTCCAGTGGTCTTGTGGGATTAGGGCTATAGTCTTGGAGGACTCTCAGGTCAATTGGCATAACAGTTCACAAAGATAATGTCCTATCTACATCCTATGATGGTGAGTAGTAACTAGGGTCTTAAAAGGTCTGAGCTGCCATCTGCAGTACAACTATTGGTCAATCCCCACTTGTAGGAAAGAAGAGTGAAAGAAACTCCAATATGCATGGAGACATTAGTACAGTAGACTCTGATCCTGTAAACACCCGTTTCCATGACCCTGGGGTCAGAAGAACTAGCTGGTGCTCAGCAACCACGACCAGTGACTCTGAAAAGGGTCATATTAGAAGGTCCTGGATATATTGTGAAAAAATATGGAACAAAACAAAATTGTAAATAAAACTAGGCTTCCTGGTAGAGTAGAGACTGGGATAACTCCCCAAAGTCTACCCTTAGTCACCCTTCAGGTCTGGAATTGATGAACTCCCCCCTACAGCTCAATCTTCAGCTAGGTATACGAGGGAAACTAACACTAGTGAGGCACATGCACCTTATAGTAATCAATGATTTGAAATCAAAAGGGCAGCATTCACTCAAGAACAACGTTCAGAAGGGTTAGGAAAGGAGGAATATAAATAGGAAACAGGGAGAAAGTGGGAAAAGTGCTATTACTTTGTGGAATTGCAATCAATGGAATGGGAAAATATGTATGTGAATTGCTGAATGTAAAACTGATGATCTGCTCTGTAAACATTCACCCAATTCACAATGAAAAGCTTTCTTTAAAAAAAAACTGTTCTTAGATATTAAGAAGTCTGATTGCCATTTTCTCAACACACAGATGATAAAATGAACTTTAAGCTATTTGTTTTCTCCCTTTTGACTGTTATAGTTTTGTTTGGGTCCAGAAAGCATTTTCAAGAAGTTGATCAAGGATGGCTTTAACCGATAGGAGACTTGAAAACTTGCAAATCTACAAAGTTCTTCAGTGTGTTCGGAACAAAGACAAGAAGCAAATAGAGAAGTTGACCAAGCTTGGATACCCTGAACTAATCAATTTCACCGAACCTGTCAATGGCGACAGTGCTCTGCACTTAGCCTCGGTTTCCAATGACATTGATATGGTCAGCTTTCTCCTGGAGCTTGGTGCGCACCCTGATGTGCAAGACCGAATGGGCTGTACTCCGACGATGAGAGCCGCAGAGCTGGGCCATGAATTATCGATGGAAAGACTAGCCAAGGCAAAAGCTGATATGACTCTTGTTGATAATGAAGGAAAAGGTAACGACCTCAACATTCTATCCAATGGACATACTTTACCTAATAGCCAGAACCATTGAAAATCTACTCCTTTTGCTTTCCAATTTTAGAAGTGAGTTAGTATGAATTAAAGTAAAAAGGTAGACCTACACTCCTGTATTGGAAGATACCCACGTCCCATAATTTGAAAATAGTGTAGGTATGAAAGGTGGTTTTAAAAAGTTATATTAATTTTAATTCCATGTTTCCATGCACATTCTGAAGCCCACATGTATATTAGAAAAAATCAGTTTTGAGAGCTATCATTTTTAAAAAGAAAACCGGAATTAGGTGAATCTAACTTTCGTGCTCTAAATATGGAGAATTTTCAACCTTACACATTTATAGGATCATACTCATAATCATTCATTATGAAATATAAACTCATGTAGGACAGATGATGTTGAACCTCATGTTATCTTTTTTCTTACTCTTTGTGCATTTAGAATGCTCCGATTAAAGCGTCCACGAGAAGTTGGTCCTTTCAATAGGTTCCTTACATAGAAAGGACTTGCATTTGGGAACTTGAGAGAACTAACAGGGCTTTAAACATAACTCGTTTTCCTGTTAGCTGGTGTCTCAGTAGTCCTTGACTCACAGTGACCCCAGGTGTTACAGGGTAGGATTTTCCATAAGGTTTTCTTGACTATCGTCTTTCCAGCTACGAGCCCTGGTGGTGCCGTGGTTAAAGTACTCTGCTGCTAACCAAAAGGCTAGTGGTTAGAAGTCACTCGGCCTCCAGCATGTCGTCTACATGGCAGTGTGTCATGGATCGTAGATGTGGAGATGTAGCATATTTTTCCTCTCCAGTGGCACAGAATGATCTGGCACAATGACAATCAACTGCCATCCTGTTCTTTGTTTTCCCCTTACTGCTGCCACAGCGGCATCCTGCTTCTTGCAGACGCGGCTGGCGGCATGTTTTGTTATTTAGTTGTATCTCTTTGGAAAAGGTTCATCTCCATGCAGCTAGACCAGGCGCTC
>NW_022109491.1:36378449-36391700 GCF_000313985.2 Echinops telfairi
TATTAAGTTTAAAACAACTGAAATTTATTTTACATACTTCTGGGTGTGTTTAGGGTGCTAGGCAGGCCATAATTTCTCTGAAGGCTTAGGGACGACTTTACCTTTTCTCTTTTAGCTTCTGGTACTCTTAGTTGTTCGTGGTACGTGGCAGCGTAATTCCAGTCTGTCTCCATTTTATGGGATCAGCCTCATTTTTCTCGTGAGAGCAGATAGTGGATTTTAATTGCCAATCTTGTGATTAACAGCCAGATTCTTAACACACTATGCCACCAGTTCTAAGGGACCTGTAAGTGCCCAAGGTACCGCACCTCCCCAAAAGGGACCCTTGGGTGTGGACTGCAAGATGCCCCATACCCAGGGTCAGCAGTAATTCATGAGTCAGCATGCAATTCTTCCCTCAGTCAGGCGGGTCCTGTCATATATTTGGTTGTGATTATTTTCCAACACGATCAAAGATGGAGCTGCTTTTTTGGTATATTTTTTTCTGGTTTGGTGTTTCAGTTGGTCTTAGATATGCTTTTGTTCTGCCAGCTAATTATTGATTTTTTTTTTTAATGAGCGTTTTTCCTCCTAAAAGATACCAATAGAGCAAGATTGCTAATCCAGGCCTCTTTGGGGATTGTATTTCTTGACAGGCATTTTATTTTACTGCATTTTGCCTACCAAGCGCCACTATCGCTGTACGTTGATTGCCCTGGAGCACGGTGCAGACGTCAACAATGTCACCTACGAAGGAAAGCCAGTCTTCCTCCGAGCTTGTGAAGAAGCGCACGATGTGAAAGACATATGCCTGACGCTTCTGGAAAAAGGAGCCAATCCAAATGCCATCAACTCAGTATGACCACCCCTGGGGTGATAAAAACTGCCTTTTTTTAAATGATAGAATTGTACTAGTATGATTTTGCACTTAAATACATTAGAATAACCCTCTTGCCTCATAGACTGTGCATTTCTATTCAAAATGCTTTAGCTGATCTATTTTCATTATTTTCCTGTGTGCATGGTTCTGTAGTCTATTTCTCAATTATGCTAGGAAAATTCATATTTATTACGTGCATTTTGTTATTTAAAATATACTTATTGAGAGGAGTGGAAAGAGTATAATCAATGCTCAAATCTTTTGCCTTTTTTTTTGTTGTGCCTTCTTGATGTTACTCAGCTTCTTTCCTGTATGCATTTTGCTCCACTCTTTTCTTGTAATTGAGTCTCCTTTTCTTGTAATTGCTATTTCTAGACTATGTATGAATCTACACAAACTAGATTTTATTCTCATTAGAAAACATACGTGTTCTGGGTTTCTTCTCTCTCTACTCTGTCTTCCTGGTAAGACCTACATGCACGAGCAGGCTTTTCTCAGAGCAGGATAACTCGGGAGCTTGACTGAGTTGAGAGGGCTACATTTTGTAGCCCGTGGCTCATTTTACTTGCGTAATTTTTCCCGATTATCACATGATCATAAAGATGCTGAGAACAAGCATGTTTTCTGTGTGTCTCAGACCCAATAGGTGTAGACTGTACACCAATTGAGTTTTAGATGTGGCAGCCCCAGTGTGGTTTCATGCGACCATGATAAACAGCAGTTGATCTGTGTAATCTCCAGTCTACAGGTCGCACGGCTTTAATGGAAGCTTCACGAGAAGGCGTGTTGGAACTCGTTCGAGGGATACTGGAGAGAGGAGGTGAAGTGAATGCATTTGACAATGAGAGACATCATGCTGCACATTTTGCCGCCAAAGGAGGCTATTTTGATGTAATAATCCGCTCCTTGCTTTAAAATGTGTTGCTTAAAATGCTCTCTCCCTCTTATTCTCAAAATCTTAGATATCACATCGGTTACACAAAGGCAGGAATTTTTTTGAGCTTTGTTTGACATTCATCCCCCAAGGAATTCTATATCTTACACCAAAGATTCTTGGCGAAACACATTCCAGCTTTATATTCTGTGTAGTCTTCTGGCTAGCTTATCCATTTAATAGTACTAATAAGACCTTTCTATATCCTTCACTGACAATTTATAAATCCCTGCCAGCTGTGACTGCCCTATTTTAAACTCACATCGTGTGTCAGAGACTCCAAGATGGTCTATGTTCTAGCTGAGAGGAGAATAGGGCCGTCACACTCGTATCTCTCTGGTGTTTGTATGTATCTATAATTCACCAGACTCTTACACACTAGATGTTCTAGTGATTTGGACATGACAGCATGGATTTCTGGTAGACTTAGTGACATTGCAGAAATGAACTAGAAACAAAGGGTATCCAATTTTTAAAAAAATTCTGGATTTCATCTAAAATCCCTTTGCCTTCATTTCTTTGCATTGTAATCGAGCTATCTTTATTTTAAGAAGCTCTGGGGATGCGGTAGGTTAAGCATTGGGCTGCTAACTGAAAGGCTGGTGATTCGAACACACGAGCTGCTCTGTAGGAGAAAGATGAACTGTCTGTCTCTGT
Source organism: Echinops telfairi (assembly GCF_000313985.2). Classification (NCBI taxonomy): domain Eukaryota; kingdom Metazoa; phylum Chordata; class Mammalia; order Afrosoricida; family Tenrecidae; genus Echinops; species Echinops telfairi. The sequence goes on from NW_022109491.1 coordinate 36,380,900, forward strand.
GAAGATCGGCAGCTTCAGACATGCTAGGTGCAGTTTACTCTGTCCTGAAGGGCCACTATTAGTCACGGTTTGATTTGGTTTAATCTGTATTTTTCTTTTTGAGGCTCTTCTCTGGACTAAAATTATACCTACATATAGAAGCAATGTTAGGTAGAGAATTTGTTCTTTTGATGATGTTTGTTATATTGTGATGTGTGCTTTAATGTCTGTGACTTCACCCAAAATCAGGCCCAGACTGGGGCTCCTGGTTACTCTTTTCCACAGCTGGATCACCTCTGCCTGATAGAGCTTTCAGTAGTGATGGGAATGCTCGGTATCCTCTGTCCATTATGGTAGCCAGTAGCCACCTGCAGCCGTTCAGCGCTGTAGGCGTGGCCAGTTAATATGAGAAACTGAAGTTTGAATCCTCTTTTCAATGTAATTAACTCTAATGTGAGTCTTAAATACATTTAAATTTGAAGTAACCACATAGGTCTTAGTCTCTAATGTATTAGATAGCAAGGCCTAGGTGCAACCTTCGTCCGGTAAATATTCACACCCGTTCCTCTATAATATCTGCTGTTTCCTTTGCAGATATTGAAGCTGCTTTTTGCCTACCATGGAGACATGGGGCTGATAGCGATGAATGGGAACACACCACTTCATTATGCTGCCATGGGAGGCTTTGCAGATTGCTGCAAATATATAGCTCAGCGAGGTAAAACTGCCTAGCCATTTGGTGCTCAACGTATTTCTAATTTACTCAGAAAACAGAAGAGTAGACAGAGATTGGTGGGACATCCAGGGCTATTGCTGTAGTCCCCCTTCAGGCCTGGAACTGAACTTGACATGAGAGCAACATTTACCAAAGGACAATGTTCACAGGGCCAGGAAGAAGGACGGATAGAAACAGAAAACACAGGGAAAAAATGAGATCAGTGATGGTCCATTGAGAGCATTTGAACGGATTAGTTGAGACAAAACTGATTGAACTGTTGAGTATAAAACTGATGGTTTGTAAACCTTCACCTAAAATTTAAAGTTTTGTTTTTCTTTTTTTAAAAAAAGAAGGATAAGCAGAGAATTCTGACTTTTAATTTACCTGTAGCTTATGTTTCTCAAAAGCCAAACCTTACTCATAAATAGAAAGTTGATTTTTCCTTCTTACAATACCTTTTATTCAAACATGGATCTATCTTAACAGAAATGAAAACTCATACCTCCAAATACTGTTAGGTTCATTTTATACAACGTGAAGGGGATTGTTCTTGAGTCAACCAATGCTTAAAAATTCTTATAGTTCATTACACTCCTTATTTTTTAAATGACAGCATTCACAGAAGGAGGAGCAAGCACTGACATGGTATCTTTTCACCTAACTGGCCACTATTCTGTCTTTAAATGTATTCCATTGTGTTAAATGCAAAGATGGTTTTTCTGGAAACTTTTCATTATTGGGTAAATATTTTAGGGAGACATGAAGCAAAATGGGGATTTTCACGGAAAATTTAAAATGTAAGCAATGTTGTTCTTTTGTGTTTTCCTATAGCTTTTAAGTAACTTCCTTAGTTGAAGAATATATAATATATAGTTTATTGTGTGATGTAAAATTATACTATAAGCTAGTTATATTTAAAGACATAGATCAATTTGGCATTGATAGCATGCTACTTGAATACCATATATACTCGAGTATAAGCCAACCCGAATATCAGCGGAGGCACCTAATTTTACCACAAAAACTGCATTAAAAATGTGCGGAAAAAACTCGGCTTATACACAAGTATATACGGTACATTTTAAAAGTTGTCAATTCTTTGTCAGTGATGGGTCAGCTGAACTTAATCTTAGATTTTTGTTTTTCTTTTTACATTATGAGCAACAGGCATAACTTAACAACTCTTTAATAAATAGGGTAGAAAGAATGCGATAGTTTTCTGTTGTCCATATAAGCACAGAACTTTAGAAATCATGGGGATCTTAGAAATCCTGGGTTGCTTGACTAATATTCTAAACAAGACAAATGTGCCTGCATAACTAATTAGTGTCATGATTGAACCATGTTTACTTATTCAGGTTCTTCTCAACTAATGCCCCCTCTGTCCCCCGACCCAAAAAAACAACACCACCTTTAAAACGGGAAACCTGACAAATCTATCAAATATTTTGATTCTCTCAAACTGTTCCATTGGTCTTACCTCCAAACCTTTTGCCCTCCATATTTTATTCTGATACTTTGTTTTTACATATGGATTTACCAGAACTAAAGGTCTGCTCGGTTGCTCAGTTTGGTTCACACTTCTTTCACTTTCCCATGCTAACTCATTTCTTATTGGGACAAAAACCACCAAACATACATGCCACCATTTATGTGTTAGTTCCCTGGTGATGACATACAAGGCACATTGCGAAGCAAAGGACCAGAGGTTGGGTCATGCAGAAGGCGGTGCCTGGAGAGGGAAAACGGATCCATCCTCCTGGCAGAATCACAGACTGCTGTTCCTTACATATCTGAAGCCACATGGAACTCTGAAGTAGGGTTGCAAGGACAGCCACTTCGTAGATCCTGAATGGATGACCCAGTGCCACCGTAAAGGTGTTGTCAGTTATGTTTCCACCTTAGAATCTTAGAGCCAAGACAACAAGGGCAGCGAGAAGCCACTATCCATGCAATACTCATTGCTACAGAAATCCTCTGGGTTTTGTCTCCCAATACTGAAATGTACAGACTTGATGTTGGCTGGATTCCTTTCCACATTAAAATATCTTCCATGATGCGCTCCTCTTTTAAGACCTGGTCACGTCACTAGTGCGATTCATAACCCCACTGAAGCAGGGTGAGGGCCGTTAGCCACGGCAGACGAGGAGAGTTTGGGGTCTATCTCCTGAAAGGCCTCATTGAGAATGTTCCTTCTCATGGAGTGTGGAACCCTGTGTTTTGCAGTCCCAGGCACTAAAAGCTGAGCCCTTTGACCACGCTGTTTTGGGGTACTGTCAAGTCAGTTCTGACTCACAGGACACTGCCTGACCCTGGGCCACCTCCTCCGTCAGTGTTACATTTGAGCCCATTATTGTAGGCACCGTGTCAATCCATCTTGTCGAAGGTCTTCTTTTTTTGCTTCCCTTCCGCTTCACCAAGCATGGGATCCTTTCCCTAGGTTTGAGATGCTTTTCTTTGGCTCTTGCTTCTCAGTATGGAATGCATTCATCTGGCAGACACCGGAAAGCAAGAATGTACAGTTTTAAAAGAATCAATTCTCACAAAAGACTGTCCCCAGAAAATGTGGCTCATCCTGTGATTGTAAGCGATTGATTTTACACTCGGCCTCCCTGACTGGTGTCCTCTTACCTCCACTTAGAAGGCGTGTGATTGTTGGCAGGCTTTTAGTAGATGTGTTTAAGTGTGTATGTGACTCGATTAGTTGTTACTCTACATGCTTTTCCCGTAGCCTTCTTGCACATGCTAGGGAATCCTTTCCTTCTGGGTTTGCTGTTGTTGGCTGGCTGGTGGATGCTTTGAGGGACCGTTTTCCTTAAGCTTCCTGACCTTCATTAACATGTCCAAATACCTGAGATGCAGTCTTGCCATCCTCACTTCTAGGATGCATTCGGGCTGGACTTCTCCCAAGTCAGATTTGTTTGTTGTTTGGCAGTTTTTCAATATTTTTCACCAGCACCATAATTCAAATGCACCATTTTTTCTTTGGTTTTCCTTAGTCAGTGTTCAACTTTCACATGCATATTAGGCGATCAAAAACACCTTGTTTGGGGTTAGATGCACCTTAGTCCTCCAGGTGACTAAGGTCTCGTGCAGCAGATTTACCCAAAGCAATGAATTCTTTGATCTCTGGACTGCTACTTGCACGAGCATTGATTGTGGATCTAAGAAGGTAAAAAAAAGAAAGAAAAGAAAACCTCAACAGTTTCCAACTTTTCTGCTTATCATCATGTTATCTATTGACCCAGTTGTCCTGGTTTGGGTTTTCTTTACATTGAGGTGCAATCCATCCTGAGGCTGCATGCAATCTTTGATCTTCAACAGCAAATGTGTCATGTCCTCACTTTCAGCAAGCAAAGTTGTTGCATCTGCATATCCCAGCTTTTTAATAAGCCTTCCTCCAATCCTAATGCCACACCTCCTTCTATGCTCCATCTTCTCAGATTACTTTCTCAGGTTTACTAAGTCTGGTGAAAAGATACAACCCTGATATGCACTTTTCCTGAATTTAAACCATGCAGTATTCCTTTAGTCTGATTGAGTGACTGCCTCTTTGTCCGTGTACAGGTTCTATATGAGCATAATTGTTTTGGGATTTTCATTTTCCTCAACACTGTCTATAGTTGGTTGTGATCCATGCAGTTGAATGCCTTTGCACAATCAATAAAATGCAAGTAAATGTTTTAATGGTATTCTCTGCTTTGAGCCAAGATCCATCTGACATCAGCCATGATATCCCTTGTTCTACATCCTATTCTAAATCTGGCTTGAGTTTCTGGGAGCTCCCTGTCAGTGTACTGCTGCCACCATTGCTGAAGGATAATCAGCAAAAATTTACTTACATGTAATGTTAATGATATTGGTTGATAATTTCCACAATATTTGGTATTACTATTGTTTGGAATAGATACAAATATGGATCTCATTCAATTAGTTGGCCAACTGACTGCCTTACAAATTTTTTGACATAGAAGAATAAGTGCTTCCAGTGCTTTATTTAATTCTTGAAACATTTCAGTTGTTATTCCTTCAATCCTTGGGATATTTTTTTGTTGTTGTTGCTGATGTCTTCAGTGCAGCTTGGACTTCTTACTACCATTGATTCTTAATCATATGCTATCTATTGATGTGGCTGAATGTCCACTAGTTCTTTTTGATACAGTGTGTTTTTTCTTTACATCTTCTTTAATATTTTATGCATCATTCAATATTTTCCCATAGAATCTTTTAATATTAAAAGTCAAAGCTTGACTTTTCCCCCCTTCAATCCTTTCAGCTGGGTAAATGCTCAGCATGCCCTTCCCTTTAGATACTCTACCTCTAGGTCTCTGCATGTTTCATTATACTTTGATTTGCCTTATTGAGTTACCCTTTGAAACGATCTCTTCTTCACTTTTACTTCATCATCTCTTCCATTGGCCTTAGCTATTCTATGATTGAGCGATTTTTCATCTCTTCTGACATCCACTTTGATCTTTTCTTTCTTTTCTGTCTTTTAAATCATCTTTTGCTTTTATATGTTCTTGACGGCATCCCATACAGCTCATCAAGTCTTCTGTCATAGAGTGTTCAATGAGTCAAATATATTTTTGAGATGTTCTGGAAATTCAGGTGGAATTTCCTATTCGCATACTCAAGGTCCTATTTTGGCTTTTGTAGACTTGGTTTTTTTTAAATCATTTTTTGGGGGCTCATACAACTCTTATCACAATCCATACATACATCAATTGTGGAAAGCACACTGATACATTTGTTGCCCTCATCATTCTCTGTAGACTTGTTTTTAATGTTCTTCGAATTGAACTTGAACTTACGTAGGAGCAATTGATGGTCTGTTTCACAGTTGGCCTCTGGCCTTGTTTTGTCTGGTGATATTGAGCTGCTTCGTCATCTCTTCCTACAGCTCTAGTCAATTTGATTTCTGTGTGTTCCTTCGGGAGAAGTCCGCATGTAGAGTCCTTGTCTGTGTTGTTGAAAAAGTATTGGAGATGAAGACGTCATTGGTCTTGCAAAGTCTATCATGTGATCTCTAGCTTCATTTCTATCACCAAGTCCATGTTTTCCCACTACTGTTATTTCCTTTGTTTCCACCCTTTGCATTCCAGCCACCAATAATTATAGATGTATCTTTATTGCACTTGATCAATTTCTGATGGAAGAAATTGGTAGAATTAATTCTTCAATGTCTTCATCACTGGCTTTAGTGTTTGGTCCTTAAATTTGAATAATAATGTATTCACTGGATTTCCTGTATGTACAAAGATATTGTCCTATCCCAGACAGCATTGTACTTTCAGATCTTGAAATGTCCTGTTTTACAACGAATGCGATGCCATTCCTCTTGGATGTGGCATGCCCAGCATAGTAAACGGTGCGATTTTCTGATGCAAATGCCCAACACCAGTCCATGTCAGCGCACTAATGCCTAGGATAGCGAGCATTGTGCAGTCCATTTCATTATTGACAACTTCCAATGACCCTAGATTCACACTTCACTCTTTCCAAGTTCTAATTATTACTAGATATTTGCAGGTGTGTTCCCCTTGTTTTGAACCTAGCCCGATCAGCAAATGAAAGTCCCTAAAGTTTCATTCCTTCCATGTCGTCGTTGTCACCTCTACTTTGAGAAGGCAGCTCTTCCTGAGTCATACTTTGTGAGCCTTTCCAACGAGGGGTTCGTCTTCTGCCACTGTGTCTCTGACAGGGTTTCCCTGATACTCAGAAGGTCCTCAGTATCTGACCGTGCTCCACTGCGATTCAAAACGTTTTCAGTGGCTAATTCCTGCTAAGCAGAGAGCCTTTTCCGTTTTTGTGGTCTGTCCTTCATACGGAAGCTCTGCTGAAGCCTGTTCGCCTTAGATCATGCCCCTGCTGGTATTTGAAATGCCAGTGATAGGTTCTAGGATTATAGCAACACGCAAGCCATTAGAGTAAGACAAACTGACAGAGAAGTGGTGATGTTGGACCATAAAATACCCCCAACCCAAACTACCCTTTGCCCACCAGTTCATTTCAACCCTGTGTGTTACATAGTAGTATTATTGTTCCCTAGGGTTTTCTTCAGCGGAATCTTGATGGAAGCATATCACTTAGCCTGCCTTCCATGGCGACACTGGGTGGATTAAAACCCTGATGGTTGAATGCAAACTTTGTAGCGCTCAAAAGCCGTTATTTGACTATAGAGTTATGTAAATTACAAAAAAGAATGGATAGATTTTTTTCTCTGTCCTAAACAAAAGTAGGAGACAAAACATCTCAAGTCAAGGGGAGAGGAACATGCTTTCAGATCTTGGAGATGTAGTCTCGTATCCATGTAAAGGGTGATAAATAGAAGGAAATTAGAAACAGGTGGGCAAGTTAGCAGTGGGTTAAAAATCTTTGATTCTTAAAGTTGGAGTAGTATAGATAGAATGCCTTAACGGAAGGTAGATAAAACCCTCAGACTCTGAATAAGGAACCAGCTAAAAACAATGTGCTTGCTGTGTTATTGTTGTGTTATTGTTGTCAGGCACCATCACGTAGATTCTGGCTCATTAAGTTACTATGCACAATGGAACAAAACCCTGCCCAGTCCTGTGCCATCCTCACAATTGTTCTTATGTTTGAGCCTGTCAGTGCAACCACGGTGTCAATCCATCTTGTCTAAGGTCTTCCTCTTTTTTGCTGGCCCTCTACTTTACTGGGCACGATATCCTTCTCCAGGGACTGATCTCTCCTGGCACCATGTCCACAGTACATGAGATGAAGTGTTGCTTTCCTGGCTTCTAAGGAGCATTGTGGCTGTACTTCTTCCAAGATAGAGTTGTGTATTATTTTCACAGTCCATGATACTTTCAATATTCTTTGCTAGCACCAAAATTCAAGTGCATCGATACAAAGGCATAGATATCACCCTATCACAGACGGTTCAGTACTCCCATATAGATCTTGAAATATCCTTTTGATTTTACTTATTCAGGATCCAACTTTCACATGCATATAAGGCAATTGAAAATACCCTGGTTTGATCCAGGCATACCTTTGTCCCTTTATCCTCAAAGTAACACCCTGGCTTTGCAACGTTCTTCTACAGCACTCTATTGAAACCAGTCTCAGAGACCCCTTCTTAATAAATGACTATTCTGAAAATTCCAACACACAAATTTTAGAATCTTAAAATTGTCCTTTACATTTTTTGGTTTTACCTCGTGTCGGTTTATGTGTTGGGCTGCTAACCACAAGGTCAGCAGTTTGAAATCACCAGCTGCTCTGGTGGAGAAAGATGAAGCTTTCTACTCCTTTTATAGGAGTTTCAGTCTTGAAAATCCACAGGGGGCAGTTCTATCCTGTCCTATAGGCACCCTATGAATCAGGATAGATTTTCATTTTTAATAACAAAGTATTCATCTTGCAAAATGATCATTTGTCTTGATCTATAGGTATTGTCTTTTCTTCTTTGAAGCACATAAGTGGAATCAATGATCCTGAATACAACCACCATGACAAACATTTCTCTGGCAAGAATAAATTTGTAATATGTTGCAGGGACATGCTTTCCTTTGCATACAGTGACCTATAAGTTTTGGTTACTGCCTGAGGGTGAACCCTTTATGATTATGTGATGTTTGCAGAACAACAGGAGAACCATCTTGATCAGTGGTTCTCAACCTTCCTAATGCCATGACCCTTTCATACAGTTCCTCATGTGGTGGTGACCCCCAATAAAATTCTTTTCATTGCTACTTCATAACTATAATTTTGCTACTGTTATGAATCATACTGTAAATATCTGATATGCAGGATGTATTAGGCAACCCCTGTGAAAGACTTGTTCGATCCCCAAAGGGGTTGCGATCCACAGGTTGAGAACTGCTGATCTAGATTGAAAACTTTAGAAAGCTTCATCGTAGTCTGACTTATTGACAACCATCTGCTTTTAATGTCTCTAAGACCCCTCCTATAGATAACATAACCTTCCCAGGAGCACTATGCAAATTCTCTGATGCATTCCAAACCATTTGTTTGTTTGGAGGCTTTTTACAGATAATGTTGGTCTCATCATGTTGTTAATTGAGGGACTGAAAAGTAAATGAATCCTAATGTCTGACTTGCACACAACAAGTACAGAACACAGATCTCCTCACGTTGCTTGGCAAATCACTTTCCCCTCTGGTAAGGTTGTTGGTGTGACCTTGCCAGAAAGCAACAGCTAAGTCACAATTTCGTGGAAAATGTACATAAACTATTGTATTAGGTTGTGTACAGGTTAAAAGTTGTAGTCAATAAAAAAGTAAAGGCACATCATTCACTATTGTGACCTCATAAGATTAAACATAAATGGTCTGAATGCAAATTTCCAAATTCAAATGGCACGTTTGTGCATTCATTTTTTGACAGCAAATCACCTTAGTAAGTAAACTGAAATGCTATTTGTTTCAAGCATCTAAAGGAATAAATCACCTAACCCTTGAGGGCAGAGAATATAAATTAGACTCACAGATACCTCAGGATTGACCAAAATGAAGTTTCCAGAAAAAAAAAAAAAAAACACTTCATGGCTTACTTTTACAATAGTAAAGTAGCTAAATAGTTTCAACTCTCTCAAAGTAAAATGTTGGGAATTTTGACTAATGACTCCCAAGTAAGAAACCGTTGAATGAATATCATTTTAGGGTCAGCAGACAACCTTGGCGTCACTTATAATAATGATGCTTCGTGTTTTAGGATGTGACTTGAAATGGAAGAACTTGCAGCATAAGACACCCAGGATGGTGGCTAAGGATGGGGGCTTCAAAGCAGCAAGCAAAGAAATACGCAAAGCCGAGCGAATTGCCAATAAACTTGCCAAGCCAGGAGCCAAAAATCCCAATCCACTCTGGGCTCTGCGACTACATGATTGGTCCGTAGAGCACGAGACTTTCCTTCGGGAAGCGTTCTCATTTGTGGACAGAGGTGATGGAACCGTTAGCAAGGAGGACTTCATTCTGACGCTGGAGGAGAGGCAAGAATTTTTGGACACGGAGCAGCTGGTTAGCATAGCACAACTTCATGAAAAATCTAGGGGAGGAGGAGTTAACATTAATGATTTCTTTAAAGGAACGAGATACTTAAACAAGAATTTTGTCTTGGGATCCTATGGGCCTAAGAAAAAGAAAAAGGGAATAGGTAAAAGAGGCAAGAAAGGCAAATTTGTTTTGCCTCTCCCAATCTGCACCATCCCTGAGAATGCATTTCCAGTGAGGAAAGATGGCGGGCCACCGTATTACATGATTGAAACCTACAAAAATGTCACTGACTGCACTCGCTTCAACAGAGATCATCCACCAGAGCATCCAATTCAGGATGATTCTGCTTGGTACATTGATGATTCCGTGAAGGTATTTGCAAATATTAATTTTGTCACCAAGGCAGGGGACCTGGCTTCTCTGAAGAAAGCCTTTGAATCAGGAATACCTGTGGATATGAAGGATCAGTATTACAAAACGCCACTAATGACGGCCTGTGCAAGTGGCAACACGGATGCAGTCAAGTTTCTTCTGGAAAAAGGGTATGTTTTTCTTGTAAAGGTTGAAAGTTTTATACATACGGAAAATTCAAGGAGTTGAAATAGGAGCAAATATTTTGTTCTAGAATTTAAAATGACATAGAAATACACCTCCACCCTTAGACTGAGATTATAAATAGATCTTATATGGGGAGCCAAAACAGCTCTGCCAGTAGCAGTTCACCCCCAAGTGAAGGCCATCATGTTCTCTGGTGGGGGAGAGAGGAGCTTTTAGGTTGGGGTCTGACTAGTCTCCTTGAATAAATCAGTTTGGGCTCAGGTCTTAACCTAGTTGGCATGGGATAGAAAACACACAGCAAAGCATTTAACCTGGAATGGACACCTGCACATGATGATCTCGTGTGTCAGAGTAAAAGCTGTGCTCTAAAACAATTAATGAGAATTTAGGGTTTTCAGTGGTTGATTTTAGGAAGTAGATTGCCAGGCCTGTCTTCCAAGGAACCACAGGCTGGACTCGGCCTTTTGGCTAGCAGCTGAGTATATTAACCATTTATACCAGTATATACTCCAGCTAGCAGCTGAGTATATTAACCATTTATACCAGTATATACTCCAGCTAG
>NW_022109491.1:36391800-36404550 GCF_000313985.2 Echinops telfairi
CATTTATACCAGTATATACTCCAGCTAGCAGCTGAGTATATTAACCATTTATACCAGTATATACTCCAGCTAGCAGCTGAGTATATTAACCATTTGCACCATGGTGGAAGGAAAGGCCTGGTTTGAACCATCTAAACTCACTGCCCCACTTCAGCAAGTGCAGTCTTTTTCTTAGGTCACCTGAAAATACTTTAAAACGATCAAAATATAAGATTTTTACTTTTTTTGGATCTTAAACTGTTGCTCAGGTTTAATTCCTGTGTCTGCCATACATATATGGTAGAAGCCTGGAGTAGATAACATTTTTGTGCCTCAATTTTCTCATTTATGTAATAAGGAGCTAACGAGACTCATCCCACAGAAGTTGTCGACAAGTAAGTTTAAAGGTTCAAAGTACTTATTCTTAGGAGAGTGACAGCTGGGATAGCTTTGATAAAAAATATTGTTATTAGTATCACTATCATTTTGATTCCAAAGAAAGGCTCAAATTTATATATTATCAAGAGAAGTATAAGGCAATTAATAAAATTTAAACTTTTGGACAGTGAATTGCCAGAAAAAAGGATTATGTTTTTAAAGAATACATTATCATGCCTATAATTTTAATGATGAAAAGAGAATTTTAAAATTCATGACCTGCAGAGAAAGCAGATACAAAATCAGATGGCACAACTTTCATATTTCCTGTAATCTTTTATCTTCATTAGATTCAGTTGTGTAATTTTTCTTTGTTTCAACTTTGGGAAAAATGGTTACCCCCAGAATCTAAGTGCCTTTAAAAATTAAGCAAACTGTGTATATCCATAAATAAACTTAATATTTTAAAGTGCTGCAGAATAAAAAGATGTCAAGAAGAATTATGGCAGAGTTTATTTAACTTAAAGCTTCCCTGATTTGAAACTTGATAAAACTGGACTAAATTTTACTTTGCAATTGTAACCTTGTGTGCATGGAATAGCCACTCTGTTGAGTTTGTGCATCTACCTTATGTTATAGGGCTAATGTTAATGCAACCGACAATTTTCTGTGGACCCCACTACATTTTGCATGCCATGCAGGCCAACAAGATATTGTTGAACTTCTTGTTAAATCTGGCGCTTTAATAGATGCAGCTTCAATCAACAACTCAACTCCTCTAAGTAGAGCGATTGAGAGCTGTAGATTGGATACTGTAAAATACCTGCTTGATATCGGTGCTAAATTTCAGATGGAAAATAGAAGAGGTATGTGTTCATATTATTGATGGTTAGGGTTAGAAATGAAGAATTAATGTTAGATCCTGAACCTTCTGAATTTTATTGTTATAGCACCACATTGTAGTTCAAACAAAACTCTGAGTTAAAGGTTAGGGAGTATGCAAAGGTGAGTATGTCTTATACCGAGTACTACTTAAGCCAGTTGGGGTGAAAGACTAGCTCTTCATACTTGTGATCTGTTGTGGCTTGAAAACCTCTATAAAATAAAATTTTTAAAATGGTTAACTGGAGGGAGATGCCGGGCAGTGTAATATAAGATATAATAATAATTTATAAATTATCAAGGGTGCATGGGGGAGGGGGGAGGAGGAAGGGATGGGGAGGGGGAGGGGGAAAAAGGAAAATGAGCTGATTCCGGGAACCCAAGAGGAAAGCGAATTTTGGGAATAATGAGGGCAACAAATGTATAGATGTGCTTTACACAATTGATCTATGTATTGTGATGAATTGTATGAGCCCCAATAAATTGATTTTTTTAAAAAGTTTAACTGGAAAGAAAAACTATAAAATACAGATATGTGTTATATGTAAGATATAGCCTAAACTTTCTTTAAAACTTTGTGAATGCAGTGAAGGTTCACAAAGCTGATCCTAGGTTTACATTTAATAACTCATACACATTCTGACTCACTTCATCCATTGCAGTCCCTCAATGTAGTGTCACTTATCCCACTTCTTGTATTTCCTGTTCCACTTCTCTTTCTTTTTTAACCCTCTGACCTCTGTCCTTGGGTACATGCTGCCCTTTTGATCTTAAATGATTAATTATTCTAACATGGAGGTGAGTTCAGTTCAGACCTGACAACCATAATCTTGGGGTCTCATTCGTCTCTATCTGACCAGTAAACCTAGTCTCTTTCATGATTTTGAGTTCTGTTGCACATTTTCCTCCTACTCTATAAAGGACCTTCGAATGTGATCCTTTTCAGAGAAGTTGGTAATAATAGGTGGACACCATCTAGTTCTTCTGATCGCAAGGGCATAGAGACAATATTTGTGTCGTCATTCCATCCACGGGACCAATTGCTTCTATGTGTCTTTCAATTTTCATCACTCCTTTCTTTACTTTAGATGAAAAGAGACCAAGAATTGCACCTGAAGTGGTTGTTCATGAGTTTTTAAGACCCCATCCTTTCCTCACCAAATTAGGATAGTCTATCATGACTTTTGTGGACTACATCAGACCTATTGACATTGGTGACCTCTGAGACATGGTCCTAATCCCTCATAAACCCCAACTTCTTATCACTGAATTCAAAAGATGGAAAATTATTTACGTACTCTTAATTTTTATAGTTAGTCCATCATGTGACAGTAACCATCAATTTGGAGATTTGTACCGGTTAGGAGCTACACTGAGCTCTCGCACTATTGTAACTATTCATTACTCATAATCAGTCCAGTTGAATGGCTCTGTAGATTTCTTATTCCTTCGTAATCTGGGCAGAATAATTCCTAATTTGAAATTATATTGATTCTAGGAAACATAAGATCGGGATACTTTATATCACCTATACTATATATGGTGATGAAAAATCATTTACAAAAAAATTTGAACACTTTTTATGGAAGTTTTACTTTCTTATATCGTAACTCATTTCTTTATTTTGATTTGAGATATTATTAATACCTTTGTGTCCCTCATGTTACCACTGAAGTAACAGTATATTAAACTTGATGACAATATAAGGGACATAATGCTCAGCCATTTGAATAGAGGACTTGTGGCCACCAATTTCCCCAGTCCATTTAAGCTCTGCTTCCTTACATCAAGGCAATGGGAGCTAATAAAAAATGTCACATTAAATGAAAATGTGGTAAATGTGGAAAGAGAACCCCCCATTGAACATATCTTAATATTTCCCATCAATTTTCTAAGAAACCTGCTCAAATATTTTAAGAAAAAGAATAAATGAGAATGTCATTAAATTGTTTTTCATATCCTGGAATTTTAGAGGTCACTCCACCTTAGGAAATATCTCACTTAGCCTTTACTTTCCACACAGTGTTTGCTTTAGCAATCGCCACATGCTTAGGGCTTACGTACTGAGATTTTCCTACAGGGCTTATCATAAATTTGTTGTTTTAACTCTAAATTTATATTTTGATTAGGGCATGCTGCCATGGATATCGCAAGGGCATATGCTGATTATAGAATAATGGAGCTGATTAAAGAAAAGGTAGATAACTCGCCCAAACCAGCAGACAATCAAAAACTAAAAAGCAAAGCACCCAAACCAAAGACTGAAGGCCCTGACATTAAGAAAGAGGAGGTAAGAACAATGTTGGCTAACTACAAATCAATAGACGTCCTTAAAATATGGTTTGGTGGGGCACACATACAAGGCGAATAAAACAATATGCAATTCTTCAGCCTCATTAAGTAGTTTATCTGACAGTGTTCCCCTGTTGTTTGGACAATCTATTCCTTTGCCATAGTCTATTCTTAGTTTAGAAGCTCTTCTGAAAACTGTTGACCTTGAATGACTCTGCTGCTATTTTCAATGTCAGTGACATCGTTTCCAGCATCAAGCAACATCCAAGCCACCACCGTACAACAAACTGACATATGAGTAGTGTAATACACGGGAATAGAATTGACTAAACGTGTGGCCAGAGATGATGGCGAAGCTTAACAGCATCAGCCAAGACCAGGCCAGGGGCTGACTATGGAGCAGGCCGTTAATTGCTCCGATGTCAGTTCAGGCTGCAGTTGAAGAAAAGGAAAACAAGTGCTCAAGAATAAATATAGGACCTTGAGTATATCCTGGCTTATTTCTCAAACATCTCAAAAGTAGATGTGCCCCCTTGAACACTAATGAGAGGAAACCTGAGGACCTGTGGGATGACACCCGGGTCATCATATGTAAAGAAAGTAAAAGGTCATTAAAAAGAAAGGATTCAAGTGGATATCAGAAGAGCTCTGAAACTTGTTCTTGGGCACAGAGCAGCTAAATCAAATGGGGGGGGGCGGGGCGGGGATGAAGTAAAAGAGCTGAACAGAAAATATTAAAGGGTAGTCTGTAGAAGGGTAGAAGTCAAAGTATTTTAATAACATGTACCTAAATTGGAGTTAGAAAACCAAAAAGGAGGAACATCCTGAGCATATATCTCAAGTTCAAAGAATTGAAGAAAAAACTTCAAGCCTTCAGTTGCAATATTGAAAGATTCTATAGAGAAAATTAAAATGTTGAATGATACAGAAAGAATCGAACGAAGATGGAAGGAATGCACATGGTCACTATACCAAAAAGAACTGGTTGATATTCAACCTGTCCAAGAGGTCGCATGTAATAAGAAGCTATTGGTACTGAAGGAAGAAGTTCAAGTTGCACTAAAGGCATTAGGGAGAAAAACAAAAACTCCTGGAAATTATGGAATAACAATTGAAATGTTTCAAGAAGCTGGTAACGCAAATGGATGCACTTACTTACCTCTTCCAAAACTTTGGAAGTCAGAAAGCTGACTAACTGATCGGAAAGGACCCGTATGTGTGTCCATTTAAAAAATTATGATCCTATAGAAGGTGGAAATTATTGAGCAATCTTAATACTATCCTGTGAAAGTGAAATTTTGCAAGCTCATTCAATAATGATTGGAGCAGTGCATTGACACGGAGCCACCAGAAATTCAAGTCAGATTCAGAGGAGGACATGTTTATCATTGCTGATGTCAGATGTTAAAGCAGCGAACATCAGGAAGATGCTTGTGTTTTACTGACTATGAAAATATATTCAATTGTTTGGATCACAACTGTGGATAACTGAGAAGAATGAGAAATCTAGGACATTTCATTGGGATCATACCAATTAGGAAAAGTGTGCATCAGACTTGTTTGTTTCAACCATACTTTTCAAGCAGATGTCCAAGAAGCTAGACTATATGAAGGAAAATGTGGCATCAAGATTGGAGGAGGGCTTATTAACTACCTGCAATATTCAGATTACACAACCTTCCTTCTTGAAAGTGGGGAGAACTTAAAGCACTGCCTGATGAAGATCAAAGACTGCAGCCTTTAGTATGGACGACACCTCAGTGTAAAGAAAGCCAGCGTCTTCACAGCTAGACCAATAAGTAGTATCACGATAAACGGAGAGAGGATTGAAGTTGCCAGGGATTTCTTGCTTGGATCCACAATCACTGCTCATGAGAGGTACTGTCAGGTCTGTCATTTGATTAAATGACATAAACCTGTTACATACACCTCTTTAAAGTATTGAAAAGCAAAGATGTTATTTTGAGGACCAAGGTATGCCTGACTCAAGCCAAATAGGCACATGAAAGTTGACCATTGAATAAGGTAGAGCTAAGAAAAATGGATACATATGAATTATGGTGCTAGTGAAGGATATTGTAAAGTGGATTGTTGCAGATGCAGTTAGGTTAAAATTGCAACACCCTATCATTTAATCTCCTTTATGACCTGTGTTAGGCTGGGTAGACTAGAGAAACAAGTCCAGAGACACTCATATATGTATAGGGAAGGGCTTAATATCAGAGTAATTGTATATAAATTAATGTCCCAGCTCTTTCCAGATCAAGTCCATTAGTCTGATATTAGCCCATAAGTCCAATACTAGTCCCAAAATCCTTCTTTAGACTCATGCAGTCACATGCAACAATTCAAATGCAGGAAGATCACAGGCCAGTGGGTGCAAAGTCTTGTGGATCCAATGGTGGTGGAAGCATGTCAGTGCTGGTGTGGGTCTCCAGGTGGCTTCTCCAGCTCTCTGAGTGTGGCTCTTCAACAGGAAGGTGAAACAGAGCAAGAGAAAAAGTTCCCAGAATCCTCATGAGAAGGCCAGGCTCACAAGGAGGCCTCATGAGGCTGTGACCTGATTGACAAGCTAGACTCCACCCCTGTACTTAGTTAACAAATTGATGTGAAATTATGTATCTACCACATGACCCATTTAAATTTGTCCAGTTCTTAATACTTTCTGCTTTCTTTGTGATTGAGATTTTTACCTGTTTTACTTTGTTGTTCTTATTTGTTAGTTTGTGTTTTCATGTGTTTCTGTATATGAAGTCCAGGATAGGTAAGTCTATGGAGGCAAGGATAATAAGACTTCATCTCACATACTTTGGACATATTCTCAAGTGAGATTTGTCCTTATGTTTGGTAAAGTGAAAAGACAGCTAAAAAATGGAAGACCCTTAATAAGATGGACTGACACAGCGGTTCCAACCATGGGGCTCAAATAGCACAATCAGGTGCAAGGAAGGCACGGGACTGGGAATTGTTTCATTCTCTGTGTGTATAATTACTATGAGTTGGAACCAACTTGAGGGCATCTATCAACAACAACCAAGGAAATATCCAGCAGGAAAAGTTATAATTATAAAAGTCTAAAAAGTGTTCCTTGCAAAAAGAACCCATGCTTCATCCAAATAATGTAAGAATCTTGAAACAGGAACTAATACAATCTATATATTTGATCCTAAATTGTATTGATTTCATCAGATGACCAAACAGCAGGGTGGTAGGGAAACTCTTCTGAGAAATGAAGCAACGCGGGATTTTCCTTCATCTTGGTTCCAAAATCTGTCATTACTGACATTCTCCCCAAAGAAATCTTAATACATACCACTGAACTTGTAATTTGGATATCTTAAAAAGTGACTGTAAAAGTTCCTGAGGGTGCAGGTTGATATTCCTGGTAATTTGGAGGGGTTCTGTTACCTCTAAACTACAAAGGGAATATTATGGAGACATCAGGCCTTGCCGTAGGTAGGGAAACTACATCCACCCCACGTCGAGAGCATCATCTTGTGCTTACAAGGTTCCCTGAAGACCTTTGGCAGCTACAGGCCAGTGGAAGGAAAACTTTTAATGTCATCAATTGCAAAGAGCTTAAAGGCCTGAGGAAATGCAGGTGGTGGGAAATGCATAGGATGGTAGGCAGAGAAGAGAGAGTGGTGAACATAGCGGGCTTAGGGAATGATGACAGGAGCTGAATGAGAATTAATCAGGTAAAGTTCCTGCTATATGCACTATAATTTTAGTAGGAATCCAAGGCCACTGGTGAAGGATGGCTATCTTGAAAACTTAGGTGATAGGTAACTTGATGTTATTAACCAAATATAATTAAGCTAAATTAATCATTTCCCTTCTCCCAAAGTTATATTAATAGCCTGTATTTCACCTCAAATCATGATTTGTATAGAATTGGTATCATTGACTGGATGGTAGTGAATTTAGATTTTGTCTATAGTGGAATTCAGAGTTTGCTGTTTACTTGGTCTCTGAAGAACATGTACAACAATTATTAGATGGTGTACATTGTTTTTAATTGATAGAAACTTTTTGGCCTTATTTCCAGGAACCACTTTCTTCATTTTACACTGTACCAGAAATACTGGAGGAAAAGACAATTGTTAAAGATAATGTGGTTTATCTCAATTCTTTGATTACTAGTGGTTATACCAAGAAAGTGGACATCACATTTGTTCCACGGAGGGTAAGTACTCTAACATGCCATTTTGTGTTGTTTTATTTGGCTTTTTAATGACCAAACTTTGTTTGTTTGTTTGTTTTGGTAGGTGTCATTTTGTCAGATTGCACAATTACCGTATATACTCGAGTATACGCCAACCCGAATATCAGCTGAGGCACCTAATTGTACCACAAAAACTGCATAAAAAATGTGCCAAAAAACTCAGTTTATACACGAGTATATACGTACTTCCAACTAATATCATCTTGTTTAGCCCCAAAAATCTGGTTCCCTTATTTGTATATCAATACTAATTTTAATTCTTCAAAGATTGATTTTTCTTTTGGTCAGTGACATTTCCTACAGCAATTTAGTCACCAGATTCTATTAATATTAGTGTTTAGTGTTTCTCCAACTCTACTATCCCCTTTGTATCCACTACTGCTATCTTATTTGATGTCTCCTAGCCAGCCAATCAGTAGCCTCCTAAAATATCTACAGTGAAAGAGATGGAGGTATTTGGGAGGGTGGGGAGATAAGAGTTGTATTTACAGTATCCATCAAAAAATATTGAATTAAAAGGCTGTCATCTTCCTCTGCCTTCCACTATGAAAATAATTTTGACCCCCCATGAGGCATGAAGGTAGTAAACCCAATTGGTCTTCTCATTCCTTTGCTTACCTGTTTTGGGAACACCAACTGGTCCCAGGGTGATCAAAAATTTAGCTGGCGTGTACTGATGTTTATCATCAGAAAATGTTATGTTTATGCAACCATTTTTATAGCCAGTAAGAAAAAGGAACAGTTATATTTGAGAGTCAATATGATAGTTTAAAGTTAACTTATGGAAATTGTCTTGATATGAGCATATATACTGCATGTCCTCCTGTGCCTGACATGGATATGGCTTTTATTGAAGATCTGGAGTCCTGAGCCCACCACAGCAGATCTGATCCGGAGGAGAGAACTGTTGCGAGAGAAGCTCACCTATGAGGTGGACTTTGAGGATTTCATGATGCCCTTTCAGAGGAATATCACAGAGAGAGCGCGTGCTATAGAAGCTACCTTCAAGATGTAAATCACAGCAGTTGCTCCTGTGGGTAAATATTTAGAGGCCCAGTGTCCAAATTTTGGGACAAATATATATTTCCATCAAAATCAAAGCAATCCCAAAATAACCATTTGTAAACAAATGTGTGGTTTTGCTTTATCACTATAAATACTCTAAGCTATTCTGGAGAACATGTATTTTATTTATCAATGAATTACATATCATCTAGGTAAATCCCCCAAGCTACTTTAAGACTATGGTGCAATAAGTAGCATTTGGGTTATAAACACAGCAGTAGTGTCTAAAATTTACCAGATGTTTCAAAAACTTTGTGAATTAGGTGAAGGATTATAGAGTAAACCAGTTTTTAATTCAGTAATTTATGCACGCTTGTTTCACCTCATTGGCTGCTGTCCCCCAAAGATAGCATCCTTCCTTTCATTTCTTCCTGTGTTTCCTGTTGCCATTCTTCCTTCTTCCCTAACTTAGCTGACCTTTACCCTTAGGTAAGGAATGCCTTCTGATCTCCAATGGTCAATCATTCTAAGGTAGATGTAACTCCATAGTGGTATTGTTCCCTATATAGACTTGTCTGTTGTTTGGCTGAAATTTGGACAATGGGTGTGAGTTCATGTCCGGATCTGAAGGGTGAGTACAGCTCATAGTCCTGGGGGTTCCACCAGTCTCTATCCAATCTGTTAGGCTGGTGTCTTTGTGATTTTGACTTTTGCTCCACGTTTTTCCCCCTCTATCCTGAACCTTCCAACATTATCCTTTTCAGAATAGTTGGCAGAGGTAGCCAGGTACCATTTACTTCTTCTGTCACAGGTTCATAGAGATTGACATTTGAATGACCCATTAATCCATTGGTCTAACTGTTTCCATGTGTCTTCGATTTTCAGACAAATATTTGAACCTCAAATGGCTGTTCATGAGCTTTTAAGTCCCTAGTCACTGTTCACCAGAATAGGATGTAGAGCATCATCTTTGGGGGGTTATAGTATTCCAGTTGATCTTGGTATCCTCCAGAACTATGGTCCTGACTCCCTAGACCCAGCAACTCATTTCCTCAAAGTGCCTGGTTATATCTAAGAGGTTTTTATAACTTTCTCCAGATATGCTTCATTATGTCCATGGATATACTTGCAGCCAGGGTAAATAACCATGTATAAATAACCTCTTTCAAACTTATATACATTTATGGACCTCCTCTCACTCTCCCTTCTACACTTAGTCAGCCTATGTATATATACATGCAGCTATGCATAGATCACCATTACTACAGTATTATATATATATAAAACAGTATTTATATCCATTGCTTTAACTTTTGCAAATGTCCCAGTGTCTTCCCATGCCTGTTTTTCCACTCTCCTCTTTATTGCATATTGCCCTTTCCTTTACTCAAATTAAAATGTGTCCACTCCCCATCCCTCCCACCTCTGGTAGCCATCAAGACTGTTTCTTTCTAATGTGAAAATCTTTTCTTGACTTTTACAATTGGAACTCATAATATTTATCCTTTTGTGATTAACTGATTTCACTCAACATAATTCATTCATGTTATGAGGTACTTCATAGATTCATTGTTACTCTTTAACTTTTCATAGTATTACATGGTGTCCGTGTACCGAACTTTATTTATCCATTAGTCCACTTGTGGCATTTATGTTGTTTCCATCTTTTTGCTATTATGCATGGTGCTGCAATTAACATGGCTGTTCAGGTATGTCTTGAAGTCATGGCTCTTATTTCCCTAAAATATACATACAACATAAAAGGATTGCTGTGTCATATATTTCCATTCCCAGCTTTTTGAAGTGACATCTCTTTCCACAGTGGTTACACCATTTTATGCTCCCACCAGCAATTTATAAGGGTTCCGTTCTTTCCACACTCTTGCCAGCATCCATTGTTTTATATTTATTTGAACTCTGCTATTATGATGGATTGAGATACTATCTCACTGTTGTTTTAATTTTCATCTCTCTAACACAGTAGTTCTCAACCTGTGAGTTGTGACCCCTTTGGAGGTTGAATGACTCTTTCACAGGATTTACCCGATTCTTAACAGTAGCAAAATTACAGTTTTGAAGTAGCAATGAGAATAATGTTATGGTTGGGGGTCACCACAACATGAGGAACTGTCTTAAAGGGTCGTGGCCTTAGGAAGGTTGGGAACCACTGCTCTAACCGCTCATGATCCTCAGCGTT
The DNA here is from genome assembly GCF_000313985.2 of Echinops telfairi. NCBI lineage: Eukaryota > Metazoa > Chordata > Mammalia > Afrosoricida > Tenrecidae > Echinops > Echinops telfairi. The sequence goes on from NW_022109491.1 coordinate 36,402,759, forward strand.
GTTCATAGGCTGCCTAAATAGCTTTCGTGAAGTGTCTTTTCATATTCCCTTCCCATTTTAAAAGTAGATCCTTGTCCTTTTCTTGTTGAGGTAAAGTTTTCTATAAATTCGAGAGATTACTCTCTTGTCTTTTATAGCACTGTGGCAGTCACATAATCTCCTATCAACTTGAGTGAAGGGGTAGAGGCTAGCCTTTCAATCAGGTGATAGCCAATGGTGCCTCTGTGGGGGCATGGCCTTCTCCTGAGGATTTTGGGAACTCCTGTCTTCCTCCCTGGAGGCAGGACACACACTTGCTCTGCCTTCCTTTCTTGCTATTGAGACAGTCAAAGAGCTGGAGGAGCCATGTGGAGACCCGTGCCAGTGCTGAGATACTTCCACTGCCACTGATTTCACAAGACTTTCTACCCACTGGCCTGGGATCTTCCTGCATTCAGGATCATTGCATGTGCTGCCATCGCATGTGCTGCCATCGCATGTGCTGCGTGAGTCTAAAGAGGAATTTATAGACTGGGATTAGACATAGGGACCAACATCAGACTCATGGGCTTGATCTGGACTGGGCTGGGATGTTTTCTTAATATACAATTACTCTTTAGACTCACGCAACACATGAAGTTTTCTCTTACATATGTGAGTGTCTCTGGAATTGTTTCTCTACTCAGCCCAGACTAACACAATCATTGACAAAACTTTTCTTCTGCGTCTGTGGGTTCTATTTCTCTTTTTGTGACATCTTTGATACATACAATTATCTGCCTTTTATGAAATTCCAGTCCATGTTTTAGGACCCTTATGATATAGCCCATATTTTTTTCATTAATGATCTTTATTGTGCTCAGTTTTACAATGGTCTTTGATCCATCTTATGTTCTTTTTTATGTATGATGATGTGAGATATGGATCCTGTCTTATAAATTTCACCATATGTTTAGACTGTATTCTTTAAGGAGCAAATGAATTAAGCATAGATCTATCCAGAGATGTGTGTGTGTGTGTATATATATTAAGGTGACCAGATTTTAACATTGGTAAAGCGGGACACCATTGATAAAACTCATATCCTGGCCACATGGCAGCCGAAAACCGTATGCCCTAGCTTGTCATGCATTCTTTCCAAAAATCGGGACTTTTTAAAAACGCCGGGGGACATGGGAAAAATTGTTAAAAATTGGGACTGTCCCGCCAAAAGCGGGACATCTGGTCACCTTAATATATATGAGAGACAAACACACAGAGACAGCGAGTGATTTATTTACTTCAAGGAAATGGCTCAACAATTATGGGGGTTGGCAAGTCCCACATTTGTGGGTCAAGTAGCAGGCTGCTCATTCATGAAAAAGCAGTAGCTGGAAATCCAAAATATGCAGGAAGGCATTTGTCTACAGGCTTTTCATGTCCCAAGAATTGGATGTCAGACAGGACACATATAGGATCAAGAGAGAGAGAGGGCTTTGCCAGAATATCCATTTATATATTGGATGCAGACCACACTCCCAAGTAACCTCCCCTTCCAACTGATTGGCAGCTAATATCATATCACAAAATTAAATATGGCATTGGTTCTGCTAAAAAGTCCTGAGGAACATATCCTAGCCAAGTTAATACATGACAGTAACTATTACAGTCCTCCCCTTGTCGATTTGGCATCTGTACACCTCCTTAAAACATATCCAAAGTATCTAAATAAAGACAATAAAATTAATACTTGTGCCTAACATGCTACAACTAATTTGAAACATACTAATCCCTTTTACAGCTTATATTTTACGATAAATAATGTGATGAGATC
>NW_022109491.1:36405448-36406339 GCF_000313985.2 Echinops telfairi
TGTGACCCTTCTGTAAGGGGATGTCCTGTTGCCTACAGATGGGTCTTGGGTCCCGACTTTGCACTCCCCCTCATTCACAATGATTTGATTTTTTGTTCTTTGATGCCTGATACCTCATACCTTTGGCACCTGGTACTCACACAGGCTGGTGTGCTTCTTCCATGTGGGCTTTTTTGCTTTTCAGCTAGATGGCCACTTGTTTACCTTCAAGCCTTTAAGACCCTAGACACTATATCTTTTGATAGCCGGGCTCCATCAGCTTTCTTGGGCCTCCACTCAAGTACTTCCTCAATGCAAGAATACTTTGTTCTATTAAACTGGCATTCCATGATGCTCACCTTCCAAGCACGATCGCTGAAGACAAAGTGGGTGCATAAGCAAATGTAGTGTGATGTTATATGGAAGGAAAAAACGATTCAGGTTCCTGCAGACTAAATTGTGACACAGGGATGGAAAGTTGATATTTTCTTGAGGCAGAGCAGTGGAGATATATTGCTAGCCTTGCAAGTGGAAAGCAAATTGCTTCTGTTAGTCTGTAGGAACTAGAATTGAGAAAAAAGTATTGGCCAGAACAATAGCAGCATATCAAGTATCAGGAGATGTATTACTATATTCCAGCAATGAAACAATGTCTGGACCTGAAGCTCTAGTTGGCGCCTCCAAGACCCATCTGTTTGTTTTTTATATATAAGCTAAATAGTCAAGTTGAATGGGGATATGGTAGGCATCACCACACTTGTTATTGTTAGGTGCCATCAAGTCAGATCCGACCCTTAGCGACCCTGTACACAACAGAACAGAACACTTCACAGTCCTGCACCATCCTTTCAATTGTACCTATGTCTGAACCCATTGTTGTGCCCATGGTGTCAATTCACTGTGTGAGACCTC
>NW_022109491.1:36408007-36409495 GCF_000313985.2 Echinops telfairi
ATTAGCCAATTCCTTAAGTGCATGGGAATCAGATGCTGATCACTGCGTTGACTCTGCTGCTCATTCTGGTAACTACATCCACTTCTTTTTGGTTCCTACCATCCATACATCACACCATTATTTAGGCTTCTTAATCAGGGTTTCCAGTGTCAAATCTGCTGTAAGTTCCAAGAAGTATGTCAGTTCCTTACATCTGTTACAGGTAAGTTTGACGTAAAGCCCAGTTCACTTAATGGAGTTTTCACATAGAATTTTTCTGGTCTGGCCTATAAAGGATGCTGTGTACCTTAAATGGACAGAGTCCGAAGTCCCAGCAATATATAGCACCCAGTCTGGGTCCCCAAGGGCTGGATAGAAACTAGGTCAACGGTGACTAATTAGGAACATAGCATGGGGCATATTCTCCCCCTTGGGTTCTATAAAAGTAGTGTTAAGTGTCTTTTTTTTCCCAAGTAGGAAGTTTTTCCAGCTGTTTTACGTACCAAAGGAAGTGTAATAATAAAGGATGTGTACCTTGATCTTTGTCAGCACTGCTTCACCTCCTCCTCACTTTCAATATCCTTTATAGCAAAAGAAAACTCATGATCATAAACCACATTCACATTGCACATCTTCTTTCACTTGGAACAATTTCTCATTCATTGATTCTTTCTAATACCATTGGTATAGTTGAATAATACAGGCCAGTTCTGTAAAATTCAGTTTGATATTTCCTCAAGAGTAGATTCAGATGATGAGTTTGAGGCAGGAATGGACTGGCACAGGTGTGATTTTGTGCTCCTTTAGTGCGTCACATCAGGAGGTCCATGCTGCTGCTGTGTGATAAAAAACTTTGTAAATTGTAACTACCTGGTTTCTCCACTATAAAGGTATTCTTTTCTATCTGTACTTAACACATGTCTTGTGAATACCTCCTTGGAAAGACAACAAATGCCCTTTTACTCCTACAACTTTTAGCCAGTAATTTTAGCACCAATGGAGGATTCTTGCCTGCAATAATCATTACAAGGATGGTTGTCATAATTTTCTGATTTTATCCTTCTTTTTCTATTTCTTGGTTGGGCAGAGCTTTATCTTCTTTCCCATTAATTTTTATATTTGATCAATATGAATTCATGCATTCTTATTTTAACTTAATAGCTACCATTTAAGTTGAACAAATGTATATATATAAATTTTAACTGAAAAAATATATGTTAAACCAGAAGTCCAGAATACTAACACGATTTTTTTTTTAGTATTTGCATCTCTTGTTCCTTATGTACACTAACTCCATAGTCTCTCAGAAAGAGGTCTTGAGCTGGGAATTTAGGAACCAAGTGATTTGTGGAGGAAGTGCTCTGAAAGAGTCTTGTGGGGGGGGCAAAGCAGGACAAGGTAGGGGAGGAGCCAAGTAAAGGCGAGTTTACAGATGGAGCCCCTACTTCAGCCCCACCAATGGGAAGTTCTAGAACATGGAGAAAGAGCTGGCCTTCTGTATTCCCCCAC
>NW_022109491.1:36409595-36410971 GCF_000313985.2 Echinops telfairi
GTAATAAAAAACTTTGTAAATTGTAACTACCTGGTTTCTCCACTATAAAGGTATTCTTTTCTATCTGTACTTAACACATGTCTTGTGAATACCTCCTTGGAAAGACAACAAATGCCCTTTTACTCCTACAACTTTTAGCCAGTAATTTTAGCACCAATGGAGGATTCTTGCCTGCAATAATCATTACAAGGATGGTTGTCATAATTTTCTGATTTTATCCTTCTTTTTCTATTTCTTGGTTGGGCAGAGCTTTATCTTCTTTCCCATTAATTTTTATATTTGATCAATATGAATTCATGCATTCTTATTTTAACTTAATAGCTACCATTTAAGTTGAACAAATGTATATATATAAATTTTAACTGAAAAAATATATGTTAAACCAGAAGTCCAGAATACTAACACGATTTTTTTTTTAGTATTTGCATCTCTTGTTCCTTATGTACACTAACTCCATAGTCTCTCAGAAAGAGGTCTTGAGCTGGGAATTTAGGAACCAAGTGATTTGTGGAGGAAGTGCTCTGAAAGAGTCTTGTGGGGGGGGCAAAGCAGGACAAGGTAGGGGAGGAGCCAAGTAAAGGCGAGTTTACAGATGGAGCCCCTACTTCAGCCCCACCAATGGGAAGTTCTAGAACATGGAGAAAGAGCTGGCCTTCTGTATTCCCCCACTAATCAGCTTCTGCTGACTGGTGGAGGAAGTATTGGCAAGGTCATTCCTGTGTCAAAGGGAACTCTATGAAGGTTATGATGGGAAATGCTGACTAGAAAGCTTTAAGAAACTGGAGGATGGGTTCATAGCAGCAGAGAAAGGGCCCAGCGGGGCTTGGTGGAGTAGAAACTGTCTGTGCTCCAGGCATAGATAGAGGGGATTCAATATGTTGATAGAAAAATGGAATAAAAGGGTAATGCAATTTTCCCATTAACTTTTTGTAGCCACCTCATCTATATATAGGAATTGGATTCAGAAAGAAACATTTTCCTCCAAACACATAACTTTATCTCTGCTAGTTTGGTAAAAATTGGTTGAGGGTGATTTGGAAGTTAGCAAACCAGAATTTGAATTCTCTACTAACTGCATGTTTATCCATCAAGTTACCAATTAACTCTGAGTATCAATTGCATCAAGGAAGGAAGAGCAGAGAACTGACACATTTGAAATGTGGTATTAAGGACGAATATTGAAAGTACTGCATACGGCCAGGAGAACAACAAACATCTGTTTTGGAAGAAGCACATTCAGAATATTTTTTTTAATTAAAAAAATCATTTTATTGGGGGCTAGTACAACTCTTATCACAATCCATCCATCCATCCATTGTGTCAAGCACATTTGTACATTTGTTGCCCTCATCATTCTCAAAATATTTGCTTTCTAC
>NW_022109491.1:36412448-36425434 GCF_000313985.2 Echinops telfairi
CAGCCACAGCCAATGATGCAGAAAGCAGGAAGATCATGGGGCAGTGGAAGCAAAGTCACGTGGATCCAAGGTAGGTAAAAACATGGCAGGGCTCCAGCAGCTCTCAGGGTCAGTGGCAGAAAGTGAGAGAGGGAAGGTCCCTGCCTCACATACTTAGACCATCAAGGAATCATCAGGCTGTGACTTGATCAACCGGCTAAACTCCACCCATATATTCTAACAGGTGCCATGTAAACACAAGAAACGTAACTGTCACAGACGCATATTAGGGAAGAACAATACCTGGGAAAGGACATTATGCTTGGTGAAGTAGCGGATCAGAGAATGAGAGATAAACCCTCAATGATATGGATTGAAACAATGCCTGTAACAGTAGGTTCAGACATAGCACTTATGAGGATGACAGCAGATTGGGCATTGTGTCATTCTGTTAGACATAAGGTCGTTATGAGTTGTAGCCAACCCGAGGGCACCTAACAACGACATAAAGCAGGGACAATAAAATACTACTAAATAAAATATTTTTGAGACTCAAATAGAGTAGCCTACATGTAGTTAGTGTTCATGTGGTTTGCTTTTCACACTCTGTCTCATGCTGCAAGGTACCCAAAAGAAGGCACAACAATGAAGCCTCAGAGTGAAACGATGAGAACACTAAAGATTTGCGGGTTGAAGGGGTTTATCTAATTCCTGATCATCAGAAAAATGTGAATAATACCTACTTTCTATGAGACAGAGAAACTGGCTCCAGTACCAATAATGTCCCACTTAAGTTCTTCTAGAATTTAAATAGGTAATCAAAGCATTATTCTTAAAGTGGGTCTTTGGACACAGAGCTAAAGATAGAATTCTTATGCAAGTGCTTTATTAAGGGAATTCCTCTAGGAGAAACTATAAAGAAAACGAGAGGATGAAGAACCTAAGAAAAGATGGTGCCATCGCAAAAGAAGGTGAGCCTCAGCCTTAGCCCATGGGAGCTCTGGACAATGAGTTGTACTATAAAGGTTAGCCTAGGGGTTTCATTTTCAGCTCTGATCTGCAAGGTCAGCAGTTTGATACCACCAGCAGCTTCAAGGGGAAAAGATGGGGTTTTTACTCCCATAAAGAGTTAATTCTCTGTAATTCACAGAGACAGTTCTAGCCTGTCCTACAGGGTCACTTAGAGTTGGCACTGACTCGATGGCAGTGAAGTGTTTTGGGGTTTGCTTTTTAACCCCACACCTCACACGAAAGGAGGTTTGTCTGTCATACTTTGCACCAATCAGTATGTGTTTGTCCAGGATGACTAGAAAAACAAATTAATAGACACTCATGTATATAAGAAAGAGCTTTATATAGAGTAATTGTATGTTAAGAAAACATCTCAGCTGAGCCGAGTCCATAAGTCCAATATTAATTAGCCCATATATCGTACGCTAATCTATAATTTCCTCTTCGGACTCATGCAACACATGTAATGACGCAGAGTTCAGGAAGATCACAGGCCAGTGGGTGGAAAGTCTTGTGGATCCAGTGGCAGTGGAAGCATCTCAATGCTGGTGTGGGTCTCCATGGTGGCTGCTCCAGCTCCAAGGCTCTGGCCACTATCAGCATATCTCCATGTGGCTTGTCAACAGGAATATCTCGCAGGGAGACAGACAGAGTGTGAGTCTGGTCTCTAGTGAGCTATTTGGCTCCTTTCTGTTTCCAAATGAGGTCAGCAAGCTTCGACCTGATTGACAGGCTAGACACCCTTCCACAAGTTGACATTAATTGGGTGCACCAATTTGACATAACCTAACCTGAGGGGCAGGGGGCAGTACTGAGTTCATCTTTTGGTCTCTTGCATTTATAATTTTCAATGACTGATAAAACTCAACTTAAGTTTGAAGAAAGAGAAACTGTTAGTGGGGTTTATCAAATGGGACTTGGTAGAGCACCAGATAGCATCTGCTACGAATGACATGCTATCATTTCCTGGTGTGCAAAGTTTGGGGAGACAACTCTTAGAAGATAATTTTATATATAACATGCTGTCATGTAAAAGATAATATGGCTTTTAAAAATGTTCAAACTGTCTAACTCATTTTTAAGAATAATGATCGAAATTGCACAAAAGTAATAAGAACTGATTCAGCAGCTACTTAAAAAGGAGTAAAGCATTTGATGAATCCCACTGGCAATTGCAGTTTTTTCAAGCTTAAGTTGAGCTTTATCAATCGTTGACAATGATAAACCTGAGAGACAGAAAGATACATTCAGCCCTACACTCAGGATAAGGCATGTCTCACAGATGAATCAGGCCCAGTGTAGAGAGTTTAACAATTTTTTTTTAATTCACAATTTAGTAATTTCACTATATAGCTGTGAAGATGCCCAGGAGAGCCACTCTCATTGCAGTTTGTTTTTAAAGAGAGCAGCATAGGGAGAGAGAAAAAAGAGAAGTCGGATTGCTTCTACATGCAAAAATAAATTTGAAGTAAACAGCCATCTCAATTGTGTTATTATTTTTAAGTATTTACACAGGATATACCCTGTACTGGCTATGAATAGTTTTTTCTAGATGTGTATTCCTTTAACAATGTATCATAGGGGTGTTTGCAAACAGGGCAAATGAGGCATCTGTGCAGATCATTAAGTGCATGCTAACATATTCTTACTTGCTGAAAACCAGGACTCAGCATGATGAAGTTCAAAAACATCCGCCTTTAATATGTTTTAGAGCTCAACAGAAGGAAAACTAATATTCTCACAACTGGAACAATGAACCATCTCATGATAAATGGGGAAAGGGTTGCATTTTTAATGGATTTTATTATACTTGGGTCCACAATCAACGCCACGGAAATCAAATGATGCAGTCAAGAAATCAAATGATGTATTGCACTGGGCAAAGCTGCTGCAAAAGGGCTCTTTGAAAAATATTAAATATACTATGGGCTGTCTGGAGACAAACCAAACGTGGAAGAAATACATCCAGAAAGCTCCTTAGAAATGAGGCCAGCGCGACTAGTTTCAGGGGCTTAGGACCTGCTCTAAGGAAAGGCCACTTTCTGGGAAGGACATCATGTGTGGCAAAGCAGAGAGAGGGTCAGTGACAAGGAGGACGACGACCCTCAGGAAGATGAACTGACCCAGTGGCTGCAGTCCTGGGCTCAAACATGCTGGTTGTGAAGATGGTACTGGCCCGGTCAGTGTTTTGTTCTGCTCTACATAAGGTTCTCTAAGTCAGAACCGACTCAGTGCCGCCTCGCCATGCCATAGCCAGGATGTACCGGGGTGTTTGCTTCAGGTGGATAAGGATTGCCTTTTCCTTTTCTCTTCAACAGATACAGAACAAACGTAGAGGAAGAAATGATGCACCGAAGATTACTCGTTTTCCATAGGCTTGTTGTTGCTTTGGACTTGATTCGGCTCCACCAAGAATCATGGCGGTGGTTTAGGGCTGGACATCCTTATGCTAAACCTTGGCATGTTTAAGCTGTTGATGAGCTCCTTCCCCACGGGGGTCCATCTTCTAGCACTGTATCCGACGATGCTCTCTCGTGATCTATCTAGATTATCAGTGGTGATATTTTAGAAACGCATTGCCACATCTTTTTTCGAGTGTGGTAGGCTTGATGCTCCATGGGAACCTGCCACCTTGAGTGATCCTGCTGGAATTTGAAATACTGGTGGCATCACTGCCCACATCATAGTGACATTCAAACCACCAGAGTTTGACAAACTAAATGAGTGGCTGTGTTAGGCTGGGTTGAATAGAGAAACAAATCCATAGAAACACTCTTATGTGTATAATAAAGAGGTCTATATACAATAGTAATTGAATATTGAGAAAACATCCAAGCCCAGTCCAGATCAAGTCCATAAGTCCAATATTAGCTCATACGACTGATACCAATCTATAAGGTCCTCTTCAGACTCATGTGACACATGCAATGATGCCAAATGCAGGAAGATCACAGGCCAGTGGACTGGAAGTCTTCTGGATCCAGTGGTGGTGTAAGCATGCCAGCACCAGCAGAGGTCTCTGGATGGCTTCTCCGGTTCCCAGGGCACAGTGCCTATCAGCATAGCACGCATGTGCCTTGTCAGTAGAGCAACTCCAAGGGAGTGAGCAGAGAGATAGTGTCTAAGAAGGAAAAATACAGGAGTTCCCAGAATTCTCTGAAGGCCATGCCCATATGGAGGCCTCATTGGTTATATCTTGAGTGACAGGCCAGACTCCACCCCTTCACTTACAGTACTCTCACATTGATACCAGATTATATAAGTACCACAATGGCGGTCTGTAGGGTTAGGTATAGTATAGGTTTAGTGACTTTTCTTGAGACAATTTGAAATATACATGTTAGAACTCTTAGACACTAGTTCACGGCTCCCTAAGGAAATTTTAGAAGTGAGCGGAAAAAAGATTATTTATGTATGTGAACTAAACACGTAAAAGAAAGAGAGTAGTAGCAGACAAAGCATTATTTAGATGCCCTACAGGGTCTTAAGCTAAAGCATACGTAAATAACTAAGAGAGTGTCAGGAGGAGGACTGGTGTACAACTGAGTCACAGCTAGAGGAGAGTAGCTAAGGTGACTGACCGTATCCTCTCCAGATGCTGACCCAAGTGGGGACTCAAATGCCTCTATTATAGATCTAAATCATTTTACGTTATGCAAAATGTTGACTCAGTGGGTTCCACTTGTTATGTAGGTAATGTATTTGAGCACTTACTATGGAAATCCTCATTTTGCTCTCCCTTCATAGGAGAGTGGTTTCTACACAAGTTCTTCCCAGGTGCTCTGTCACCCACTGCAGCTGTCCTCAGTGACACGGGTGAAAGAGCAGAGAGTGTGGGAGAAAGGGAATCTAAGACGGTTGTTTAATGTCTCTCTACCTTGTTTAATGTTTAAGGTCTCTCTACCTCGAGCTGCATCCCGAGCAATGGCACTGCCTGTGTCCCCCACAACCTAAGCTCCTTCCTGAAATTCTGCCATGGTTCCAGCCTTCATCAGGTGACCCTCGCTCTGAGTTATGGCTACACCACATCTTCCCTCTGTTTCTCCAGCCTCAGAATGAAATCAGCTTCTTTTTCATTGGAAATATCTGGATGAATAAGAAATTAAGTTGGTACGCATGGAAGGAAAGAGTCTGGTGGGAGGAACAGGATTTTGAAGGGAATATCCATTGATTAGAGGAAGGCTTAGGAACAACCTGAGATATGCATATGACACAACGTTGCCTGCTGGAAGTGAAGCAGATTTGAAGAACTTGCTGGTGAAGATCAAGGATTGCAGCCTCAGTATGGATTACCACTCACTCTAAAGAAGATCAAACACCTCATAATGATGAATAGGTACCATCATGATAAATGGAGAAAAGGTTGAAGCTGTCAAAGATTTTGTCGGTCTTGTTTGAAAGTAGATTACTAGGAGTTCCCTAGCTAGCCCAGAAAAGGGAAATCTCAACCTTGTCTGGGTTTGTCCTTAGAGGAAGCTGGGGTACCAAGGTCACTAGTCTTGAATTATACTCCAACCAAGGTGCTCAGAAGGCCCAGAATCAATCCTGTAAATTTTTCTAATCAGCAGTAGTGTATGTGTTACAATCACAGTCCCTTTCCAACATGTGTTGTCCTTCCCGGGACAGGGATGAGTTGATCTGTCACCAATTATAATTTTGTGATAATTTCCTTAGTTTTCCATGTTCTTTAACGATCCATGTAACTAACTGTGAATCCTTTGGACACCATTATGGCCTATGTTGACGGTCTCCATCATCCAAATGATTTGTCTTTGGCTTTACTCTGATTAAGACTTATTAAAGGGGTCTCTGTAAATACAATTGAATGTGGAGGTCTTTTCCCCCTAGAATATGGCAAGCACACCAACCTTACACCAACCTAATTGCAGTGGCATGAGCTAGTTGACAACAAAGTTATTTGCATTGCTTAATAAAGCCTTGGGCTTTTTCTCATTTGATATGTGAGTGGAATTCACACACAAAAATAAGAACAGATGCTTTTATCTAAGTTGTTTGGTAAGAAGTATCTAACAAACAATGTAAACGTGTTATTGATTCAAGTGCATTAATTGGTTTGGTGGTTTTCTATATCATGCGTTCTACTTACAGCAATCATCTTGAATGAAGTAAAATGCTCTTGAATCTTTTATACCCCATGCTAAAAATCAATAGTCCAAAGAGGGCAGTGTTTTGCAAGTATTTGGATAAAAGGAAAAGTCATCAGAATAAAAACTATAAATGTTTTTTGTTGTAAACACTTCTGTATATTTCTAGTATGTCTAATCTCTTGTTTTTCACTTGTAGCAAGATTGCATTTTTGGCAAAATTTAAAAGAAGAAATACATAAATTGGAATCTGGGAGCTCAAATGAAATCCTCATTTAAAAACTAAGTCATCACTTATTCATTCACCCATTCACTCACTCATTCATGCATTCATCCCATTCCCTAAATAGTAAGGATTTACTGCTTCTAAATCAACATTCTTGGCACTTGATGAAGAATAATGAACAAAGAAGAGTCTTGGTTCTTGCCAGTTTAGTCAGGAGACAGTAATTAAACACAAATAAAACCAACTGCCATCTAGTTGACTTCCACTCTGGTGACCTCATGTGTTAGGGAAGCGCTATGCTCCACAGGGTTTTCAGGGGCTCATTTTGAGAAGTAGATTGCTAAACCTTTGGTTGGACATGGACCTTAAACCAGTGGTGTGATTCAGCCAGTGTGCATGGGTTCAGCAGAACCAGTACCTAATATTTTGGGGGTGAATTCAGCAAACCTGTGGTTATAAAATGACACTTATAATCAGGGCTCTGATTATAAGGTGGATAGCTGGGCAGCTGACCAATGTGGAAATCACAAATTTATATTCCTTATTCTTTTCAAACATTCATCTGCATAACAGCCTATTCTAAGCACCCTTAGTAGTGTTCATAGCTCTAAACAATTAGATGGCACTATGCATGTAATATTTATTAATTTTATAAAACTTGTTACACTTTTGATAAAATAGTCCATTTTAATTCCCTTGCATGTGTTACTTCCCTAAGCAAACGTAAAAGGTAAAGAGACAAAATGCCAAACAAGCAGACGGGGACAGACTATCATTTGTTTCAACGTTGTGTTATGACCCGCATTCCCAAGAGATATTATGAGTGAATTGTTAATGGCAGCAATCATAAAGTGTGATGAATTTTATAATAGAAAAGTCCTGAGTGAAATTTTGGGTAGGGGCACAGAAAGACCTCAAAATACTTCATCTTAAGACTCACAAAAATGAGTAAAAGCTGCCAGGTTGAGTGGGCTTGTGGGGTGGAATAGGAAATGAAAACTATTATTCACATGACAGCGGCACCTGCAAAGCTCTGGAGGGTTTTGAGCCTGACTGGTAGAAATGCTGAAAGAAGGCCAGAGTGGCTTGGTCAAAGATGGCAAGGGGAAGAAGCCGAGGACACAGTTGGAAAGGAGGCCTGGAGGTGGGTTTTTCTGGACCTTGCAGGGAAAGGAAAGGAATGCAGATTTCATTCTGCATTCAATGGGAAAAGGCATTGAATAACCATGCAGAAATAACCATGTGTGACCCCCAAAGGTAGGCTGTCAGAGAAGATGCTACCTTGTCTTTGCATGTTCATGGATCACGCAGTCCGAAGGGAAGTGTCATGAGGACTCTCGAGCGGAACTCTGGAACTCTGGAGAGGTTTTGAGGGAAGAAACAGAGGCCTCTCACCAATAACCTGTACAAGTTGTAAAGAAGCTCTCTTTGCAGTAGCCCCTCCGAGCCCCAACCAAGATTTGCAGAGCCCTGTCCAGCATGTTGACTCTCCCTTCATGAAAGATCCCTGGGCAGAGTTATCCAGTGAAGTGACCCCAATGTAACAAACCTACATGGAAAAGGATGGATTTTAAAGTACACGTTGGAGGCAGACTAGGTAAGATATGATGATTTGAATATGCGTGAGGTATGGGTAAGTGGCTTGTTCTTCTGAAGATAAGGCATCATAGAGTAAGGAAGGAGCTGAAAAGGAGCGTATAGGAGTTCAATTGTCTATAAATATTAAGGGTGCCTAATAAAACTGTCAAGTGGACAAAGCAGCTCGAAAAAGAACTCTGAGGTGTAAATTTGGGGACACTGATTTAAAGATAGCATTTCGAATCCTGGGAATAAATTATATCAACTCCAGAGAGATGATAATTATCTCTCGGGCGGTAATCTGGGTCCTCTCATGGTGGAAATCTAGAAAGGAATGGCTGGCATACAAAAGGGAGGGAGAAATAGTAGCATTAGAAAATGGAAGAAAATACGGGACATGATGTCATGAAAGGCTAAGTAATAGAATTCTGCAAAACAGAGGAAGAAATCAATACCAGAAATTGTGGAAAGGTTTAAAACAACATTGAATGACTAGTACATTCATTTCCAAACTGGACTATCCTTTGACTCAAGTGCAAAAGAAACTTTTGGGTTATAAGATATCTAGATTTGTGATAATGACTCTATGGGGTTAATATACATTCAGCAATTGCTATATATCACACTATAAAACAGTAATATGCTAAGATAGTGCAAATGATTAATGCATTCAGGTGCTGTGGTTCAGTGAATTACGTGATATGCTTCTTCTAGTTATGATCTTTGTAACTCTCTCCAAACAACTTTTTTCCTGGTGTATCGGAAAGAGAAGGTAGGGGAAGACAGAATTAGATGATTCAATTGTGAATGATATCTAATATAGCTAATTGTGATTTAAAAACATAAGACTCTTACCGTGCAGACTTGTCATATGTTGCCACTCCGCTGGGTACAAAATGAGCCATCTCCGCAGCAGAAGGGGTGTCTCATTACCATGAAGAAAGCAGCGTCATCAGAAGTGGGTGCATCCTTTGGCCCTTGATAGCCCTGCCCGTGGATACCCAAGGTCCAGGGACAGAAAGCGAGGACACCAAAGCAGCCACAGAAACGAGAGCGGGAGCCCGAGACAGAGTGGTAGCCTTCCCAGCCTACTGGGTAAAGCCCAGGGCTTTGGGGCAGGAAGCTTGTTTGCAGAGTGGGGGGTCTCCAGCATCTAATTGTGGAGCTAAGTTCACTGACGCAGGAAGTTAGAACTGAGAGTCTCCGAACTGAAGATTATGGAGTGAAGTGCCCTTTGGGCAGTTACCAAATGAGCTTAGGTGAGCAAGACAGAGGTCAAAGGGCTGTCTGACTGAGAGGCAATGGACCAGAGAGAGAGCAGTCTGTGGGCATGGCTGGAAAGAATTTGTCCTGAAAGAAGTGTGTTCTAAGCATTTCTGATCCTGAGTTATTTTCCCTAATAAAGCTTATACTTGTGAATGTGGTCTATCAGTTCTGTGTAGCCCTTACAAAATGAGTTGAGAACTTAAAACATGCAGACTAATCAACTACAAATCATATATTTGGTTCAAGTAACTGATTGTACATGAATCTTTAACAATTTAAAGTTACTTTGCACATGCACAATAAAAACCGTAGTGGATAAAAGCACAGCTGATCTCCTTTTGAATCAATTAACTCTTTTCAACAGATTAGCTCAATTCTTGCCAGTGCAACCGTGCTCTGAGAGGGATAGTTGCTGTCAACAACTATAGTTGTCAAAGGAATAGTTGATAGTTGGTGTCAAAGGAATCTCTCTTGCCCTCAGGCGGGATATAATTCTCCCTTGTGGAGTCACCAGGTCAGATGATAGTCCTCTTCCCGATTCCCTTTTTACAGCTGATAACTGGAAGGTTGGATGTTTCAGACTACCCAGAGATCCCTCAGAAGCCTGGTGGTCGATTTCTGAAAAGCCACCCATTGAACACCCAAGGGAGCACAGTTCTACTCTGATACCTATGGGGTCGCCATGACTCCCTGGCACGATTCGCTCCCTGGCCATTGGTGTAAAGTGCTAAAGGCACAAGGGCACTCACAATGCTTGTGAGAAAATCCCACGATCTTGTCATTTCACTTTCTGCAAACATTTTGAAACCACCACTTTCATGGAAGTGTAAAGGGGTATTTGTTCAGTGTTCAATAATTTATGTAATTTAGGGGAGATTTAATCTTCTGGCCCCAAATTGGACCATACAGTTATTTATAGAAGTGTTTCTAATGACATGAAAAGTAATGATATTCAAGATTATACATCATATTTTTGGTTCGTGGCAACTGATAACAAAAATCTATAATAACTTATTATTTTGCTCAAAAAATTATCATGGATGAAAGCACAGCTGATCGCCTTTTCAATAAATTAACTTTGGACCTACATGCCAACTAAACTTCAGTTCTTGACAATGCAATTGGAACTATTTCATAAATATTGAAGTGTTTAGTTTTAACTTAATAAATATAATGTGGATTTAAAGAAAATTAAAAATAATGTTCCAAAATAATGATTCATTTCCCTGTGTTTTTCAGACACTTATGCTTTACCTATAAATATTTACCTGTATAAATTATGACTAAATCTATTTTTTTTTTTTGCTTCATGGAAAAATGTTTGCTGAATATGTGGGATCTTAATCTCTGATGTATTATGTACTGAAGGATAATAGATTTGGCATCAAAAATGGACACTTTTATCCCATTAAAACCAACTGCAAACCCCTTGAACTTGGGCTCCAATCCCAGCAGAGGAGACTACAAGCACACTGAGCTTTCCAGCATTCTAAACCACAATGCTCAGTGTGTTTATTTCCAGAGATCATATTTTCCCCCTTTAAAAGATAGGCCCCAACATTTATACTGCATTCCATGAGTTCTCAAAATAATATCTGAATGTTTTAACAATAAGTAGGATTTGATTAAATTCTGTAATCTCGGTAGAGATTGGTTTTAATAGTTGGTTATTTAAATTATAATTATGTCATTTATTTAATGTAAAAATGTATTTAAGTACTATTTCCTTTTTTATTATAAAAGGAATACATCAATCTCATACAGGAAAAAAAAAAGCAAATGAGAAGGAATAAGGAAAATATCACCTATTATTTCAATTCTAGAAAGAACACTGCTCACCCCTCAGACAACTGTGTTGCATTCTGTGGAACACACTGAGTCGGAGCCAATTTGACAACTCCATTCAACAACTGACTGCTTGGTGTTAGGCTGCTAACTTCTAGGTCTTTGTTTCAAAATCATTGGCTGCTCTGGGGGCCAAAGATGAGGCTGCTTGCTTTATAGATTTATAGTCTGGGCCTTTCTGTATGGTGTCTTTGAGTAGCAATCCGCTTGACGACGGTACGTTTGGGTTAGTTGTGTTGCGTTTACGACTTGGTAACTTACCCTTGTCCTTTTACTCTGAACATCTTTGTCATGTAAGTGATGTGTTGGCTTCATTAATGTGCTCTGTTTTACCTCGTTTTTCATATCCGCTGCAATGGCCACACAGAACTCACAGACAAAATTCATGATTAAAGAGTTAATTCAGGAAGTTAAGTTGAACTGCTAGTGAGAACTGCTCAGGATTATTTGTTTATGTGTCACAAAGTTCTGTAAAGTCTGCTAAGAAATGCCCAAAGGGCATACCAGTCTGCTATGAGCCTCCACCCAAAGACCTCCAGCTTAAGCTCCGTGGGTCAGCAAGCCCAGATCGCTGAATTAAGTGCCTAGAGTTACCACACACCAGTAAACCTCGGTCTGAAGGCACTTACCTCCACTTCTGTGGGTCAGCAAGTCCAACTTCCCCAATTATGTAACCAGAGGGACCCCACTGCACAAGCCAGCTTCCTGCACAAAAGTACTACCCTTGACTTGTGCCATGGGCTGGGAAGGCCATCACTCTCTTCCACGCTCTGGCTCCGGGTTCTGCTGCTGCAACTGTCACCTGGATCCAGGAGGTTCACGCTTTAGGAATCTCAGGTCCAAAGATTCCTGTGCTCCACTCATGCTAGTTCTTGCTAGTAACACTCCTAGTTGTTCTTGCTAGTAATGAGATCCTTTCTCTCGCTTCTCAGAGGGCTCATTTTATACACAGCAGACAGCGCTCCAGGGAATCCTCACAGGTGAGTCCTATCAATATCTTCCCTGCCTTCTTACCAGACCCATGCATTGAAAAATCGTTTGGTAAGAGTTAGAGACTTTGGCTAAAAGAGACACATTAAATTATTCCCTGCCTCTGCATGTGAGATGCAAGTACAATATAACAGATACTGATTTTAACCCTTTGTAGTGATTATAAACCTAACAGACTCCTTACAGAGACTGTTGATAATACAACCGTGGGGTGGGGTGGGGATCAGAACTGTTATTCATGTGTTCGTGTGTGTGTTTTCTTTATGGACTCTTCTAGACATTTGTATATGAAGGAGACTATTCTGCTCCTACTGGTTTTCATGCTTGGGTTATGTAGGAAGATTAACTGTTTCTATTTGGAAAGGTACTTTGGGACAGAAACATCTTCTCAGGCTAGCTTATTGGTATTATCCAGTTGCAATAGAGACTTTCTAAGAACAGCATATTTATGAATGAGGATAGGGAACTATATTAAATCTATGCATTCATGGATATGGCTAAGAATGGAACAAATACTTTAAACGTTATATAAGAAAGTTTTAAAGCGTTCTCAACTCACTGCCATTAAGTTGATTTACTTCTATGACCCTAGAGGACAGAATGTTCCGTAGTTCTCTGTAAGGTTGCAATTCTTCACAGAAGCAGATTACCACATTGTTCTTCTGCAGAACAGCGAGAGGGATCTTTCAGTAGCAGCCCTAATTTTCAACACTTTGTACACACACACACACAGGATCACTATTAAATGGTGTTTAAATCAATGACTTTGGGTTTCTAGAAACCAATGAAAGTTTTTCTAGTTCCTTGGAAAGAAAAATAGAAGTTACATTGCTCTAGTGGAAACTTACATGTGTAGAAGGAAGATAAGGTTTTTATTTTGTGGTATTCCAGCACAATTTCCTAATCATGAAAATATCAAATATTATTCACACACGACTCCACAGAAAAGCAACATGATTGGGGGATGGACAGCAGAGAAGTGGGTG
>NW_022109491.1:36426943-36434799 GCF_000313985.2 Echinops telfairi
CATAATGGTTATACATTGGGCTGGTAACTGCAAGGTCAGCAGTTCAAAACCACCAACCACTTGTGGGAGACAGATGAGGCTTTAAACTCCTGTAAAGAATTATAGTCTCACAAACCCTCAAGGGAAATTCTACCTGTCCTAGAGTGTCTCTATGAGTCAGAACTGACTCTCTAGGCATGGGTGAGCACCTACTTAAATCTTTGTTGCCTCCAATATGAATTTTAACTTTACTATGCATTTTATTTTCTTTGTAATGGTTCCGTTTCCCTCACCTTTCTTTTGTCTCTGTTGTCTTTACATCTTCCCATCTTCCCTATTCACTCTTTATGACATTCTCCTTGTTTCATAAAATACCAAGTCTTCTTGCATCTTAGATTAAGGATATCTGAATTTACTAAAGTCACACCCCCACTCCCGGCTTTTGTAGTTAACAAGTTTAAATTTTAAAGTACACTCTTCTCTACATCTTCAAAATAGTATCTTTTTCTTAATCCACAGTATTATACCATGACCCTCTTGTTTTTGTTCTTGGTTAACTCATTAAGGTAGTTACTTTATTGTGCCAACCTGGCCGTTAAACACGTGGGGTTAATTGAAGGGCAGAGGGATAAATGGCTCAGTGAGCCTCACCTTTCTAGTTCTTGGGTCTCCTGCTTTCTGATGGTTGGACCAGGGTGCAGCTGCCTTAGCCAGTTCCCTGCTTGAGCTGGCAAGGCTCACTTCCTGCAAGACATCTCTGAGGAGAAGCCACATGGACCTACCCAGATGCAGCCCTGGGTGCTGGAGCACCTGTGTGGAGACTCCTGCCAGTGCTGAGATGATTACACATTCACTGACTCAGCTTTCCTCCTGCAGTCGGCATTATTGTGTCTGTTTTGTGAGATGGAGGAGGACTTTGTGGATTGATGTGGAAATATGGGTTAATGTTGGGTTGGGATGTTTTCTTGATGTGCACTTAACCTTTATATAAGGCTAATGCATCCTAATCCAAACCCACTCTCTCATATATGAGTTTCTGTGGATTTGTTTCTCTAAAGTACCCAGACTAGTACACTCATCCTCAAATGAGTTGAGCTCTATTCAGACACAGTGATTACAAGGCAAGATGAAAGAGTTGCTCTTAGTCATTCTCAGTCTCCACTAAGATATTAGTTATTCAGATAGAATAGAGAGCAAATCAGTGTCTATAGTTTCCACTTGCCATCACTCAGTAAGCACTGCTCCTATGTATCTCTCTATATAATAGGGACCATCACTTACTCCACTCCTTGGACCTTATACCTTGAAGTGGTGGAATCCCAAATGTGATTATTCTTGGCCTAAATGTAGCCAAAACTGTGTATCTGATCCTGTCTACTGATTTGATTCATGCTCAGCAGGAGACCACTATTTACATACTCTTCTACCTTTATATATATATATATTACCTCTTATTATCCAATAGACTGAACAGGATATATAAAAATGAGGTCAATATGCATGACATATGCATATGCATGACAGGAAGAACTGGATGAAAACTCCAGATGTTTAAAGATGCAGTGGCTTTCCTGTGCTTCTATTGGTATAGAACCTCAATTGCATGAGTTGGGGGTAGACTATATTGTACACTTTGGGTAGGCAAGACTGCGCTACACACAGGCTAATGCATCCTAATCCAAACCCACTGCCATGACTCAAGTCCAGATTCCAGCTCACAGAAACCTTATATAATCATGGTTTGTGGAGATTCTTACCCAATATTGGCCCCGGCTGTTCATCCATCTTAGTTTAAATGTCTTAGTGAATTATTGAGTTTCTATATTCTTCCTTAAACATGTTAATGGGAAGATGACTCTGGTGGTCTGAATTTTGCCCCCTACAAAGTTGTCCACCACTTAATCTCCAGATTTGTGAATTATGAATATGTTGCGTTACCTGGATGGGGGCATGGGCTAAGGTTGCTAATCAGATGACCCCGAAATGGGTTGAGTGGGATGAGGGGTTGGGGGAGCATGGTCCACAATGAGCACAGGGTCATTACAAGTGAAAGAAGGATGCGCGGGATACTTGGAGCCAGAGGGATGCCAGGTGGGAAAGACCACCGGTCAGTGTCAAAAAGGCAAGGGGGCCAGAGAACACAGGAAAACAGATTATCCCCGAGTTGCCTGGAAAGAAATACAGTCCTGCTGATATCTTAATTTTAGCCCAGTGAGATCCAATTTAGACATTAATGATATAATAAACTGTAACGTAATAAATTTGTGTTGCTTTTGGACATGCAGTATGGGAGCATTTTATAGGCAGCCATGTTGCTAGAAAACTAATATAATAGCCACAGACTACTAGACAGTTACCATTTTAAACTCCAAACTGACCACTTATTACCACTTCTTCTGTCAGATCCTCTTTTTTTCCCCTTTCACTTTTATAGATCAATGATCAATATCTTTCCTCATGTCACTTCTCCTAATAATCCTTTCTCCCAACGTTTGTGGTACAAAGTACAAAAGCAAAAGTCAAATGCTGCCACCCAGTCAATTCAAATGCACAGCCACCCTAACGGGCCGAGGGGAGGGCTGAGGGGAGCAGCCTCGGTGGGCATCCGAGGCTGTACATCTTTGTAGGAGTAGAAAGTTTCATCGTTCTTCTTGGTTAGCAACCCCCCAACATAGCTCACTAACCCACCCCACCCCAAACTCCCTGACGCCTAGTCGCTGCTCACTCCTGGCAGCTTTAGGAACAGGACTGACTGCCCTGTTGGGTTTCCGAGACTGGGAGCTCTTCCTGGGTGTACAAATCCCATCATTCTCCTGTGGAGCATCCGGTGATTTCAAACTGCTGACCCTGCAGTGGCAGCCCAGCTTGTCACCACCACACCACCAGGCTCCACAGAGGAGCCCAAACCTCAAGTCTTCCTGGATTTCCTTCCTTTCCATCGCGCGTGGCTCCCACGGGGGCTGCTGTTGGGTCAAATGAGGCTATTTGCTCTCAGGAGGATGTATTGCCTTGGAAACCCTGCAAACATTTGTTAACCCAATCGATTCAATGACAGCGGGTTCATGGTTTGGTCTGCTGCCAATAAAAGTAACCACGGCTTCACTATTTTTGAGGTGTAGCATGTAGAATTGTTCTCAACCTTGCAATTTTTTTCCCCAGAGTGTTAAAACAGTTGTTGGCTTCTGAATTAGAAGGCTTGCAGTCATCCTGCGTTTACGAAATCAGACCACTGCAATGTGCTACCCTGCATACTTATAATGGCGGCAATTCAAAAGCACCAGCAGCGCCACGAGAGCAAGGCTGGGCTTCCGACTCCTGTAAACAGTTACCGTCTCAGACACCCACAGGGGGTTGCTGTGAGTCAACAGGAACCCGATGGCAGGGAGTAAATACTACTGGTATTTCCTTGTGTTACAGAGAGAAAAGTCCCCTGTAACAGTTTCAGGGATGGGAAAGCTACTGACTAGAAAACAATATAAGAGTGACCAGCTCTAGGATTTCAGAACAACTCCGTATATGCATCAGTATACTAGTGTCCAAGAAAGTGCCAGGGAAAGTAGCAATCCACAGAGGAGGCCATAAGGCGGGGTTCTGATGGGTGGGTGTAACGGAGCAAAGACAGAGAGGAAATAACTAATAGAGAGCACAGTTCAGTAATGAGTCAAAGGTTAAAGAGGGAAATAGCCCCAGGTTAGAAAGAGCTGAGCTAGGAGAAGTTGGCCCAGCTTTGTTTTCTGAAACGAGTCTGAATTTGATGCAGAAGGCAACGAGGCAGTTAAGTGGCAGATATAAACAGGTGGACATCTAAGAAAAAGCATCCTGGCTGCAATGGAGATTGGATTAGAGATGTGTGTAGATCGGAGTTGAGAATAACACTGCTATCATCACATCAGTTGGAGGCCTGATGGAACGCAATAGTGACATAATGCATGTCAGGATGTCAGGGCTTAAAATATCATGCATTCCACATCATCACACTCTCAAGACTTCTGATAATCCCTTTTCAATGTCATGAAGTTACACAAGGCAGATTAAAATCTATTTGGTATCCTACTCCGACGGAGCCATCGTATGTGATCAAGGTAAGATGCTGACACGCTAATAAAAGTGAACAGAGATCTTATGTTACACAGCATGTATGGAGAACAGATTACTCAGGTCAATCATCTCAAAGACCCCTCTGGGGACAACTTGACCACTGCAGAAGAATTAAGAAAATGCCCCATTCGGCAATCATGATGTATCAGAGCTAGAGGTTGAAAGAATAAATCTAGGCTGAAAATAGACGTATAAGATCATGGTTGCCCAAAGTATGTCAGTGAGACAGGTACTCAAATGGATACATATTTGCTGGCTAAACAAATAAATCAATTTGTGTGTGTGTGTGTGTGTGTGTGTGTGAAGGTATTCTGATACCATTGTGGGATTTGTGATGAGCTACAGTTCAGTATTTATCCTTTTTTATATTGGGGTTGCTAATGCGGTTTCTCTGCAGTGTGTATTCCTTTAACCAAAGTGGCTAACAAATAAAGCAATCTCACTCTGTTAGCAAAGCACTTAAAACTCTCCACGATTTGGTGTTCTGGATGGCTTTTTTTTTTAAAGCAATTAAAACTCTGTAAAAGTAGATTAATTTGCCTTTTAAGGAGCTCAGGCATTCCCTACCACTGGAACTATTAAAAATAGGCTGGAAAGCCATTGAATTAAAGAATTTTAGGCAGACTTTACATACAGATTAAAACACCGGTTTACCCTTTCAAGGGCTTCTTGTCTTGTGTTATGCTATGTGCAATTCTCCTTGAGCATTTTTAAATGGCAGGCAGGAACTCAGAAAATGTGGGATTCCTTTAGCACATGTATATTGAGTTTGTTTCTGACTTGAACCAAGCTGGATCTTCAAGTAATACAATAATTTAAACATTTTGTCTATGCAGCCGCTATTCAGAGCCAGCCTTGGGTTACAGGGCATGCCAAAAATAAATTGCATAATGGGCTGTTGGAAACTATATCAAATTACATATTGAATACAGGCACCTACTCCCACTGTAAAGTCTTTGGAATGAAATAAAGTTGATAAAAGTGAAATGCAGCCTAGCACATCAAACCAATAAGGGTCTCCATCATAGGAGGGCAATGGTGAAGAATCTCTAGGAGAATGGTTGAGCCATGTAGGAGAGAGGGAGCCTTCTAAAAACCCAAAGCGCATCTAGAGAAGCGCCAATGAAGGAGACCCAGTCTTGGGGGGGAGGGGGGGGGCGGTGATCCAATGGTGAGATCCTTCTGCTCAGAGAATTGTATGAAACTTTAGAAAACTTGAAATCTGGCTGACTTCATAACATTTTTTAAAGGTTTTCATATTCTCCCTAGCACTTCTTACTTAATTTAATCAAAGCGAAACCCCACTTCCCTTAGGATTGCTCACATGGGAAAGAAAAAAAATGGGTGACTCAAAAAATGTTAGTGGGAAAAAAATCTGTGATTGGGGCTTTAGGGGCAGCCGCTCAGTCACAGTTCATCTAACCCCTGTTCATCGTCACATGATGACTCTGGGTCTAGTACGATCTTAAGACAAACCCCAGAGTGGGAGTCCGAGAGAGATGGAATTATTCTTTGGCTGAAAGCCTAGATGAAGTGGGGGATGTTTGGCAGCAGAAAGATTTGAGCAAGTCCAGCCCCAGGTATTTGCATGCTCCCCTTGCATCTGCAGAAGAGATGGGGGCTCTGAACCTAGGAAACTACATGACCCTTAACTCCAGTGGGAGCCAGAGAGACCTCGAACCGAAGATGGGAACCACGAAGCAGACGTTCATTAGAATGGAACTGGTATAACAGCTAGACCCAGAAAAATTTAGTAGAGATGAGATGCATCAACATGAAAAAAATGTACCAAGTAGAAATTTTACAAGTTTGTCCTGCCAAAAAGATGGCTAAAAACAATTTAATTCTAAATGTGCAGGTGATTGCTAAGCATCACTTCTTAAGCGCTCAGACACAGCGTTTAAATTGTTCCTGTTCTAGATTCAGGATGTAATTCAAGACGATACAGACGACGTTAGGGACTCTTCTCTGCACTCTTCTTATGACTGCCTTCTTCTCGTCTGCTGTCCTTCGACTATATAGGTTGCATCTTTATATAAGGTTTTTCATGGATACTGAGGGTTTATCTGATTCATTGAGATGTAAGACATGGATGTTCTAAAATTAGAAAACTATGGGTCCCAAACACTGTTCATGCAAATATATATCAATACCAGACACTTTCCACGCATCTGCACCCTGCCCAATTTCTGTGGGTTTATGATATTTTACTGTACGCCGATGGCTTTGCCTTGTGCTTTGTCTGACCACAAGACCATGCTTAGGGCATAGCTGAGGCTGTAAAAATCTATGAGCTAATGCCTCAGTAAACAGCAGGTGGAAAATATTGGCTCTATACCCTGTCTTTTTTCTCTCAAGACAAAATGGATACATGTCCTATATAGTCTTCTAGAGGTCCAACTGGTATCAATTGTTGTTCAGTTCATTCTGACACATGGTGATCCCCGTCTGTGACTGAGAACTATGCCCCACAGTTTTTAATGGATGGATGGTTGAAAGTGCATCTCCAGGCCTTGAAAGGTATCTCTAGGTGGACTTATGCTTCCCACCTTTTGCTTAGTACCTGTATTCATTTTCTAGTGCTATTATAACAAACATGCCCCAAGTGGCAAGAGTATTGCAGTCCAAATTCAGAGTACCATATCTAGGAGGCTTTCTCTGTTGGCTCTGGAAGAAAGTTCGTGTCTCCTTTTAACATCCATGAGGCTAGTGTTCCTGGGAGATCTACAGGTGTCTTGGGAACAATTTTCTGGACTGAGGAGGTTTATAGCACAGGGATGCCAGGCTCCAACAATACTGTACTACTGGCCTTTCTCTACTGGTGGTAGATAGGTCCCTCACTGTCAGCTCACCTTTCCCTCCTCACCTTTTTTTCAGATAAAAGTTGATGCAGGTCACACCGTAAGGAAACTCAGTTTATACTGTGTCTAGGACATGACTCAACGGAGGGTGTGTCTCCCTCATTCACACCATGGAGTTGATTCCAAGTCACAGTGACCCTATAAGAGAGTCACTGACTACGAAGAGGGGTTCCTGTTGACCCTGAATGTTTTCTGATTCTGGTTTGTAACCTGCTAACTTCCCTAATAAATCCTCTTAACCGTGACTATTGTCTGTGAGTTCTGTGTGAGCATTGCAATAGATTATCAAACTCAGCAGAAAAGTAGAGAGTGTCATGGAGGAAGGGTTGATGTGGAGGCACAGCTGACCTCTACCTTGTGGCAATTGTCCTTGGGCTGCTGTGGAGGTGAATTCTCCTTCCTCTGACTGACAAAGGAGAAGGCCATATATATGTAGCCCCCACACAGTATTCACAGAGGAATAAAGTTCAGTACACCGCAGTATCGAAGCACCTAACTGTCTGTACCGTCATGGCCTCTAATTAGCAAGCCCCTTTATTGATTCTCCTTCCTTTCGTGTCTCACTTCTCTTTCTGGCATTCTTCGAAGCCTTTCCTAAATAAACCACTTGCAGTTACATCCTTATCTGAGTCTACTTCTAGGAAATTTCAAATGAAAACAGGACATGTCCATATAAGAGAATTAATCATCTATAGGAAACTAGATTAATGAAGATGAATTTGAACTAACAGGGGCTAATGATTAAGAAACAAAAATAGCAATAATCAAAAGTGACAGATAACAACCCTAGGGATGCCCTGATCAAACAGTTTTTCCTCTAGCTTGATGGAGATTCATCTGATCTACCTGTGTGCTGCAGCAGTACACGCTTCAGGAAATGGTGGTGTAATGAATTATGTGTTGGACTGCTAGCCACAA
>NW_022109491.1:36434899-36455932 GCF_000313985.2 Echinops telfairi
ACATGTCCTATATAGTCTTCTAGAGGTCCAACTGGTATCAATTGTTGTTCAGTTCATTCTGACACATGGTGATCCCCGTCTGTGACTGAGAACTATGCCCCACAGTTTTTAATGGATGGATGGTTGAAAGTGCATCTCCAGGCCTTGAAAGGTATCTCTAGGTGGACTTATGCTTCCCACCTTTTGCTTAGTACCTGTATTCATTTTCTAGTGCTATTATAACAAACATGCCCCAAGTGGCAAGAGTATTGCAGTCCAAATTCTAGGAGGCTTTCTCTGTTGTCTCTGGAAGAAAGTCCGTGTCTCCTTTTAACATCCATGAGGCTAGTGTTCCTGGGAGATCTACAGGTGTCTTGGGAACAATTTTCTGGACTGAGGAGGTTTATAGCACAGGGATGCCAGGCTCCAACAATACTGTACTACTGGCCTTTCTCTACTGGTGGTAGATAGGTCCCTCACTGTCAGCTCACCTTTCCCTCCTCACCTTTTTTTCAGATAAAAGTTGATGCAGGTCACACCGTAAGGAAACTCAGTTTATACTGTGTCTAGGACATGACTCAACGGAGGGTGTGTCTCCCTCATTCACACCATGGAGTTGATTCCAAGTCACAGTGACCCTATAAGAGAGTCACTGACTACGAAGAGGGGTTCCTGTTGACCCTGAATGTTTTCTGATTCTGGTTTGTAACCTGCTAACTTCCCTAATAAATCCTCTTAACCGTGACTATTGTCTGTGAGTTCTGTGTGAGCATTGCAATAGATTATCAAACTCAGCAGAAAAGTAGAGAGTGTCATGGAGGAAGGGTTGATGTGGAGGCACAGCTGACCTCTACCTTGTGGCAATTGTCCTTGGGCTGCTGTGGAGGTGAATTCTCCTTCCTCTGACTGACAAAGGAGAAGGCCATATATATGTAGCCCCCACACAGTATTCACAGAGGAATAAAGTTCAGTACACCGCAGTATCGAAGCACCTAACTGTCTGTACCGTCATGGCCTCTAATTAGCAAGCCCCTTTATTGATTCTCCTTCCTTTCGTGTCTCACTTCTCTTTCTGGCATTCTTCGAAGCCTTTCCTAAATAAACCACTTGCAGTTACATCCTTATCTGAGTCTACTTCTAGGAAATTTCAAATGAAAACAGGACATGTCCATATAAGAGAATTAATCATCTATAGGAAACTAGATTAATGAAGATGAATTTGAACTAACAGGGGCTAATGATTAAGAAACAAAAATAGCAATAATCAAAAGTGACAGATAACAACCCTAGGGATGCCCTGATCAAACAGTTTTTCCTCTAGCTTGATGGAGATTCATCTGATCTACCTGTGTGCTGCAGCAGTACACGCTTCAGGAAATGGTGGTGTAATGAATTATGTGTTGGACTGCTAGCCACAAGGACAGCAGTTCAAATCCACAAACCACCGCTGGAGGAAAAGAAGAGGCTTTCGACTCTTGTAAAGATTTACAGCCTCAGAAATCCCAAAGGGGGATTCTGCTCTGTCCTTTAGGGCTGTTATGAGTCAGAATGCTCAATGGCAGTGAGTTTGGATTTTTGGTTTTATGCAATCTATAGTAGAAACCACTCTTCATGTGAATCCCAAATCACTGGTCTTGATAAATTGCAAAAAGGTACAATAGCATGTAAACCAGAAAACCCTGGTCTGCAGAGTTGATTCTGACTCCTCACGACCCTGTGTGACAGAGAAGCAAGTGTGTTCAGACTGATGATATTTCCGTTACCCAACTCTTGAGCCACTGAGCCAGCAGTGCTGCTGTTACAAATGAGGATAGGAAGGTAGAGGCACGAGACACACCAGAATATCTATGTATAGCTCGAGGTATATCTATGTGCATATTAGTGAGTGCTGCATGTATAGTCATACATATATGAAAGCACATGGGGGGGGAGCAGTCAGAGGATCACCCAGACATAATTAAACACCTCACAGGATTCATTCACTGGGTTTGAAGGCCTAGGACCATGATTTCATGAGACTTCTCAGTCAACTGGCACAATATAGTCTATAAAGGTGTGTGTTCTACAGTCTAATTTGGTAAGGAGCAGCTGAAGTCTTAAAAGTCTGCAAGTAGGTGTCTCACATAAATTGGTCTCTATTTTTTGGAGCAAAAGAGAAGTAAACAACCGCCCCCCCCCAAAAAAAAAGCCACTCTAAGAACCAGTCGCCTACAGCAAACCCAATCTCACCTATTCAGAGACCAGAAGAACGAGATAGTATTCAGCTCCCACTATTGACCATGCTAACTGGGACCATAATAGATGGTTCTGGAGTGAAGGAGAGAAATCATAGGGGGGGGCAAATACCTCAATAGCCTATAAACAAAAAACATACGTACTAGACTTTTAAACTTTGAAGTGAAATTTCTCCTGGAGATCTCCTTGCAACTAAACAACATATTGGTTCATAAAATAAATAATATCACTGGTGGCTACTATGATATATATATATATATATCACTGTTATTAAGTTGATTACAACTCAGTGACCCTATATAGTCACTATATAGGACCCTAAATATATAGGACTTCCAAGGCTGTAAATCATTACAGAAGCAAATAGGCTCAACTTTCTCCCATGGTTTTGAACTACTAACTTTGTAATAGTAGTCCAACAGTTACTCCACAGCAGCATTGGAGATACGTATATATACTAAAGTTATATCTAATATAATTCTAAGGATGATAATTATATGCATACTAAAGTTATATATAAGTATTATGTGTTATATATATTTCATATATACTATATAAACATATATGTATGTATGTATGTGTGTGTGTGTGTGTGTATAATTATCTATTTGAGACAGTCAACATTTGGCCAAGACAAGAAGGTTGCAGGAGTGAGGGGCAGTGCAAGAGAATAATGGAAAGAGATTCACAGAATGAAAATGTTGCCAGAATGTAGAAAATAGAAGCAATACCACTAAATAACATGTGGAAATTGTTAAATAGGAACACAAAATGCTGTGGAAGTTTTCACCAAAAACTCAATAAATTATGAAATAGGTATATAACACACAAGTTCTAAATGCTAGTCCTAGTGAATGTCTGATATAGTACATTATCAGGATGTAGCACTTGGGGATATAAATTTAAAATGCAGTAGCAAGTAGCATACCATGTGTGCACAATGAAGGCAAAAAAGATTCCCAAATGCTTACCACTTGGGACACTGCAGATTCCTGAAAGCCACCACAGTTGCTGAGCCATATTGTCACAGTTTCTGTGCTAGGGGTCATGGACATGGGGTGAAAGAGTCATGCAAAAAACCGACAAAACAATTTCTGACAGTGATTCTGAATCATGGAGGCCCATATCTGTCGGAGAACTTTGTATTCTGGGGTTTTCAATGCTGGTGTTGGGAATAGATCACCAAGCCTTTCGTTGAAGGTACCTCTGAGCATCCAGCATTTTAATTAGCAGCTGCGGGAATTCACTGTTTGCATCACCCAGGGACCAAAAAACAACAAACAAAACACTACCTTCAGCAAATACTCTCTCTCATCAAAACTCTTGAACCAAAAGTACTTTAAATAATAAGCTTCCAACCCTTCAAAGAACAAGCATGCCTTTTGGGGAGAAAGGAAAAAGCGTTTTCTTTGTCCTTTTACTTGATATTTACTCTTCTCTTTCCTGGGTCAAGGCTGCTGGGTAGAAAGTGGATTCCTGCCAGCTTCTTGCCACATTCCTTGAAGGGTCATTGCTCAGGGACTTCTGGGAGAGATAAGGAAATGGTGCTTGTGAAGAAGTCAGCCAGGCTTGTGCTGACGAATGATTCTAACACATTACTCACTCGCTCTCCACAGACTGCCTGTTGGTCTGCTTTGTTTAATTCTGCGCCACCCAAAAGCCGTAATGAAAAGGACTCCGAGTGGACACATGTGCTCGCTGGGCGGGTAGTTGAGTAACCGAGTTCTTATCTTCCATGGGGAAGACCAAGATTTGGTTCCTGGCTAATGTACCTCAGTCACTATGCCACCTGTCTGTGAGGGGAAGTCATGGGCTTGCTGGGACGCTGAGCAAGTTTCAGGGGAGCAGACCTGGAAGAAAGGTTTGGAACTCTATCACCCAAATGCAAACAATGAAACCTTGATGAATCACCCCAGGGTGGTCTGGCACCAGTCATGGGGATGGTCTAAGAGCGGAGGACATTTTTCTTGTTGTGCCTGAGATCACCATGATTCCAGGTCTACATCAATAAATTTTGTCAAGTCCATGTTCCCCAGGTGGAGTGTAGATGACTTGAAGACAAAGATTGTATCTAGTCTCTAGGACAGCGTAGGCCACGGGAACATGGGGTGAGAAGCGTCAGCTGCTTTGCCTGGGGCTACTGAGGAAAGCAAGCCCAAGGCAGGGTTTATATTTCCGTGCATCTCTTAAGCTCTCAAGAATTCACTGCTAGCTTGGCTTCCTTCTCTTCCCTGTCCTGCTCCCCTGCCTCCTCACCCCTTCCTTTGCAATTTCCTGGGAGTCTTTCTTTAAGAAACCACTTGGACATGACCTTCATTTCAGGATCTGTGTCTGAGGATTGCTGATGATACGGAAAATTGGATCACTGAAAGTAGGGCATGCAGTAGAGAAACCAATGACCACTGACTGGGTTGTCTTAGTTACAGACCCTTGACTTCCAAAGAGGGAAAATTCGCTCACATTAGCACATAGTTTACAGAAGATTCTAAATGGCCAGAAACACACCCACACACCCTGGCCTTGGGGGAGTCGCTTTCCACCTGGCAGGACCACATGGTCTCTCTTCTCTGGTAATCTCGGCACTTAGTCTCTCTCTCTCTCTTTCTCTCTCTCTCTCTCTGTGTAATTAAACATTCTCTGCAAATCTGTATTCCAATGTATGCCTTCACCACGTGGCGGGAGCTTACTAAAGGAACAAAGACTCTTATACTGGCGCCACAGAAAACCAACCTATTTAATCTCTAAATGCCCTGAGCCAAAATTAAAATCAATCAATCAAACATTATTCCAATCAGAAAATCTGGCCCATCCACCACATCCCAATGAGATATGGCAAGGATCCCGAGTCATGTGCCACAGCCTGGCCACTTCTTCAGCAGCACCCTTGTTCATGAATTGGTAGACACAAGCCATTGCCGTCTCATGGGTAAGAGCAAACCAAGACAGGTTTGTTTGGGCTTAAGTGTGTCAGCAAAATGTGAGGAGGCTCCTTCTTGGCCGTGTCCCATCGTCCAAAGCGCATGGGCTTGCTCAGTACCTGTCAACACACTACACTATATTTGTCCCTGTTTGTGCTCTCTTCATTCCTCAAGCCATGCAGGCTTGTGCTCTGTTTCTGCAAACAATACTCCTCCTCATTGCCTACCTTCTCCATGAGACATTTCCCAAGACTTCCAAATTTCCCTTAGGGCTAGATTAGGCCTAGTCTCTGTCCATTTGCCCATTGTTCCACGGTAGAGTCAGGACCCTCTTCCCTCCTAGACATTGACCTTCACAGCTCAATATGTGGCTCACCATACTGCCAGGGTTCATGACTTTGCCTTCTATTTCTCCCATAGTACTTGACCTAAAGCTAAGTACATAGTCAGCAAATGGTAACGCCTTCTAAACATACTGATTAAAGTAGACTCAGTGTTGCTGCCACACCTATTTCAATGCCTTACTCAGAGACTAGAAAAAGAAGCTATTTGGATCACTGCCCTTCAGATCTATCTGGGAGGTTGGGCTTGCTATACTTTCCACTGCCAATATCTTCTTGTTTACCTGAGGGCTTTCTCCCAAGCATCAGAGAGCCACATGGACCTCAGACCCCATGAACTGGACAGGCTGAGACAGAAAAGACTAGTGACCCTCCACCAATGCTCCTTAGGAACTGGTTGTTACATAATTCAGAGCCATCATCCCTCAAAGAGACCTCAGTGGGGTGTACCCTGCTCCTTATTTCAGAATGCAACGTAGGATTCAGCTTCAATTTTTCACCAAACCAAACCAAACTCACCGCTACGGAGTCCCTGCTGACCTGTAATATAAGACCCTTTCCTGGAGAATAGAATTGCCTCTTTGGGTTTTTGAGGATGCACATCTTGAGGGGAACAGGCAGCCGCGACTTTCTCCCGACAGTTGCTACCATGGTCATTTATGGGGTCCTGCTCTTGGTATTTCTTGTTTCCTGTCTCACTTCCTCACTTCCCTACAAGTGTTTCCTGGGATGGCCTCCCAAATAAATGACTTCTTCTTAAATTCTCATCTGAGTCTGATTTGGCAGGACCTTAAACTAAAACACCAGTTAATAAATAATTTCTAGAATAAACCAGAAAAGTGGCTCTCACCTTTTTCCTGATAGGCACAGAAGCCCAGTGAGGGGTAGGATTACATTCGTCAAGATGAGGGGAGATAGAGTTCAATTCTCATCCTGTCCCTCAAAAGTGGAAGCTCTCCTACTGGGGATACTGTAGAGAAATAATTTGAGAGACAAGGCACTGTGACCTTGGACATCACTACGACGTTCACTGTGTACCCTAAAACCCACTGCCATCAAGTGAATTACTCCTATTGACCCTAAAAGACAGACAGAGAGTAGAACTGCCCCTGTGGGTTTTCAAGACTGTAACTATTTACAGGAATAGAACGCTTCATCTTTCTTCTTAGCAGTCACTCGTGGTTTGAGCTGCCTACCTTGTATTTGACAACCCCGTGACTGCACAAGCCAGTGCCCCACCTGGTCTCCTTTCGCTGTGCACAGGTAGGCCTAAATGAGGCAGGCACTGACAAAACAACACAACTTACTGGTCCACTTTGGGATGAGTAATATACAAGTGAGCTTCAAAATGTACATAGAAAAGTGCAACGAAAGATAATGCAATTTTCTCATAAACTTTTTGTAGCCCCCTGCTATGTCTTACAGGAGCCTGGTGGTATAGTAGTTACTAGTTGCGCTGTGGTCTACAAGGCTGGTAGTTTGAAACCAGCAGCAGCTCCGCAGGAGAAAGACTGGGCTTTCTACCCCCATAACAGTTACAGTTTGGAAACACACGGGGGCTCTCTATGAACCAACAATGGCTCGAAGGCAGTGAGTTTGGTTTGGTTCAGTGTACCTTTGGGTAAATCTGATCCACAAGACTTCTTTAAAGCAGTGGTTCACAACCTTCCTAATGCTGCAACCCTTTACAAGTTCCTCATGTGTGGTGACCCGCCCCTCCCCCACCATAAAATTATTTTTTTTGCTACTTCATAACTGTATGAATCGGGTGATCCCTGTGAAAGGGTCGCTCGACCCCCAAAGGGGTTACGACCCACAGATAGAGAACCACTGCTTTAAAGTGTTTAAAGGCCCTCAACAAGATGGATTGGCAAAGTGGCTGCAACCGCAGGCTCCCCCATAAGAACACTGGTGAGGTGGCGTAGGGTGGGACAGGGCTTTGTTCTGCTGTTCAGGGCTGCTGAGAGGGGGAACCCACTGGCCGCACCTAGCAACAACTTGTATGTCGCAGCCATCCCAGGTAGTCCCGGCTTCATTAACACATACACCCACAAGAGAATAATGACAAATATTCGACTTGGTGCTAACTTTGGCAAGTGGTATTGCCTTGAGTTTGAAATATGAAAATAGCTTTTCCGAGGTGAGCCACTGCAAAGCAGGTCCTTGGTGAAGGATGGAGGTAAATGATGCCTTTATTTTGATTCTCAAAAGTCAAGTTGAGTACTTATAGTGGTGAGGTGCAAAATCCCACGTCCTTGAATGTTAAATACGTTACTTCTTTGTTTGGTGAAGGGTTCCCTTGTTCAAGGAAGAGTGAAAACACTTGACAAGAATTTCCTTTGGGGGTTTCCTGTCAAGCCCTTGCTGTAACTGGCGTGCTCAATCTACTTGTGATCCCTTTGGGGGGCGGCAAACTCATTGGCTCCCTCCTTAAAGAGAAATCAATCTATTTGGGAAAGAAGATTTGTTCATTAAAGGTCAGCTGGACATTCACACGCTTTAATAATTTGTTCCAAACTCTAGGTTCTAGGACCCTCACCAGTTCAGCAAAATTCTGGTTCACTAGAGAAATAAGTCCACAGAAACTCATGTATAAGAGAGAGTTTTATAAAAGGGTTAAGTGCGCATCAAAAAAAATCCCAACCCAGTGCTGCTCAAGATCACAAGTTCAACATTAACCGTTAACCCATATGTCCAACACCAATCCACAAAGTCCTCCTCCATCTCACTAAACACACGCAATGACGCCGACTGCAGGAGGAAAGCTGAATCAGTGAATGTGTAAGCATCTCAGCACTGGCAGGGGTCTCCACACAGCTGCTCCAGCACCGAGGGCTGCATCAGGGTAGGTCCATGCAGCTTCTCCTCGGGGATGTCTTGCAGGAAGTGAGCCTTGCAAGCTGAAGTAGGGAACTGGCTAAAGCAGCTGCACCCTGGTCCGACCATCAGAAAGCAGGAGACGCGAGAACTAGAAAGGCGAGACTCACCGAGCCCTTTATCCTTCCGCCCTTCAATGAACCCCACATGTGTTTATCGGCCAGGTGGCACAGTAAACTAACTACCTCAGATCTGTTTTCCACTGCAACGCACGCACAATATCTCACTGAACAGCGTCCTCCGTCATGGCAGCCACAATAGTCTGCCATAACAAAGGGAACACGGAGCACAAATGATGTCCATTTCTTCATGGGAGGAAATCTCTAGGACAACTCTGAGGGAACTTGAATTTGAGATATGCCTGACTATCCTGATGCAAATCATCTTAATGAACTTGTGGATTTCTCGTTGTCTTCTA
Organism: Echinops telfairi; assembly: GCF_000313985.2. Taxonomy (NCBI): domain Eukaryota; kingdom Metazoa; phylum Chordata; class Mammalia; order Afrosoricida; family Tenrecidae; genus Echinops; species Echinops telfairi. The sequence continues at coordinate 36,443,668 of NW_022109491.1, forward strand.
CTGTCAAATTGTAAAGCAAAGTTTCTTGCTCAGCTCTGCATTATCAGAAGATGAAGGCCCTCACTGCTGGGGAAGTGAACTAGTACGAACACTTCATCTTCTTAAAACGATGAAAGCCTAGCTGGAGGGGCGGTATGAGAGCACCTCACGCAAAAACTTTAGTGTATAGATGATGAACCCTTTCCTAGTATAAACTATAGCGGTAGCTACAACAATGCTCACCCCTGCAAAATGTCCATGTCTAATCCCCACAACCTGTGGATATGTTATTTTACATGACAAAAAAGCCTTTGTGGGTGTTATTGAATTAAGGACCTGGGAATATGGAGATTATAGTAGCGTGTCCAGGTGGGGGCCCAACCTCATCACATAGTTCTTTTAAAATTGGTGAATGGCCCCCGGCTGGAGTCAGAGGGAGACAGGGCTATGGGCTGATGGTCAGGGAGCTACAGCATAGCTCATTTTGAAAATGGAAGAAGGAGACTATGACCCAGGCAGTGCGGGTGGCAGGCTAGAAACTGGAAAAGACTAAAAACTGATTCTCCCTTAGAGCCCCTAGCAAGGAATACTACCCTGCCAGCACCTGGATTTTTAGCACAGTGAGACCCGTCTTTGGAATTTTGAACTCAAGTATTACAAAATAATAAAATTATATTTTAAACCACTAATTTATATATATATATATATAGACATATATAGATATATTTTTACAACAGCAATGAGAAACTAAACCTATTAAGATATCGATATATTCCCTAGGAAAAAATATAAGAATAAACACCTCCGGCTCAATGTACTTTTCTCTCTCACATAAATGTTTAAGAGTACAGAGATTTTTCCTTCTTTTCTGTTTCCTTCAAGCATCAAAAATTAACAGCTATTAACACTTGACTTTATGAGCTTCCATTTTGGTTTTGTAAGCAAATAAATCTTTATTATTATACATAAACATCAGGTCTCTTATAGCCAGAGCCTCCAGTCTCATTTTTTTAAAACCTATCTCATTAGCCATAGTCATATTTTAGCATTAAAATATGATAAACATATAGCATTAAAATATGATAGATAAGCATATAGTCAATTTACAGTATTTTATGTGTACTTTTAAAAATTGTTGTCTGTAAAATCATAGAAAGAGGAGCTTTGGTGGCATAGTGGATTACTAATCCGGTTGCTAACTACAAGGTCAGCAGTTTGAAACCACCAGCTGCTCTGTGGGAGAAAGATGAGGCTCTCTACTTCTTAAACAGTTACAGTCTCAGAAACCCACATGGCAGTTCTACCCCATCCTAGATGGCTGTGGAGGCAGACTGAACTCAAGAGCAGGGAGGTTAGAGGGTGTTTCCTGTTTTGCTTTTTTGAAAACCGAGGACATAAAAAGTACCACCAATAAAGATGGATCTGAGAGAGATGGGAGGAGCAGTGAAGGTCCTGGCTTCCTCTGCCTTAGGAGGAAATTTCCTCTGCCTTAGGAGGAAATTTCCAAAGGAGCGTCTCATGTGGGGAAGAGGGCCCATTGCGATGCGAGGCCTGCCCCTTTGACAGGTCTTGTGAGACTACAAAACCTCAAACTCACTGCCACTGAGTCTGTTCTGACTCACAGGGACCCTGTGGAACAAGGTAGAACTGCCCCTGTGGGTTTCCGGGACGGCAACTCCTTGCAGGAGTAGAAAGCCTTGTTTTTCTCTCACAGAGCAGCTGGTGGCTTTTGAAGGGCTGGCCTTGTGGTTCATCAGCCCAACAGGTAGCCACTACACCACCGTGACTCCTAGCACTCCTTAACTGTTCGACTGTACCTGTATCTTCAAACTTTGGAGTGGAACAAAGACCCCGAGAGCAGGCAGATCCCCACTTGTCGACAGACGCCAGGGGTGAGCAGTCTGAACGCCAGACACAGAGCCCTGTGCTGCCGGGGTTCAGACTGGGTTGCAACCCCTGATCCCTCAATCTGCCTTTGGACCCGCGTTCAGTAAATTCTACAGTTTCAACATCCTCTGCTCTCTCTTAGACTGGGGTCCTTCTCTCTATTATCTGACCCTTGTTGCCGAGCCCTCTTCTGTTTGCTTGTCCTTGTTTTCATATTTTTTAACAGGGAAGCCAGGCTGGTATATGGATGTATGAAGACAGTAATGAAATCAGCATTACTGGGGGCACAGAAGGGGGTTGGGTGGGGGAAACGGGGAGCCAACAGCAGTGGGTACAAGAAGGAAGAAAATGCCCCAAAGTTGCTTGTGGTTATGATTGCGCCACCCTTCTGAAGAGGATCGCATTGTTGCATTGTTTGATGTGTTCACTACAGCTCAGTGAAACACGGTTCACAAAGAAAGCGTTGTGGTCTCTGGAAAGATGTGGAAGTGAGGAAAACTAGAGGCTGTCTAGAATTGCTGGTTTATTTCCATCAAAATCGTAGACATGTCTGGGTAAGTAAACTGGCAAAACCACACCCAGAAAGATAAAATAGGGAGACATTTCTCGACAGCATCTTGTGCTCTACATGAGAAGGAATGACATCAGAAAAAGGAATCTTCCGGAATGTAGACTGTGTGCCCTTCACCTCTGGCAAAGCATGGAGCAGCAAACGCCAAAGACGGTGGTTTCAAACCACCTGCTGCTGCTTGGAGGAGAGCTGTGGCCAGCCGCCTCTCTGAGAAATGACAGCCGTTGGAACCCCAAATTTTCTGTCCAGCTCTTTGTTGTCGCCGAAGAGCAGTTTGAGAATATATGACACTATTATATTATGATGTATTATAACATATTATATATCATATTACAAATATTATAATGAAATGTGGAGTTATAAAACCAAAAAGGAAGAACACTCCCAGCTGACTTCAAAATGAAAGAACTCAACAAAAAATTCAAACCTAGAGTTGTAATATTGAAAGATTCTTATGGGCAAAATATTGAGTGATACAGGAAGCAGCAAAAGAAGCTGGAAAGAGTCTCCATGCTGAAAAGACCCGGCTGGCTTTCTGCCACTGCACGAGGTAACAAGTGCAAGAACCCATGGTACTGAAGGCAGAAATATCAGGTGCACTGACAGTATTATCTGAAAACACTGATCCAAAATCCGTCATTCGCAATAAGGACAAATATTGTATGCGACCACTACTATAAGGATAATGCCAAGACAAAGGCAGGCATGTATTCTCAGGTTACGTAACCTTCGAATTCAGTCTCCGGAGCAACTAGACGTTGTGCCTGCCTGACGCTCATGACCCATGTATCGCCCACTTATTCGTACATCGTACTCACCACTCCAACAGAGGCGGTCGCACCGTAACGAGTGTCAGATTCTCATGTGGTGGGAGAGAGGGAGAAGACCCAAATTCCTGCTACGTAAGATTGATCTATGGCCACCTCAAATCAACAAGGGTGCTCCATGACCTTTAGTGGAAATTTAATCCCAGAGGGGAGAGAAGGCAGATCTGTCTTGGAAAAGATGGTCATATCACTGTGGGTTGGACAACCAGGGGAGGAACCAGTTATTGGAAAAGCACTTAACTTTACTCATATATGCCCCCGAGGCAGAATATGCCCTTACAGTCACTGTAGCAGATTTACGGAACTGCTATGCTCCTTGGACTAAAGGCTAATGCATCAAATAAGCATGCAAAAATGTTTTTCTCAGGAGAGAAGACTCATCAAATTTTCAAATGAGTATATGTAGGAGAGGGGGGCCTCAAAAGAGTTTGTAAAAATGGAATTGAAAGATAATGAAAAGTTGCCACCAACTTTGGGTGCCCCCTTATACTAAAAATGGCTATTGAGCGAATGAAGGAGTGAATCCCACTTTCAAAATTCAAATATGGTAGAAAGCAGAGCCTTGGGATCTCTCTTCTCTCTTCTCTCTCTCTCTCTCTCTCTGTGTCTCTCTGTCTCTGTGTGTCTCTCTGTCTGTGTGCGTGTGTGTGTTACAGTCATATGTTCTCTATGAAAGTTGATTGAGATACACCATATTCATCCATCCGTCCTCACATTTGGATTAAAACTGGAACTTGAGCCTCAGAATCTTCAGTTAGCAGCCGGGCATGTCTGTATCATGCAGGATCTCCAGTCTTCTTTTAATGTGAAATACAATCAGTGTCTGTTTTGTTTAAGTCCTTACTAAATATGTGTTCTCATATCAAAATTCAATAAATTCCTAAGCGAGGTTTGCTCGGCCTGACGGAGTTTCGTTTTGTTTTGATCACAGACGAGTGAGGCCACTTCTCAAGGGCATTGAAGGAGCTGCCTAAAGTGAAAATTCTGAAAAACAAGGTCTGGTCTCCACTCATCTGCAGCAAGAGAAATAATGGAAATCAAAGACAAAGAAGAAACGAGTCCACAGAGGAAGGGTCCACACAACCCATGATCTCTTCTAACCTAAGACCCGAGGAACCAGATGAACTAGATGGTGCCCAGGTACCACTGCCGGGAGTTCTGATCCAGTGGGAGGGAAATGTAGACCCAAAGTCAAATTCCTGAAAAAGGCCAGACCCACTGGACTAATAGAGACAGACAGAACCCTGGAGACTACCATCCTAAAATAACCATTGACCTTAGAACGAAAGCTATTTTCAGAGGTCACCTTTCAGTCAAATAAAAAAATGTTTACTTGAAAAGGAAACAATATTAAACATGAGTAATGTGATCCCTTAAAGAAGCAACTCTATGGGTAGGCTTCAAAAAGTTCATGAAAATTTTCCATGATCTTTTCATCTCCTTTTTCCACAGACGGAACTGGTATACTCCTTGGACTAAAGGCTAACACATTTTGAAGCCCTCCTTATCGGAGACTAACCAGTCAACACTGACCCAAAAGCAAAGAAGAAGAGGCGAGGAGGTGAAGGGGAGCCAGGGGGATGGATGGAAATGGGACACTGAGAGTACTGACACAGTGGGAACATGGAAACTCGTGCCAGAAAACAACTACTAAATTATTAAACGGAACCTAATTTGCTATGTAAACTTGCAACTTAAACACAATACAAATTATATATTTATTTGTATATAATATATATTTAAGACATATTTAAAAGGAAACAGGATTTCAAAGCCTCAAACCAAAAACCAAACCCGTTAGCGTCAAGTGGATTTCTACTCATAGCAATCTTATGTCGGGTTGATCAGACACTGAATCTTTGCAGAAGCAGACAGCCTCCTCTTTCTCCTACAGAGTAGCTACTGGGTTTGAACCACTGACCTTGTGGTTAACAATGCTTACCCTACAGCACCCAGGGTTCCTTTCAGAACCCACTTAGGACCAACAATAATAATAGTAAAGTAACAGCATTCTTATTTTCTATCATAAATAGAAGAAAATTCACTAGGGATTGAGAGGGGGCAATCCTGGGATCCCTCCCCGCTCAGTATGTCTTGGCCTAATTGACCTGTGAGAATATAATACACCCACCATCCTTAGCTTCTCTCAGGAAGCATTCTCAAAATCCAAGCAGAGGAGATCACAAACTTTCTCTGAATTCCTCTCATTGGTAATTTGCTTCCTTCAGCTGTTTTCCAATGGACACATCACATTAGGCCCTGAATAATAATGTATTCATATCTTCCCTGTAAGGACAGTGTCTTAACAGTTCTTACAGAATCTCTTGTAGAATCTGGTGGAGTGCAAAAACATCAGGCCTTTAGCAACGAGTAATAACTATTAATTAAATAAAATTAATGTGAAGTTACTTTATAACATGCCTGGCATCACACCCATGCCTGTGGGTGTATCTGGAAACCTAATTAGGGGTTGGCAGCCATAGATGCGGTCTCTTTAGAATAAGAGAGAAGTGGGAGAGGACATGAGAGAGGGGAGAGAAAGAACAATTCAAAGTCACCTCCAGAGAGACCAGAGTACCCATATAATTTATTCCCTCTTGGGAGCATTCCTATCAGAAATTCAGATGGCAAAGAAGTCAGCAATCTGGCACGGTTTTGTGTTTTCACCTTGAGCCTTAAAATATATGTTCGATCACTTAGACTGATTTTAGCTTCTACTTTAGTCAAAACAGGGGAAAACACTAAGCTGGAGAGTTCTAGAACTCAGAATTAAGAAAGGGGTGATGGTAGTGGTGGTAGAGTATCTTTAGCTGGGTCCCCAGAAATAAACCCAACAACAAATAAACTAATGGTTTATTTGGAAAGTTATCCCAAGAAAGGCAGTGCAGGGAGGTCTGAATGAAGACTCTGGGGAAGAAAAAGAGAGTTACCCAGGGTAGTGAATTCATCTCCAGAGAAAGAGGGGCTTTCTATGCCTGTAAACAGTTACAACCTTCCCTGAGAGGCTCCCTGCAGGCTCATTCTACCTGCCCCACAGGATCACTCTGAGCCAGCGGGGACTTGATGGCATGGAGCCTTTGTTTTTTGGAAGGCAGTTAATGAGTGAATTGTGGCTCTGGCCAATTGCACTTCAATCCTGCTGGAGAAATCTGTGTACAACATATTTCCAAATGTTTTCACATCGATGACAAGGAATTGGAATAGTTACTCGCTCACTCCTGTTTCTCACTGGGTAGATATGATTGGGAAGGGGAGCAGGGGACTCCCACCTTGGCATTTCCAATATGATCCACTCATGGATTGAGCAGCTTCCTGCAGACAAAGAAAATCCTGCGACAGAGAATTCCAGCAGCTCTGGAAATGGAAGAGATTACTGAAAATGGAGAGCGTGTGGGCAGGGCAAGAGCAGCCTCTTTTCCCTGGAGAAAGGCGGAGGGCGAAAGATCAAGGGGGGCGGTGAGGAAGTAAGGAATGAGTTCTCCCGGTGGTGTCTTGGGTTAAAGCTGAGCTCTGCATAGCCCCGGCACTGGCTAGGTTTTCCATAGAAAAAACTGAGGAAATCTAGAGTGAGAATACATCGTGGTTATTTTCCCTGCCCTTACAACCTCCAAGGTCTTCAAAATCATAAGGCTTCAAAATCAAATCCACAGTTATCAACCTTTATGTCCTATATTGCGGGAGTAATAGACCCTCTAAACACACACACACACACACACACACACACACACACACACACACAAAACCAGTTAACATTGAGTCAGTTCCAATTCATGGCAGCCCTCTATGTGCCAGAGTAGGCTGTGCACCACAGAATTTCTAGCAGTGGATATTTGGGGTATAAATTACCAGGGCTTTCTTCTACCCAAGGCACCTCTGGGTGGACTCAAACTGTTATTTAAAAAACAACAAGATTCAGCATTATGTATCCAGTAGAGATTGCTGTGTGAAAGTAAATGAATGAATGAATGAATGAATAAACAAAGTAGTAAGCCATGTTGGTAAAAAAAAAAATGTGTGAATAGTATATGCATCTATTGCCTAATAGATGCATATATAACTCACTGCCATCGAGTCAATGCCAACTCATATGACCCTACAGGACAGGGTAGAACTGCCCCTGAGTTTCTGAGCCTAGCTCTTCATGGGAGTAGAAAGCCCTGTTGTTCTGCTATGGAGTGACTAGTGGTTTTGAACTGCTGACCTTGTGGATCACAAGCCAACATATAACCACTATGCCACTAGGGCTGCTTAAACATATATGCATTATATATAATAGTATACACATATAATGTACATATTCATGAATACATATTATTTAATATATACATATATAAACATGGTTTTTTAGTGATAGGACTGTACTTGCATTTCCCTGCTTCCTTATACTTTTGTAAACTTTGCATATTTCTACAGTGAGCATATTTTGTAACTTGCTCAAAAATTAAGAGAAAAATTATCACGATTCACTGTCAATACTGGGCCTAACATGGCTTTGCTAAGGAAGCCCTCTGAGCCTCAGTTAGATTCTGTTTAGGGCCATGCTCCAGGAGACCAGCTGCTTGCTCATTCTCCAAGAAGTCCATGTCATATTCCAGTGCGACCAACCAATCAGCATATATTCACTCATTAAATAGATATTTATAGTGCTCACTGTGAGCCAGAATTGCCCTCACTTGGCATTGGACAAAACCAGCCCCGTGGAATTTGCAGGCAATGTGGTAATAAAATCACACCAATGCCGGCCCTTTTCATCTTTGAGGACAGCTCTAGGATCTATGAGAAACTACAGGGAGAGATTTAGATCACATGGGGAAGAGGCTGCCCTCAGCAAGGGAGGTGCAACCTAAACTCTGAAAGATGCAAAGGAGTTAGCCGGATGAACACTAACTGGGTTTCTGCTTTTGTGCTCCCGGTCTCCCGACTTCTAGACTCTGGCAGCACCGTGGTTTCCCATTGGGCTGCTAAGCACAAGGTCAGCCACTCCTCGGAGAAAGACGGCCTTTCCATTGCTGTAAGGGCTCTAACCTGGACAGTTCTCTCCTGTCCGACAGGGTCACTCCGAGTTGGAATGAGCTCAGCGGCAGTGAGTTTGAGTTTGAATTATTATTATTTTTTTTTAGTTTGAGTTTATCTTCAAGGAAGGAGCCTGGTAGCATCATGGGTTGCAAGCGGAGCTGCTACCCACATGATCAGCAGTTTGAAAACACCAGCCCCTCCTCGGGAGAAAGGTGAGGCTTTTTACTCCCATAGAAAGTTAGTCTCAGAAACCCCCAGGGACAGGTCTGCTCTGCCCTGTAGGGTCCCTGTGAGTCAGAGCTGACTTGATGGCAGTGAGTTTCCAGGTTTGAACTTCACGGAACTAGTGGTCTAATCATCAGTAATAGTGGGAGGCGGGGGGAGATACAGTATTGGATTAAAATTCCTAATGTCTGTAGGCAGTTGTAGCAGTTCAAATGAGTACACAGTCAATAACATAGGAGTGGGCTAAAGTGGTCAGGAAGCACTTGTTAGCGGAGCTCCAGCCTCATGCCAAGCAAGGAGAACCCCATGAACAAAGTCCAAAGGAGCCAATGTTCATGACACTGTTGTGGGACAGTGAGATGCTGGGTAGAAAGGATGGGTGTGTGGTGGAAGCAGCGGAGAAGGGGTGACCTGTCCTTGGAAGCCAGGAGAGGATGCTTGGACTTGATGTTACAGTGCACATTTCTAGCATGAATGGGGTACTACCTGAAGCAAGATTGATGTGGCCAATTATACGACATGAGAAGAGAAAACCCAGAGGGCCTGGACGCAGTCAGCCAGACAGGGCTTCTGACAAGAACAATGGTCTCTCTGTTTATCCTTGGGGCAAAATGAGATGGGAGGTTAACTGGGCTTGTCAGCGGCTGAAAAGGAGAATTCTGAAAGAAAGTGAAACCTCTTGTGTGACTTGATGTAATCTGGATTTTTTTCTCACTCATTTTATAATTTTACAATTCTGTTATCTAAAACTAGGAAAATACACTAACGCCAACCAGAACTTCCATGTAGGGTAGATCATGAGGCATTTCTTCTGCAGTGCTGCTGGGCAAGTTCAAACTACCAAATTTCTATGTCAATAGTTGAGTACAAACCATTCGTGCCACCTAGGAATTTTAAAAAATCATTTTATTAGGGGCTCATACAACTCTTAGCACAATCCATACATACATCAATCATGTAAAGCACATTTGTACATTCATTGCCCTCATCATTCTCAAAACATTTGCTCTCTACTGAAGCCCCTGGCATCAGGTCCTCATTTTCCCTCCCTCCCCGCTCCCCCGTCCCTCATGAACCCTGGATAATTTATAAATTGTTATTTTGTCATATCTTGCACTGTCCGACATCTTCCTTTACCCACTTTTCTGTTGTCCATCCCCCAAGAAGGAGGTTATATGTAGATCCTTGTAATCAGTTCCCCCTTCCCACCCCACGCTCCCTCCATCCTCCCAGTGTCGCCACTCTCACCACTGGTCCTGAAGGGATCATCCACCCTGGATTCCCTGTGTCTCCAGTTCCTATCTGTACCAGTGTACATCCTCTGGTCTAGCCAGATTTGTAAGGCAGAACTGGGATCATGATAGTGGGGGGGGGGGCGAGCATTTAGGAACTACAGGAATGTTGTATGTTTCATTGTTGCTGCACTGCACCCTGACTGGCTCTGTCTCCTCCCTGCGACCCTTCTGTAAGGGGATGCCCAATTACCTACAGATGGGCTTTAGGTCTCCACTACATACTCCCCCTCATGCACAATGATTTGATTTTTTGTTCTTTGATGCCTGATAACTGATCCCTTCAGCAACTTGATCACACAGCTGGTGTGTTTCTTTCATGTGGGCTTTGTTGCTTCTTAGCTCGATGGCCGCTTGTTTACCTTCGAGCCTTTAAGATCCCAGACTATACCTTTTGATAGCCAGGCACCATTAGCTATCTTCACCACATTTGCTTAAGCACCCGCTTTTGTCTTCGGTGATTGTGTCGGGGAGGTGAGCACACAATGATATGATATTTTGTTCTTTGATGCCTGATAACTGATCCCTTGTATGCAGGCTTTTTTTCTGCCTGGAGGCTTTTTTCTGCCTAGGCATTTTTCTGCCTGGAGAGCCCCACCTTTTCCAATGGCCCTCTCAGTGAAAAGTCTGCTGCTAACTTCCTTAGGACGTTGCAGACTTGTAGGGCTCTGAGCAATAACAGAGAAAGCAACTTCCTATCTCTTTCTAAGTGCATTGCAAATTCCAATCAAGACAGCTCTCGAATCTCTGTGTGTTGCTGTTTGGCTTTTTAGTTGTCTTTGAAGCAGGCTCTTAAGGCCATAGCAGCCTGTATGTGCAAGGTCAAATGTCCTCATGGGTCTTTTCTGTCATCCAGACAGATCGATCTGTCAGGCTTTTTTCCAAACACAACTGTGTGGATGAACGATCAACTTTTTGGCCAGTAGTTAAATGCTTAAATATCTGTACTACTAAATACCCTTAGAATCCAAAAAGCATACCAATTGCTAGATCCAAAATTATACCAATTGCCATTGAGTATGGCAACACATGGTGACCCTCTAAGACAGAACTGCCCCATAGAGTTCCTAAGAACGGAATCCTTATTGCCACATCTCTTTCTCCAGCGGTGCAGCTGATGGATTTGAACTAATGACTTTTGGTTCATCGCTGTGTACTTAATTAGTGTACCAGAAGGCTTCATGGGATTTCTAAATAAACCAAAAAACCCACTGTAATCGAATCAAGTCTAACTGAGTCTTATAGGGCAGAGAAGAACTATTCCTTCAGGTTTCCAATACTGTAAACCTTCTCAGGAGCAGACAGCATCACCTTTCTCCGGTGGAACAGTGACTCAATTTGAACCTGACCTTGCAGCTAGCAGTACCATGAAGGGAGCATAAATTGTGAGTCTAATTATTTTAATTGCTGTTTATAGATTTCATTTATATTTATATTTATCATTCCAAAACCTTCCATTAATACTACCTCTGAGCACCCCTAACTAGGTTTCTTTTCAGTTAGAGACTCATATGAAAGTGCCCCAATCTCCCTTTACTTTCACCCCAAGGGCAGAGGAGTGACTTGTCTCTGGAAATAGATGACTTATGAATAAATTGGTCAGTTAATTATTCAAATTCCCTATTAGAGTTGACTCCTCCTTTCTCATGTTAAAGTGATAACCTAGTCAAGAATCAAAGTCACCCTAAAATATCCACCTCACTTTAACCCTGACAAATCTCTGAGCCTCTCCTTGGAAACACCTTGTGGTCCATCTGGTTTCTCTGGACCTTTGATGCCCTCTAGTGGCTGTTTCAGGTTGATATACTCCCTGAAGTTGGCAGCCCTTCCAGCTCTGTAGGAGGGGAGGGCGGAACTAAAGATCAGAAAATCAAGAGAATGTGGCTGCTCGCTGGAGATCCATGAGCAAGGCAGGAGAACCAGAGCAGGCTGGAGATCTGGAGAGCAGAGCTCTCGTCTTCTCTTGGGTCTCTTAGATACTGAGCTAAGTCAGTTTCTGAGGACATCCTCAGCCACTGGAAGCAAGGTGGTCAAACTGCCCGCCCTAGAATCCCCTTCCAACCCCACACATCAGAATTACAGCCCTGAGGGTAGGGGAAGAGCAGGAGGGGGCAGGGTAGAAAGGGAGAGCTGATAGCACTGGTGAATTTAGAACCCCACTAGAGGGGAGTGAACCACACAATTGCATGGGAATGGATATAGGGATGGTGTAAGATCTGGGGAAAAGATGATAGATGATAGATGATAGATAGATACATACATAGAGACATAGATAGATACATAGATACATAGATAGATACATAGATAAATAAATGTTCTGGGGGCGGTGGGAGGGGGATGGGAAGGGAGGGGACAAAGGGGAGCTGATATTAAGGAGTTCAGGAAGAAATAAAATGTTTTTAAACAGATTGTGGTAGCAATTGTACAATACTGCTTGAAGTGATTGCACAATGGAATCTTATGATATC
>NW_022109491.1:36456670-36462294 GCF_000313985.2 Echinops telfairi
CAGCAACACCAGGCACCGTGGCTATTTTTCATGACTTTAATAGGTAGGTGAACCCAGGGCCGGATGTGAAATTGGCTCCATGGGTCCTTTTTATGAATCGATTGGTATAGACCCGTGGGGAGGTGTCCTAATATACACAGACTGCATAATGGCTGCATCCCCTTCATTTGACCCCTGGGAGTGCTAAGGAAAAGGCTACCATACTCACCTGGCTCTCAGCCCGAACCAGGCAATTAGGGCCCTGGCCAGGAAAGGACTGCAGGAGGAGAAGGGGCCTCAAAATCTGATGACGCTGCCATTTCTTTGGCCAAAAGGAAGAGTTTGAGAGAAAGCGTATTTGCTGGGCTTGTGCTCAGTGTTTGCCATTGAGTATTTCAAGCCCTGAGGCCATCTCCAGCTATAAGATTCATAGAGTGCCTTATGCCTTGGGCTCCTAACAGCAAGGTCAGCAGTTCAAACGCACCAGCTGCTCCAAGGGAGAAAGAGGAAGAAGTACAGCCCCGGACACCCACGGGGGCAGCAGGAGTCAGACTTGATGGCAGTGAGTTTGAGAGATGAGTTATCAGCTTGGGACTCAACATTAAGCACATAGCCAAAGATCACACAGCCCCGTGAGTGGCAGGTTGGGATTCCCAGCCAATTCTAGCTTTCTCTCAAACCCACTGTAACCAGCCCCTGCCTCTGTCTGACTGACCTTTGGGTTTCGGGTCCTTGACTCACAGTCTGCGTGAATGGCACCTCCTGGAGGTGGGCAGCGCACAGTCTACCCCTGGGGCTCAGACCGACGCCCAGCTGGGATGCTTCCCCTCCCTTCTGTCAAGATGCTAAGAATCTAGAGTTTTACTTTTCCCAAAGAGTGGCTGCGGAGCCTGCAGCATAGGCGGTACCGGGGAATTTTTTCGGTACTGTAAATAGTTTCATTTCTACCCAGATCTAAGGGATCCCTATCTCCTAGGAATCTAGGTCTAGGGTTTCTCTGCTATAAGATGCAAATGATCACCTGCAGACTCTCAAGCAGATTCGGAGCAGGCAGTCCCAAAGGCCTTCATCAGGAACCAGTTCCCAGACGATGCCAATGTTAAGAACCACCTTTTGGATAGCAAGGCTGTAGATCAGGATATCCCACACGGAAGCCTGTATTCAGATCACCTGCAGAGCTCGTTGATATACGATTTAACCAGCTCCTGCCTCTTGTCTCAACACTGATGACTGAGTCCCACCCCTAACGATTCTGGGATGAGGCCTGAAGGTTACATTTCCATTCAGCTTCCAGATGATGTGGATGATGCAGGGGCAGGCGTCCCACTTTGAGGACCACTCGTCTAGCCTTTTAAAACTTCCCTTAATCACAGAAGTAACCCCTTGCTTTCTGTTTTTGTTGTTTTTAATTTGCACAAAGCCCTCTGAATTCTGAAAGGGAATTCAAAGACCACTTGGTCTCAGCCCAAAAAATGCAAATCAAGCATCTTCCTTAATGTCCTACATTAGTAGAAGCCAGGATTAGAGACAAGGCCAGGATTAGGCCTCCTGACTCACTCAGTTCAGTGCTGTTTCCTCTGCATCCTGCCAGGCCCTGATGCTGCATCAATTCCCTGGCTCCCAGCAACTGCAGTATGTACGTTTGGTGAGCTCTCCATCTCAGGCCAGCTTTGCAGGCACTTGCATCCCTACCAGACACGTATGTCTTCAGCACAATCTGTGAAAACGCAGCGGCCTCCTACCTAACAGCTCTGTGAATAGGAGGGCTTTGGAAAACACCCAGCCGCTAGCTACGCTAGCAGCCCTGGGGGAGAGGCAAAGCAGCAGCTAGCAGTGCAGCCAAGCGGGGTGATTCAGAACAGAGGGGCTCAATTCTGACCACAGCCCACAGTCAGTCCTGGCTGAGAGAAGTCACTTAACGGCTATGTCCCTTGAAAGACGCTCCCCTCAAAGGAAAGCAATAGTCTCATCCGAGGATCGGAACCCAGAGAGGGTCTCAAATGTGGACGAGGGGTGGGGCCGTATCTGTCGCATCACAACTCATAGTGACTCAAAACCACCACCAGTTCTTACTTTCCACAAGTCTCCAAGGAAGACGAGAAATAGTCAAGGCTCCTCGAGGCCCAGGCTAGTGAAAAGGTGTCCCAATGCTCTGCCATATTCTACCGGCCACAGAAGGTCACAAGGCCAGCCCACCACTCAGAAGGAACAACATCACACTGTACAAGTATCCAGAGAGGGAAGGAGTGTGGGCAGGTTACAGTCTAATACAGGGTCGTTATCTTAGTTTGAAAGACCCATAAAGTTTCCAAAGCAAATTATCATCTCCCCCACCCCAAGCTCCACAATCTTTCCATTCTACTTTCCTCAAACTGTAGGAAGCTCCCTCATAGTTCATTTGGAAGGCTCGGGAAATACCAGTCTGCAGTAGGGCATGGAGACAGAGAGAGCAACCGGAGCCTAGCCACCACTGTGGGAATTGAGGCTCGGGGGTCAGGACACCATACATACCATCCTCCACCGTGCTCTGGTGGGGACAAAAACCTCTCAGGCTGCAGAGTCACGTGATTTTAGTCAGAGCACCTTTTCCCCTCTCCCTTTTTAAGTCCGTCTAGTTCATTTTCATGTTTCAGTTCTGGTGCTGACAAAGGTTGGGACACCAGATGGCAGCATCGCTGATTGTCCATGTAGCTCAGGTGACAGAATGCCAAGTGACATTTCCAGTTGCCCTTGAAATTCCAACCATTAACTAGTATGTGTTGGGGATAAACAATTGCCCAAGCCATACCCATACTTCAGCTTTTGGGAACCATCCCAAGGCTCACACTCTGTCTGAACTTGTACCGAAGCAAGAGTATCACCAGCTAGGTGCGCGGAGGTAGATGAATCGATAAGAATGATGGGCTGCTTATCTGCATCAAAGATTCACATGAGCTTCACGGTGAACCTGTTCATGAATAGATTAGTGAGTAGGCACAAGTAATCCTGGGCTTCCTTTGATTATACACTACCCCATCCCGGTCAGGGATTGTGAATTTGAAGCGCCTTTGATTCCATAGAAAGACGGGATTTGGAGAGAGGTGCCTGCGATACCTAGAAGCAGAATCTTTGATATAATGAAAAAGATTGAAGTTGTCCACTGCAGGTTAGTAAGGAAGTACAAGGAAACCTGTGCTTACCTTGCTTATTGGACAAGCTGACACCAGGCAGGGGGGAGGGGGCGGGGAGCGGGGCTGAGAGCACCCATGGAGAAGCCTTGGCTTTTCTAGGAAGCAGGATTTGAAAATCCTCTGGAGGGAGAGACAGTAAGTAGAATGAAGCTTCAAAAGGGTCTTTGGAAATGTCAGAAAAAAAGTGGACTAGGAGAAAAAACAATGAATGTATTCTTAGAGGGGGGTGGGTAGAAGTGGGATCTTTCAGAGTAAAGATCAAAAGCTATTTAATATTATATTTGAGAAAAAGTCAACAAAGATCAATTATTGGTAATGAATGCATGGGCTGTGATAGTATTAGCTGTCCCTTTATTTTTAATTTTAAAAAGCGTTTGTGCGGGATGAGTGTATGATAAGACCAAAACCAAAGCCCAATGTCATCCAGTCGGTTGTGACTCGGAGAGATCCTCTATGGCAAAGAAGAGCGGCTCCTTGGGCCTTTGAGAGCGCACAGCTTTACCAGAGCAGGCAGTCTCTGCTCTCTCCCCAAGAGCTCCTTCAGGACTATGATTACCCCCTTGATGGACTGTAGAGGACAGGTAGCACAGTGCTTTCACATTCAGCTGCCAATCACAAGTTCAGAAGTGTAAAACCATCAACCACTCTTAGGGAGAAAGACGAGGCTTTCTTCTCCCAGAAAGAATTTCAGTCTT
The DNA here is from genome assembly GCF_000313985.2 of Echinops telfairi. Classification (NCBI taxonomy): domain Eukaryota; kingdom Metazoa; phylum Chordata; class Mammalia; order Afrosoricida; family Tenrecidae; genus Echinops; species Echinops telfairi. The sequence goes on from NW_022109491.1 coordinate 36,460,515, forward strand.
GGAAACCTACAGGGGCAATTCCACTCTGACCTATAGAGTCGCTGTGAGTCCCAGTGGACTCAGTGGCATTGAGTTTGGGTTTTGGAGTTTGGTGGACCGTGGGCTAGTCCACTGGGCACAGTCAGTGTTGCAAACCTACCAAGGGCTCCAAGTGAGGAAGCTGAGGCTGTCTGTTACCATAAAGATGGATAGCATCAGAAACCCTGCATAGGTGCGCCATGATGGCAGTGGGTCTGGTCTGGCTGTGGTTTGTTGGCGTTCAGGAGGTGGCTCTGATATGATTTGTGAGTGACCTTTGACAATGTTTCCCTTTAAGAAGACTCAAAGGTGATGATACAATATAGTTGTTTACGCAGCTGATGATCCTGAGGTTAGCAGTTTGAATTGCGATCAGGTGGGAAGTTCTGGTCTTGAATGGATTCTTATGGGTCTTTTATTTACTTATTTTTTTTAAGTAGAAAACGGCTTTATTTTATTAAAAAAATAACTACATGAGTTTTCTATAACAGTATAAATGTCTAAACAATTAAGACCTAAATTTCTTATTAGGTAGTACACACACACACACACACACACATTTCAGAAACAATGTCTATTTTTGGAAAAAGTTACATTTGTCCCAGGACATAATATTCATAATTTTCTTTCAAAACAAACTGTACTTAGGAATTGAACTTGTAAGTCTCCAAGTTGTTCTGCTTGTAGTCGGTCTTTCACCTCTGGTAAATATTCACTAAGTTGACTGCCATCTTTCAAAAGTTTCTATGAGATTTTCACAAATACATTGTCTTTAGCAAATTCAGGCGGATCATCTTTACTGTCTGAACTGAACCAGTTCTCTCTATGAAGTACTTTGCAAAGGATTTCCAGTTTTAGATCATTTTTATTTACATTTTCCATCTCATCAATATATTCCAGCAAGTCCAAAGCTTTCCTGAAGTCAAACTCATTGGCACGTCTGATTTCTTCAGAGATATCGGCCAATGAGTGGGCGCAGTCAACACTGGCATCGCGCTGAGATGAGTGGGTTTTCTGTTGGTCGTTGCCCAGCCAGGGTCTCCTGGTGTAGTAGAAAACATTCCTGTTCAGCCTTTTCTTCAATTTTCTCTTGCAATGTATCCTCCACAAAGTCTGAAGCTAATGCAGCCAATTTACTCAAGCCAAGAAGGGGATATTTTTTTCCTTTGAAGAATAACAAAGTTTCCATATTTGCCAAACCTGGAAGGGTTGCACAAGCCTTTTCTAATTCTTGGCTGTCAATTTCATGTAACCACCTGAGATGCTCATGAGCATGCTGAGAAATGGGCAGAGATATCACTTTGCCTCGTTTCCCTTTCTCCATGTACCAACGGAAGAGAAAGTGGAAAACTCCTGATCGGCATGTCATGGGTCATGGAACGCTGCGGTCTAGTCTGGTTGTTGGTTTGCTCACACATTTGCACCAAGATAGCAAAGTCACAGTGCTTCTCGGCAAAAGAAGCCCCCCACTGGTGCTGGCTGAATGTAAGAAAAGGAGAGACGAGACCTGGCCTCTTCTGCAGGTATTCCATGCATGCCCAGCTTGTTGTATCTTTCATGACCATTGGAGTTGCCTACGACTTAAGCTGAGAAAACATGGCCATCTAAGAAGCGCCACCAGCTGTCCTGTGAGAACATTTCAGAGACTGCTGTCGGCCTGAGGACAAACCACGTTCAGAACAATCCGGCTGGCACAGAGTGGCTGTTCGGTACCAGTGGGTCTGCTTGTTGCCGTCCATGGAACTCACTCGGGTTCGTTTTC
>NW_022109491.1:36462394-36466579 GCF_000313985.2 Echinops telfairi
CCGGTCAACAGATTCCCAGGACGACTCCTTCAAGACTTGCTCCTCAGGTTCCAACAAAGCTGCACGAATGGCATCGACTTGGGACACCTCTCTAAAAAAAAGATCTGCAGGAGCGAGGTTTGAAGGAAGCTCACGCTCTTTTGTTTAGAGCAATAAAGAAGGACAACATATAGCCATGTTCACAAGATCAGAAACCCTGGAAGGGTGGCTTTTGAGAGCAGTGGCAGCTGCCAACTTCTCTGGAGGCTCCATCCCCAAGAGCCCAGTTGCCATTGGCATTCCTCCTATGGGAGATGTGCCTGGCCCTCCAGATAAGCCGACGGGGTGAATCCAGTCCAGGGGGAGAGAAGGGGCTGCTAGCTGGTGCAGAATCATTAGTGATGTATTGCTGAAGCCAGCTGCCTCCTCAGGGATGGAGTCAGACCACCGTGGATCAGATACTGGCTTGGCATCCACCAGGTCCACACTGATCTGAGTAACAAGCTCTATCTAGTTCAGAATTGGAACTCAAATCTGGGTGAGAGGAAAACTGCTCATCAACCTCCATTGAGCATGACCTAGATCTTTTCTGCAGCATGTGGAAAAGCAGTTTTTAGCAAGTTCACTTTATCTTCCTGAGCGATGATTTCATTTTTTTGTAGTGGTCTCAAAAACCATGTTCTCAGTGCTTGGTCTAGTAAGTGGAGATGTTAGAGAGTCTTCAACTTCTTCTGCTAATATGGGCACGTTTTCCCTCACCATAATCCATTTCCATAGACATCAATCCATTGCTCCTTGTACAAATAATGGGAACACCATCATAGGACCTAGATCCTAAAATACTCTCTCCTTATGAACCAAAGTAATTTTCTCCCGAGGAAGAGAAAACCCCCATTTCCTGTAGAGCACACACAGTAGAGCAGTCTCAGAATACAGAGCGGCACTCTGCTTTGAAAAGTGTGGGACCACCAGTTGACAGTTTATCAGGCCTTCAGACCAGACAGGTGGATTATACTGAGTGACTTCTACTGTAATAGCACCTGACATTTGGTAGCCATCATTGTCCACGGCTCCCACAGAGTAATCTATTAGACACGGTGTGTCTGCTGGATGGCATGCTGCTGCCCAAATCAGAAGGCTGACACGTTTTGCTTCAGATCCAAATATCAAATGTTGACACCTTCTTTAATAGCTTTATAGTTACTTTCAGATCCCCAGACAGCATCAGCAATGCTTCTTTCATGGCTCTATTTAAATCGCAACTATGTGCTTCTTTTTCTGAAGAATCATCTAACTCCCATTTACTGACCTTTGAACTTGTAAGGCTGTAAAAGCTTGATCCCCCTCTATCCCAAAAGACACTTGAAAGTGTGAGATCACTATGAGTAGACAAAATTCCCCAACGAGAATAAGCTCTCTGACCAAAGCTGGAAAGAGGCCTTGGCCTTGAGGGAGGACATGCTGATGAATCTTTCCGAAAGTTTCAGGTAGCTCCTGGTCAGCTGCCAGTAAGGTCAGCAGCTCTGGGATGTGGGCGGGGCTTTCTCACCTTTCTGGGCTGACAAGCCCCTCATCATTCAGCAGACTAGCCTAGGCTCCTGTGGGAACAACTAGACACATTCAGCGAGAGAGCAGAAGCATGCCAGTGGGCTGGAGATCTGCTCTCAGAATGGGCACGTGCCATCTCCACCACTTTCTATGGGTCAAAAGAAGTCACCGAGGCTGGCTAGCTGAGTCTGTTAGGATAACCTTGCTACAGAAACCGTGGGCAAATGGCCTTTACCCATGGCTGAAAGCAGCTGCAAAATCATCATGCAAAAGGCATGAAAGGGGGGCCGGGGTGGAGGGATTGCAGCCAATGGAGTCATCAACCACACATTCCCCACGACTTTGGAGTCGATTTCTCTGCGCTTTGCCGCCTACTGTTGGTCAAAGAAAGATCGGGGATAGGGAGAAGAGTGAGGAGGAGTTTGGAGCAAGCTTCTGTTACTGCCATTTCTGGAGCCTGGCTCCTGATACATATTTACAGCACTGAATCTTCGAGATGCTAAGAGGTGTCAGTCTAAGTCTCAGGAAGAAATGCCTTAGCTAAAGCTACAGTTGCAGGAGCATAATGTCCACCATTGGCCTCACAGGGAAGAATATAAAATGGAGATTTTCCCACTTTTTGCTTTTTCTTCATGGAATATCCTCCCAGCCCCCAATGAATTGCGTATAAGTCTTATGCCAACCCCTATTGTAATTATTAGGAGCCTTAGTGACGCAATCAGCACCCATTCCCTTTCCTCTCCTGTGATGGGTACTGTGTACTTCTCTACCACAGTAACGCTGGCTTGCCCGAGTAACTGTGTCAACCAGTTACTGATCTATTAGATGGGAATAAAAAGAATACCTATTTAATAGGGATGTAATGTTAAATGGAATAAACATCTAAAGAACTTAAAACTGCCAGGCATAATATACTAATGTTCAATAAATGTTAACTAATGCCGCTAGTTTCAAACTTGGTCCTAAATATCTACCCTCCTTTTGACTGCCTGAAGATTATTTTGGCTAAGGAGAGGTAGAGAATAGTTCTAAAGATGATTCAGGAAGGGGAGGTACATCTGTCCATAGCATTTGTCACTGATGATACCTCCTTTTCATAGTAAACATAATATAGATGAATGTAACTACGCAATATATTTGTTTGACTTCTTTCATACATCACCACATTTATGACAATCATTATTGTGCATATGATTATACATCATTCATTCTCATTGCTGTGACTTAGTTCCTTGGGTGAATGCACGATATATTCATTTTATTATGGGTGAGGATTGGAGCTGTATCCAATTTGAGCAATTACTAGTATTACCGATACGAATATATCTTTTGCTGTATCACATGTTTGTGTCCCTTGGGGGATATACATTTGTTGGAAACTGCTGCGTCAAGAGTACAGAGACATCAAGATGAACCTTTACCCCAGTCATGGAGAAAGGCAGCCGCAATTCAGACATTTAGATGCTGCTTCCCATGTGCTCCGTTTTGGAGGTTGGCCAATTCATTCAATATTTCTATACTCACTAAATATACCTCATAAAATGGGAAATGAAAGCACACGATAATTGATATAAAAAATGAGGCAAACGCAAACCAAATCCACTGTTGACAAGTTCATTCTGACTCCTGGTGACTCCATGAGACAGGGTAGAATTGTTCCATAGAACATCCATGACCATAAATGTTTATGGAGGCACACCGCTACGTCAGTGGGTGAGTTTGAACTTCTGACCTTTGGGTTAACAGCTGAATACTGAACTCCTACCCCACTAGGGCATCTTATGAAAAGGGGGAAGCTTTATTAAATCGCTTACATAAGTTGTTCAGGTTCCCAGTAGAAGAGAAGCATAAACGCATTGCCTCTGCTATTTTCCTTGCTCTCGTTGGCCTTTCAACCCCACGCCCTGCAGAGAGGGGGCTAGCAGTGTGCTCTGTTCAGAGCCTCCAAAGCTACAAAGCACTGATAATTGATTCAAAGGCCCCAGCCTCCAGTCAAGTCCCCCAGCTGTGTTCATTGTCATGGACAGTCTTTGTAGAGCTGTTTTGTTGGTTTGCTTTTTTAGGTGCCATCAGGTGAGTTTTGACCCCTGGCAACCCTATCTGTGAACAACGGAACAAAACCCTGCCCGGTCCGCACCATCCTCACAAGTGTCCCTACACCTAAGCCCATTGTCGGAACCACTGTGTATAAGGCGGGGCTTCTTTTCGTAGTTTAAATACTTAGAAAAAACATTTGGGTAGAGAATATGAAATGAAGCAATAAAGTACTTTAAAGTGACATCAAGATGATAAAGTGACATCAAGATGATAAAAATAGTATCACCTGATAAACATGTTAAAGCATTGGAGCATCTGATCTATTAGATGGGAATAAAAAGAATACCTATTTAATAGGGGTGTAATGTTAAATAGAATAAACATCTAAAGAACTTAAAACTGCCAGGCATATACTAATGTTCATTGGAGATATTATATTTATGAGATTCGTTCATATTGTTCTGTGTAATCGTAGATTATTCTCGTTGCTGTGTCATAGGGCCCCAGTGAAAATGTAGATGTTTAAAACAAAGGGAGAATCAACTAGAAATAGAATATATAAGGGAGAACCAAATAAAAATGTCCAAAGGGAAATATACAATAACCCCCAATTTTAAATTC
>NW_022109491.1:36467411-36480292 GCF_000313985.2 Echinops telfairi
CCCCCCCAGATATCCTTTTCTTTTACAATCACCTTCCAGGATATTCATTTATCTTGAAATGGTATACCTGCAGACCTCAATCTACAGCATATATCAAGCAATTCAACCTTTGCTTCTTATGTCAGAACTTTTCTCTGTGGCTGAGAAGCACTTCCAGCACCACTAGTTAACTAGTTGCTGGAAGTATGGGTCCCCCGGTGTTATTCAAGGTTTATCATAATTTGCTGGAGAGACAGACGATATAATTATTGAAGAGACATGCAGAGAAAATTCTTGTTGCACAACTTTTCAAAACAATCTGTGCGTGTAAGTTGATCCCCATAGTTCAAGTCCATGTTGTTCAAGGGTCAGCTGTATTTCTAAAGACCTGATACAAAAAGGTCTTTTTTGGAAAGGGTTTGGCTTTTCTAGTTTTGGCTCCTCCAAGTTAATTTAGCTGCGAAACTTTAGGGAAGTCCAATTGTCACCCTCTCAGTGTCTGTATTTCTGGGAGGAAATGAACTGTGACCTTGGGGTAGGTTATTTTCCTTCTTTATGCTTCCGTTTCCTCACTTGTAAACCCATTCTCTGATACTGACACTCGCTTATTCCTAAGATGGATATGAAAATGAAATGATTTAAACAATGTGCTGCCATTATTGTTGTCAGCCATGCATAGCTGCAAGCCTTTCTGAAAGAAAAAAATGAGAAATGTTTCCTAAGTAGATAAGTGGACCATTTGCTTAAACTGTGTGGGCAGCCCTCTTTTGCTGAAAATGTATTGTGTGTGACTTTTTGCAGTTATTGAGAGAATGCTTCCTCCACCCCCCTTCATTGCTTCCACCCATCAATAGGATCTGTTCATGGACTATGCTGGTGTGTCAGTGTAAAGGCTGTTTACAATACACTGGAATGGTCACCACAAGTCAGTTCATGAAAAGTTTGGGAAGTTCATGGTGGTGTTTGAAGCTCTTTGTGATCCACTTAACAATGTAGGCGCAGGAGGAGGAACAGAACCAGGTCACCAGCCTGTTGGTGATGTTGGTTGTCTGGTGTGATGTACGTCATGAACTTCCTCTGACACAGCAGTACCTACATACTAAGGACTTACCTCTCAACAAGGTTGTGACAAAGCTAGAGGAGCTAAGATCTTATCTGCAAAGTCACCAAATGGAACATACAATTGAAAGGTGCCTTTAAAGTGAGACAAGTGTGGAAGTGCAGTAGAGAGAAGAGCCAGGTTCAAGGAAACGATGAGAGGGCCTGGGGAGCAGGAAGTCATGCTGGACTCCCTCTGCCAGAAGCACGTAAGAAGGTGGTGCTAGACTGTATTGATCACTTTCATTCTGAACTTCAGATCAGATCAGGAGCCATCAAAGAGAAAACGTACAGCCGGGTTAGAGGTTATTCAGAAGAAGCATCATTCTTGACCATGTTCTGTGATGAGGTATCTCAGAGCAAACTTTTAATGGAGATACCAAGTGCTGGCATGCTTATGCAGTAGTTTCTCCTTCTTTGTATGGTGTTATTTCACTATGGTCTATTTCCATATGCATTTGTCTAAAACTTCCATATTTCTTGGGCCATTATGGATTATGCAAAACCAACTCATTAGCTGTAATGGCAAAGTTTAACATAAAAGTGGATATACTCCCTACCGACTCGATGCTGACTCACAGTGACACCCCAGCACCACCACCACTGTCCCCGAGAGTTTCTGAGATTGTAAGTGTGGAAAGCCCAGTCTTGCTCCCTCGGAGCTGCTGGTGATTTCAAATTGCTGCCCAGGTGATCACAGCCCAACATGTAACCACTGCACCACCAGGACTAAAACTGCTAGAAGTATGAAGTATTTTGATACATAATTAAAAACTCACTGCATCATTCTTAAGAGTGTCTAATTTGAATTCTGTTGCTTTCTTGTGACATTTTTTACTTGAACCCCATGACACTATGTGTGGCAGTTAAATAATCTCCTGTCAACTTGAGCGAAGGGGTGGAGTCTAGCCTGTCAATCAGATGCCAGCATGATGACCTCATTTGGAGGCACAATGGAGATAAATAGCTCACTGGAGGCCAGACCCACTCTTTCTGCCTTCCCTTTCCTGTTGTTGAGACACTCAGTGGAGGAGACTTGTGGAGACCTGTGCCACCGTTGAGATGCTTCCACTGCTACTGGATGGATCCACTGCCACTGGATCTACAAGACTTTCTACCCACTGTCCTGTGATCTTCCTGCATTTGGCATTATTGAATGTGCTATGTGAATCTAAGGAGGAATTTATGGATTTGTATTGGACATATGGGTTAATATCGGGCTTATAGACTTGATCTGGACTGGGTTGGGATGTTTTCTCAAAATACAATTGCTCTTTTATATAAAGCTCTTTCTTGAGGGTCTATGAATTTGTTTCTCTAGTCAACCCAGACTAACTCACTATGTAAATATATTTGCATGTAGTCTTATAATTTAAAGGTGTAACTTAAAACAAAAATGAAGTAATTTAATACATGGTTTACATCCATATAATGTGTTGACTCACCTTTAGCTCTAATTTTTTTTCAGTAGCAGGTTAATAACAATGGGACATAAAGTATCAGTAGCATCACTGGTAGAAATAGTAGCAGTTACGTGGAAAATAAAATAACTGTTGACCCACCAAAGAGAAGGTAAAGGTATACATTAAAGAGAAATAAAGATGAAGGTAAATGGAATCTGTATGACATTATTCTAGTTAGGATGGTTGGGAACTTTGGGGGCTGTCATAAAAGGGAGTGCCTCACACTGCAACCGGCACGCTGTAAGGCAGCCCCTTTTATGATGGCCCCCAATGTTCCTCAGAGACTTCTGCTGCATTCTAATCAAGGCAACCATCCCAAAGGCCGCTCTGTTTCAAGGGAGGGGGAACTAGATTCTCCTTTTTGGTGGGAAATAAGAAGATTCTGGAAGAGCATATACGATTGGAAATATTGCTGTGGTAATTTTTCCAAAATACTAGCGCCCCCCCCCCCATCCCTGCATTCTTACATAAGGCCTTTTGCCTCCAGGTTTCTTTCATCAAATTCTTTGGTTTGTGAATCTGATCTGATCAAGATTAGATCTGAACACAATCCTATGTAAATTTCAGGGATTTGAGGATGAAATTCCACATTTAGTTTAAAAATGAAAAACCTGTGAGCAGAGCTTTGTCAAATAGAACTCTCAAAACTGAACTGTATGCTGTGTGTCACAGTCCTCAGGGGGGTGTGCTAGTTCAGTAGAATCTGTCCTTTCCAGGCAGGAAACCGAGGTCAATCCCCAGCTAATACCTACCAAGTGCAGTCACCACCCATTTGTCACTGGAAGTTGGTGAATTGCTATGATGTTTAACAAATTTCAGTGAAGCTTCCAGACGATGACAGACTAGTAAGAAAAGCCTGCATATCTATTTCCAAAAACTCTGGGATTGAAAACCTTAGGGTTCAATCCCATTAAGTATGGGGTCGCTATAGTCAGGCTTGATTTGACAGTAGTGACCACCAGCACATCACAATCCTCTCCAAGCAGACACACAGGGAAAGTGGGTTGACTTTCGGATTTCCCATATGACTTTCCTTTTTATGACTCTGGACACAATACTGTCAATGCCCTACATGAGGAACCTAGGTTTCTCCTTTCTAACATAAAGTCTAGAGGTTAAAATGATCAGCAGGGTCTCTATCTGTTCCAACATTCTAGAAAATAAAAGGAAAATCATGATTTTCTTTTTTCATGTAAAATCATACAGGTCTCTTACAGGGAGAGGCTGAGCTGCGGTTTGCTGTATATTTGATGGTGCCTGGTTTTTGTGGCTGTCATACTAATGTATTGACAAATGCTGTGACTGGATTTCCTTTCCTGAAGAGGCCTTCCATGCTTTCGCCAGTTTGCTACACTCAGAAGCAGCAGTAACCAGAGCTTTTCTATTGGGATGGAAAAGGAATGATTAGCTTGCCCACCTATAAATAGGAGACGTCTCTATATCCATGACCCTAAAGGCAGGAATTAAAGACTCAAGCCTCTCTGGCCCCCAATTTCTTCCTTATCGGGCAAACCAATAAACTGTTAAACTCTGACTTTAAGCCTAACAATTCTTTAAAAAATGAAAAGTAGGCAAATTATGCACAAACCTAGATAATTACTGGGGCGTCCATGTTGGAACTCTAAAAGTTCAGACTTTCCTTTTACCGCTATCAAGCTACGTTTTGCCTTGGGCAGCTGCGCTGGCCAGCTCTCTTGGCCTGGGAGGCATGGGATAAAAGAATGGATTTGAGAATTGGGGCAAAAGCACTGCAAGATCCAACGGTCTTTCCCAATAATCTTTTTAGTTGGAGTAATTCAGCAGCGAGATCAGAACATAAGAACTCAGTGCTCATTAATTTAAATAAAAGTCAAAACCTCAAATGTCATCCGTCCAATCTCTAGGCCATTGTCATTTAAGAGTTCAGGGTTGTGAAAGCACTAGTCCCCACTCCTCATTTTCTGCAGAAGGAAATGGGAGGTTCGGGAATCCATGGGACTTCTCCACGGTTAGAGACCTGCCCGGAGCTGGAATTGAGCAGCTTTCCTCGCTGCCACCCAGTGTCCTTGGAAAGGAAAATGCTTCCTCCTTCCATTCTCTTCTGTCCCCAAACCTGGATTCATGTAATCTAAGTAATCAGTCCAAAGGTTTTGTGTTTACTTGAGTGCAAGAGTCTGTTCCAAAGATAACAAACTATTCCCATAGTAAGGGTCAGCCCCCTCTGCCTCTGTATTCCCAATCTGAGCCCAAAGTTACCCGCTTTCAAATGTCCAAAAAAGGTGACCAAAAGCCCAGAAGAGGTGAGCCACTGAAATGTTTTAGAAACGTGTGAGTCCTCTTGTTCTGCTTGTGCATACTCCATCTCTCAAGAGTTTCCCAACTGCCCGCAACTCCCATGAGGGCTCTGTTGCCTTCTATCCCCATCTTTACCCAGCTCTGTATATGAGGGAACTGAGCCCTGTGGAGTCATCAATGTTACCCTCGTCGGTTGAATAACATTAATATTGGTCAATGCATGGGAGGGGCACACCAGAAGGAGATAAAGAACAAAGGATAGAGAGGTTAGGATTCCTACTTCCCCCAGAACATTGCTGAGGAGTGAACCAGAGTTGCCCGACTGACTACAGCCCGGGTGAACCAAACCCCAGTCAAATGCCAGACCCAGAGTGAGAAAAGGGATTGTCATTTTAAACCACTGATAATTCATTCATTAGCAATAAACTAATGGATATAATGCTGACAGTACCTACCTCTTCCCTCTTTCCCTCCCTCCCTTGATGAACTCTCCTTCTCATGGGACAGCTTACTTCCCTGAAGGCTGACACTGAGGATGCAACACTGGTCACTCAGGAGTCCCTGTGCCTTAAGAGGCAGGGCCGTATAAATAGCCTCCCGGCTCTGCCATTATTTCAGTTCCTACCTTGCACCCCATGCCTTTGGATCCCTTGCCTTCCAAGCATGTATCTATAGGTGAGTACTCAAAACCTTCAGTTTTGTTTTAGTTTAGGTTTCCCAAAGCGGGATCCAAAAAGCAGGTGTGCATGGTTTATCGAGGGTAGGTTTTTGGGAAAACCCTTCAAGGGAAGAGAACTGACAGCATATGGGGAGAAATGGCAAAGATGTGGGTTTATGTCAAATCTTAACTTGGGCTCAGTTATGAGAAACGGGGGAGCATGAATCACAGCACACAGGTGCCCCAACTGAAAACAGGGGGACGGCTGTAGAGCCCCCTTCTCAGCCAGGCATTGATGTAGTCTCTCTCTGCATTGATGTAGTCTCTCTCTGCTTGAGAGGGGCTTGTCACTTCAGGACATCACTCTTGGGTGGGAAGGTAAGCCCATCCACAGCAGCTGGGAGATGGACAGCACCTGCTTAGAGGCCCCAAGCCATGGCACCTAACAGCCCTTTTCCACCTGACCCCCTCCTGCTCCCCAGCAGCTCAAATGACTGAGGACCCTGTGCCAGCAGCCCATCCACAGGTTCTTTGCTTTCTGTAGCAGCACAGAGTCCATGGCCTGGGCGCCTTGGCACTTGGCACTTCATTAGTGTTCTACATCTCTGTTTACGGTTACCAAGACTCCCCAGGTGGCAGCAGAAAAGGTCAACAAGGAAATAAAACTCCAAACAGCTGGTTTGTTAGCGGGCAGCAGTAAAATCACCACACAGGTAACAGTTGGCGGTGTGCCCACAGCCTCTGACCACCCTGACCCTGAAGCTCAGCCATCATGTATGTTTCCATCCCCTTTTCCAGATCGACTACTATGATCTCCCATCTCTTTCAGAATCTCCCCTATCTTTCGGTTCCTTTACACGAACTGAACCTTGGGGGGCTGAAACAACAAAGAACTTTGAAGTTATTCCACTGCCTTTGACAATTCATGGCCATTCTGACCCAATTACTTGCTGCTCTCTCCCAGCATTCTCTTGGTGAAATCTGAGCTGCAGCATCCCATTGTCTTCGTATCCTCAACCTCACATCTCCTGATGCTATATCCTCTCCTTCTTAACAGCAGGCATGAAATTGGCTCTTAATGTAGCCCTGAGAACATCCCTCCAGCTTGTGATTTCTGCAACTGAAGAAATTAGAACTACATAGCTCTGGTAGTCACAACAACCTGGTACATGATACATAATAACAACAGCATATAACAATAGGGGTTCCTGGTGGGGAGAGTGGGGGAGGGAGGGGATAGAGGGGAGCTGATATCAAAGAGTTCAAGAAGAAAGGAGAGGTGTTGAAACTGATAGCGGCAGCAATTGTAAAATTATGCTCAAGCTAATGGAATTATGGATTGTTATAATATCTGTAAGAGCTCCCAATACAAAATGAAATTAAAAAAATACTAAATAACCTGGTACACATACAATAGATACATAGACCAATGGTACTGAATAGAGAACCCGGAAACAAACCCATCTATGTGGTAAACTGAGGGACGGGATGTGAAGGTAAAGCAGCTAACTCCTCTATGTTCATAGTTACAGGTCTAGAAAGCTGACTCCAGTGGGGGAAGACCCTCATGGTTATGAGATATAAATAAACCTTAATAAGCAGTCTCATGACTGAACACAGTCCCTTCAATAATCCCTCATAAAGGAATTGTCATAAAGGAGCTACCATAAAAGATGACTCATACCTGTGTCTGGCTATTCCCTGCACCTGAAGATTATCTGTAGATAAGAGCAACATATAGTCTGATCCTCTGTAAAATGTACCATACTCTCTTCTGACATCTTCTTCTGATATGGATCATATATTGCTCCCCTGGGGAGGACTCAGGGCATTTGGTCAAGATGATGACTCATCTCATTGCCTGTTTATTATATTACTCGGTTATGCTATTCCTCATTGATTATGTTACATGTTCACTGTATGACGTGCATGCCTTTCAAAAGATCTGTAAGCCCCATTATTTATAGATACCCACTGGAAAGAACATTCACTCACTTGGTCCTGACAGAGGGACAAAGAGCCCCTGTGCCCGACTGTCTGTCTTTATTATTTTCCATAATCACAAAGTCACTCCTAGGGACCCATTTGAATATTGGGGACCCATACCCTGGCACATCTACTTACAGACAATGAATTTCTGGCAAAGGACTGACACACATTAGAAAAGAGAGTCTCAACAAATCGTGCTGGCAAAATTGGGTTTCCGCTTGCATCAGTTGAAACAAGATCCATACCTCATCCCATATGCAAAAATGAACTCAAGCTAGATTAGTGACCTAAATGTAAACCCCAGAACTATAAAGATCATCGGTGGATTTTTACTATTGAATTGTATAATATATGAATGAAGTGCCAATAAACTGTTAAAAAAAAAAAAAAGATCATCAATGAAAAAAATAGGAACTGGAAGCAAGTTTCAGGTTAGGTTGAGCACCATAGATGAGGAAGGATTTCTTGCCAGGTGAAAGGAACTGAGAATTGGGGAATGGTGGGAGATAGGGAGTCCCAGCAGGAAGGGACAGCATTTGGAAAAGTGCATGTGCAACAAGAAGCAAAAGGGCAATGGCCATGACAGAGAATTAACATTACAAAGGTCCTAAACTATTGCAAGAGCAGTAAAAAAGATAATTAACATTACAAAGGACCTTGTAAACTATTGCCAGGATGTTATGATTTCCACTGGTAACAAAGAGAAGCTCTTGAAGGGCTTGAAGCAGAATGGTGTCCTAACCGGATCTTTGTTTTACAAGAAAATGTTGAGCTACGGGGGAAAATAAATAGCAGTGTTCGAGGGTGCTGATAAAGATGGTGTTTAAAAGTTTGAAGTTATCCTATCTTTAAATTCAGTCATTTGACCCTATAGGACAGAGCTGAGACTCTTTGGGGAGTAGAAAACTTTATCTTTCTCCCACAAAACAGCAGGTGGTTTCCAACTTCTAATTTTGCGGTTAGTAGCCTAATGCATAACCTATTATGCCACCAGGGCTCAGAGTTGGTACCATAAATCCCCATTGTTCTGTCCTCAAAGTGGACAGTTGGGTCCAAGAACACGGTATCCTTCTGGTCTACCAGGGGAACCCCTTGCACTGCTCCTGCCAGTCCTCATGGCTTCTACCCAATCCTATCTCTCCATAGTCACTCACAATTACCCTCATGTTGACACAGTCAGCCATGCTAGAATATTGCCAGGTTTATTACAGGCTTTATGATGCTGTAGCTAATCTCTAGGCAAACAAAGTCACTTGCTTCTTTGATTCTAAAGCATGTATGTCCCACCTTCCCACAGCGTTGAGCTTGCCCTGTAAGAGGCTATTATGTAGCTATCTTATGAGCATATGCTTTGCCTTCCGTAGTAAAACCTGTTCAGCCTCTTAAGAGGCAACCACCCAAATCCTTAAGGCCACAAAGTAAGGTTCTGTACAGCTGCTCAGCAAATAGCAAACAATGAAAAACACACACACACTGCAGAAGATAAAATAAATAATTTTACCAAAAGAATAAACAGAGAACCCACAGACTGGAAATGAAGCTTAATAAAGGGAGAATATAACTCTGCTCACAATGTAAATCGCCTACTAGAGAAATGGTCCCCCTCCTGTGTTAAGCCAGGTTCTCGAGAGAAGCCACTTTGATTGAGATCGAGCTGAGAGAGACAGAGAGTTAGTCTGGTTCAAGTCTCTGGGTCAGATGGTAAGCCGGACTGCTGGAGGGGTTTTTGGGGACATGAGTGCCTCCCAGGGCTGATGAACCCCGAAGCAGAAGATGAACCAGTAAGCAAGAAGACTGCAGACTGGTAGAGGGCAAGGTGGATGTATCCAAGGTCAGTATATCAGCCATGGAGCTGCAGAACCAAATGAACCCAAGATCGGTGGGTATTATGGCAGGGCTATGAAACTGGTGTAAGCTCTGGCCCTGCAAAGGGAGCGAGAGAAGCCTTCCCACAGAACCTGCTTCAATAGGAGTAGGCCGCACCACTGAGGAGATGTCCTGGCTATTGCAGCAGGGCTGTGACGTGAGAACAGAGGCTGCACCTCTCCCTACATTTCTTCCAGACTGCTTCTTCCAACTGCTTTTCTGTTCCATCAGGGAGTCGTTCGCATTATATCAGCTCACAGCGCGACGGAGGCCTCGGCGGCTGAACTAAAAGATTCCAGGCCCAGCCAAGTTGACATCAACTTAATTATTGTGCTTCCTTTTATATTAAAATCCGCCCTTATTCTTTATTAGTACAATACTTACTGAAACCAATTATGTTCCAGCCTCAAACTTTTTCAGTTATTATCACACTAAATCTTCACAACAACCCAATAAGGTCAATTCTTTCCTTATCTCTGGTTGGCAGTTCAGGCAAAGAGAAGGAGGTCACTTGCCAGGGGCCCCACAGCGACTTCAGAAGCCAGAGTTTGTCTTTATTTCCAGGATGCTTAACTCTAGAGACCATCCATAATTATATCCCATAACGAAAAATTATGCTTTCACAAACAAATCAGGAAAGTATATAAAAATAATTATGTACCATGATCAAGTAGGACTTATCCCAGAAATGCAAGGTCACTTTTAGATACAAAACTAAGCAAATGTAATCCACCACATTACTGGAACAAAGAACAAAGCCCCGATGATTATCTCCATAAACACAGAATAAGTAATTTTAAAAATCCAATGCCTTTTCATGATTAAAAACATTCCATAAATGAGATCTAGAAGGAACTTCCTCAAACTGATAGTCTATTTATGAAAAACCCACAGCTAATATTGTACTTGATTGTGGCAAATTGAAAGCTATCCCCACAAGATAAAGAACAACGCAGGGAGGTCCATCCTTATCGCTTGTACTATATATTCTATTGGTGGTTCTTGACACAGTGTTTAGGAAAGAAAAATAAATGGAGGGCATTTAAATTAGAAAATAATAAGTGGGACTCTATTCACAAATGACATAGCCTAGCATCTGGGGTCTTAAAGGCTTGAAGGTAAACAAGCGGCCATGCAGCCCAGAAGCAACAAAGCCCACATGGAGTAAGCACATCAGCCTGTGTGATCATGAGGTGTTGAAGGGATCAGGTATAAGGCATCAAAGAACAAAAAATCATATCATTATGAATGAGGGGGAATGCAGAGTTCAGACCCAAGGCTCATCTGTAGGCAATTAGACATCCCTTTGCAGAGGGGTGATGGGAGGAGATGAGCCAGTCAGGGTGCAGTGCAGTATCAATGAAACACACAACTTTCCTCTACTTCTTAAAAGCTTCCTCCCCTGACTATCATGATCCCAATTCTACCTTATAAATCAGGCTAGACCAGAGGATGTGCACTGGTGCAGATAGGAACTGGAAACACAGGGAGTCCAGAACAGATGATCCCTTCAGGATCAGTAGTTAGAGTGGTGATACTGGGAGGATAGAGGGAGGGTGGGGTAGAAAGGGGAAACTGATTACAAGGACCTACATATAATCTCCTCTCTGGGGGATGGACAACAGAAAAGTGGGTGAAGGGAGATGTCGGGATGTGTAAGACATGATAAAATAATAATTTATAAATTATCAAGGGTTCAGGAGGAAGGGGGAATGGGGAGGGAGGGAAAAAAGGAGGAACTGATACCAAGGGCTCAAGTAGAAAGCAAATGTTTTGAGAATGATGAGGGCAACAAATGTACAAATGTGCTTGACATGATGGATGTATATATGGATTGTGATAAAAGTTGTATGAGCCCCCAATAAAATGACTTTTTTTAATCCAAAGAAATATATTCACATGTAGACCAACACAAAGCCTACCAAAACTAATACATGGATTCGGCAAGATTATAGAATTGAAGAGGATTGAAGGACTTACTAACGCAGATCAAAGAATACAGCCTTCAGTATGAATTACACCTTACCATAAAGAAACAAAATTCATCACAATTGAACTAATAAGTAGCATCAGGATAAGAGAAAAGATTGAATTTGTCAGGGAATTCATTTTACTTAGGCCCCGAGTCAACACTCATAAAAACATCTAGCATGAAACCACCAGGCATGTAGCACTGGGCGACTCTGCTGCAAAAAATCTCCATAAAGTGTGAAAAAGCAAAAGTCACATTGAGGACTAAGGTATCCTGGCCAAAGCCCGGGTATTTTCAGGCACCTCATGTGCATGTGAAAACTAGACTATGATTAGAGAAGACTGTTGAAAATGTGATGCAGGTGAATTTTGGCTATGCCATGGATTGATAAAAGAATAAACAACTCTGTCCTGAAAGACATACACCAAAATGCTTCTTAGAAGAGAGATTGGTGAGACTTTGTCTCATGTATTTATCCTTAGAGAAGGGCTTCGTGCTTGGTTGAGTAGAGAGACCATGAAAAAGACCCTCGAGGGAATGCATTTGCACATTAGCTGAGACAAAAGGTTCAAACATAGCAACAATTGTGAGGACTGCGCCCTGTTACATTCGGTGTACAGGGGTCCCTATGAATCAGAACCGACTTGATGGCAAGCATCAGCATTTATTTACAACAGCATCAAGGAAAATAAAGTCATTTGAAAAACTTAATGAAAGTAGTATAAGACTGATATTTTGAGAGAAAAATCTTGAAAAAATTTTAAAAGTACCTAAATAAAGGGCAAGTCATCGACTGGAATAGGAGTACTTCATATTGTTAAGATGGCAATACTCCCTCAATCGATCCACAGACACAAGCAAGGCCCACTGAGAGCCTAGCTGCGTTGTGTTCACAAATTTAAAAACTGATCCTAAAATTTAAATAGAAATTCCAGGAACCCAGAACAGACAAAAATCTGGTTGAAAAAGAACAAACTTGAAGGATTTATACATCCACATTTCAAAACTTAGAACAAATCTACAGGAATAAAGATGCATAGTACCTACAAAAGGATAGACATATAGATCAATAGACTTCAGTGTCCATAAATAACCTTACTTTTGTGGTCAATTGATTTTTACAAGGGTGCCTGAACCCTGTGTGTGACCTTGGATCAGGACACCATTTCTTAGACATGACACCGAAAGCACAAGTAACAAAAGCAAGTAGATCTAATCTGTACTGGACTCCATAAAAATAAAAATGCAACATATTTATACTTCTAAGGTCAACAGGAAGAAAATAGAAATAGAGACTCCCTAGGACATTCAATTATTTGATCAAAAGCGCTGTGTAGAACATATAGAGATCAGAACTCAACCATAGAAAGATTAAACAATCCTCTTAAAAAATGGATAGATATAAAGGGTCAGCTTTAGCTCAGCGGTTACTTCGTTGAGCTTGAACTAATCATTCCATGATTCAGATCATCCAACCCCTTGGGGTTCGAACCCCACTCTCGGTACCAATTGAGTTAGTTAATTGTGCCAACCTGGCCGATAATCACATGTGGGGCTAATTGAAAGGCAGAGGGATAAATGG
>NW_022109491.1:36480969-36492889 GCF_000313985.2 Echinops telfairi
ATTGGTCTCACATTCAACAACTCATATATACTTTGTTCAAATCCAGCCATTACAGTGTCTTCAAGGGCCCTTACGAACCTTACTTTCTCCCTGTGTCTCCTGCTTCCATTGCTCCCTCTTTCCTTCTGAACTTTGTTCTTGGGGAAATGTTACCTTTTCATCTAAAGGCAGCAGTTCTCAACCTGTGGGTCGCAGCACCTTTGGGGGTCAAACAACCCTTTCACAGGGGTCGCCCGATTCATAACAGTAGCAAAATGACAGTTATGAAGTAGCAACGACAATAATGTTATGACTGGGGTGGGGATCACCACAACATGAGGAACTGTATGAAAGGTCACAGCATTAGGAAGGTTGAGAACCACTGTCTTATTAAGTGGTTGATTGTTGCAACACAGGAGTGAGTTAATTCCAGGCCTAAAGGTTGCTCAAAGGCTATAGTCTTGGGGTCTCAATAGTCTCTGACCATTAAGCCTGTTATCTGTTTTTCTTAATTTGATCATTTTAATGGTAGCTCGTACAACTCTTATCACAATCCATACATCCATCCATTGCGTCAAGCACATTTGTACATTTGTTGCCATCATCATTTTCAAAACATTTTAAGCCTGTTATCTTTTATGACTTTGAATTCTATTCCACATTTTTCTCCCCCTCTATTGAGAACCTTCTAATGAGACCCTTTTCAGAGAAGTTACTAGGCACTATATTGGTCTTCAGATGTCAAGGTTGTAAAGATTGATGTTTGTATGGCCCATTAGTCTTTTGTCCTAATAGTTCCCAAATGGCTTTAAATTTTCATCATTCTTTTGTTCTCTGGACAGAGAGAGAACAATATTTGTGCCTTAGATGACTCCATGTGAACTCATCAAAGTAGAAAATAGAACATTGTCTTTATGAATGATGTTCTGTCAATTGACCTTAGTGTCCCCTGAAACTATAGTCCTGGTCTCCCAGGTCCAAAGACTTCTTATTTCAAAGGGCTCGTTCATGGTAAATAATGTTACCCCCTGTATTCTCTGTAAAACTTATATACAGTAATGGGTATACACTCATACTTTCCTTCCCATACCTGTTCAGCTTGCACGTCTGTGCAAGCTTCTGTCCATAGGTCACCATTATTGCAAGACTGTGTCACTAACAGTCATTTCTTTCATTGCCTTTAACTTTTAAAAATCTCTCAGTGTCTTCCTCTGCCTCCATCATTTTCTGCTCACTCCTTATTGTATAGTGCCTTTCCCTTCACCACATTAGGATATAGAACACTGTCTTTGTGAATTATGTTATAACAACTGATTTTGTGCTCTTTGATACTAAGGCTTTGATCCTGCAAGGCCCAGTGACTCATTCTCTCAAAGGGTTTCATTATGTCTAAGAAGGTTTCATAGCTTTGGCCCCTTTATGTTCCTCCACACTCATAGATCTATTTGAGGCAAAAGTAAATAGACATCCTCTGTCAGACCTATATATACTCATGGGTATACACCCACACTCACTTTGCCATCTGTTCAGCTTGCAAGTCTATCCAAGCAACTACTTGTAGATCTCCACTGGTGCAGGATTTTGCATATAACAGTATTTGCCTCTATTGCTTTAACTCTTCCAAATCTTCAAGTTTTCCCCTTGCTTATTGTATTTTTATATAATTTATTTTTCTCTCACCTCCCTATTATTGTGAAGTTTTCCTTTCCCTGACGTTATCACTTGTGACGTCCCCTCTCCCCTCTTTCCCAGCCCCTGATAACCATCAAAGTATATTTATTTGGGGGTGAAAATTTTTCTTGACCTTTTACAGTAGTGTTCTCACACAATATTTATCCTGTTGTGATTAACTGATTTCACTCAGCATAATTTCTTCTAGGTTCATCCACATTATGAGGTGCTTCTTGTTTTTCTTCACTGTTTCTTATTATTTCATTGTATATGTGTGTCTCAAACTTTATTTATCCATTCTTCCATTGATGGCCATGTCGGTTGTTTACATCTTTTTGCTATTGCAAATAGTGCTGGGTTGAACACAGGGGTGCACATATCTGTTTATGCTGCGTCTCTTATTTCTCTGAGAGATATACTAAGTAGAGGGGATGCAGGATTATATGGTATTTCTATTCCCAACTTCTCGATAAAGCACCGTGATTCTTTTCACAGTGTTGCATCATTACATTCCCAGTAGCAGGGGTTCCATCTCTCTGAACCCTCTCTAGCATTGGTTATCATCTATTTAGAATTTCTTTTTAAACTTTGCTATTAATGTTGAGGTGAGGTGATAGCTTGTTTTTATGTGTATCTCTCAAATGGTTAAGGATCAAGAACATTTCTTCTTCTGTGTATTTGCCGCCTAAAGGTCTTCTTTGGTGAAGTGTGTGTTCATGTCCTCTGCCTATTATTAAAAGGAAGTATTGTCTTTTTCTTGTTGTTTTGAAGCTTTCTATAAATGTTAGTGATCGGTCCCTTGTCCAATACATCATTGCCCACCCCACCCCCATTTTTTACCCCCAGTCTTTCTCTTTTTACTATTTTGGTAAAACTTTTTGATGTATATGTGTCTAATTTTTAGGAGGGCCAAGTCATCTAGTTTACATTCTGTTTAAGTGCTTTTCACTGTTTGATAATATATTTATGCCATGTATTCGAGCCCCTATTACTGCCCTATTTTTCAATGTTAATTTTTACAGTTCTAGGCTTTAAAGTTATGTCTTGGTTCCCCTGAGTTTGACTTTGTAGTGTGTTTCATTCTTCTGAAAATAGATATCAAACACCATTTATTGAAGAGACTATCTCTTCTCCAGTTCATGTTTCAGTCCTTTGCCAAAGATCTGCTGTATTTAAATGAAGAATTTATTTCTAGGTTCTCAATTATGTTTCATGGCTCCTTACTACTACTGGTCATTATCATTATTGGTCATAATCCTTACTGTTATACTGTATAGTAGGTTTTGAGATCAGGAAGCAAGAGGTCTCCTCTTCTTAGTAGGGTTTTGCTTATCCAGGGTCTCTTTGTTTTCTATTTATAGTTGGTAATTAGTTTTCCCATTTTCTTTAAAGGATGATGTTTAAATCTAGATCAGGATTCATTAGATCTGTAAATAATTTGGGTAGTATTGGCATTTTTACAACTTTAAGTCTTCCTATTCACGAGTACGGTACATTCTTCCATTTATGTATGTCTCTTTGGCTTCTTTTACTACTGTTTTGGAGTTTTCTTTGCACAGGTCTTGTATTTCTGTGGTTAGGCTGATTTCTAAGTATTTCATATTTTGGGTGGCTATTTTAATGGGATTTCTCCCCCCGCCTCCATTTTTTGGAGCTCTCAAGGAATCTGATTGATTTTTGTATGGCGATCTTGTAACCTGCTACTTTATTGACTCTTTCAATTAGTTCCAATAATTTTCATGCTGAGTCTTTGGAAGTTTCAAGGTAAACGATCATATATATACTCTGTAAAAGGAGAAAGTGTTGTTTCATCTCTGTCAATTTGGATGTCCTTAGTTTACCTTTCTTGCCTTATAACTCTGGCTAAAACTTCTAGCACAATACTGAATAAGAGTAGTAACAATGGATGTCCTGGCCTTTTCCTTTTTGCAAGGGAAATGCTTTCAGTTTTGCTTCAATGAGACTAATACTGGCCATTGGTTTGGCATTTATGTCCTTAGTTATGCTGAGGAATTCCCCTTCTATTCTTTGGTGTGTTTTTTGGTTTGTTTTTCAGTTTTATTGGCACAAAATCCACATATCATACAATTCAATCGTTCAATCGTGTCAAGAAGAATTGTACAATCATTACCACAATCAATTTGAGAGCATTTTTCCCAACACCCCCCCCATGATTCAATTCACTTTTAAATGAGTTGTGTAATCACATTCCATTTTAGTGCTCCTTCCTGCTCCCACCTTCATTGTTTACTCCCCAAATCCCTTCACCATCCCCATCTCCTCCCATCCTCTACAAACCCTTGCATTAGTTATTATTTCTATGCATACACTCCTTCTGTGCTTCACAAACTGGTACATCCAACAGAAACACTAAAGTATTAAAATGAAAGGAGTGGTAAAGGATAAAAAATAGTAATATAATTATAACAATGCCAACAATGAGCAAGAAAGAAAATACTTCCATCGATAGTTAAAAAGCCAGCAAAGGAATTTTTGTCATGGAATAAACAAGAGATCCTTGCACCTAGATCAAATTCAGGTTGGGTCTAGAGGGAGGTCAACTGAAAAAGTATCAAATTTGACCCAGTATAATCAGGATTACAATGATCTATCTTTGATAGTCAGGCTGTTTCAGACCTTTGCCTGTGGCTAGCAAGGATCTGTCAGCAACTTAATTTGACCAGATTCTCTGCAGATGGGATAGTAGGAGCCCAAAATTCATCTGCAAAGTATCTTTCCTATTTTTATTGTGTTTTTATCAGGAATGGGTGTTAAATTTTGTCAACCCCCTTCCCTGCATCAATTGATATGACCATGTGGTTCTTTTTCTTTGCTCTATTTATGTAATGGATTACATTGATTATGTTCATAATGTTGAACCATCCTTGCATACATGGTATGAATTCCATTTGGTCATGATGTATTTTTTTGAGAATATATTATTGAATTCTGTTGGCTAGAATTTTGTTTAGAATGTTTTAATCTATGCTTATGAGAGATATTGGCTAATACTTCTCTTTTTTAGTGATGTCTCTGCCTGGTCTTGGGCTCAGGATTATGCTCACTCCATAAAAGAAAACCAGGAGTTTTCCATCCTTTTCTATAGTCTGGAATCATTTGAGCGAATTGGTGTCAGTTCTTATCTGTACATTTGGTAGAATTCATCAGTAAAACTATCTGGGTCCAGCCTTTTGTTTTTGTTGTGAGTTCTGCTGTCGATTTGTTTTTGTGTGTTACAGGGCTGTTTATGTCTTCTACTTCAATCTTTGGTGTTTATGTAGGTGGTATGCTTTTTTGAAATTTTCCAATTTCTTCCAGGTTTTCTAATTGTTGGAGAAGAGTTCTTCATAATATCCTCTTATTGTTCTTTTATTTCCATTGGTTTTGTGTGGCTGGCCATCTTTTTTCTTATTTGTTATTTGCATCTTTTTTTCTTTTGTGAGAGTTGTCATTGTTTGTTGATTTTGTTCATCTTTTCAAAGAAGCAACTTTTCTTGTTGAATCTTTTTTTTTTTCTGGTGGCTGAAAGTTTAGCTTGCTGCTCATTCTGTAATCGTTACAAATGTTTGGTTAAGGGGTTGATCTTTGTTTGTTTGTTTGTTTTTTAATGTGTGTTTATTGCTATAAATTACCCTTTGAGCAGTGCTTTTGTTGTGTCCCAACGGTCTTGATATATTATGTTTTCATTCTCATTTTATGCAAAGAACTTTAAAATTGCCTTCCTTATTTTTCTACTATCCAGTAGCTTTTATCAGGATGTTGCTCAATTTTCATGTATTTTATTTTTCCCCTTCATTTTCCTATTTTTTATTTTAAAGCGTAGTGATTTGAGAAAAGTTGCTTTGCTCCTATAAATACTTTCAGGAGCAAAAAGGCTTATCTTTCTCCAAAGGTGTAGCTGGTGGATTTGAACAGTCAACCGTTAACAGCCTAATGCCTTATCAATGCGGGTTTCTTAATCATTAGTATTTAGAGAAGTATACATCAAAATCATAATGAAATAGTCCTTCATGCTCATTAATATGACAATAAGATGAAAAGAAAACAGACAGAGAACAACAAATGTTGATGGGGTTAGAAAAGGCATAATGCTTATCTAGATATATTGATAGTATTATAAAATAGTGTAGGCATTCACTTTCAAAAAACAGTCTGAAAATTCCTTAAATATTAAGGAATTGACCCATCAATTCCTCTCATTTGGTGTGTTCCTATAAAAACTAAAGACATGTGGGCGGCGGGGAGGGGTAAGGGGTAGGGAGGTGTAAAAAAGCTTATGGAAAAATTAAATTAAAAGATGAGATTTTTTTCATGATTTTTACATCCTCTCCCATATCCACACAGAAACTTGTATATAGATGTTCTAAGCTCTATTTTTGTTGAATCACTAAAAGTAGAAACAACCTAAATGTCTATGAACTGATGAATGAATAAACAAAATGTAATATATCCATAGAATAAAGTATGATTTTCCATGATAAACATTGAAAACATTGCGCTAATGAAAGAAGTCAATCACAAAAGACCACCTAACATAGGATTCCATTCATATGAAATGTCCAGAATAGGGAAATCCATATAGACACGAAGTTAACTGGTTGTTTTCAAGGGCTGGGCAAGGGGAAATGGGTAGTGATTACTAATGAGCTCAGGGTTACTTTGGGGGGTAGTCAAAATATTCTGGAATTAGATACTGTATTTCATATGAAGCAAAGTTAAATTGTATACTTTAGAATGGATAATTTTATTGCATGTGAATGGTATCTTAATGAAACTATTCTAAGAAAAAAATGTTTAATATCATAGTATAACACATTGCCAATATAGGGTTTCCCATTGCCATGAAGTCAAACCTAACCAATAGTAACTCTATAGGAAAGAACAGAATGGCACCATAGAATTCCCAAGGCTTTAATCTTTACCAAAGCCATCCCCACATCGTTCTCCCACTGAGCTTCTTGGTGGGTTTGAATCACCAACTCTTCTGTTTGCAGCTGAGAACTTAATCACCAAACTACCAGGATTCCTGAATATTTCTATTATATATTATGCATCATTAATTGTACATTATCTTATATGAACATATGTTATATAATGACATATTATAATAAATAATGATATAGATAATCATTAATGAGGTTTCTCCTGGTCTAGTTTCAAAGCTAAAAGTATCTAACTTCTTATGATCCCCCAAATATTCCTTTCTAATATAAATAGGTCTCTCAACCTCCCACCATATACGAGAATGAAGAAAAAACAAAAAAGCATCCTGGGAAGAGTCCATCTCTGTGCCTGATTGGAAAATGTACAGTTAGAACTCTCGTTAGAAGTGGGGGTGGCAATATTCCATCCCACATACTGGGGACATGCTATCATAAGGCCCCAGTCTCTGGAAAAGGATATCACGCATGGTAAAGTAGGAGGGAAGCAAGGCGGAGGAAGGCCCTCCGTGAGGGGGAGTGGCCCATGGGCTGCAACAATGGACTCACACATGATGAGAATTGTGAGGCCGGCACGGGACCGGGCAGTGTGTCATTCTGTTGCACACAGAGTTGCTGGCAGTCAGAACCAACCCAACAGCAGGCCAGATGGCTTCTGTTTCTTTGTTCGTACTTCTTGTGACTACACGTTCTCCAGTCAACCTGGTGCATTTCTTTTGACTTCTGCTCTCTTTGACCAGATTCCCCACATGTTACACAAGGGAATAAATGGATTCTTCACACAAGGCAACTGGCTGGATTAAATGAAACTTTAACCGGTCTCCTGTATTCAAAGAATGAAAATGTTCTTATAGTAATTGCACTGTTCTTCATATCCTCAAACACATACGATATTTTAAACCAGTCACTCTTATCCCTAATTGAGAAAACAAAGGACCTTCAAGGACAAAAGCTCAACCTATCAAATGAGGGCCTGGAGACTCAAAAACCAGGTCCTTTGGGGCTAGTCTGCAAATGGCCTTTATTTACTTTTCTTGTGTAGCCTCAGGATTCATTGTTGTATTTGAGGGAAGGACCTTGGAGTTAGCCCATATTTGTGTGTGTGTGTGTGTGTGTGTGTGTGTGTCTAAAGGAAGATTCTTATCATTGAATATTCTGGAGGGAGCATGAGTCATGGAGAGTGACTCAGGCAACCTTTTTTGGTGACTGGCCATAAATCAGCTTTTGCAAAAATGTGTCTCTCATGGCTCCTTTGGAAAGTTGTCCGTTGTTATTGCATGGTGTGAGAAGTGACTCTTTAAAGGAGGAATGGAAATACAATGTCACCTTACCTTTCTACCAAAGTATCTAGGATTTATAGATACCAGAGGGCAGCAAGCCTACTCCCTCAACTCAACACTGAAGTCTTGGAGTGCTCCTGGCGGGCAGGTGGAATAAAGGGAAATTATTGGTGCCTGGGATTATCTACACAAGTGAACTAATCCACGAAAGACCCTGGCTGCCAGGGCCTGGCACCTTCAGAGGAAGTTCAGAATTCATGAAGCTGTTTGACCCCTAAAAAATACCAACTCATAGTGACCCTATAACACAGGGAGAAACTACCAATGAGGTTCCGAGACTGTAACTCTTTACAAGGGTAGAAAGCCCTGTCTTTCTCCCAAGGAGCAGCTTGTGGTTTTGAACTGTTGTCCTTGCAGTTAGAAGCCCAATTTGTAACCACCATGTCACAAGAGCCAACAAAATATTATTTGTACTCGCTGATAGACTGACTACTTAGGAAACCATGACAATATACATCCCACCATTTTGAGAGTTGGACTTTTACCCAATAGCTGGGTATGGGTACTATCTTTGGGTTGCTATCATGTTAGGTGCCGTCAAGTTGGTTCCAACTCACAGTGACCACATGGACAAAGGAGCAAAACGCCACCCAGTCCTGCGCCATCTGCACAATTCTTTGTGTGTTTGAGCTCATTGTTGCAACCATTGTATAAATCCATCTTGTCGAGGGCCTGCATGGTTTTCACTGATCGTCTACTTTAGCAAGCATGATGGCCTTCTCTAGAGTCTGCTCTCTCCTGACAACATGTCCAATGTCTGTGAGACAAGTCTCGCCACCTTTGCCTTTAAGGAGCATTCTGGTGGACTTCTTACAAGACAAATTTGCTGGGGGAGTTGGCAGTCCATGGTACTTTCAGTATTCTTCACCAACACCATAATTCAAATGCAATGATTCTTCTGTCTTCTGTATTCAATATCCAACTTTCACATGCATAGGAGGCAATGGAAAATACCATGGCTCTGGTTAGGCATACATTAGTCCTTGGAGTACCATTCTTGCTTTTCAACACTTTAAAGACTTCTTATGCACTTACCCAAAGCAATGTGTCATTTGATCTCCTGACTGCCACTTCCATGAGCATTGATAGTGGATCCAAACAAGACCCAGATCCTTGACAACTTAAATGTTTTCTCTGCTTATCATGATGTTCCCTACTGGTTCTGTTGGGAGGATTTGGGTCTTCTTTACACTGAGTTGTAATCCATACTGATGGCTGCAATCCTTGAGCAATGAAAACATATATACATGAAAGTGTCATCCATTCCAACACTTCATTTGAGATGGCCTTACAGTGAAACGGTGACAGTTTTTTTGTCTTTGTTTTTTTCCCCATCTCTTCAAGTGGGGTTCTTAATATATGATTCCCAAACCAGCAGGAGCAGCATCACATAGGAACTTGTTAAACATTTAAAGATTTTTAAGTCTCTCCTTAACTTACTCAGTCAGGATCTCTGGGATATGGCCCAGAAGTCTGTGTTTAAACCCGTTTCCAGGTGATTCTGATACATGCTAACTTCTGAGAATCACGGCTCTAAATATGGCCAGTAGCAAACTACTTTTCACAAGTAGGTCGATATACCAGTTGGGATTGTTTTGAATTGTAAGAAACAGAAACTGGACCATGATGATCTAACCAAACAGGGGGTTATTTTTGTCACAGAAGATGGGAGGCTGGTGCCTCTGAGCTGATGCTGCAAAACTGTCATGAGAACGTTGCTCCTGGCTCCTTCTGTCTTTCCACGGTGTCTTCTTTGGCATGGAGCATTTGTCTTCAAGGTCAGTGCTTCAAGGGCTTACGATGGTGGCATCACGTTCACCTGTTACCTATGTTCAAGGCAGGAAGACATGATAAAGGGCAAGAGGTAAAGTGTACCTGCCTACTGAGCAGGTACATATAGAAAGATATGGAAAATATATCATAAAGCTTTTCCTATAAAATGAATTTATTAATGTAAAAGGGAGAATGCTTTGGGGTAGGCAAATAGCAGTTCTGTTAAGTGAGCTTAGTCAAGATGATGAGACCTGGAATAAGAAAGCACATGGGTTTTTTAAAGATCAAGGAGAAATTTTTATTGAATAAGGCTCAATCTCGGGAAACATATTTTTAAATGCTTGATTTTATTTTCACAATTACTGCTCTGGATACCAGAAAATGGAACATGCGTGCTTGTGTTTTGAGACTTCTTTTGTAATTTATCACTAGACAATTTTTATTTGTAAGTAAATATCAGAAGTTGCATGGCTAGCACTGACTGCACAAGGTGCCTGTCATACTGGACACTGTGACTGATAAAATAGTTTATACACTTATTGCCTTTTTCTCTGGACTCACTCCATGCCACTTAATTGTGCGATATGTTTCATATGCTAGTGTCCTTCCTAATAGGAGATTTTTACTTAGCAAGCAAGTTAACTAGCCATATCTTTTCATAAAGCAGTACTCTTATATCTGCTTACCTGACATATTCAACTCTAAGCTGCTACTTTTCTCTCAACTGCTACATTTAATTGAGAAAATATCCCATTCACATTCAGAGTAGGTACCTTCCTATTCATTTCTGTTCCTAACTATCAAGCATCCTACGGATCCAATGCTACCTTCCAGCCACCCCAGGGACTAGCCAGGAGACTGCTACTGCACTCCATCAGCACAGGCGGGATGAACAAGAGGCTGCATTCAGGATCTTCCTCGTCCAAGTGTGTTCTTCCAGCAGCTGCCTCCACACCGCCCTGGGTGGTTTGCGACGGGGCTCTTAACCGCTGTCCCTCCAGGGCTCCTCCAGACCCACCTTGGCCTACTAAGATGGACCCTCTGGAACGCAGAAATCCATGCTTCAACAAATGCACCAGTGTGTCTGCTCCATTCCAACCTTAACTATAGATGGCATTCGCCTAGGGAACCTGAAGAAAGACGGCTATCTATCTTCCACCATCAGAATTTCTGCTTCTGTTAGTGTGAGGAACAGTTGGAGCAGTGGAATTCTTAGAATGGTCCTGAGGTGATTTTCCTTTGGGCCCGCACAGAAGCCTGAGAAAGTCCCACTGCCCTCTGTCCCGGCCACAAAATCCATACATTGAAAAGTACATCTCCGAGAAGATTCACAACCACTTCTGGGGTGCAGCATTTTGAACAGAGTTGCTTCTTCGTACAGTCGGTTGTGGTCTTTCTCTTTCGTGTGGTTATTCTAGGTGCCACCGAGTCTGACCTGGAGGGACCCTACGTGCAACAAACAAAGCACTGCCTCCTCCGACACCCCCCTCACCGTGGTCTGCTCAGACCGTGCCGGTCTGTCTCATTGAGGGGCTTCCTCTTTTTCACAGACTCCCTATTTCACCAAGCATGATGTTCTTCTCCAAGGAGTCGTCCCTCTTGATCACATGCCCGACGTCCATGAGAAAAAGTCTCATGATCGTTACTTCTAAGGAGCACTCCAGCCGTACCTCTTTCAAATCAGATCGACTTGTTTCTCTGGTAGTCCATTCAAATACATTTCTTCTCTTTTCTTTATTTATGGTCCAGTTGCTTTGTGCATCCAAGATTAAGAGTCCATATCTTGGGTCAGGTGTGTCTTTGTCCTCAAAGGGACATCATTTGATTTCTTGATGGCTGCTCTCCTGACCATTGATTGTGAATCCAACTGAAACGAAACCCCGGATAACGTCAATCTCCTCTCCTTTGCAGCTGATCTTAAATGTGAGCCTGGCGTCCTGCTGATTGTAAGGAAGTTTCTGCTAGCCTGGCTATATGATACACAGCAGGTTAAGGTCAATGCCTACCAGAAATGTTCTGTTTTCACACCTTGAATCTCTGGCGAGCATGTCAAAGATTGGAGAAGCTGGTAACTTAGCCATCTTTCTCTCTGTCTTTCAGCAACCTAACTAAGTTCTCCACTTGCCAAGAAAAGCATTGCCCGGTCTCTTTAAAAAATACTTCATGTGTGGAGAAAGTCACTTCTCTTTTAAAAAAGGCATTTTCACTTTCAGATGC
>NW_022109491.1:36493279-36495055 GCF_000313985.2 Echinops telfairi
GGCCCGCGGACCGTAGTTTGAGGACGCCTGCTCTAGATAGTGCTTCTTTGTAATAGATGTGGTCGGAGTCTAGCCCAGACCCTGTACCTGGGCTGAATTCTCCTTTCCAAACTGCTCTGCGTATCTGTTTTTAAGAAATCACAGCTGCTCCCTTGTCTGACAGGAGCCACAACAACGAGACTAGTGCCAACACTCATTTCAGGGACAGCACACAAACAAGGACTTGATGGGATCTGTAAGGTCTGGCGGATTATGAGTAGTTGACATTGACTCCACGGCAATGGGTTTGGTTTGGGTTTAGGTAATGTCTGGTCAGGGCTGCATCCTGGTAGACCAGGCCTGAACATCAGCTTTTACCCCTCCGGAGCTCTGTTGAGAAAGGGAGAAGACCCGGTTGCCAATGTCATTGCTTTGATATCCAGCCATATATGGAAGATGGATTATGAAAATGGCCCAAACTTTCTACCTGTCTCTACATTCACACTCTTTGCAGGGTGATTTTGCAGCAACTCCATCCCAGAGGTAGACTGTAGTTCTCTGCCTCTTGTTCTAGGCTCGCCTGTGATTTGTTCTGACCAAAAGCTATCGGCAGGACAGGGGACTAACTCCATGCTCAGTTCTCTAGAACCTTTGAGTCCTTGAACAACTCTACTCTCTCAGACCCTTTCTTCCACCACATGACACTCCCCAGTACTTCAAGGGCAGCTGAAAGATGCGAGATGTGTGGCCCCAACATTTGGATGAGCTCATCCTTGACCATCCATCATCTAGTTGACCACCCCACTCACCAGCAAGCCCAGCGGAAACCAACAGAGTCTGGTCCAGAGCACGATTACCTAGCTGACCTATAGTCTACTGAGAAATAATAATCATGGTTGTTTAAAGATATTCAGTTTGGCATGGATCATTGGCAGCATTATATTGATCACAGTTAACCAATTCCCCACAACTACCAGACCCTTCTTGGGGAAATAATGATATGAGATAGAAGCACTACATTACAAACTACTTTCCATACTTGCTTCAGGAGTTAAGGAGCAGTGATTTGTAGTTAAGGGACAAAGAGAGGCCATGACCATTGGTGATCATGAAACATGGCATCTAAGGCAAGGGCAAGCTGAGAGACTAAAGGGAGCTAGCTCTGGGGATGGCAAACAGCACGGCCTGGAGCTTTCTGTGCAGCTGCATGGGAAGAAATTGATGAGAAGGCAGGTTTTATTTTTGTCCTGTGATCTAGAAAATGTACCTGAGAAACCCAAACTCAACCCAAAATTCACTACCGTGGAGTTAATTCCAACACACTGAAGGACTAAAGAGCCCCTTTGAGTTTCCAAGGCTCAGTCTTTATGTGACCAAACAGTCTTCCTTCTGCAGAGTGGCAGGTGGCTTCAAACTGCAGCTCAGTATGCAGCTCACTATACAACCAGGGCTCCTGCCTAGAAAGACACACACACACACACACTGCCATGAGTCAATGCTCACCCATAGCGACCCTATAGAACAAGCTAGAACTGCCCCTGTGAGTTTCCAAGGCTGTAACTCATTATAGGAGTAGAAAGTCCCGAGGAGCCACTTTACCACTCGAAGAAGCTGGTGGTTTTGCAGTCAGCAGCCCAGTGGAACAAATCAGGAAAGGTAACCCATAGGGCCAACTCTAGCCCCCATTTGAGTGAAGGTTTGGGATATAAGAAGACAGAAGGTCCAGGAATGTGGAACTCTGGGGTAAAACTGGAACTAGACTTTCTCTTCTTCGGCTTTAAAGAATTGGGGGGGGGG
>NW_022109491.1:36495155-36506308 GCF_000313985.2 Echinops telfairi
AGTCTTTAGAGTACAGATTCATGATTTAAGGTTGTGGATACCTTAAATCCAAATGAGAAGCTTTCCAAGACCCTAGGAACCAACCCCCACACCATGTCCATTACTGAGTAACACCAAACCTCCCCTCTATACCCCTTATTCTGATGGCTTCCTCTGAAGACTAATCTTGCCTGTTTTGAACTTAATACAAATGGAATTAGATATATGTTTCATCTGGGGGTTTTCCTCAATTATCATTAAGCCTGTAAGGTACAAACATGGGAGTGCATGTTGCAGCATTAAAAAAATCATGCTACTAGGATCACTCTTGTATGTGCTTTTGAGTGCACACATGTACTTTGTCTCTTGGGAAAACAATCACTTTTGACCAACTCCTCTTTTGTTCATCAGCTGGCCTTGATAATGACCAGAGACCCTAGGTCATCTACTGACTATTAGCTTAGGAAAGAATCTGAAGCTGAATCCAGAGCCCATTCTTGGAGGAGAGGAACAAGAAGAAAAATGAGCAGGCGAGAAGACAGTCACTCCAGTGATAACAGAAATAATGATAAATTCTTCTTAAATGCAAATTTTCTCTCTAGTAGCTATTTCAGATTCCAAAAATAATAGCCTTTATTTGGATTGAAGGTATTAAGACACTATTCGAGATACATCTATAATTTTTCAGAATAGATGCCTACATTTAAAAGTTGCATTGGCCTGGTGATTTATAAGCTAAATCATCACTTTATTTATTAGCCTCCTTCTATTCGGAGTGGTCCTCACACCAACAACATTGATCAACCAGCGTTAGAAAGGCCGAGTCCCAGGCCCTACCCCAGACCTAAGGAATCAAGATCAGCATAATATTTTAACAAGATGCCCAGGTAATATCTATGCACATTAGACTGAAGAAACCATGTAGTATCCCACTTGGCAAGCACATGTCACTATGTGACAGATAAAGGAGGGATAGTGGTTCCTATTATACAGATGGGGAAATCAAGATACAGAAGCTAAAACTGTGCCAAGCTAAATGTGCCAAGGGGACCCCACTGGTTCTTTGCCAGAGTAGGTCTCTAAATGAAAATCTGGTTGATGCTGCACCCACCGGTATCTCCGTTATTTCACACTGATACCCGCTGACACATCCTGCACACCATTAGGTCAGCCGAAGCCCTTCTCCATGGAAGGCCTGGTATGACAAGAGTGCACCATGCTCTTAGTAACTGTGCTGGAAGGCTGGAATGAAGAGCCCCTGAGAACACGAATGTGGCAGTGTGGTCAGCACTGGGATGGGTGGAGGAAAGGAAAAGGCGTGCAGAACCCCAGCCCCTCTCCCTAAGGGACAGAAGGAAAGGGCATGGAAAGAGCGATGTCACAACCAGAGCCCTATTTCAAGTCCTGGTTTTACTCTTCTATTCCTTTCTGGCTTATAAGCAAGCGGTCTTTTCTGTGACGCAGTCTGCAAGAGACAGCTGGCAGCTTGCCCAGAACTGGCCTGTGCCCACACTGCAGAGCTCTCAGCTGCCTGGCGCACCTTTGCTGGCCACACACGGGAAGCAAACAGAGCTCTGCTGCAAAGCCAGTAAGATGGTGGAGCTGGTGCAGTAACCTGAGACAGACAGGGGCAGCTCAGGGGATGCCTGGATGCAGCTGAAGAAGCTGGGTGCCCAGAGTTTCACCATCCCTTTCTGCAGCCCCACTGTCCATCCTGCAGACAGTAGTGCCAGGTCTTGGATTTGCTCTATCTGGCCTGGAGACTCTGGACATTCTCCCATTGAGCCCCAGTCCCTGAGACAGTCACACATAAAACGATTGTCACTCAACACAGGTTTGGACCAGGGAAATGTACTGGATTCTGTTGTCTTCCCTCAAATTCATCTAGGAGGGATTAGAAAAGGCACCAGGGACTCGGAATGTCTGTGTGCTGACATGACTCCCAGAAAAATGACAGCCTTCCCTGTACCACCCCACCCCATCCCATCAGCCTGATATCAAGGATTCAATCACCAATATCCTTCCAGAGTTTATGTCTGTTTTCTTTCCTAACCCAGAGAGAAGCCTCTAATGGTGGCTTCAGGACAGGCCAAAGGAAGAGGCTGCTAGAGGCTCCTGAGGGAGCTGCTTAGGCAGGTGAAGTAGCCTGTGGAGCTATAAAACCACACTGTGTAGTGTGTGTCTGGCCTCCTAACTCTAATGAGGAGGACCCTTGCACCTGCCCAATTTACTCTCATATATGTCATCCGTCAGATGGGGCATTTGTTTTGCTGTGATGCAGGTTTCTGTGAAACTTCCAGATTCAGATGGGCTGGGAAGAAAGGCCTGGTGATTAACTTCCAAAAATCAGCCAGTGAATATCATATGGTCCTGTTGTGCATGTTGTTCATGCCATCATCATCACGTGTCCACAGCAGACTTCATGGCACCTCACCACTAAAGGCTGTCCCTCCCCAGTGTTGGGAGAAGGCTGCTTCTCCCCAAGAAGAGTTGTGTCCTGTTTATTTCTTTGGGGCCCAGTGGTATAACAAGGGCCTTGAACCCAACCTCCAAGCAGATAAAGGTATTTGGGAATGAGTCAGGTTTATAGGTATAAGCCAAATATTGGCTGGAATGAGGCAGAGGTCACTAGAAAAAAAAAAAAAGAGTCCAAATCACTGTTTTAGGACTCCAGTACCCCGTGGCTCCCTTTCTAAGAAATTATACCAGTAGGAATACTATCGCTTTCTTTCTACTTCCGGCTTTTCCCAAAGCAGACAAATCACCAAATGTACTCAAAACCCTATCATGATAACAAACGTTTTTTAAAAGCCCTATTGTGATGATGGAAATTGTTTTTTAAATCTCAAATACAGGGAAAGGTGAGAAACATATTTAGTGCTATGTGGTGAGAGCCAATGAGCTCATTCTAGACATCAAATCTCCAGAGTTTCAGGCCATCGTTTCCCCAATTGTTTGATTCAAGTGGATGCAGATTTTAAAATCTCACTTAGAGATTCTTCTCCTTTTTATAACATTCTTACAAGGCACCTACCAAAGGGCAGTTCATTCATGTAATCGATGAAGAACTGTGAGCACATACTGTGCACAGGGCATGTCGCACGAGAAAGCAAATGCAGTCTCTGTCAGGTAGGGGTTCATCCAAAGGCAAAGATGTGGTCCACATGACGACTTCTGTCGCTCTGTGCGCGAAGGGCTAGGAACCGAACCAAGGAGAGGGGAAGAACCGACCAGTGTGGAGAAGTTTCAGATGCGTCTGAAGAAACAAGCAAAGTCACATGATATCCCCTTACTACTCAAAAAAAAAAAAAACCAAAAAACTGGACTGGACACTCTCCACTCAGGGCATGGGCTGCCCTGCAGCACCCCCCTTACATCCCCCTAGCCCCAGGGAGTTTGTGGGAAATGCAGTCTCAGGTCCCACGCAGACCTGATGAGTCAGAATCTATATTGAGCCAGTTGTAGACAATGAAATTTCGAGGAGTATAGGGAAGAGGGGGATTATTGGGACCAAAGTTAGAAGTGGAAAAAAAAATTGTTGTGGATGAATGATTAGGCTTTGGATACTTAAAAAGCAACTCAAGGAATAGTAATTTTCTCTCTCTACTGAATTTTTAAAAAAATCACATCCCCAATCTGTGGAAGGAAAATTAAAATGTTGCAGATATATTTTCTACAAGAGCAAAAGTTTTGAGTCAGATATGATGAGTCTGCAAGTTTCTGTGGCTGACGGTGTTAGGATCCTCAAATGGCAACTGGCCCAGTAAGAGCAGCTTCAAGGTCAGAACGTCTGGTGACTGGGACCCCTCAGGGAAGGGTCCCACCCCCAGAAGATTCCTGGCCTTGCCCGACTGGCCTGTCAACCAATGAAAGGGCCTCGTTATTTTCCAGCCATGACACAGCCAATGGGAAGCTTCCAGGAAATGGAGTCCTAGACTAGCAGGACATGAACATCAGTGCATCACGGCTTCTTCAAGGCAAAGCCAATAAACCATTGGGAAGTGACGATTGGAAGCAGCTAAGCACGGTGCCTATTACTCAAAAGCAGCCTGGGTGGGTGCCTTAATTTTTCTTGCTCCCATATGCAATTTAAGAATCAAGATTTTTTGTTTCAAATATAAAAGCTGAAAGAAGAGATCAAATCGTGACTGTCTTCTATTAGTAGTTAGGTGGGGCGGGTCGAGAGAGGGAGTCATTGCTTGTGGGGCATTGAGCTTAACTCAAGGGCGATGGGAAATGTCGGAGATGAATAGTGGAAACATAAGAACGATGGTGAGGATGGGGCAGGACTGGCAGGTTTGGCTTGCTGTTCACGGGGTCGCTGTGAGTGGGGGAACTGTCTCAAGGGCACCTACCAACACAATGAAAGTAATGATTGTCACTAAGTTGCTCAGGGGAAAGTACTGACGTGGAAAGTGTTCAATTACATATGCACTCACCACAATGTTCTTGAGAAATGACCATCTTTACTGTTGTTACCTATTTCTTCCTGACCCTCAGAACATCCATCTTTGCCCAGAAATTAAATCAAAAAAGATGGCGCAATGCTTATCCAATGGTACTGAACTTCATTTATCAAGATCTGATCATGGTAAAACCTGCCCATCAATTCAGGACCCATGCCAAAGGAGAGTCTGAGAGAGAAGCTTAAAAGACAAATGCCCCAGCCTTCTACCATCGCTGCAGAATCATTGTTTTCTCTGCAGAATCATTATTAATGGGGGCAAGGGGGATGCAGCAGGACTGGTTTTTTGGCACCCATTGGCACCCTCTACACCACGAGGCTATGGCTTGTGTTTATGAGCACCTGGTGGGAGGGGTGAGGACTTGGGCTCGGGCTGGACCTCAGGATCCAGTTAGCTGATCACATAAAATGGAACCTAGGTTTTGATTCTTCATCTTTATTGCCATTGACCTGAAGCTCAATTACCAACAGGGCTGGAACATCTTCTATGAACTCGCTTACCCTCTACCCACCCCCAAAGCCCCCTGCATTCTCTTCTGCACCCCAGTCTCCAGGAAGCACTGTTTAATCGATGCACCCTGTTAACTATGACCACAGATGTGCCTCCTTCCTGGTACAGCCTGTGGAGACACGTGAGCAAGATGGTAGAAAGGGTGAGTCACACACAGAGGAGCAAACTGCTCCCTCTTTCTTCGTCTTTGCTGCAAAGAGAGGCAGTTTTAGATGGGGGAGAACAGAGGCTCCGAAGTTATTCTCGCCATTTTGTGTGAGGCTTTCAGAAAGTGTGCAGATTGGGCTTTGGGAATTATAAAATGAATGTGTGAGAAATCTGCAAGCTTAGAGATGAGGAAGAACTGAAGGAACTGGCCGAGTTAAGATGAAAGTGATTTAGAACGTTGGCGGCGTTGTCATGCAAGGAGCAGTAGGTATCATGCCTGCTCACCCAGAAGGAAGGTGTAACCTCAGTGTAGGGCGGACACAAGGGGAAACACCTAACAGTAGGGGCGATACCCTGCTTCCTGACTTAGGAGCGTCTCAGCAGAGCAGAGTTACAGTGCAGTTTCAGGATGGCAGGTATTTAAGCTGACGCGCCGTGGCTATGTTAGGGGATATCCTGCTTTATAAGGGATGATTGGAACGGAACAATCTGTTCTGTTCTAGGAGGATGCTCGGTTCAGCGCTGAGATTCTGTGGGCCACGCAAGGATGCTATACTCTTAACTTTCCTCAGGATCTCATTTAACCCCTGAAGACATCCAGTAAGATTGATTTGAGTTGTATTTACAGTCTCCTGCGGCTTGGACTGTTCTTGCCACAGATGCCTGTGTGGCTCTTCCCTGTTATTTTGATCCGGCTCAGCATTAGCTGCTTCATGTCCCCTCCCCACTCTTTCCTTTAATACAGCCCCCACCCACTCTTCCTCTCTATCTTACGCTACTTTCGTTGTCTTTGTGGCATTTAGTACAACCTGAACTCATGCCTTCACTAGCAGAACATATCTGGAATGAATAAATGGGTCCCCGTTGTATAGATGAGGAGACTGCGCCTTAAGGAGGGAAGTTACCTCCTCAAGGGCATGAAGCGATTACATAAGAGCCTGGAGTTGAGCAATGACCCACAACCTGTTAACTGCACTGACCTTTTCAAGGAACCATGTGTTTTCTCAAAGGAAAGCAGAGAGGCGCTCAGATCATCATCGTCTGCTTCTGGCCAGCGCTAGCACGTTACGCATTACTTCAAATGACTTGCAACTCTACGCAAGAGGCTGCTGTCGCCATTCATTTTGGTGTCCACAAATCCAGGGAAAAGCTGAGGACACGAAGCCCCCTTTGGGCTGGCTGGTCCCTGGCTGCACGGTGACTCAGTGAGCAGGGCTGAGGGGCCAGGGGAGGGCAGAGGAGGGCTGGCCTTCCTCTGTCCCTGAGCATGGCTATCGGCTCTGACACAGCTTCCAAGCCTAGAGGCTTCAAATCAAATTGGCAACCTCAGAGCAGATTCCTTGCCTCTCCAAGTCATAGGCATGTTCCCGCATCCTGCCCTTTGGCTGTAGCTTCGATTTTTCCATGACAAAAGTTGTCTGTATTTGAATAGTAGCAGGTCATGAAAGAGAGCCCACAAAGGTTCTTGTGGTTCATGAGGAAGAGGGACTTGAAGATCACACAAACCTGATGTAGAATTTAAGTTAATTAATTTCTCTGGCTTACAGTTTTGTTTTGATTTTTAACCTAAAAAATAGGAATTCAGTCTACCACACAGTTGCTTTGGGTTTTTGGGTGGTAATTAAATGAAATCACCTAAAGGTTATTAACCTAAATCTTCTGTGTCAGATGATTGTGTTCCGACTACCACTAGCAGGTACCGTGAAGTCACCCCAAATCCTGGCGCCGTCCCTGGGTATGGCCTGTAGGACTGTGCTCCACAGGGTTCTCCAAAGCTAGGTTGTCAGAGGGAGATCGCCAGGCCTTTCTTCCACAGCAGTTCTGGGTGGATTCCAACGGCCAACTTTTCAGTTCGAAGCCGAGTGAGGTAAAGGTTTACATCATCTAAAGATTTCATTTTTCTGCCAACGACCTTCTAATCTTTCTGCAGCTGAGTACAGAAAGAGTGGTTTCTGCAAGAGATGGTGGAGTGGACTACGTAACAGTTAAATCTGACGGTAAAATGATATAGTATTTCCAATCTATTTTATCCAGGAAAGTGCTACGTTCAAGTATTGTCTGAGCTCTTCAGATTGGTACAACAGACCCTGAGCAAGCTTCCTGCCCAAGTCCTCATTGAACTGGTTCATTGAAGCCCACAATGGAATCCAAGGGGCAGAGCTAAAAGAGTGGGCACTTTCATAGCCAGGGCCTGCCCTGGTTAAGCCCTCTCCTGGAACTCATAGAAGGATGTGAAATAGATTATATATATATTGCTATTAGAAAAATCTGTAGTACCTGATTAGGACGAGGAGGGACCAGTCCCTGGAGAAGAACATCATGTTTGGTAAACTAGAGTGTCCACACACACAAAAGGGGAAGATGCTAACCAAGGGGCTGCCACAATGGGGTCAAACAGAGCAACAATTGTGAAAATGGCACAGAGCCTAGCGAAGTTTATCCTCTTGTCCCCGGGTTGATCTGCGTTGGAACCGCCTCAACTACACGTAGCGACAGTATCAGCTGGGCCTATTGCTTCCGTCTATGATGAGTGAAGAAGGCCTGTGGTACAGCAGCTACAGATTCCACCTAATAAGGCTCTCTTGGGGTCACCAGAGTTCTTCAGTATGGCTAGCCTCCACTTCGTGGTATTTGATTCTGCTCTTATGCCTCGTCTTAACAAAGCACACAGAATTTGGGCTTACAAAATGTGATACCAATTTATAAAATATGCGGAGGAAAATGCCTACAAAACAAACCTGTCTGTTTATGCTACTACCATTAAAATGTTTGCACCAAGCTTTTGCCATCACCAGAATGTGTCCCACTAAATCTCCCCTACAAAGTCCTCTGCAGATCTACAGGCTAAGAAAATATCGATAGATGAAGGTATCTCTCGTGGAAGGCCTGAAAGATGCTGTTCACTATTGGGGTGCTCAGAATAAATGTGAACATCCACGTATAATCAGATTGAAACAAAGCAAAGACAGCATTAAACCTGACATCTTGGGAAGGACAAATCCTGACAGTGCCTGACAGGCAGTCTGTGCGCTCTACATAATCTGAATGGATGAGAGGGTGAATGCATGACTAAATGTCTTGAAAGACTGAGTTATGGGACTTCTAATATTGAGTGACAGAGAATTTCTCTGAAGTGCTGGACAAAAAGGAGAGCTTCGTGAAACCATAAAATCAAATGCAATATTTTAAATTTTGAAAGGGGAGCAGATAATTACTTTAGCATTACATTTTTTTAGTAGGTTAATGAACAATAGAGAGATTCTGGTTTCTTCTCTGGGGCTATCAATAACGGTATCATTGACCTGGCCAAGTGTTCCTGTTTGTTCCTAATGAATAATATCTATTTGAATGCTGTTGTTATCACTGTTGTTGGTAGATGCCATCAAATCAGTTCCAACTCAGCGACACTATGTACAACAGAATGAAATACTACCTTGACCCGAGCCATCCTCACAATTGTTCTTGTTTGAGCTCATCGTTGGAGCCACTGTGCCAAGCCATCTTGTCAAGGGCCCCTTTTTCGCTGCCCCCTCCACTTTACCAAGCACTATGTCCTCCTCCAGGAAGAACAGGTCTCTCCTGATACCATGTCCAAAGTTCATGAGACGAAGACGCAGCATCCTCGCCGCTAAGGAGCATTCTGGCTGTACTGCTTCTGAGACAGATCTGTGTTCTTTCGGCAGTCCATGGTAATTTCACTACTGTTTGCCAACACCATAGTTCAAATGCATGGGTTTTTCTTCAGTCTTACTTGTTCCGTGTTCAATTTTCACATGCAGTGAGGTGACTGAAAATACTATGTCCATCCCCCTGGGAGGGGCTTATAGTAGGTCATTGTGATTGGTTCCCCCTTTCTCCCCGCTCCCCTTACCTTCCTGGTATGGCTACTCTCAATATCGGTCCTGAGGAGTTTATCTGTCCTGTATTCCCTGTGTTTCCAGCTCTTATCTGTACCCATATACATGCTCTGGTCTAGCCAGATTTGTAAGGTAGAATTAGGGTCATGATAGTGGCGGGGAGGAAGCATTAAAGAACCAGAGGAAAGCTGTATGTCTCATTGGGGTAAAGGGAGACATTGGAAAGTGCAAGACATGAAAAAATAATAGTAATTTATAATTATCATGGGTTCATGAGGGAGGGAGGGAGAAGGAAGGAGGGGGGAAAAATGAGGAATTGATACCAAGGGCTCAAATTGAAAGAAAATGCTTTGAAAATGATGATGGCCACATATGTACAAATGTGCTTGACACGATAGATGGATGTATGGATTGTGATAAGAGTTGTACGAGTCCCCAATAAAATGATTTATTAAAAAGAAGAAGAAGAAAGAAAATACCATGGCTTGGGTCAGGCATACCTTAGTCTTCAAAATAACATCTTT
This sequence comes from Echinops telfairi, assembly GCF_000313985.2. NCBI lineage: Eukaryota > Metazoa > Chordata > Mammalia > Afrosoricida > Tenrecidae > Echinops > Echinops telfairi. The sequence continues at coordinate 36,504,639 of NW_022109491.1, forward strand.
GCTTTACAATATGTTAAAGAGGCCCTTGTGCAGCAGATTTGCCCAATGCAATGGATCATTCGATCTCTTGACTGCTGCTTCCATGTTGATTTCATGACTGCAGCTTCCATGAGCATTGATTGTGGATCCAGTCGGTATGAAATCCTTAACATTTTCAATCTTTTCTCCGTTAATCATGATGTTGCCTATTGATCCAGCCCTGAGGACTGTTGTTTTCCTGACAATGAGTTGTAATCCAGACTGAAGGTGGGAATCCTTGAGCTTCACACCAAGTGCTTCAAGTCCTCTTTACTGGCACCAAGCAAGGCTGTGTCATCTGCACATCAAAGGTTAATAAGCCTTCCTCCAATCCTGATACCATACTCTTCTTCATATAATCCAGTTTCTCCAATTATTTGCTCATTTTGCCTCTTGTGGACTTGTTTTCATTTTCTTTTACTTCAACCTGAACTTACATATGAACAGCCACTGGTCTGCTCCACAGTTGACCGCTGGCCTGGCTCTAACTGCTGATAGTGAGCTTCTCCAGCGTCTCTTCCCAGAGATGTATTCAATTTGATTTTTGTGTGTTCCATCTAGAAAAGTCCACATGTATAATCACCTTCTGTGTTTTGAAAAAGGGTATTTGCCATGAAGAAATTCTTGGTCTTGCAAAATTCTATCATGCTATCTCCAGGTTTGCTTCTATCACCGAGACCATGTTTCCCAAATCATGTTCCTTCTTTGTTTCCAATGTTTGGGTTTCAATTTCCAATAATCATACATATGTCTTGATTACATGTTTGATCAATTTCCAATGGGAGATGTTGGTAGAATTATTCAATTTCTGCATCAATAACTTTTTAGTGGTGTATAAATTTTAATCATGTTTGTTTGATTGGATTTCCTTGTGTCCAGATAGGCATGCTCTTATCACAGACAGCGTTGTACTTCAAGATCAACAAAACGAGACAGAACGAAAACCCCAAACTCACAGCCATCAGTTGAGTCTACCTCTCAGTGACCCCACAGAACAGAGGAGAACGGCCCCTGTAGGTGCTCTTTACAGAAGTAGCAAGCCTCATTTTCCTCACACGGAGTGGCTGGTGATTGCAAGTTGCAGTTGCAGCCCCAAGAATACCCACTGCACCACTGGGCTTGCTGTGCTTCAAGAAAGATCGAGACGTGTTCTTTTCGACAATGAGTGCTATACCATTCCTTTTGATTGTATCACTCCCGGGATAGTAACCCATATGATTTTGTGATTCAAAATTGCCCATACCAGTCCATTTCAGCTCACGAACACCTAGAATATATATCATTGTGCATTCCATTTAATTTCTAATGACTTCCAATTTTCCTAGAATCATATTTCATACATTCCAATTTCAAAATATTCATTGGTATTTGCAGCTGTTGTTTCTCATTTAGACTTGTGCCCCATCAGCACTGAAGGCCGAAGGTCTCAAAGACTTTACTCCATTGGGATCATTGTGGTTGACTATACTTTGAGAACATAACCCTTTATGATTCTTATTATTTAATCATTTCATTGGGGGCTCAAACAACTCTTATCACAATCCATACATACATTCATTGTGTCAAGCACATTTGTACATTTGTTGCCATCATCATTCTTAAAACATTTGCTTTCTACTTGAGCCCTTGTTATCAGCTCCTCATTTTCCCCC
>NW_022109491.1:36507516-36523019 GCF_000313985.2 Echinops telfairi
GCCTATCTTATCGCGACAGACATTCAGAGACAATAATAAGCACAACAACAAGACAAAGCCAAACCAGACAACAAAGGAAGACAAAATAAACAAAAATAAATAAATAACAACAACAAAAAGAAACCCATGACAAAAAAGGAAAAGCGTATAAATAGTTCCAGTTCTCTTTTTGACCTTTAGGAGTGTTTTCCAGTTGAGTCTGATGGGATGCCACCCTCTGTCCCCAAAGTCTATTTTTGGTGTTCCCTGGGACTTCATTGCTGTGCTCCCCTGGCTTCTTTGTTGCATGCCCTTAGTGTTTTATTCCAGTGTGATGGGGTCAATTCCAATTCCCTCACTGCGTCTCCAGTGTTTTCCCCAGTAGTGCTATGGGTAAGTGAGGACATCGTGTCTCCTGGTGGGACCGGCCCTATGGTTCTCTCTGTGCATTGGCTGCTCTAAGAATATAGTCCTCGGGGCTTGGTGAGCCAGGATGTGTTCCATTCACTCTCCTTTCCTCTTCCTTTGCTCCTGTGTGCTCTGATCAGACGTGCCCACTCTTCAGTGCTGTCCTCTGAAGTCCATTCTTCTGGGGGTGAGGGAGGGGAGGTCCACATAGTTGGGATTGGGTCCAGCCCCACAGACCTATCTACTGGTCTTCTGCTTCATGCCAGTATGTCGTAATTATGTCTTGACTTGGTGTACTGGGTTGAAGCCTGGTCTCTCTCGCCCTCTCCTGTGGTGATATAAACAATACCCTCCCCTTGGGTGGTCTAGTGCCCTGCTCCCCCCCCCCATGTCTTTTTTTTTCCTCTTTGTTTTCCCCTATTTAGTCGGCCGCCATATGATTATGGCTCTACAATGTAACCAGCAATGGTAAGATGCTATCCACTGGGCTCTCAGTAGCCAATTCCTCTGGCGTGACAGCCTGTCCTTTTCCCTGGTGGTTCTCAGTCTGCAAGCCCTGCTGAAACCGGTTCACTGTGGCTGACCCTGCTGGTGTTTGAATTGCCAGTGGCATGGCTTTTAGCACCCCAGTAATATCCACGCCACCACGATACAACAAACTGACCGATGGACAAGTGGTGGCTTGAATGCTCTGCTATTTAACACGTTTGCTATGCTTTGAGAGGCAGCTTCATGAAATGAAATGTACATTTAGTCCAGAGGACATCTAGAACTGGGTAACTCTTTGTTCTCAGGGGTTGTCCTGCAGGTGTGGGATGTTTAGCAGCCCCTCTGGCCTCGACCTCCTAGATACCAGTAGCACCCCCATCCCAAGTCCTGACAAAAATAAATGTCTCCAAATATTTCCAAACACCCATAAGAATTCACATTGCCTCTTTTTGAAAGTCCTACTTTAAGCCTTACAGATGACTAATAAATGGAGAAGTAAAACTGACTCCTGGGATCTTTGAAACGGTTTCATGTAATTTTTCTCTGAGAATGCCACGAACAGCACCAGTTGCCATTGAGGGGGATTCCGACCCATTGTGAACTGTGCAAAACTCGGAGGCTTCCAGGGGCTGATATTTCAGAAGGGGTCACCAGGCCTCTCAAGTCTCTTCTGGGGGGATTCACACCTCCACCTTGTCCATGAGCAGCTGAGCATAGCGATGTTTTGTACGGCCCAGGGGATCTTCGGTAATGCTGTCTGCTCTGTGGAAGACTAAGTATTCACAGAGACCTGAGATCTCCAAGGGCATTGACTGTGAGAAAATTGTGCCAAATCATAGTCTTTCATGAAATGTTGGCCCCGTAATGCTGTTACAAACCACCCAGTAAATTAGTGGCTTCTGCATATTCTTATGCTTCTGGTTAGCTGTGGCCACTCTACTTTGGGGTCTAGGGCTATGATTTGACTGGGGCAATTTTGCTTCATGGCTTATTTTAGGGCCACAGTTGAAAACAAGGAGCAGCGCTTGGGTGAAGCCCTGTTTGCAGTGGCACTGGCAGAAACAGGCCTCATCTCCTAAGGCTGAAGGTGGCATTTGGCACACTCTCACTTTTGCCCGCCTCCTATTAAACAAGACACACAATCAAGAACAACAGCAGTAAGGCTGGCAATGCACTCCTTCCGCTGAGGACGGGGCCCGAAAGTGGAAACATCTGAAACGAGAATCTATTACACTTATATACATGGACTTTAAAGGTATATATATTTTTCTAAACCATTTTATTGGGAGCTAATACAGATAGCAGACCATTCCATCGTTCAATTGTATCGAGCAGTGGCACGCAGAGGAGCCATGGCCTTCAGTTTGCATGAGCCCCATTTCTCTAAGAGACAAACAAAGAGAGGTCTCACTGACATTTGAGTCCCCTTTGCAGGGGTGTGAAGGTCTTATTGAAACCAAAATACTACATAAATAATTTTTTTCTTAGATTCCCTCTAGAAATTTTACTATTGAAGCAATAGCCAGGTTTTAATGTTTTGTTTTCTTTTCAGAACCCATGGTGAATACTGTATTCATTTTGGTTTCTTTTTAAGGGAACTTCTCGTACTGATGCAAATGATTTAGCTCTGCTCTTTAGCAAGCAGAACGCTGAACAAATCACCAGCAGTTTGAAAACAGCAAGCAGTCTACGGCAGAGGTATAGACTCTCTATTGGGTTCCACGTTCTAGCAGTTTGAAAACAGCAAGCAGTCTACGGCAGAGGTATAGACTCTCTATTGGGTTCCACATTCTTATGGCCTCTGCATTCGCCAGGCCCATGGGAGAGATTTCTGTGTGCTATTTAGGTTTCCGTGTGCTTTAGAGTGTGTAGAGGAACCTGAGTCAGCGACAAAATTATTATTGGAGTAGACTAAAACGGATCACTTTTAGGATCTTCAGTAAACAGCTATAGTGTAGTTAAAGCAACAAACACATCTGTCTTGGAAGTACAGCCAGAATACACCTTAGAAGGAAGGATGGTGAGACTTTGTCTGATGTACTTTGAACATGTGGTCGGGAGGGACCAGGCCCTGGAGAAGGACTCATGCATGCTCAGTCAAGGAAGGGGACAGTGACAAAGAGGAAGACTTTGTACAAGATGGGCTGACACAATGGCTGCAACAACGGACTCAAACAACAAACAAACAACAAAACACTGTGGGGATGGTCCAGGGCAGGGAAGTGTTTATTTCTATGCTACAGAGGGTTGCTATGAGTTGGAACTGACTTGAAAGCTCACCTAATAACAACATCATACTTAAAGCAAAAAGATCGTTCGGATACTCTGGATAAAGGGCCCTGGTTTAAATCAGGTTCCTAATTTTACAGATAAAAATTGAGTTTGAAGAAAATCCATGGGCTGCTCAGGGTCACCCTCTGGTAGTAAGAGCGCCTATGCTATATAAGCTAGGTTTTCTGGTGCTCACAGAATTTTACAGCCAAAAACCTCACTGCCACCAAGTTGGTTCTGATTCACAGTAATCCAATAAGATATGGTAGAACTGCCACCTGTGGGTTTCTGAGACTGTAACTCTTAATGGGAGTAGAAATCCTCCCCTTTTCCCACCTAGCAGCTGGTGGTTTCAAACTGCTGACCTTTCTGTGAGCAGCCCAACAACAAATCCACTATCGCACTAAGGTTCCTTGAATGTTCCAGCATCCTATGTAAAAGATAAAGGAACTGTGGCAATTTGGCCTGAAGTTATTGTTGTTAGTTGCCATCAAGTTGACTCAGGAAGAACTCACGGACAACAAAACAAAACATTGTCTCCTCCTTCTTCATCTTATTACAAAATGCTATTGTAATCTCTCCGCGTTTTCATTGGTTGATTTTCAGAAGTACATCCTTGGGCTTTTCTTCCTAGTCTTTCTTTGTCTGGAAGCTCTACTAAAATCTGTTTACCATAGTTTAACGTGCTGTTATTTGAAATGCCATCGACATAGCTTCTCAGCATCATAAACACAAAACCAAATCCATGGTTACCAATGTCAATTTGCCTGCCAGTGTACTGTACCATGGTGGTTGTACGTTCAGCAACATATCAGCACACAAGACATGATAGGACAACCAACTGACAGATGCATGGTGGAAGCAGCTGGAGGCAATCTTGGACAAGTCATTGAAAATATTATTTCATCACCCATAGTGCAGAACTGTAGAGTCTCACAAGGAAGAGCCAAAAGTCATACACTAAACATAATACAGTATAGCGCTCTCCACTGGTCCATCCATAGAGAAGCCACATGAAAAGGTACGGAAAGGCCTTCAGTTTTCCTGGTAGCATGTCTGTTATGCTTAAATTCAGTGGTAACTTTTCTTTCCTCAAGATGATTGATCATTTTCTGACATTGAATGGGGTTTACTTCTTTCTCTGAAAGTCTCTGTTGTTTCCTGTTATCTGGTCGCTCTTTATTCGTTTCCTTTCCTGTTCCTCTTGTTCTACATGTACCCAAATGACTCCCTTTGGTCGTCCCCTTTCCTCCCTCGGCATGCTATCCTCACCACTGAAACCCACTGCCATCAAGTCAATTCGGACTCATTGTGACCCTATTTTAGGTTTATGAAACTGCAAATCTTCCTGGGAACAGACAGCCTCACGTTTCTCTATTGAAGTAGTTGGGGGATTTGAACCACCAAACTTATAGTTAGCAGTCCAATGCTTAGCCCAGAGCACCACCAGAGTCCCTCCAATTCTATCCTTAGAAACCTGGAATTGAAGCTCCCAAGTCTTTACTAGAAGCCTAAATTTTTATTTTAAGCTCAAGTCAAATACTGATTCCTTATGAACATTTGTTGACCCATCTGGATAGGTCCCTAACACTGCTTTTATCTCTCCCCTACACACCCCTCCGACAAGTATCTCCTTCCCTGGTGCCCCCATAGCAGTAAGCAGCAGCAGCATCTACCCAATGGCCCAGTCCAGAAACTAGAGATTCAATCCAGAGGGTATTTTTCTTGCCTCACTTTGTATCTAAGAAACCACCCCCTTCTACAACCATGTAGTCTTGTTGTTTTCTAATTGCTCCCCACTTCACCTGCAGTTGCTACCTGAGTTGAGTTCAGGAAATTCTTTTGTGAATTTTTTCTAGTAAAGGATGAGCTTCCACTTTATATTATTTTGTATCTGGTACCATCAAGTCTGCTTTGACTCATAGGGTCCCCATGTACACCAAAACACAAAACTACTCAGGCCTGCACCATGCTCACAATTGCTATGCCTTAGCCCATTGTTGCAGTCATGTTTCATCCACCTTCTTGAGGGTCTTCCTCTTTTTCTCTGACCCTCTACTTTACCAAGCATGATGTATGTTCTTTTTCCAGATGACAAGTCATAGATATGGGAGACAAAGTTTCACCATCCTCATGTTCAAGGACTGTTCTGGCTCCAAGACAGACTGACTTGTTCTTCGGGCAGTCCATGGTGCTTTCAATAGTTTTCACCAACACCCAAAGTCAAAAGCATCAGTTCTTCTCTGGCTTTCCTTACTCATTACCCAGTCTTTTACATGCATATAAGGCAACAGAGAAAAAATTGCCATGTCCTATGCTTTCTCTATAATTATTACTATGCACTAACTATTTTTGAGGTTGTTGTATTAATCTATTTCATTGGGTGTTTTCCTCATTAGGGCTAACCCTCTACTTTACCAAACAGGCAGTCCTTTCCCAATAGCTGGCTTTCCCTGATAATGTATCCAAAGCAAGCAAGATGGAGTCCCACCATTCCCCTTTCTAAGGAGCACTAAGGTTGTATTTCTTCTATGACTGATTTGCTTGGCCTCTGTAGGTCCATGGGATAGTCAGTATTTTTCAATAACACCACAATAAAAATGCACCACTTCTTCTCCCGTCTTTTTTTTAGCGTACAGCTTTCACGTTCATCTGCGATAACTGAAAGGACCATTATTTTTGAGAAAAATGGAACAGAAAAAGGGATTTGGGAGTATTGTATGGCCAAAGCATGGTTTGAAATATGAGCATAAGTAAAAAAAAGGTGTGGCTACAAATAATTTTTCTTAAAATTCCTTCATTATGAATACAGGTGATTGCCCCAGTCCTTTGAGAAAAAGCTATCAAATTTCCTCTTTGTAGTCCCCCAAAGGCAATCACCATATAACATTTTTCTTTCTTTCTTTTTTTATCATATAGCTTTTAAGCTGGCATCTTGTTGAATTTAACTGGCCTCCCAGATCCCCTCAGAAGCCAATGTTTTGATTTGGACTGTTGTTTTTAAAGACTAAAACAAGCATATAGCTGAGAGAACTTGTCTGCAGTCACCCAAGGGAGAGAGTTATGTTCCTCATGGAAGGGAAGCCATCAGAGAAGGGTTTAATAAGTGGCAATAAGGTATGTGGGCTCAAAGAACTAAGAAAGTAAATGAGTTCATGGGAAATATATCTCAAAGGCTAGTTGTCAATCTTCTTGAGTACCCTCAACAGACAGCACAGTCCTGTCTTTACATTGACCGTGGTCTTTGTTTCACTGTGAACTGCCAGTCAAGCTTTCCTGGCTTCCTTTGTAGATTTGGAAATTCAGGTCGAGCCCATTCTAAATTCAAGACAGAAGTTATCAGAGCACTTGCAAGATACCGAGTCTAATAAAATGTCCCCCAAGTGCATTCGTATGCACTGCTGGGGACCTTGAGAGGATGTCACGTATGGTTCTCGCTATCATCCCCCCCCTCCAAAAAAAAAATGAAGCATAACCTAAATGTGACTTGCATAGAAACCCACAGTAATTCCAGATATGGCTTATAATTTAATAGCAAATATGACTCTGGGCTCACACAAAATGGATAGATGAGGGTACTGTGGCATGATGTGGGGAAAAGAGATGTTGCAGGAACAAGCAGAAGCTTAGAGAAAAGCTTTGTTATAACCATTGTTCTCTTAGAAAGATCTCTTAAAAACACCCCCACACACACCTGAATTTGTATAGCAAGCGATGGGAGTATGTTTCTAGATTAGTTTTCTCAATGACTCCTCACTTTCTAAGAGGTTGGAGACCTTCAAGTTACACTTTGCAGATAGATATATTCACAGTTAGGTCCCAGATATAACTTGCTATGCCCATTAGATATGAGTGTTGTAAAGAAGAAAGTAGGATTAGCCTTGCTTTCGTAGCCAGTTCATTGTTGACTCTATTCTCTAGTCAACACTCACAGAGGAGTGAACTAGTTATCGTGGCGGCAAGAGCAGTGAATATGTTTTAAAGCACTTGCTTCTTTGACAATAAAACCGAAATTCAACTGGTGTCTCTGGTTTCTATTCTTTCCACTATGTTGTATGCAAGAATTTCCCTTTATTAAATAACCTCTTGTTCAAAATACCTAGAGGTGGGGTTTTTTTTTTTCCTCCCTTCATTGAGCCCTGCTGATATCTCATATGTGGCAGAAATTGCGAAGATGTTTGATGCGGGTCTCATGGAGACGTTACTAGAAATATATGCTCTCAGAATTTACAAATAAAGGAGAAATGTGTAGATTTCAGAAATGTACAATGGGTAAGGCTGTAAATGATGAGGCAATATTCACTAGCTGTTCTTCTGCAACCTCAAATCATCATTTCAGTTTGTTTTATAGAATCTGTTTTCAATCAATCTAATTGTCTTAGAGTATTTTAGCTGACTAATTTGATCAACTACCTGGACAGATGTTTGGGGGGCATCTTGGTAAAGTGTGAAAAAGCAAATCTTGTCTCTTTGGCTAACATTTTTACATAATAAAAGCCACAAACTCACCAGAAGCCAATTTGGTTTGTTATGCCATTGCCTAGGCACGCTTGAGCTTTGAAATATTATCGGATGTGTTGGCTGTCTCCTTCAATATGAAGAATGGTTCAGAAAATTCAGATACAAATGTGGCCATTTTGGTTTCCATACCAATAACTTGGACATGTGTGGACAAGAGAATCATAGCAGTGACTGTCACAGTTCAATTTCTAAGGTGACCTTGGAAAAATCTAGCTTCCTTGGGATGTTTGAAAGAGGATGAGGAGAGTCCTATTTAAATATCTGCATTGTTGGTACTATAAGAAGGAGAGTCATTTGCATGTTAAGCTGATAAACATTGCTCCAGAATTGATGTGTCTTAGGTTTTAGGGAGATTTCACAAGCAGAAATGGTCACTTTGACTACAAGATTCCTTTTTTGCCCATATATGTAATAACTTTTTATTGTTTTTCCTGATGCTGTCCATATTATCACCTTCTGCTAAGTGCTCCTTACTTTTCCTCCTCCGTTCTTAGTTCATGTTCTCATTGGGCTTGCTGGTCTAGACCTGGGCTGAGCACATGATCTAGGACTTGCCAACTAGATTGTTTTCTCATCTGATTGGGATAGATGTAAGTACATGATGCAAAACCTGAATATTCACAGCTAATAGGCTTGCATTTCAGGGTTTTTGATAGAACTTTTTGGGAAAATAAAACTACCTGTTGGTGTAATAAGCTGGAGAGTGAAAGCTTAGAATTGCTGAGGGAACTCCATGTAAAGAAGGCTTATTTTAAAATAAAGCCAACCCGAAGAAAAAAGAATAAATAGAAAAAGAAAGAGAAATAGAGATAGTGGCAGAAATAATTCCTTAAACACCACATGAGTCCTGAATCAAACCATACCTGAAATCAGTTACCTTTGGACTTATTTGCCTGGGTCAAGCACTGTCCTTTATTGCTTAAGTCAGTATGAACTGAATTTCTATTTCTCATAATCCAAAGCATCTTGCTTTGATTTATTTCTTGCTTTGAGCTTTCTTTCTCAATGTTAACACATGCTAAGTACAGAGCAGATATTTTTTGGTTAAACTTTCTCTACAACCTTTCAGAATTCTCCAGATTCACAGTGTCACCATTTATTCATCCGGCACACATTTAGAGAACAATTGTAGAGAGGAATGAATAAGACATTGACCTTGCATTTAAATAATGCAGAGACAACAGTGCTTTCTTAATGCACGTATTTACTGGCCATTTTATTTTTAACAAAATATTTCAAATATAAAAAGAAACAAAAACATATATAAAATTAAACTAGTTATGCTTCAAATTTTAAGCTTTTATAACTTTTAACCTAGCTTCATTTTACCGTATATAGTTTGGATTTCATTATATCTTCTCCTCCAGTAAATTACTTAATCTCTCAGACACTTGATTTTTTCATCTATAAAATGAAGAAGTGGAATAAATTGATTCTTTTGGTAGCTTCCCAAACTGAAACTTTTACAGTTTTCCCATTTATGTAGCCCCCTTTCTTCCAGGGAAACAATTTCCTATTCTACCCTGTAGTCATCTGCATAATACATATATCCCCATTCCCAATCCCAATGAATCAAATACATCCATTCTTTCTAGATTATTCATTGTACAGATTGTACATGCATAACAGGCAATTAAAAAGACTTTACCTTGGGTCAAGTATACCTTAGTCCCTAAAGTAATGTCTTTCCTCTTTTGTGTTTTAAAGAGATATTATGAAACAGATTGAGTATGCAGCAGAATTAGTGTGCAGCAGTTCATACATGCATGGGGGAAACCGTTTGAACACACCTCTGTAATCTGAGGATGACTGAAGACAAGTTCTCTCGGTAATACCCTGCTCTTGGTCTCCTTAGGTTGTCTTCAAGTAAAAGGTCCAATCAAAAATAGTGGCTTCTAAGGCCAGTTCAATTAGAGATAAAGAGGTCGGCTCAGAAAGTTATGGTGATTGCTTTTGGGGATTCCAGAGAAATAATCTTGATACAGTTTCTGGAGGGACACAGGACTATCACATGGGTTTATATGAGAAAGATTTTGAGGAAATGAAAACTGAAGTGATGAGAAAAAGCTCAGGAAAGTTGAAATGAGGAGTTTTTTCCTCTCACGACATGCTTACTTTTCCAAGGTAACAAGTATTATTCATCCGACAGCTCTTAACCACCACTTGTCTATCAGTTTATGATAGATACTGTGGTGGCTTGTGTGTTGCTGTAATGCTAAAAATGATGTCGCTGTTATTTCAAATGCCAACCGGGTCACCTGAGTGAACAGATGTTAGCTGAGCATCCAGGCAAGGAATAGACAACGGAGAAGGACCTGGCTGCCTAGCTGCTAGAATAACCTTATGCATAGCTTCAAAACATGGTCAAATACTGAAGGCAGAGTGAGTGGAAGTAGACCCCCAGTGCTGGAAATAGGGCCAGAGGAGGGCCCCTCAGGTAAGAAGTCACCTGAGATGCGAAGGAGGAGGTGCTGCTTTCTCAAAGTGGAGTCGACCATGACGGTGGGAATGAAATAAACCCTGGGGGAGTGGATCTTTTGGAATCTTCCTTGGCTGATGGAGCACAACTCAAAGGAAAAAAGAACAGCTGCAAAATCTACTAATAATTAGAACTTGGAATGGCCAAAGTATACACCTAGGAAAATTAGAATTTGTGAAAATGAAATGGAAACCATTTGGCTATTTTGAATCAGAAAAATCATGATTTACTGTACCTAGAATGGCACAATGCAGAGGAATGGTGTGCCATTCGTTGTCAAAGGACATTTACAATTCAATCTTAAAGTACAACACTGTTTATGATAGGATTCTATCTCTTGGCCATCAAGGAAATCCAATCAATCCAACTATTATTCACATTTATGCACTAACCACAGAGGTTGCAAACATTCACTCGCGACCACCTAGTTGATGCCAACTCATATCTACCCTACTAGAAAGGGCAGAAATGTCCCTGTGAGTGTCCAAGATTGTAATTTTTTATACAAGTCTAATGCCCCATATTTCTCTGGATTAAAAGGCTACTGATAGGGATATGGAAGAATTCTACCAGTGCCTTCAGTCTGAAATTGATCCATCATGTAATCAAGATGCACGGATGATTACTGGTGATTGGAATGAAAAAGTTGGAAACAACGTGGAAGTCACTGTAATTGGAAATGTTATTCTTGGTGATAAAAACAAAGCTGGAGATCATATGAAGGAATTTTGCAAGACAAACAACTTGTTCATACCTTTTTTCAATAACACAAAAATATGTACTTCTCCAGATGGAATACACAGAAATCCAATTGACTACATCTGTGGGAAGCCATGATGGAGATGCTCAACATCAGAAGCTAAAACCAGGCCACGGGGCTGACTGTGGAACAGAATATCAATTTCTCATATGCAAACTCAGGATAAAGCTGAAGAAAATTCAAACGAGGCCACAAGAGACAACATAAGACCTTGAATCTATCCCATCTGAATTTTGAGAAGATTTCAAGAACAGGCTTACTGTATTGAACTAACGGCAAAAGATCTGTTGAGCTGTGGGGGATATCAAGAACATCATTCTTGAAGAAAGCAAAACATCATTAATTAAAAAAAAACAGGAAGGAAAGAAAAGATCAAAGTGCATTCAGAAGAGATCTGAAACTTGCTCTTACATGTAGAGTAGCTAAAGCAAATGGAAGCAATGTTGAAGTCAAAGGGTTGAATAGAAAATTCCAAATGGCATTTCAAGAAAAAAACGTCAAATATTATAATGCAATGTGCAAAGACCCAGAGCAAGAAAACCAAAAGGGAAAATACATTCAGCATATCTTAAACTAAAAGAAATGAAAATAACCACGTCTTGAGTTGTGATATTGAAAGATTCTATTGGTAAAATATTGAATGATGCAGGAAGCATCAAAGCAAGATGGAAAGAATAAATGCAAAGTCACTGAACCAGAAAGAACTAGTGGACATTCTACCATCAGGAGGAGCATATGGGCAAGAACCAAGCTGGTGAAGGAAGCATTGGCCAAAAACAAGGCTGCAAGAATCAAAAACCAACTGAAATGTTTCAACAGCTGATGAAACACTGGAAGCACTTACTCATCATCTATGCATGGAAATTTGGAAGACGGCTACTTGGTCAACTAACCAGAATGGATCCATATCTGTACCCATTCCCAAGAAAGATGACCCAACAGAATTTGAAAATTATACAACGATATCATTGATATTACTTGCAAGTAAAATTGTGCTTTAGAACATCCAACAATGGTTGCAATAGTGCATTGACAGTGAGCTTCTAGAGTTGCGGGCTGGATTCTAGCTGATGTAGAAAAAGGGATTCATTGCTGATATTAAACCTATCTTGACTCAAAGCAGAGAAGAGCAGAAGGATGTACACTTGGGTTTTATTTGACGAGCAAAGGCTTGCAATTGTGTGGATCATAACAAACTGGATAACCTTGAGAAGAATGGGAATTGCAGAACTCTTCATTGAGCTCGTGTGAAACTTGTACACGGATCAAGAGGCAGTTGTGGAAATAGAACAAGGGAATACTACATGGTTTCAAATCAGAAAAGGGATGCATCAGAGCTGGGTCTTCTCACCACATTTATTTAATCTGTATGTTGAGCAAGCATCGAGAAACTGGATGATATGAAAAAGATTGGGGCATTATGATTGGAGAAAAGCTTATTGACAATATTCTATATGCAGATGACACAAATTTGTTTGCTGAAAGTGAGGAGGACTTGAAGCACTTGCTGATGAAGATCGAAGACTACAGTCTTCAGTGTGGATTACAACTCAAGATGAAGAAACCAAAATACTCACAACTGGACCAACAGGTAACATCACGATAAATGAAAAAAAGGATGGACACTGTCAAGGATTTTGTCTTGCTTGGATCTACAATCAATGCTCATGAAAGCAGTAGTCAGATCAAAAGATGCATTGCATCAGGTAAATCTGCAGCAGTACATCTCTTTAGAATATCAAAAAGCAAGAGTGTTACTTGTAGGACTAAGGTATGCCTGGCCCAAGCCATGGTATTGTCAATTACCTAATAGGAATTTAAAAGTTGGATATTGAATAAAGAAGACTGATGAAGAATGGATGAATTTGAACTGTGGTGCTAGAAATAGTGCTGAAAGTACCCTGGACTGCTGAAAGGACAAACTAATTTATCTTGGAAGCAGCATGGCCAGGGTGTTCCTTGCAGACAAGGACAGAGAGACTTAGTCCATACATTGGACATGCTTTTAGGAGAGACCAGTCCTTGAAGGACAGCATGTTTGATGAAGTGGAAGGCAGCAGAAGAGAGGAAGGCCCTCAAGCAAATGGATTGACACTGTGGCTGGGATCCCGCACAGGAACAATTGTGAGAACGGCACAGGACAGGGCGGTGTTTTGTTCTGTTGTACATAGGGTTGCTATGGGTCAGAATGGACTCGATGGTACCTAAAACAATAACAACAGCCCTCATTTTGCCCCTTCAGACTTCTTTTTGCTCTCCAAATCAAAGAACATTTAAAAGAAACAGGATTTGAGTCCCTCAAGGATTCGAAAACCGTCATCCTGATGTGATGTACATTAAAGAGAGCAGAATTGATCATTAAAGGGTTGTTGTTAGGTGTTGTTCAGTCCAACTCATAGCAACTCCATGTACTACAGAAGAAAACATTGCCCCCTCCTGTTTCATCCTCTCAATTGTTGGTTAGCCCCCGTTGTTGCAGTCCGTGTGTCAATTCATCTCACCAAGGATCTTCCTTTTCTCAGCCCTTTTCCTTTATACCAAGCATAATGTCCTTTCCCCAGGACTGGTCCCTCTGGATGACTTGTTAGGGAGATGGGAATACCACCACCAGTTTATAGAGATAAGATATGTCAACAAATGATGGCTTCATGTTTTTATATATTTAATAAAGACTTCTATTATTTTGTAGTAAAACTTTTGATTTGTCCTCATATATGAAAATATCTCACATTGGTTATATCTTTTTTTTATACATCTTTCATTATATGCATGGGCATTTTTTTCTATCCAAATCTATTTTAAGCAATTTGAAGATACAACAAGCAGACAACCCTTCTTTTGTGAATTCTCACATAATGTTGTTACCTGGTAGAATTTTATTTATTTTCTTTTTTCTTTTTTTAAATCATTTTATTAGAGGCTCATACAACTCTTATCACAATCCATACATACATCAATTGTGTAAAGCGCATTTGTACATTCATTGCCCTCATCATTCTCAAAACATTTTCTCTCCACTTAAACCCGGCATTAGGTCCTCATTTTCCCCCTCCCTCCCCGGTCCCCCCTCCCTCATGAGCCCTTGATAGTTTATAAATTGTTATTTTGTCATATCTTGCCCTGTCCGACGTCTCCCTTCACCCACTTTTCTGTTGTCCGTCCCCCAGGGAGGAGGTCAGATATAGTTCCTTGTAATTGGTTCCCTCTTTCCAACCCACTCTCCCTCTGCCCTCCCTGTTTCGCCACTCTCACCGCTGGTCCTGTAGGGCTCATCTGCCCTGGATTCCCTGTATTTTCAGTTCCTATCTGTACCTGGTAAAATTTTAATAATAGTCTCACTATCAAAATAACCAAATGCACTTCCATCAAACGGACATGACATTCGATGTGGTTTGCCAGACTGAAAGTCTTTACCAAAGCAGATAGCCTCAGCTTTCTCTCTTGGTAGCATCTGTTAGGTTTGAACTGCTGACTTTGAGGTCAACAATGCAACACTTACCATAGGTTCTGTAACTATGATCAGGATTCTCTGATATTCTTAAAAGGTTCCATTGGGGCATGGTCAAATTAATTTCTAAATTACACAAAAAGGGCACTAGATATAACTTGATTTACCAAATGGAAGCACAAACCAATTGGCAGTAGCCATTCAGATGACCCAAAATGTTTTAATTCCTCCCTGTCTAACCCCTTACCCCCACCCCTGCTGACATTTATAGACTTCAAAACAAACCACTACACCTCCCCATCTTAATCCTAATGGTTTGACTAAATAAGCAGAAAGGGTAAAAATAGACAACTGTAAACTAATAATTCTGGGTTGTTGCCCTTATCTTTGACTACACTTTAAGGTGAACAGGCAAAAAATGTGATATTGCAGTCTGTGCCGTGGAATATATAATCAGTAAGCATCTCAGTAGACCTTTGTTTATGACGCATAGAGAGGGGATCCTGTGAAAGTTTTCCATCCCTTCAGGACAATTTTTAAATGGAAAATGGCTCAGTTATGATGAAACTTCTCTTGTGGTACACTATCTGTGAGTAATTAAAACAGCTTTCACTTTTACAACACTATGTAAGATCCACATAAATGGACATAACACCCATGAAGTCGTTCACACTACTGAATGGAATTCACATCCCAGTACTCTAGTGGGTACTTGGGCTCTACACACATCTCTAAAGGCAAGCTGTGTGTACAGTGCACCACAAAATTTAAGAGACAGACCCCGGGTTTAAACCAAACTAAAATCATCTACCAATGAGGTCTTTCTGCCCCTTCCTGTCTGAGCGTGAGAATCTACAGATATGGCCCCCAAAAGGCCAAGGTAAACTGGACAAAGTGCTCGCGCATATCCAGAAAGCAATCAAGGACATAATTTTGGGATCTTTAGCTCCATAGGATCTAAACTGAAGAGATTAGAGATGAGCCTGGGTCAAATCCTGAGGAACAGGATAAGACATAAAATACGAGAACTCAAACGCACTGTCACTGAGTCATTTATGATTCTTAAGAGCCCTAGTGGCTTATGTGCTGGGCTGCTTAATGCAAGATCAGCAATTTGAACCCACCAGCCACTCCTGGAAAGATAACGG
>NW_022109491.1:36523977-36525855 GCF_000313985.2 Echinops telfairi
AAGAGTACATATTAATGAATTGGAATTGACTTGATAGCAGTGAGGTTCTTGTTTTTTAGTTTCCATATAAAATTCATAAACAATTTGTATGTAAAATTCAAAATAAGCAGAACAAATCCATGGTGTGAAATGCTAGGTGTGATGGCTACAGTGTGTGTCTACTTGCCTTGGCCAGGAATTCCAGTAGTTTGGCAGGTAAGGCCTAGTAATCCTCCATGATGTTGAGCCAGGACAATGTAATCAACTCCATAATCGAATCTGCTGTGAGCAGCCAATCAGATGTAAGAAGAGTAAGGTGGAATTCAACCCGCTTACTCAGGTCACAACCTTCATGCTTTGAAAGGAAGTTGTCTTAGGGATATGGCTTGCTTCCTATGTAAGTGGATGCTGTGGGAAAGCTTTCTTGCTCTTTTTGCTGGGCATGGACCTCAAAGCTGGCTTATCAAACAACCTCAATTCTTTGGACTTGAGCCAAAGGCTTGACATACAGCCTGCAGGTGCTGGGAGCAACCAGTGGTCTGCCATCTAAACTGATGATCTTGGTTTCAGTGGCCTCTCCACTTACAAGCCTAGTCTGATGACCTTTTATTCATCACCACCAGTATGTGGTCTACCTGCCAGTAGTGGGTTCATCAGCCCCCAAAGCTTTGTGAGTCCAAAGAAGTCTCCAAATTAACATCTGAACCCCAGATTCAGAATTGGCCTGGTCTCTGACTTGACTGTTTCTACAACTATGTGAACCATTTTCTTCATATAAACACATATTTAAGTGTTACCAGTCTTGCTGCTTTAGAAGACCCAGCCTAAGACACCAGGGCAATGTTACCCTTGTGAGAGGCAGTTACCCCTCCTGGTGGGAGGGACCAGTGACTGAACAGAGACATGAAAAAGGTATTAAGGGGTTGACATGATCTAGGCGGCTTACCATATATACTCGTGGATAAGCCGAGTTTTTCAGCACATTTTTTATGCAGTTTTTGTGGTAAAATTAGGTGCCATGGCTGATATTCGGGTTGGCTTATACTTGAGTATATACGGTATGTAGATGTGTTAACTTTATAGAACTTCATTCAGCTATCTACATATGTATACATTCCTGTATTTATTTTAGATTTCAATAAACTTAATTTTAAAATCATTTCTCATATGTAAAAGAAATTTTAAGCCACTAAAATTAAGAAAACTCTCTCTTGTAATTACTCACAGATTTCAGAAGCATGTGTTGAAAAGAAGTTGAATCTTTAACTGACTTTCAGAAAGAGAATATGTTTGAGTCACATCCTGAGTTTGTTGGAACAAAATGACTTAATTTTCAGGATACATTTATATATTTTGAAAGAAAATTTCCAAAGTTATATATTTTCTGAAACCTCACATTTGTACTCTTGGCTAGTCACCAAACTAAAGGAGGGATGTTATCTTCCTCTTGAGAGTCAGTTTATTTCCTTTTGACAGCTGCTGGTGACACAGCAAACTAAAGTCCTTTTTTCCAAATTTAAGGATTTAGATCATATGAACAAACCAAACGACTCAAAGCTAGGCTGTGTGAGAGTTGTACAACTCTTCTTCATGACTTGATTTTCTCTTTTAATCTTTCAAGCAAAGTTTCATTATTATCTTTAAATACATATGATATAATTTACAAATATAGATATATATATCTGCTTTGCCCTAACTTCATTGCTTGGGTCCCAGGCTGTCAAAGAGAAAGAAAACTCCTTTCTAGAGGAAGATAACATCACCCTGGGCTAAAATTACTTGTACTTTCCCCCCAAAATATAATGTCCTACATACAATGACATCGGGTAAAAATAGCAGAAGACAAAATAATTTTTAAAAGCAGCAGTTAAGTTCAAACAATAGAAAGAAAAACCCAGG
>NW_022109491.1:36526321-36531098 GCF_000313985.2 Echinops telfairi
TTTCTGGGGAGACATGGGAGAGGAGGAGGTGGGAGCAAGGGAGGAGGAGCGGGAAGCCTACAAACCGAGGAACAAGGAAGCAATAAGAGATCTAAAATTGATGGTGAGGAGGACGTGGAATGCCTGATGGGAGTACATTGCCTGTTGCAATGTAGTCTGAGAGAAAGGACTGAGAGTCAAATGGAGGGTGAACATGATAGTGGGACAGGAGGAAATTAAAAAGAAATAGAGGAAATAACTAGGAGGCAAAAAACATTTATAGAGGCATAAATATAGGCATGCACATATGTACATATATTAATAGGGATATAGGTCTATGTATATATATTTAAATATTAAGTATTAAGGTACAGATGGGCATTAGGTCTCTATCCAAGTACTCCCTCAACGCAAGAACACTTTGTTCTAATTACCTGGGATTCTGTAATGCTCACCTTCCTGACACAATCGCTGAAGTCAAAATGGGTGCATAGGCAAATGTGAAGAAAGCTGATGGTGCCTGGCTTTGAAAAGATATAGCATCTGGGGCTTTAAAGACCTGAAGTTAAACAAGCAGAGAAGCATCTAGCAGAGAAACAACAAGCCCACATGGAAGAAGCACACTAGCCTGTGTGATCATGAGGTGTCAACGGGATCAGGTAACGCATCAGAAGGTCCTAAACAAATAAATATATTGATGCAAATTATGGGGGTCTGAGAGGAGACCCAAAGCCCATCTGTAGACAACTGGACATTCCCTCACAGAAGGGTCACAAGGAAGGAATGAGTCAGCCAGGGTGCAGCATAGCACCAAAGGAACACACAACATTCCTCTAGTTCTTTAATGCTTCCTCTCCCCCACTATCATGACCCCAGTTCTACCTTACTAATCTGGCTAGACCGGAGCATGTGCACTGGTACAGAAAAGATCTCTTGACAAATGGAATCCAGGAGAGATAAACACCTCAGGAGCAGGAGCGATACCGTGAGGGTCAGAGAAGGGGAAGAAATGGGTAACTGTCTACAGTGGTCAAGGTATAACCCACTCTGCCAGGGGGACAAACAACAGAAACATGGGCAAAGGGAGACAGTAGACAGTGTAAGAAATGAAAATAATAATAATTTATCAGGGGTCCCTGAGGGTGAGAGAGGGAGGGAGGAAGGGAGGGAAAAAAGAGGAGCTAATACCAAGGGCTCAAGCACAAAGAAAATGTTTTGAAAATGATGATGGCAACATATATACAAATGAGTTTGATACAATTAATTGATGTATGGATTATTATAAGAGGTATAGGGGCCCCCAATAAATGATTAATAAGTAAATAAAAGATAATGTTTATCATATTAAAGTAGATAAATATTATGATTAAAATATTGAAAAAGGAATTCAAAATATTTTTTAAAAACAAAATGAAATGCCATATTGAAAGATATAATCGCCAAAATGAAAAACTGAGTGGATGGCTGTAACAGCAGAATAGGCAAAGCTGAAAAGAGAATTTGTGAACTGGAAGAAAACCTGGGGAAAAGAAATAGGCTGAATGAAGCCTGGAGAGAGAAAATGGTCAATAACACAAGTTTAAGATATAATCTGCTTTATAGCAAAATCTTACACATCTTCCCAACCTTTCTCTACCACCATTACTACCAGAACCCTGAAACTCTGTGACACTAAAATTTTTGTCAATATTAGTTTAATCCAGAGAGTGATTAAAAGACTTGGAGATCACAAATTTGGACGTTGATGATTATAAGCTTTATTTAGCCTACAGATCAATTTCATTTAGCCCCCAAAAGGTGTTAATAACATAATTCAAATTAAAAAACAAAAACAAAACTTTAGATTGGACGGTTTCCAGCTAATCATGGTTTCCCACTGTTATTTGATATTCGGCCACCCAAACCCCCTCATGTTTTCTGCCTGGAATAGAATATGTTTACGTTTCTTTGGTTTTGTTTGAAGGAATCCAACATTTTTGCAAGCTCTACACCTATTCAAGACCAAGAACTTCTCCCATGGTGGAGAAAAGACTGTATGAGGATTATAGTTATTTGCATAACTACCCTTTTCATCTTTGGGTGTTTCTAAAGTACACAAATTAATTGATTCAGTGTGTGTGTGTGTGTGTGTGTGTGTGTAGAGGAAAAAGACACAATGCTAATAACACTGAATAACTCAGTCACATATCTCCGCTCAATTATTAATTGGCTAGCCTCAAAACACTCCACCATTCCAACTAAAACTGTCCGTGGAACAGGAAGTCACCAAGTCATAATCCAAAAGGACTCCTGATTTTACTACTTAACAAAAATATTATGATTATTGGAAAAACAATCCCTAAAAATTATCCAGGTTGGTGATAAAAAAGGAAGGAAAAAAACCTCTATGCTAAAATCTGAAACACATAAAAAATTTGGGAGCACTTTGGAAGTAGTCCATTAATGTTGTTTTCAAAGAGAGCTCCTGGAAAGAGAAACAATGATCACTTCATTAGCTAATTAGTGCCTTCCACTCACCTTATTATTCAAATTTACCTGTAAATCGCTAATGCCATCTAAGGGGAAATTGAACATTTAGAAATCAATATCTGCAGTCTGAAATCAAGCCCATGTAATAAAAATGTATTGGTGATTGATATACAAAAGTTGGAAGCAAAAATAAACTAAAATCTATCTGAAAAGAAATGGAAAAGCTCAATATTTTCCATCAGAACAAGGACAGAGACTACTGAACAAGCTATCAATTGCTCATACACATCTTCATGGTAAAACTGAAGTGTTTAAAGTAAGTCTGTAGGAGCCAACATTCAACTTTGAATATATCCCACCTGAATGTAGAGCCCAGCTCATGAACACATCTGCTACATTGAACAGCACAATAACGAGAGACCAGACAAGTCGTGGGATGACATCAAGGTCAACATGCATAAAGAAATAAAAGGTCTTTCCAAAGACAGAAGAAAGCAAACTGGCTGTGAGAAGAGACTCTGAAACTTGCTCTTACTACAGAGTAGACTCTAGAGACTGGAAGAAAGGGTGAGGCAAAAGCTGAACAGAGATTTCAAAGGGTGGCACAAAAAGATCAAATAAAGCATTAACTAAAGCACAAAGTTAAAGTATTAACTAAAGGTTAGAAACCGAAAAGGAAGAACACACTTGGTATTTCTTACCTTAAAGAACTGAAGAAAAAAATAATTTCAAGTTACAATATTGAAGGATTCCATGGGCAAAATATTGAATAATACAAGAAGCAGCGAAAGAAGCTGTTGGCAATACACAGAGCCACTATATCAAAAATACTGGTGTCATGTTCACAAAGTAGCATATAATCAAGAACCAATGGCACTGAAGAAGGATGTTCAATGTGCACTAAAGGTATTACTAGGGGGAAAAAAGAGGCTCCAGGAATTGAATTCCTATTGAGATGCTTCTACACGCAGCTGTTATGCAGTAAACACGCACTTGTCTTTGCCAAGAAATTAGGAAGACGATTACCTTGCCAACTAACTAAAAGAAGACCATATTTTTGCCCATTCCAAATAAAGTTAATCCAACAGATTACAGGTTTTATTGAACAGCATCATTAATACGATATATAAGTAAAATTTTGCTGAAGATAATTAAAAAACTACTTCAGAAGTACATCAACAAGGAGCTTCCAGAAATTCAAGCAGGATTCAGAAAAGCACGTAGGACAAGAGATGCCCTTGTTGACATCAAATAGATCTTGGCTGAATGCAGGGATAACAGAAAGATATTTACTTGTGCTTTCTTGATTCTGCAAAGGCATTCAACATTGCTTCGATAGGTCTTGTGTCAATTTGACGGTGCCAGGATTCTCAGCAGTTTGGTAGTTGAGGCCTCCCCCATATTAGACCTAAAAGTGTATGAGGGATCTGCTGTGGGCAGCAAAGCAGTTGTAAGACTAGGAAGGAGTGCAACCTCCTCATTCAGGTCACAGCCCTGATGCAAGTGAAAGGTGTGTTCACTGGGGATTTGGCTCACCCCTACTGAAACAGACTCTGTGGAAAGGCTTCTTGGTGGTGTGACTCTTGCATCTGTCACAATGAACTCTGGAACTTGGGACTTGAGCCTATGGCCCACCATATTGCCTGCCATTTGGGGTTCATTTGACTCTCCAGCCATGAACATGACCCACTGACTTTGGAATCATTTGCCTCTTCTTCTAACAGCCTGTGGGTCTTCTTGCTTTCTGGTTCATCTTCCTGCATATTTGCTCATCAACTCCAACAAATAGGAGCAGGTGCCCCCCACAAAACAGAATTTTTTTTTCAAAGCCATGTAATTTTTTATTTTATTTTTTTTTAACCAAACAACCTTATCACCTTCAAAGTACTCTCAATTACACCTACTACATTTTTTAAATCTGCAATTCTAGTCTTGGAAACAATTGTTAAACTTCTCTGAACGGCTGACAGCACTATCCTCATTTTTTTTCTTCACCTCTTCCACGGAGTCAAATTGCTGTCCTTTCATGTCCCTCTTCATTCATGGAAACAAAAAGAAGTTGCACAGAGCAAGGGCTGGTGAGTAAGGTGCAGGGGGCAAGAGAGGCATGCTGTTATTTGCCAAAAACTTGTGCACTGAGATGGCTGTGTAAGCAGAAACATTGTCATGGCAAAACCAGTTCCCTGTCTTCCACAAATCAGGCCTTTTTTGTCCACAATCTTTTCAGGACTTCTAAATAGAAAGCTTGATTAACAGTCTGACCTGGTGTAATGAACTCCAAATGCACTATCTCTCTCACATCAAAAAAACACATGAGCATCATCTTGAT
>NW_022109491.1:36532436-36535631 GCF_000313985.2 Echinops telfairi
GTGAAAAATCTGGCAACAATAAAAGGTTTATGAACATGCAGTGACCAACAATTTATTCAAAATTAAGGTGTATCAACACTTTCCCATGTTGCAAATTTTGCAGTTGAAAAGGGGTCACAAGTGGAAAAAAATTTAAGAATCCCTGGACTATATAAAAAAGAATGCAGCATTAGTTTGTAGGAAGACTCATTACCAGTTTATATGCAGATGACACAACCTTGCTTGCTGAAAATAAAGGGGACTTGAAACACTTTCTGATAAAAATCAAAGATCACAGTCAATGTGGATTACATCTCAGCATAAAGAAAAATCGTCACAACTGGACCAATAAACAACATCACGATAAATGGAAAAAACATTGAAGTTGTCAATGAATTCACATTATTTGGATCTACAATCAATACCCATGGAAGCCAAACCAACCCAAAGTCACTACCATCGCGTCAATGCTGACTCATAGCAACCTCCTGTAGGTTTCTGAGACTGTAGCTGTTTACAGGAGTAGAAAGCCCAGTCTTTCAACCACGGAGCTTTCTCCCATGTTGGTGGTTTTGAACTGCCAACCATGTGGATCACAGCCCAAGGCATAAGGGTCCACTACACCACCAGCATTCCTCTACCCATGGAAGCAGCAGTGCAGAAATCAAACAACATATTACACTGGGAAAAATCTACTGCAAAAGACTCTTTAAAGTATTAAACAAAGAAAGAAAAAACACAGATCTCTCTTTGAGGACTAAGGCATGCCTGGTCTAATTCCTGGTATTTTCTTTCTTTCATTTTTCTTTTTATTATAAATTAGATGAAGGTTTGTAGAGCAATCAGTCTTCATCCAACAATTCATATACAGTAATTTCAACTCCTCCAGTGCAATCCCCCACTGTACTATCACCCATTCCACTTTCTCCCTGGTTTGTTGTTGCTGTTTCTTCTTTTTTAACCCTCTGAATTTTGACATTGGGTAAATACTGCCCTTTAGAAATCATCTGATTGATTTGTTTTAACCACAGAGGTATGTTCAGTTTCAGACCCAAAGGGTGACTAAGAGCAATAGTCTCAAAGGTCCCACCTGTCTGTCTCTTTCTAACCAGCAGGCCTGATCTCCTTTAGGACTTCGAGTTTCGCCCCACATTTTTCTCATGTACTATCCAGGACCTTGCAATGTGATCCTTTTCGGTAGTTGGAAGAAGTAGCCATTTGTTTTTTCTGGTCTCGGAGTTGTAGAGACGAAGGTTTACATGGTCCACCGGTCTGTTTCAGATGTATTTCTATTTGCATCTTTCTTCTTTCCTCCAGATGGGGAGTGACCAAGGTGTGCACCTCAGATGGCTGCGCACAAGTATTTAAGATCTTAGTTACTACTCACTCAAGTAATATGTAAAGTATTGTCTTTGTGAACTGTGTTATGCTAATAGAAGTAAGCCATGGTATTTTCAATCACCTCTTATTCATGTGACAGCTGGACAAGGGAGGAGAACAAAGGAGATGCCTTGCCTTTCAATTATGATGCTGGCACATGAGGTTGACCATGGCCTGGATTAAAAGAAGAATGAAAAAAGTCTGTCTTGGAAGAAGTACAATCAGAATGTTCTTTGGAAGGGAAGACACTGAGACTTCCTCTTAGGTCATTTGTGCATGTGATCCTGAGGAACCAATTCTCGGAGAAGGACCTGGTGCCACGGAGGGGCAATGAAAACAAGAAGGTGCTTCAATGAGATGGATTGGCACAGTGGCTGCAATAATGGCCCAACATACAGACCATTGTGAGGATGGCAGTGTTGCATTCTATTGTGCATAGGAGCAGATGATAGCAAGCAACAACAACCTCCGCACCCCTACCATCTATCACCCAATTGGAAATGAGCATTCAGAGGTCAGACAACCTGGTCTGGGGCTTTGAATGAATGATTTTCTATAACTGCTTTGTGGTCTGTATCCTGAAAGACGTTATGATAAGGACATATAAGATTATTAGCTTGGGGATGGATAAACTTGTTTAGTTTATTGCAAAGTAGTTATTGCAAAGCACACCAGTAAGACCTGAAGACATTCATTTGACATTGGAGAATTAGAATGAACAATTACCATGCCAGTTTAAAATGTAGCGTCAACATCGTTAGCTTTCAGGCTCTCACCTTTAATGGGTTGTCTGAGAGAACAAACCTGACTCTCCCTCAAACTCAGGGGAGGTCCTTAATAGCTTGGGGTCAAGTTTAGTAGTGATGAGAAGTATCTTAGCAGGCTTCTCAGCCTGTCCCTTTTTGAAAAAAAACGTTCAGAGAATGCTTTCATTCCTTTCCTCTTTCTCCAAAGCTAGAAGAACCTCCAGGTTTGCATGCCATGTATGTGGTTATGGTTTGCTCTATCATTTGCATGGTTACTGTCAATTAAGAGCATTGTTGTATGACTATATATATATATATATATAGCTGTATATAGCAATATATATATATTGCTAGTTTATATAGATTTGAATTGATGTCATTTAGAGCATGACCTCTATGTGTTCTTGCTTATTACATGTTTCAAAGCCAATTAAAAAGTTACAGAAATTATTTAGTGGCATATTTCTGTTTTGCTAATTTATATATGTCGGTAATGTTATATTGTGTTATCACAGAGTACATGTGCACAGCTCAATTTAGGGAAGTTATTTATGACTCACTTCATAGGCTTATTACACAATCCCAAGTTCAGAACAACTTTCTACTGACTTAATTAATGGTAAAGAAGTCCTTCCTCGTCCGACTGGCTCCTCCTTGTCCTTTAGGCTCAACATGTTTCTATTTCTACGTTCAGAGTCACCATTTCTCTCATAACATTATAAGTGATGTATATATAGTTGCTTTAAAGCATCATAAAAAGTAACCAAATGGTGAAAAGCACTGTAGATACATACAAATAGTAAATTTGTTTGAGAATGTTACAAAAAACCCATATAGTATCTGTGTAAGACAGTTTCCATTGTGAGACCTCAGTCCCTTCATCTGTCAAGGAAGTGCCAGCCAGTTCATTTGATGCTGCCAGTGTTTCTGAAGTCCCATGTGCTACAATGTAAGGTTTTCTTAACTGGGTAGTGGTTGCACAAATATTTGTGTCATAATTATTCTTTGAACTGAGCATTACATTTCTACAACCATTAAAATTTTTTAAATGCAACAATCTGGAGGAGAAAACAACGGGACTGACAGTTCC
>NW_022109491.1:36536839-36538047 GCF_000313985.2 Echinops telfairi
TACACAATTGATGTGTGTATGGATTGGGATAACAGTTGTATGAGCCCCTAATAAAATGTTAAAAAAGAAAAAAAAATTTTTAAATGCTTTAAGGTGTGCTGAGAAGGGAGGAAACCTTACCAGAAGAAGCCAGTCCAGGACTATTCTTGAATTCATAAAATTTAATGCATGGAAATTAAATGCCAGAGACCAAAAGCCAAGAAGAGATCGAAATGTGTAAAACTCCCGAGGTGACAAACCATTTCAGTGATAAGACAGAATGGAGGAAGGTGGAATGAATGGGAATTTTTAGGGCAAGTTGGAATGTTATAAACTCATGAAATCCCCAGAATAGTTCTTGGAGGAAATTTGAATCTAAGGGCTGTTATTTAATGATTAGATTTCCTCTTAGTCAATGTGACTGAGAGCATAGATTAAAAACACTTTCTACAAGTTAATAAATAAACATCTTAATATTTCCCAAGTTACTTGGTTAAAAAATGTTTAGTACATTTTTTGCCTTTTGCCAAGCATTGCATTACATACTAGCAACATACAAATAACTAGACATGTCTGCTCCCGAAGAGCTTGTATATGTACATATCTTCATATTATTTTTAATTCCTTCCCAACTCCTTACTTCTACTGAGCCCTCTGGACTCATCTAAAAGCCTTCTCCCTCACCCTCACTGACCTTACTTAGTTAGTAAGCTCTCATTTGGGTCCCTTGCCTTTGCTATTTTCTTGGTCTGGAAATCTCATGCCCCCGTCATCATCTGACTGTATCCTTCTTACCATTCAGGTCTCAACTCAAATGTCAGAGATGTTTGATTTGACCTCCAATTTTTCTTAAATGTTTTTCTTCCTTCCAGTAACTCTCTATCTTATTTCTCAAAGAAATGTTCTTTAAATAATCTATATTTGAACACATCTGGTCTTCTTTTTACTTATTTTTGGTCTTTCATGAGTCAATATTTAAAAGCTCCCTGAGGGCAGGGTCTTTATCAGCCTTGTCCAGTACGATACTCCAGTACCTAGACCAGTACCTGGTACATAGCAGTTACTCAAGACATTCTTTTTCTTTTTTTGGCAGTTTATTTTTATTTATTTATTTTTTAATTTTTAATTTTTTTTAACATTTTATTAGGGCCTCATACAACTGTTATCCCAATCCATACACACATCAATTGTGTAAAGCGCATTTGTACATCGTTTCTCAAAACATTTTC
>NW_022109491.1:36538147-36577368 GCF_000313985.2 Echinops telfairi
AAAAAAAAAAAAAGAAAGAGCTATATATCAAGATGTAATGATATATCAAGAAAGTAACCTAGCCCAGTCCAACTCAAGTCCATAAATCTGATACGAGTCCACAAATCCCTCTTGAGACTCACACAGCGAATGCAGTGATACAGAATGCAGGAAGATCACAGGTCCGTGGTACAGAGTTGTGTGGATCCGAGGTTGAAGGAACCATGGCAGGGCTCCAGCAGCTTTCAGGGTGGCCGGCAAGCAGGAAGGGGAAGGGGAGAGAGAGGAAAGAGGCCCTTCTCTCTCCCAGGATCCTCCTTATGAGACGGCCATGCCCCCAAGGAAGCAGCATCAGGCTGTGACCCGCTTGATAGATCTGATTGATTAAAACCACTAGCCAGGAGTGTCTATTTGACATGAAATCTCTAACTACCACACCATCAAATGAATACAATCGTCGAAATATCTTATAATAAGTAAAAGATGAAGGAAACAAGTGCATTTGTGTAATTTATGTCGAGAGTGGTAATACAGGGATTCACAGACGGTTTCATAAGTGGGATTGGAAAATGTATATTATTCTTCAAGGTCTGGTAGAGAATTAGAGGAAGGCATTGTAGGTTCAATGATCATTCTGAGCAAAACCATGGAGAGACAAGAGCAAAGAGAAAGTTGCAAGAATATAAGATAGATAGAAATGATGTGTAAGGTGTTCAATGTTCATGGAATGTTTTAGATTGTATTCTGAAAGTAATAGGAGTTATAAAAATAATATGACCTGACCCATCTTAGAGAAAGACTTGAGGAGTTCTGACAAGAGGATAAGTTTTTGTGAGTTCAAGGGTCAGTGAATACTTCGAAATTTTGGAGTGTGTGTGTGTGAGTGGAGCGGATATTTGTGGACATTTTCATGATAAGAGAGAATGCACAGTTTTTGTAAGATTCTCTTAAAGGTACAAAGCTCAACATAAAAGAAATATAAATAAGAAGATATAAAGGGAAAATAAGAAGTACCCAGACTGAACACATAGAGAATATTTAGCAGAAGAAATGCTTGACATCTAAAAGTAATATCTTAATTAGAAGTACATACTCCTATCAGTTGAATATGCATACTTTGGACAAATGTTCAACTACACAGATCCTAATAGATTTGGATATGTATACATTTGACTCAACACTAATAACTAAAGATTAGAAGAATAATGGGATGACATCAAGGATCATACATGAAATAGCAAAAAAGGTCTCTTTTTTCACCATACTATTTTTATTGTATTTTATTAACAATAAATACCAGATTCTTTTAAAATTAAATGATATAAGATCAAATCATGTCATTGAAAATTATTTTGTCACATACCTTTACCTAGAATTTATAAAAGTATTTGGCTTGAAATATTTTTTCAAGGTCTTTTAAAAGACAGGAAAGAAGACAGCAAAAGAGACTCTGAAACTTACTTGAAAATAAAGTAACTAAAACAAAAGGAAGAAATAACCAAGTAAAAGAGCAAAAAATTTCAGAGGGTGGCTTGAGAAGACAAAATAAAGTATTTTGATGAAATATGCAATTATCTGAAGTCAGAAAACTAAAAAGAAAAAACACATTTGACATTTCTCAAGGTGAAAATACTGAAGAAAAAATATTCAAGTCAGAAGTTGAAATATTATGGATTCTTTGGATAAAATATTTAATGATGAAGGAAGCCTCAAAGAAGATGGAAGGAATGCATGAGTCATTGTACCAAAAATAATTGGACAATGTTCAGTTATCTCAAGAGGAAGTGTATGATCAAAAACTGGCAGTAATAAAGAAATAAGTCCAAGCTGCACTGAAAGCAACAGCAAAAATCGAGGCCCCAGGTACTCACAGAACACCAAATGAGATGTTTCAACAAAAGGAGATTGCACTACAGCACTCACTTGTCTATGTCAAGAAATCAGCCAGACAACTACCTGCTCGACCAATTGGAAGAGAGCTCTATTCATGCCCATTCCAAAAAAAGGTGGTCTAAAGGAATACAGACATTAAAAAAATTTTAATTATGCTATTAATATCATATGCAAGTGAAATTCTGCTGAAGATAAATAAAGAGTTGGAGCAGTTCATCCAGGACGGCCAAAAGACCAAGCCAGCTGCAGAAGACCATTTGTTGTTGTAAGGTGCTGCCAATCTGGTTCCTACTCATAGCAGCTCTAGAGGCAACAAAATGAAACACTGCCCAGTCAGGCAACACCCTGGCAGTTGTTATGTTAAGCCCAGTGCTTCAGCCACTGTGCCAACCCATTTTATTGAAGGTCTTCTTATTTTCCAGTGCCCTTCTCCTTTACTAAGCATGATAGCGTTCTCTAGAAACTGTTCTCTCCTGAAAACATCTCAAAGGACATGACCCCAAATCTCACCATTCTTGCTTCTAAGGAGTGCTTTAGCTGTACTTCCACCACCCCCAACCCCCAAAGTTATTTGAATCCATTGTGGTAGCCACTGTGTCAGTCCTTGTCATTCAGGATCTTCTTGGTTTACAACGACTTTCTACTTTACCCAGCACGATGTCCTTTCCCAGGTCTCTCCTGGTAACATATCCAAAGTGTGTGAATCAAAGTCTTACCATACTTTCTTCTGAGGAATATTCTGGCTGGACTTTTTTCCAGTACAGAGTTGTATATTCTTTGGACAGGCTATGGTACTTTTAACATTCTTCACCAAAGTCCTAGTTAAAATGCCTGAATTGTTCTGTGGTCTTCCTTGTTTGTTGTCCAATTTCACATGCATAAAAGGTGATTGAAAATACCGGGGCTTTGGCCAGGCACACCTGATTTCTCAAAGTGACACACTTGCTCATCAACCCTTCAGCAAAATTTTACTGACACGTGATATTAATGATATTGTTCAATAATCTATATCTTTCTATGGAATGGGCACAAATATTGACCTTTCCCATTTGGTTGGCCAGGTAGCTAGCTGTCTTCCAAAAAGCTTGGCATTGGCAAGTGAGTTCTTCCAGTGCTACATCTGTTTATAGAAACATCTCGATTGGTGTTCTGTCAATTTCTAGAGTCTTATATTCCACTAATGCTTTCAGCGCACCTTAGACTTCTTCGTTTGGTACCATCAGTTCTTGATTGATGCTGTCTCTTGAAATGGCTGGATGTTGACCACTTCCTTTGGATACAGTAACTTCCACTGTTTTTAAATGCTTCGTGCACCATTTACTTTTTTTCATGGAATCTTTTAATATTGATACAATATGGTGGAAACCTTTTCAAGGTACAGAGAAGTGAGATATTAATAGTGATGATGAGGAAAGAAGAATTAAGATAAGATAGTGACAAAAAAGAAAGACTGACAATAGGCATGCAATGGTTATCTCTTCCTGGGAGGTCAACCGAGGAAAAACTGAGGTCTAATAAGGGCATTGGCAAGAAGAGACAGCCGGCAGTGAACTCAGATGGCCTTGTCCTTGTCAAAACTAATCACACCCATTTGAAGGGGAGGAAGTTGGATTACAGGAATGGGCTCCAATTCAGGAGGAAGAAGTTGTGGGAGGCAGGAGACTGAAAGATGCCTGCCATCTGGAGAAAGGGGAGGAAGGAGAATTCAAAGTCAAGCAGTTAAGAGGTGGAAAAAAGAGGTGGAAAGCAGACAGATAGCTATTTGGCAGGAACACCTTGGGTGCATAGATCTCCAGGACCTAATCCTAGGATGCAAACTCACGAAGTCTTGACAGCTAGTAGCATTAGCGACAAAAGGCAATCATTCATTTCCAAATCCTAATAAGCCTATGCTTTAAACTGACATTTAGGAAAGCTGTCTGATATTTATGTGTGTCTGATATTTATGTGTGATCTTTCTTAAAAATGCAGCTTTCTAAGAAAAGGCATTAACAATCTAAAGGCATTAAGAGAAATATTACAAAATACAATATATTTATGATGCTTTTATTCGGGTAAATAAAATTAATATCAGATTTATCCTTCTTAGAGAAGCCACAGCTAATGGAAGCCATAGGAAGCCTGATAAATCTGAGAAGGAAAAGTAATGACTAATAGTTGTTACAAGTACAGGTTCTTGAATGTCCATATAAAGGAAAAGTCACATTTCCATCATTTACTAATTGTGTGATCTTGGGAAAATTCATGTGCCCTGTCAACCTCTACTTTACCTATCATAACATGAGACTTGTACCTTCATCTAAAAGGTAATATAAGGATTAAAATTAAATCATTATGTGTTTAAATTTGAATGTCAATTCAGCATAGTGTCTAGTATATTTTGAGAGCTTAAATAACATATCAACCAATCACCACCATCATCATTATTATTACTAGTTAATTGGAGAAGACATCTGGAATTATTCCTGTGATTTGATTTTTCTTCATCAGTAAAGAGGGTTGAACTAAACAAGCTGCAAGGTTTATTTGAATTCTAACACTCTATGATTCTGCAACTACTGTTTTAAATCCAATGCTCATACAGAGTTAAAACAACCTAATTTCTCATTGCTGGTATTAGTCTGTGTGTATGAGTACAAAAGAGGTTGTGTGTGTGTGTGTGTGTGTGTGTGTGTGTGTGTGTGTGTGTGTTTAGATGTATGAAATGCGCTGCCATCATCAGTCTGCTTTCTTAAAAATGCAGTTTCATTTTGCCCTTGCCTGGTAGCATCTCCAGTAATTTTCTGCAGCAAACTCCACCCTTATCTGAGGTGGTGGGAGGAAAATGAATTTGCCCAGTAATCCCAGGCATACTTTGGATGTGGCAGGGAGATAGCACAACAGGAATTTCACTGTTAATTATCAGCAGCCTGGCTGCTGTGGCCCTTTGCTGTGCCAATTTGAGAGATGAGATTCTTTACACTGCTTATTAGGTTGAGCTAAATAAATATTACTCAGCATTAGTGTTGTCAAAGATACAGTCTGAATTCAGCTCCCTGGCATAGCCATGGGTACTCGGTCTTTTCTCCATCACTTTTCCTTCCTGGTCCTCCTAGCAATCCATAGCTCATCCCTTTGTTTCCTCCCTGGCAGTCCTACAGCAACAGGCTAGAAAACTATCATTAACATGGGTCCTCTGCTTACGGGCACCACACACGGGTGCTATGAGACTTACAAGACTCAACATTAATTTCTTCTTCCTGTCTTACCAGATTTAGAAATTCTCAGTCCTGTGTTTTGAGTTAGAGTCACTACTTCCCACCTACCCTCGAAGTCAAGTGTTAAGCCCTTGACAACAGTGATACGTTTAAAATGGGATAATTACCCCAATCCACCAATCCTAATTAAAACTGAATTCCAGGACTTGTTTCAACATGTGGGGAAACAGGCTGTCTTGTCTTAGTTGGATATTGGACCTGAAAGATAAAGCTTCAATAGCGATTGTTAGTTATTTTGCGACTGTGGACGTAGAAACTTCTAAGAATGGAGCCAACACATGATAACTGTGGCAGAGTGAGGAAGAAAGGAAACCCAGGCTTGGTGAAAATAAAGGTCCTAGATCAAGCTTTACCTGAAGTCAGACCCTTCAATCTTCCGACACTTCAGTTTGAATCGCTGTTGTTGTTGTTAGGTGCCGTAGAGTCCAACCCATAGCGACCCTATGCACATCAGACCAAAACACTGCATGGTCCTGCATCATCCGCACAGTTTTTTCTATGCCTGAGCCCATTGCTGCAGCTGCTGTGGCAACCAATCTCATTGAGGGCCTTCCTTTGATTGCTGCCCTTCCACTTTACCAAGCATGATGTCTTTCTCTAGGCACTGGTCTCTCCGGACAACAGGAACAAGCATGCCTCTTTTACTATTAAAATTTGAGTTAAGAATTATAATGCTCTCATATATAAGGAACCCTGCTGGCACTGGAAAGGGATAAACCAAGTAAGAGTTGGACTACTAACCATCATGTCAGAGGTTCAAAGCCACTTACCACTCTGAGGGAGGAAAATGAGGCTTCTGCTCCCATAAAGATTTATAGCCTCTAAGCCTTAAACAGGGTCATTATGAGTCAGACTTGACTTGGTATCAGTGGGTTGGGCTATCTATGTAGATATAAATACTAACAAAATTCCTGTGATCTCCTAAGTGTGTGTATCTATAACAAGTGCAAATGAATGGAACGATGCGCAGAACCTTCAAATCTTAATATTGGAAGGCTCTCTCACTCTCCTGTTTTGTCTTAGGAGAGGGCAGGCCAGACATTCTGGGTTATTAACATCCTTGAACCACTGGATGGCAGGAATGGGGGGATAGATGTGACAGCTCCTTGCTCCCTTGGGGTAACTTTGAGATGTTCATTCTATATGGACTACCAGAGTTCCCCAGCAGAACTGAACTTGAAATGTCCACTATGGTCACTTAGTTGATAATGCACTTTGTATTGACCGCTGCCTTTATCCTGTCTCCTATCTCTGCCTCTACTGGCATCACCTTAAAGCTAAATTACTTTAGTCCTCACATAAGTTCAGACCTTATTAATCAAGCCACAAAACACCATGTCTCCATAACGATTTATAAAATGTCACCGCTAAGGATAACTTGACCCTGCACCCATGAGTTCATTGGCTTGCAAAGTTTTACCTTCACACGCTCAAATATGTTGGCCATTTTCACATAGACTTAGCCTACAAAGACTTCCAGGTATGAATTCAAAACCCAGAAAATCAAAGCATTCCTTTCTGACTGTGCTGGTCAAATCGAGGGGAATGTACTTGAAGGTTTTAAGAGAGAGAGAGAAGCAAAAACGCGTATAGGCCAAAGTGTGGAGGAGGCTCATTAATCCTCAGACTGCAACGGTGACAGTGAGCTGTCTAGATGTTTCCATTGAAAGAATCTAAGTCACGGAGGTTATTAATTTGGTGGTCCTGAAAGATGAGCAATACAGACATACTTAATCTCTGGGTATTCTTCGTCTCTCTCTCCCAGTTCCTACATACTCCACACTAAGAAAACATCACTGGGCATGATGCTTTGCCAGAAACATGCATTTGCACTCCAAACAATGCAGGCAGATGAAAAATATACTTTTCAATAATGCATTCACTGGCTTGTCTCCCTAATGGGATATTGTTTATTATTTACATGAAAAAATGTCAACATGCAAGCTCCTTTGCTTTTTTCAGTTTTAGTTGGGGAATTTCAAAATTAAAAAAGCATTAACTTGACTTTAATGCTGACGGGAGGACCCTTGGTGACACAGTGGGTTATGCCTTGGGCTGCTCACATCGAGGTCAGCTGTTTGAAACCACAAGTTACTCTGTGGGAGAAAGATGAGGCTTTCTGCTCAGGTAAAGATTTGCAGCTTTGGAAACACAAAGAGGCAGTTCTACTGTGCCATGGGGTCACTCTGAGTCAGGAGCGACTCGTTGGTAGTGAGAAGGCTGGGAGGAAAAAGTTCCTTTCTTTTCCAGGTTCCTTTTGACTGACTTCTGATCTTAAATCTGTGCTGAAGGACATGTATGGCCACTGGGACTTGCATTGTTACTTGTGCAACCCGGCTTCATTGCTATTAGACAGTATGACCATGAGATTAAGGGATCAGAACCACCTTAGGTTAACATGGCCAAACATCTTGATTTTACCCACAAATCTAGAAAAATCATTAACCTCTTAGATGACAAAATTGACAGGACTTTAAAGTCCCGTGGTTCAACCTATTCCTGTCACAAATGAGGAAACAGAGACACAGATCAAGGAAAAACTTTGCCCAAGACTGCTGAGGGACAAAGTTGGGGTTAGAATTAAGGACATGATTAAATGTCC
The DNA here is from genome assembly GCF_000313985.2 of Echinops telfairi. Taxonomy (NCBI): domain Eukaryota; kingdom Metazoa; phylum Chordata; class Mammalia; order Afrosoricida; family Tenrecidae; genus Echinops; species Echinops telfairi. Next base: position 36,545,879 of record NW_022109491.1, read on the forward strand.
AAACACAACTTAATAAGTTTTGTGTAACATTGTGAAATTAATTGCCTTGCATGTTTATTTCATCTTAAGATCACATTTCAGCTCTGTAACACTATTTTGGATGACAACACTTCTTTGGGAACATGACACTAATCAGGCCAAAACTATTTAATTCTAGGACGTGTTTAAACTATTAACAAAACACGCTCTTTCTTTCTAATTGTGTCTTGAACCTGGACGTTGTAGTCAGAACAACTAATGTTAGCCTTTTGTTATACTACTATATAGAGTAACGAGGTGGTAGGACATGTCTTCGTAGAACATCTGAGTTGGTATCCCTGCATCTCAGTGACTTTGCCTATAGAATGCACTGGAGAGAAACCTTTCCTCTTTCTGAATTTGTCATGGGACATCACAAGACCTATTTCACGGCCTTTGCTTCTCCCTCCTGATACAGCCTGAAATGTCAGGCTACACTGCAGACCCAGTTTTAGTCCACTGGAGGTGAGACTCTTCCTTCACCCATGACCACTTCCAGGGACCAAGCCAATCTCTTAGTGTGGCCAGAAGTCATGTGGGCTCCCCAGGCTACCTCCAGAATGAGGTTGGACTGCACAGAACCTAGGAACCAATTTTCTCTAAGACAGAACAGATGGTATTCCAGATAGGAATATGTGATTTGTAGACTGCTAAGATTGTTAAAGAAGTGTGTATTTTTATGTGGATTCGCAAAATCAAGAATTTTTATAATTATAATGAAAGCCAAAAAACTGAAAGAAATCATAAGACTCTTAAAATCTGTACATTATTCCATATTTATTTGCTGGCATTGGCCTTGACAGCAGGTGCCAACCTTCAGAATAACCACTGGAATGTCATCAGGAAGAACGATGTGAAACTGCAATGAAGGAGGTCAACTCCCTCCTTCCATGATATGAGACTGTACAAGGGGTCACTGATGGCAGTGAACAAGAAGTAGGCTGAATTTCTCCTGGGCTTCATTCACCACTCCTTCCCATGGCCATTGATTGATTAACACTCTGTCTATCCCACCTCTAATACACACACACACACAGCTTCCATCTGGCTGCCCCAGAAACAAAGCTTAATGCAAGTCATTGAGTAAGTGGGATTAGATATGAAGGTAGACTTCCTCAAATCTCCAGTACAAGCAGTACCCATCAAAAGGCTTTAAAATCATTTCCAAGTCATAGTAATACCTGGCATTACACAGTTATTTCCATTTTACAGAACACATTCATATTTATGATTTCAGTTGATGTGATCTTCACAGCAATCCTGAGATAGAGCATGAATTGTTATTCTCACTTTCCAGAGAAGGAAATGGACGTTCACAGAGGTTAAAGGATGAGATAAGGTTACATTGATGACAAATGGTGCCTTTGGAACCTGAACACAAGACTCTTTGATGATGAATTTCAATGCATATGACTCACTGATAAATCCACAGTCAAAAGGGAAAACACTCTGCCTGCCACCAGAACAGCTTAATCCAAGGATTAACTGATTCTGATGAGTTAAAACATCAGCGTAGAATAAGGAGATTGTTCCATATTCTGTGAACAAACGCAGAAGCTCAGTTCTGACGGATGCATGGTTGATCGCTGTGCTTCGCCCCTTCCTGCAGACGCACCCTTTTGTAATTTGTCTCACTAGAGACAGACTACCTCCTGCTTCTCCACTTACAATGGCCATGCAATGAAAGGTTAGCAGAAGACCCAGCAACACTTGAAATGGGGCTGTTCTCTGTACTTTTATCTCTACCCAAGGTGGCCCACAGAACCAAAGAAAATAAGAGACATGTGTACAGTCTTAGACAAAGTATTCACTTTTGAGGGAAGCCCAAGTGAGCAGCCTAGATTATCCAACCCCTCATCAGCCCACCACCGACAGGAGAACAAGATAAAACGATGGTTATCTGCAGCGCCTGCATTTTGGAGTGAGTGGTTAGGCAGTAAGGCATGACTGATGCAATGCCGTTTGTTTTATCTTCCTGGTACTGAATCACTACCTCTTCATGAGGCCCATATCAGCAGGGCTTCATCATCAGCTCGATGCCATCATCATAGGACTATGGAACGTTATTAGTAAAGATCCAAATAGTAGAATAAATGAAGCAGTGAAATTATTCCTGTAAAAGATAACACAGTATGTCCTATTGCATGGTTAGCACAACATAGAAAACCCACTGCCACTTTACAATATTTCCTACATGCCTCTTTACATAATAACTTGGTGTCTGATGTGCGATAAAGATAGGCTGCCCAGCCTCCATAGACCAGAGCAGACAAAAGGGGGTCAGCAAGTATAGAATAGGCATTGGTTAGAGTAACACTGAGTGGATAAGATGAAACATTTTGTTTGACTTGATTCTGCCAGGTCAGCTTTGCTGCTGGGGCTAGCTATTCCTCGATTGATTTCAACTCCTTGACACTGTGTGTCAGAGTAGAAATGCCCCATAGGATGTTTGAGGTTATATGAGTAATCTTACAGCACAGATAGGTCTTTCTCTTGTAAAGTCACTGGGGTAGAGTCAAACCTCCAACCTTTTGGTTAGCAGCCACGTGTTTAACTGTTGTGCCAACAGGGCTCCTTCAGCTTTGCTAAATGTATCATGATCTCCAATGTCCCAGAAAACCCAATTCTTCTGCCTTCCTGGAAACGTCTGATAGTTTCCTTCTACCAAAAAGTATATGCTTTTCCACACACTTAAGAGTTTCCAATCCCATGCTTCTTTAATCAATTGCTCCATCTTGAGGAGAAGGGGTGTCTTAATACCAGCCCACTGGGAGGAAGGACGCTATAGCCATTCATCACTGATCTGGAGCGGTCCCTGGAGAGACCAGAAAGAAGATGGTGGCCAGAGGGTGGCCAGGCCCTAGTCAGCATTGAATAAAGTTTTCTAGATGAGAGAAGAAAGGAAGCTAGGAATTTGGTCCTTCACGTGCTCACTTTTCTATACTTCCATTTTCTGTTTGATTTCACTTTCAAATGGCATCCATTTGTCTGATCACTCCAACCTTGACCTGTTTCAGTGGTATCATTCAGCATCAGCAACATCCCAGTTCACTTACTGATCACATTTTCCTCTTGATACCTGTGGATTTTTCATTCGAGTCCTGGACTGAATGTATCCAGGGATGGGGAAAGGGGGAGGCTATATTTTGGATACAGCCCCCACTCCAACTGTAACTCCAGAAAGGTAGGGTTTGGTTTTTAAATTTGATTGTTTGCTTTAAATATTTAAGATGTCTCTGAGCTATGAATGCAAACCCAACTTAGATACAACGTGTCATTATGAATCAACTTCCATATAGCCTATTATATTAAACATGTAAGGAACATACCATGGCTCATAATAATAAATGGGTGCTGCTTAGCACCACATGTAAAAACATTACTATTGCTCTGTGGAAGGTGTGTTAGGGTATCCACCATGTCCTTTGATCAGGGTTATAATGTCTAATGCCATAGACTCAATGGCATTGAGTGAGTATATTTGGGAGTGTTTCCTTAACACTTTTTAGGCATAGAAATATACACCATCTACTATATACTGGGAGAAACTGGCATTAAATACTGACTGTACCTCACTGTTTTGACATTCATACAAATTAGACTTAAAGACAGAGTAGGGGCTGCCTGTGTGTGCATTTCTTCTGATCGCATTAGACTGGGCACTGGATACCTTGTGCTGTGCCTCTTGCATAACATGCTACTCCATTCTAACTCACCTGACCCCCATGACCATGCTCTCGGGTAGGCAGTATGATCCTCAACCATATTCCAGTACATCACATTGGAACTTAAGAGCTCATTGAGGAGAACTTGATGTACAAATGTGTTCTCAATGCTGGCATATAGAGCAAGTGAAACACAAATCCATTTTTCCTGTCTCCAACTCTGGGACACCGTACCTTGCATCATCTATTTTTGAAAGTACTAACAGTACTGAAATTTTTTTTCATAATGTCTAATATTCAAGATTAGTAAAGATATTAAATAATTGCTAAGATTTGGGAAAAAAGTATTGCTCCAAGAAAATGCCCATGTTGCATCCCACAAGATTGAATCCTCAGAAGGTTTATCTTCACCCAAATGATCCTCAACCATCTTTCAATACAACAATATAGAGCTGATGTGTTTAGAGTCAATTGGCTGGGCTCACTCTTGAAAACAAACAATCAAAACCCCTTAGAACCCCAACCTTTCATGGGTGGCATATACTTAATTCCATCCTAAATGTCATAATCCTGCGCTTCCCACCAAGCCTTCAAAGATGACCAAAGAAGAAATAGAAATACCAAGAAGGTCAGAAGTTGGTGTATCCAAAACTTCTCGACAGCTACCGGCGTCACTTCTTTTATAAGCTGCTGTTATATTTACACCCTAGAGCCAAGTAAGGATGATAAGACTGTATCTTTCTTAATTCAGACACACACAAGAGAGTAATTGTGGGAGAAGGGCATCACGTTTAGTAGAGAGTAAACAAAAGAAGAAGCCCCTCAACAAGACTCTGCACACAATGGCTGCGACAATGGACTCAGCTCGCCTACGACTGTGAGGCTGGTGCAGGACCAGGCAACATTTTATTCTGATATCCATCGGACCCCTGTGCATCAGACCCCACTCCTAGTACTGAACAACAACCGAATCATGGGGCATCTAGGCTTTTGTGAATGTTGGAGGACCCTAAAAGACTCAAGGACTCTTGAGCAGGTGTCTACCTTGTTCATTGATTGTTCAAACTGGTGGCAATGATGAATAATCTGCTTGACTGTGGAACAGTAGAAAGAACCTCAGTCAGGAGTCTATGACGCATGTTCAACTCCTGCTGTGTCACCAATGGTCTGTGTGGATTTGAGCAATTTCCTTGGCTCATTCTTCCTCATCTCATTCTTTCTACCAATACTTATTTAGCACCTACCGGGTGCCAGGTACCCTGAACAAAACTGTGCCCAGGACAATATCGTTGCCCACAGGGGACTCTCACTCTATAGGAGACATACCAGAGATGAATAGATCTAGAAAGAGGAAATGAAAACAAGCCCATTCGCAGAGAAGGACGAAGCTGCGGGTAAGGGCTGTCAGGTAGAGTTAAGTGAAATAAATACGTGGTGGAAGAGAGTGCAGGCAGAGAGGACAGCAGTTGTTGCTCAAGAAGCAAGAAGAGGTGAGGTGACTGGAACGATGGGAATCAGCCGGGAGAGTGGAGGGGCAGGAAGTCAGAGGTACTACAGGCCTGAGATAAGGAGGGTTTTGAAAGGCTTGTGGATGACTTTGAGGGTTCTGAGCAGGTGAGAATATGATCTGACGTGTTAAAGAGGGGTGCCTTGGCCGTTCTGTGAAGAACAAATTGCCACCTCCTCATCCAGAAGCAAACTGGAGGGCACCAGGGAAACACAGAAGTTCCCATTGCCCATGTATTAGCTTAGATTGCAAGTCATGCTTGCCGAAACAAAACACCACCCATCTTGGTGGATGCACATCAAAGCCTGGGTAGCTCTTTCATCCCAGTGTCGCTGAGGCAGTGCAATTCCTGCCATTCACCCATCACTAGCAAAGGTACCCAATTTTTTTTTTTTTTAATTTGAACTCACCTGCCACTCTATGGGAGAAAGATGCAGCAGTCTGCTTTGTTAAAGATTTACAAGCTTGGGGACACTACAGAGCAGACCCACTCTGTCTCACTGGGTCACTGAGAGTTGGACTGGTCTCCACAGCAACTGGCAGTGACTCAGAGAGGTGCAATTGGTCAATGAGGTTGGTTGCAAACTAAAAGGTTGAAGGTTCCTGTCCACCCAGATGGCGCACTGGTGGCACTGTCAGGTACGCCTGGGACTGCTAACTTCAAGTTGGGTGGTTCAAACTTGTCCCACAGGAGACAGATAAGACTATCTGCTCGCATAAAGATCTACAACCCCAACCATGGAAACATTATATAGGGCTGCTCTGCATAGGAAGTAACTTGATGACAGTAGGCGTGGCTCCACCCATAGGTGCCTCAGAAGAGAGGTGCTAAAAAACCACCAAATTAAACCACTGAAACCCCAAAGAGTACAGTTCTACCCTGTGGTAAGTACATAATCTGGTGTCAATTTGAGGATTAAGCATGAAGGGGTGGAGTCTAGGCTGTCAATCAGGTTATAGCCAATGAGGCCTCTGTGTGGACATGGCCTTCTGAGGATTCTGAAAACTCCTGCATTCAGAGTCATGGCATGTGTTCGTGAGTTGGAAGAGAACTTCATAGATTGACATCGGACATATAGGCTAATATGGGACTTATGAACTTGATCTGAACCGGGCTGGGACATTTTCTCAATATTCAATTGTTCTTGTATATAAAGCCCTTTTTTATGCACATATGAGTGTCTCTGGATTTGTTTCTCTCGGTTACCCGGACTAACACATACACTGACACACATGAAGTAACCATGAGTTGGAATAGCCTGTACAGCCAGCTATCGCTCTTTCAGTAACTAGAGCTGTGGGATATATACTCTTCAGGCCTTTCTTCCTGAAAGGTCAGGGGGAAAGCCGGTGGGGTTAAAGAACTACGTTCTCCCCTCACCCTTCTCCCTCTGCTCAGCAGTCATTATTCTGAGGATGCTCAAGGCGCGTAGATGTTATTTGGTTTTTGCTGGTCTCTGCTGGATGTGAATTCATCTGAACTCGTCGGCGTGATATTTTTAGAGCTATGGACTAGAGCAACCTTTCCCCTCTCCGCAGACATTCAAACTAAGTGCTGGGGCAGAACCACTTGTGTGTGAGGCAGAGACTCCCAAGAGCCTCAGCGCCACCCCTCCTTCTGGAGCCAGCCACCAAGCCCCGAGCTCTGGGCACCAGGGCATTCTCTTCTTCAAGAACCCTGAGTCATCCCGCCATTTCCTTTCTCTCCTTTCCCTGGGCAGCAACAGCGTTCCTGAGGAAAAGAACCTCTGATGCTGGGCGACGCCCCCCTCCTTCCCAGAGCCACCCCGCCTCCTTCCTCTCCTTTTAGCTGCTGCGCTCAGAGCTGTGGAAAATAGGGCTTTCCCCCGCCCCCCAACAGAGTGGGGTGCAGGGTTGGGGAGCTGGGGAGCGAGGGAGGCTCTGCGCGCCCTGGCCCTGCCGCAGTGAGTGGGGTGGCATGATTCCTGGGTGGTGCAGGCTGGGAGGCGGGGTTCCTGACTCACTGCCTCACTGCGGCACAGTCAGGGCTGGGGAGAAGCACCAGGATGCTGTGCCACCCCCACCCCTGCCCCTTTGCAAGCTGTTCCCCTGGCAGGAGCAGGCAGCGAGGCATCCCCTGGGTCAGGGTCCTCTGGGGGCTTCACAAGCAACCTGTGCTCATTTCCGCCCCAGTCCTTGGGGTGCTGAATTGTCACTGTTTATTTATTTCCACGTCTGCCCCAGGAGACTCCCCTAGGGCAGAGATTTCTAATCTACCCACTGATGAATCTGGGCCCTCGCACTTGGCATTAAGCCTGGCATGTCATGGAGACTTGAGTGATCAGTAAACACCCCGCCCCCAACACACACACACATGCCCTATCAGAGAAAGGCAGAGGGGGAGCAGGAAAGGAGGAAGGCAGAGGGGCAGCAGGAGGGAGGAGAGTGGCATAAACGTGGAAGGGGCTTAAGTCTCCCTATCTGAGGAATTACAGAAGAGCTTTTTAAATATAGGAACTAAAACCCAGGGTGGGAGGTGCGAGGACTTAGCTGGCTGCGGCGGACACACGTTGGGTACACACAGCTCAGGCTTGCGGTGAATTTGTTTATTTGTTCCTAATACGGCTTGGTGGGGTTTTAGGTTGATTGTTTTTCGTATCGATACTCCAAATACTAATTCCCCAAGAGACAAAGGAGGCTGGTGGCCCTTCTGTGTTCCATCATAATTCCCAAAATTGCAGAGCCTGGGGTATTCTCAGACAGCATTTAGTACCCCCATTTAACAGATGAAGACACTGAGGTTCTGGATGGCTCTAGCATGTGCCTATCATGGTGGTGGGGTTGGGATGTCCAGACTAATAGCCTGCCTCCTGAACCTTCTGGCCTATTCCTGAATCTTCTCTTCTCTCTGGTTTCCCCAAATGAAAGATTCTGAAAGGAGTCCCGGAGTATGGGTTTTCCAAGGACTCAACCCTAGTAAAAGCCCGTGTGGGACGCTGGGTGAAGAACTCCAGTTAGTCCAACCCTGACGCACCCTGGGGTTGGGCGAAGCTGCCAGCCACCTCCTGACAACCAGCTTTCTGGGGCATCTCCTTGAGGTGAGAGGTGTGTTGTCTCTTGCAGTTCCAAAAACAGATTTTGCCATCTCATCCCCACTTTACATTCTCCAGCTGGCTTCTTGTGATTGGCTAAACCTTTTCTGCACTGGGAAGACGAAGTGCAGCTGGTAGAAAGCAGTCGGAAATGTTCCACCACAATCTAGGGGGATAGAGGGGAGTCAGGAGGGGAATCAACAAACTGACTAAGGCCAGGGATCCTCAGGGGCATCCACCCCAGCTGTTAGGGCCTGTGACAGGGCAGCTAACCTTCTGAGCCCTTCATTCTGTCCTTCGGGAGCATCAGAATAGATGCTCGCGCTTTCTGGAACAAAACATGGAATCTCAAAATGTGACTTTAAAAGTTGTAAACAAGACTGCCTGCTTGTGTATTCAGCGGGTGGATGTTAATATACTTGAACTGGGGGCTGTAAGTGCTTCCTGTCTGCCTACACAGGCTTCACCACATCAGCTACCCCACACTGACTCCTGGGCATTCTCAATGACTGCAATTCAACCCAGAGTGCTTCAGTCTTTCAGATTGACCCAGAGCATAGCACTTCAAGACATCCCCACGGTGAAGCCTTTATTAGCTATTAATATTCCAAAAGCAGGGACTGTCTACCTTGGCTGCTCATTAGAATCACCTGGCATTTTAAAAATATTACTGATATCCAAGCCACACATCAGACCAAGAAGATAATAATTCCTACAGGTGATGTCCCAATGTTGGCTTCCCCAGCCAGGGTGGAAACCACTGCTCTCATGGAAACTGCTAGTTTCCATGCACAGCATCTGTTCTCCCTTCTAGTAGCAATACTGGATGTTCCTTTGGGACCTTCCATTTCTCTTGATTCATACTTGTATAATTGAGTGATGCAAAATCCACCATCACTGCTTACTCCACCTTTACCCATGGGATAGCAGGTTAACAGTTTGCCCAATTAGCATTTTCCATTCTGCTGAAGAAAGGAATTGGTTCCGGCAGCACATGTGGCTCCTGTAGGACAGGCAGAAGAGGGAGCTCCAATGAGAAATTGTCTGTGATTCCTGCTGCAACTACTAGGAAAGAAAACATCTCTTTATGCCATAATTACTCAACAGAAAATGTGTTTAGAGTTCACAACAGCCATTTTGACACCTATGGAGAAAGTCAGCCTGTAAACAAAGGGGTGGTGGTGGGAAGCAAAGAGAGATCCTTAATAGGGCTAACATGATGAACACCTAGTTAAAACTGTACCTGAACCAAGATGCCCCTCAATAAGAGGAACTAATAAAGGTCTCCTTTTGCTTACATCAATTTCTGTGACATGCCACCTCGTGGCAGGTGCCTTCATTTTCTAGGGCTACCAGAGTTAGGTATCACAAAAAAGAGCCATTTATTGTCTTGTTTTTCTGCAAGCTAAAAGTTTTAAATCAAGGCATTGACAGAGCCAGTTTCTTCCTGAACACTTTAGATGGAAATCCTGTCTTTCCTCTCCCTAGCTTCAGGTGGGCTTGATAATTGTGTGACATTCCCTGGCTTCTAAGTCATTACTGCCATCTTTGCTCCCACCTGCCCACTGCTGCCTTTCTTCTGTTTCTCTGTCTCCTCTCTTTATCAGAAGACCAGTCATGACAACTGCTAACCCTACACCAGTGTGATCTCCTATTAAATGAAATCATCTTCAAAGATCCTACTTCCAAACCAGGTTGCACTCACAGGTACCAAGGTTAGGACTTTAGCATATCTTTTGAACAACACAATTCAATCCATATTAGCAGAGCTAATCAGTTATATAACTACACACTACCTTAAAAGGCAGAAAGCAGAGATCTGCCCTGATGAGACAAAGAAGCAGTAAATGTTGACAAAAGGAGCTCTAGATGTTGATGTGGAAGTAACCTAGGCATCTAATGACAACTCATATTGCTGGTCATCTTCAAGAAGGGAGGATCTCAGAGGAAAAGAGAGAAACATGTCTTCCTCCATTATTTTCTTCTAGTGAACCTCAGGAGACATAAGTATCTCAATCTTAGCTAAATGGGAAGATGCATATATATGTATACACACATACACACACACACACACACACACACACACATATGGAGCCAAGGTGGTATAGTGGGCTGTGATCCACATGGTCAGCAGTTCAAAATCACCAGCAGGTCTGCAGGAAAAAGACTGGGCTTTCTACTCCTGTAAACAGTACACTCTCAGAAACCCACAGGGGACTGCTATGAATCAGCACTGACTCGATTGTGGACTATATTTCAACCATGTCTGTCAGAATTTTTATATAGCCAATATAACACTGCTACAAGAGGTTACATAAAACCAAACTCACTATCATATAGTCAATTCCAATTCTATAAGACAGAATAGAACGGCCCCTTTGAATGTCAAAGGTTTTAAATTTTTATTGGAGTAGGCAGCCTCATCTTTTTCTCCCTGAGGCATTGGTGAATTTGAACCACTGATGCTTTGGTTAACAGCTCAATTTGTAGACCACTAGGCTACTAGGAAATTATATGATCTGATACCATTCATAATTAATATGACCCTTCTAGTGATAGTCTTCATTTTATGGTGTTTCTGCATTTCTAGTTTCTTTGCCTATGCTTAAAGTCCCATGTCAGAGTGCCTTGTATACTACAATGCCTTATATATTATGATAATAAGGCAGGATTAAGGTGGGATATCTTTTGAGTCTGGGCCTAACTGATATGCTTCTAGATTTTCCTGGTCTCATTGCTGTCACTCTTAAAATTGAAAATGCAGCTGCAATGCTGCACTAGGCTGAGCTTGTTGTCAGAGCCCAAATTAAAACACTTACCTCACACAGCAATAACACACTTAAACAAACTTTATTAGCAAAGTACACTCTCAGAGAAGAGATTGAGCAGGCTAGCATTAGCAAATAAGTGATAGGTCTGTATTCTCTCTTCTCTGCTCCCTGAGGAGGAGCATGAATTCTCTAATGATTGACAGAAAGCATGGTGTGGTAGTTACATAATCTGTTGTCAACTTGAGACTACTAAGAATGAAGGGGTGGAGTTTAGCCTGTCAATCAGGTTGCAGCTTGTTGACCTCATTTGGAGGCGCTAATGAGATAAATAGCTCGCTGGAGGTGGAGCACACACTAACTCCTTGGGAGACATTCCTGTTGACAAGCCACAGGGAGTTATGTTGATGGCAGCTAAAGTCTTGGAGCTGGCTCTGCAGCCAGAGTCTTGGAGCTGGAGGAGCCATGTAGAGACCCACTCCAGTGCTGAGAGGCTTCCACCAGCACTGGATCCACAAGACTTTCCATCCATTAGCCTGTGATCTTCCTGCACTCTGCGTCATTGCTTGTGTTGCACAAGTCTGAAGAGAAATTTACTGACCGGATAAATGGGTTAATATCAGACTTACAGATTTGATCTGGACTGGGCTGGAATGTTTTCTTAATGTACAATTATTCTTTATATAAAATTCTGTCCTATACACATGAGTGTATATGAATTTGTTTCTCTAGTCTACCCAGACTAACATACCGTATATACTCGTGTTTAAGCTGAGTTCTTCAACACATTTTTTATGCAGTTTGTGGTAAAATTAGGTGCCTCGGCTGATATTTGGGTCGGCTTATACTCGAGTATATAGGACACATGGTTATAGAACAATATTTCTTTGGACATGGTCTTACTCATAATTCACTTTGTTATCATTAAACTCATGAGATGACCACATGATAAATGAGTGTTTAATAAAGCAAGGGTCTTGTTATGGATAGATAGAGATAGATCTGTGCCAGTACTGTACTGGGAAAATCCCTTTGTGGCCTGGGTCCCCTCTAGACAGGATGTATGGACAACCAGTCACCTGCTTCTTGCTTCTCAGTGGAAGGTGGTGCGGAAGTTAGATTTTACATCAACTTGACCCTGTGTGAAAAAATAGTTCTACAGTCCAACCTGTCAGTCAAGGTCACAGCCTGATGATGCCTCTTTGTGGGTATGGCCTTTTCTATAAAATGGGAACTTCTTCCTCTCTCTTGCCCTTTGCCTTCATTCTTGCTGGGACTCTGTCTGCTTCCAGGGGTAGCCCCATATGGACCACTGACCCTGGGAGCCAATCCCTGAGCTGTTAGTGCCCTACCATGTTCCCAACAACCTTGGATCCATGTGAGTCTTCACCTACCTGCCTTTGCTCACCTGCATCTTGCTGTAGCATTAGCCTTCAGCTCCCTGAGTTTGAAGAGGGCTCTGGCTAGCATTGGATCCATGGACTTGAGCTGGACTGGGAGGGAATGCTTTCTTGATATAAAATTACTTCTTGATACACAGTTCCTTCTAACACATGAGTGTCACTGGTTTTATTCCTCTAGACAACCCAGACTCTATAGGTGGTTTTTATAAAAGGTCTCTCCGTTATCTGTCCAACAACATCTTATCTTTTATCTGTGGGTAGCTCGCATGTAAAGTCCCCATCTTGCACTAACTTCCTACCTCACCTAACGAGAGGGTTTGACTCAAAGCACCACCCTTAGTATCCTTAGAGGTTAGAAGTGTGGTCTGAAAATTTGCCACCTTTGATATTTGTGCTAACTCCTAGTTTTAAGCTGTACTTCTAATATACAAACCAACAGCTTCCTGTTTAATTAAGAAAAACAGGAGACTGAGGTCACAAAACTAACTGAAACAAGGCCTGGTCTGCCTACACAGAAGTCGTCAGCACGTCTTCTACCTAACCTTTTGACAAGAGAAGGCAAAAATCAGTTCCTTCAAAGCCTCAAATAGGTACAAGACATCATCTTTGTGACCCAGCCTTCCCTACTGAGCACTCACAGAAGAATCATGGAGAGTCATCATGTGATGAACAATTAGCAGACCTTGCCAAGAACTCAGGAAACCATCTTGGTGACATGAGGTCTAGTGTGTTTGTTGCTTGGCTAACTAAGTGAAACCTTCTTCATTTTTTTTGTTGTTTTTCATCTTTGTAGCTATATTAAACAAGTTTGGTAATGTTTGCTTACTTGCTCAGGATCTTGTGCCTGGCTCACCCCCAACTAGCCTCCAGTTTGGAGGACTTGAGTCAACAGCCTGTCATTTGACCTGAATCACCACCTTCTATAGCCCTGTGAGTCAGCAGCCCAATTTGGTGAGAGTGAGAGAATCCTCCAGACTGACCTGTGAACTATGGATTTGGAAATTGCCAGCCTCCAAGACTGTGCAAGCCATTTCCTCATAGTTAGAGTTCTGTGAGACGCATCAGCAAATTTTAGAACTCTGGGACATGAGGGAGAATACCCTGGAAAAATAGTGATCACATATTTTGGATATCTTTTACCTCAATATCATAGGGACCAGCCTTGTACTAGTCTACCTAAGAGAAATTATACTTGCACGGAGTCAAAAGCAGGCAATGAGTCATCAATAAAATGTATTGGACATTTTTAATTTTTGTCTTGGTCAGAGGTTTCCTGAAGGTTGCAAATGAGGAAAAGTAGTGGACTTATCGAATTTAAGAAACCCCATTTGGTATATAACAAAGTACTCTTTATCCTTAAAGCACTGATTGATTTGACGGATCATTCTGTCAGTCAGGAGTATGAGTCAGGGTTAGCTGGCTAGTTCGAGTCTCAGATGGGCTGATGCATGCATCCGCAGTCAGCTTCCAGTCAGCTAATAGGTTCTGTTTCTGAAACAGGTTAGGTGTTGGCTAGAGCACTGGGGATAACTGGGGCTGTGTATCTTGTCCTCTAGCCAGCTAAGCTAGACTGAGATTATCACATGATGGAGAAGGAATTAGATGTTAAGGGAAAAAGCGCACAAAGCTTCTTGACATTCAGTCTTAGAAGCTGCATATTTTCATTCTACCATACACTATTTATAAAAACAATGCATAGTTTTGCCTCTTGGTGGAAGGTGTTACAAAATCACATTACAAAGAGCCACTGAGAATTAAGAGATTGCTTAACCCAAATCTCCCCTTTATCAGAGGAGAAGTAAAAGCCAATGAATTTGCCCAAGGTTTCCCTCTGATGAATGAATACGGTGGCCTTCACTGTCCATACTGATGCTTTGTCTAGCACATGCAGTATGAGGCGCAAATCCATGTCAAACACCTGCAAAGTGACCGATACTGTTATTGCTTAAATTTTGGGCTTTACAATAAAAGAAATTGACTCTTACTTTTAAGATCACTCATCAAATACTAGGGGTCTTATCGCAGACTAGATACAGGGACACAAAATAAAACAGGACAGCCCCAAGAGGACTATGCTACACAGCTGCCCTTCAAGACTGTCCCTCAACTTTCAGCCAAACAACAGGTCGACAAGTCGAGTGGTAACATCAGGGACATGTGCACTCCTCAGCACAATTAATCATATGAGATCCACAGGGCAGTGCTTGTCCAGGGATAAGATTCCGAAGGCAGGAAAAAATAGGAATGAAGGCCAAATGGAACCAATAAACGCAGAGATGCAGTGGGAAGAGTGCTATAACACTGTGGAAATTGCAGTCAATGTTACAAAATAAAACATAGAGGAATTGGTGAACAGAAAATCAATTTTCTATGTAAACATTTGTGCAAATCACAATGAAAAGGAAAGAGATAACAATGATATAGAAGATAGGACAGGCATGGTCTTTGTCTGCATATTGCATGTTTGGTTTATCTGCAAATAGCAAGTCAGTTCTGACTCATCGTGACATGTGATGGGAGCAGTTTATATTAACTTACAGGATTATTAGCTTTCCTTCATTTCCTTTTCTAATAATTAAAAAACAAACAAACAAAAAAAAACCCCACTAACCATGACTCAATTCTGATTCACAGCAACCCCATAGGATGGGGTAGACCTGTTGCATGGGTTTCCAAGGTGATAAATCTTAAGGAAGCAGACTGCCACATCTTTTTCCTGCAGAGAGCTGGTGAGCTCAAACTGCTGGCCTCCGGTCAGCAGGAGAGTGCTTTAAATCACTTTGCCACCAGGACGTCTAGCATTTCCTTTTCTGCTCTCTGCTAAAGCCTTCAGTGGCTCAGCTTCTCTTCTTCTCCTCTGTGGAGGTTGTCTTGGATTGCGTAAAGTTCTGGGGTTTTGTTATATCTGAAACCATATAGTGGGTAGAGAACGTTCAGAAGAAGATGGAGGGAAGGAATGAGTGATCGGCAGGACAGAGGGGCTTCAGAAAGAATAGAAGTAGGAAGCAGGGAATTTGGAGTACCAGAAAATCCAGAAAAGCTGCAAAATATATGAAAAAGAGAATTTTTAACGTTTGTGATGAGTTATAGATTGGATCACTTTTAGTTTTCTTCCGAACTTGGAAATGCAGTTTGGTCTGCCTTTTATTTTTATTACTTTTGGCTACTAACATTGTTGGCATTTTAATGGAGCATCTTGGCAGACCTCGATCACATGGGAACTGGGAATTTATCTGAGTCAACATTGATTAAGAATGTCCCTTGGCAAGACACTTGAACTTTGTAACTTCACCAGATAACTGGTCCACAGGAAAAAAATGATTCGCCTTTTCTTGAAAAAATAAACTAAATTTTACTCAGATTTCATTGAGTTTCCCCTCCTAATTTTGTTGTTCTTGTTTCTGTTCCAAGAAATTTTTTAGGATACAACATTATACTTAGTTTTCAATTTTCTTAAACACTTCTAAGCTATGACAATTTCTGTCTTTGATTTGGATGACCCTGACAGTTCTGAGACGAGATTTTGTTAAAAAAAAATTTTTTTTTTTGGTGAGGGGAAGAGGCCTAACTTTCTTTTCATGGTTAGGCTGTGGTTCTGGGTGTATGTGAAGATGGCTACCGAGGTAAAAAGGACACTTTTGGACACATTATATCAAGGGTACATACTATCAACATGACTTACCACTGATCTTAATAACCATTATTACCTGACAAAGGCAGTGTTTACCAGATTTCTGCATCATAATGTTTTTCTTTTTCTCTATTGTACTCTTCCAAAGCATGTCACTAAGTATAGTCCACACTGAAGAGAAGTTGGGTCTTTGATAAATGATAAATAATTTTATATACCAGAGTTTCATTTAAACGTAGGGGTGAGAAGGAAGGTAATATTCAAAAGGAAAATAGTGCCATAGAAAATGGTGAGAGATGTGTTCACATTTCATAAGAGTGTTAGGCAGGGCTTGCTACAGAAGCAAAACCAGGACACTTATGGATCCATGAACATATAGGTGTTTACATAGCGAAAGGGATTATAACCGCATATTAGTCCACATAGCAGTACAGAGAACTCAGTCCAACTCACTTTCGTGGTACAATTAATATACTGAGGGTGCTGCCAAGGAAGCAGGCAGGAGGAGGATGACGTGGTGAGATACAGCAGTGGCCAGTAGTGCAGCATAGTGAGAGCATGGTGAAACCGCACAGTGCAGTGATTTGAAGTGGCTGGTGGGAGGTACGGTGTCTGGAGTGGGGGCAAGACAAGCGGAGTCAGCCCCACAGGCAGCAGACACAGCAAGGTGGGGTGGCGCCACTGAGTAGAACAGCCAGCACAGCAACATGGTCCACTGTGGTCCACAGGTTGGCTCGGCCCACAGGTAGCACAGCACATGTGGTGAGGCAGGGCAGCTAGATCAGGCAGCACGCAACTCTGACCACCAGGACCACCAGGCCAGGGAAAAAGAGAGAGGAGCTAGCCTCCAATAAGCCAGCAATGTCTGTCACACCTCCAAAGGAGGTCATCAAGCTGTGACCTGATTAAATTGACAAACTCCACCCATACCTTCTTACAGGTGCCATGTTAGCACAAAAAAACCTAACTTGCACAATAAGAATATTAAACAACAATATCAGAGGGTTTGAAAGAGGGAAATGGTAACTCACATGATGGTGAAAGGAAGTGTGAAGCAAGAGGAAGCAGTGTTTTTTCCTTCAAGAAAATGCTGGATAGCAGGATTGGGAGAAACTAAACTTTTCTGGAAAGCCAACTATGGGAAACCTCTCAGCTGCATCTTTGAGGAAATGTAAAGATTTTCAATCATCCTGAAAGCATCAGAAACTGCACTATGTTCTTTCAAAAAAGATTGGTTAACCAGGAAGTCTAATCACATTTGGGCATTATCAGCCAATAATTAATTGAGATGGGTCTAAATTGGGAATGGGAATTCTATGATGCAGAGGCCAGATCAATTTCTTCAAAGTCAGGAAAATGTTTAAATAGGCCACAGTAGTAATTTTTTGTTTTGCAAATGTTAGTTCTGTAGCAATTTGAATTTATTAATCTGAATGTGCAAATGGTGGTTGATGGTGACATCTTCCCATTTACTGGACATTGCCTTCTTTTGTGAATCTTGTCTTCCTTGATTGCTTCTTTTTACTTAAACAAGGGAGTTTTAAAAGATTTGTGGGAAAATAGAAGGACAAGCTAATGGAATTTTTCAATGAACTTTTCAAAACCCTCTCATTGTGGATTCTGTATCGACCCTTGCACCCTTTCATCATTGCTTTTACTTATATTCGTCCATAGATATCTCTTTTTTTCCTTTTTTTCTTTCCCATAGATGTTTCTTCACATGTTTTCTTTCCACTGAACAAAAGATTGTTTCCCATTCCACTCTTTGTTAACTGATCACATTGTGTTTGCTCTTTCCATCATGTACTTATGTCAAATGAAAAAGTCCTAATAATTTATACGGAAGAGTAGAGCATGTTGCAAACAAAACTACAGGTAGGAGCAAGAAGTTTTCACCAAGTAGAGGAAGGCTTCTACTAGAAAAATGGAAGTGTTTAGGGAAGAAATACACATGTTCTAATAAAATTGCAGTCAGCAAAGCAAATGCATGGTACGTAGATCTCTGCTTAGACATGGCCAAAGCCCACGGTACGTGATGCTTGATCAACCAAGGAAACCAGTGATACTAACAAGTCCCATAAGTCCTCACAACAGTGCTTTGCTAGGGAGCTGAAGCAGGAACAGTGAACAGGTGCCCCTTTCTGTTCTCCCTGACCCCAAAGTCAGTTTTCCAGCCCATGCTGTGGTTATAGGAGGCAGAGAAAATTAACCAAGCTCTGCTTTGTCCCAGAATAAACCAGCAAAACTTAGTTTATGAAGGAGGAAAAGAAATGCCGATGATTTCTAAAGGGCTAGTCCTAGTGATATACCGAAGACAGGCAAACAGTATTCTCCGTAGTTCAGATAAATACTGTTGAACATTGCTGGGGCTGCAGGGCCTTAAAAAATGGCCCATTTTTTCCTTTTGCTTTAGTAGAATGAAGAAAAATTTATGTTGTTTTGTATCTACAAACATTATCAATGTTATCAATAATTTAGTGTTTTACAACTGTGTGCCGTAAAATAGACAGCCTTTCTTTTGTATTGCTATCTTCACATTTCCAGGGTCATCTTTGCTCTGAGAAGGAACAAGACTTTGAACTTGGACTCTCATTTTGAGTTCTTATCGGAAATATGCTGGTCAGCTAAGTCAACATTTCATAGGGGCCTTCGACTTGCTAACACCTGAGCACTCAGAACTCCAGGGTCTGCTTTTGGAGATGATTGGGATGTAATAGAACTCAAAAAGTCCTTTTCCCCCTTCATTATAAACATAAAACGGAGCATTTCACAAGAGAAAAAAAAGAATTTTTCGTTTCACTATCGAAATCTGGCAAGGAGTGGGATATGAACCATAAGAGAAGATTTTCCCTGAGCAAAATATCCCAAGGCCTTAACAAGACTCTTAGCCCAAAGAAGTCACTCCTTGGAGCAAAAGTAAGGCTGTCTCAGTCATCTGGATTACAGTGCTCTGTGAGACAAGGAGATCCCATTCATAAGACACGAAGTTCTGTACTGCTCCCTATTCTTAGTCAACCTGGCAGCTGCTTGAGTACTGCGCACACTGGAAATGTCCTATCTTGATTGGCCAACTCCCCTAACCTTCCTGCTTATCTGTTTCTGCCCTGTCTCCATAGCTAATGAGCCCTAAGGAGGGGGGAGGGAGAGACAGATGCAAATTAAATATAACTATAATGTAGATCGGAGCCCTGGTGGTATACTGGTTATGCTTTGGGCTGCTAACCACAAAGTCAGCAGTTCAAAACCATCCGCTGCCCTGAGGAAGAAAGCCAGGGTTTCCTATTCTGGCGGAGGTATAGTCTTAGAAACCCACAGGGCAGTTTCGCTCTGCCCCAGAGGGTCCCTATGCATCGGAATCAACTCAATGGCAATAAGATCATCTGAATCACATTAATGAGCTGGAACTTTGCACTTGTCCCTTAATATAAAAATAAAGACAAACTTTTTATTTCTATAAGTACAACGGTTTACTCAGGTCACATGATCATGATAAAACCAACCTTTAAGATTTTTTAACTTAAAAATAATACAGGTTTTTAATGTATATTTTGCAAGAAAAGTCATATATGCTTTTCGCAGAAAATATACTTAATAGCACAATGCCAGCCACCACAGAGCAGATCCATTTTATGTGCATCAATGTAATTATATGTAATTGAATATATATATATATATATATATACACACATATATAGTTTTTTACCCTGTTTAACTAATTTACCAGTTTATTATTAACATTTTCCATATCATTAAATATATTTAACCCTTGTAATTAAGGGTTAAATTACATATTTATTAGACTAATAAATTACCATATTGTATTAGTCTAGGTACTTTGGAGAAACAAATCCACAGCGACTCATGTATAAGAGAGAGTTTTATGTAAAGAAAAGGTGCATCATTGAAAACATCCCAACCCAATGCTGCCCAAGCCCACAAGTCCAACATTAACCCATACCCAACACCAGTCCACAAAGTCCTTCACCTCACAAAACAGAGGCAATAATGCCGACTGCAGGAGGAAAGCTGAGTCAGTGAACGTGTAAGCATCTCAGCACTGGCAGGGGTCTCCACACGGCTGCTCCAGCACCCAGGGCTGCATCGGGATAGATCCATGCGGCTTCTCCTTGGGGATGTCTTGTAGGAAGTCAATCTTGCAAGCTGAAGCAGGGAACTGCTAAGGCAGCTGCACCCGATGCAACCATCACAAAACAAGAGACCCGAGAACTCGAAAGGCGAGGCTTCACCACCCATTTATCCCTCCGTAATTAAACTGTAATTAAACTGCTTAATACAATCTCCAATGATACCCCAATTTATGTATCAATATTATTATTTTGATGTATTCAGAATTTCCCCATTTTTCTATAATAAATAAAATTATAATATTTATCTGCAGTCCCAAGTGACTATGGATTTGTTTTATTTTCATATATTTAGATATAATATTAGCATCAGAATTTTGTTACTGGAAAATGACATTAGAGAACTCCCCACACCTCATTTTAAGAAATTGCACTTCAAAACATTTTTTAAATGCAGAAAAGTACACAGAATGACTAAACAAACACTAATCAATTAATTATATTCACTTGAGAGTTTTTAATTAATTTGATTATAAATAAAGCTAAGGTCCCATTTATTCTATTTCTCTGTGCCACGCACTCCCCTCTCAAGATAACTACTAACTGACATTAATGTGGTACACCCAAACCTGTGAGAACCAGAACTCAATGGGACTGCTGTTTTTCCAGGTCTCACAAGGTTTCCTCCCTTGACAGGGTACTTCCTTACCACTCTTCTAGTGTTTGTTTAGTGGAAAATATTTGAGCTTCCCTTTTCTGAAAGGTTTCCATCTTACATAGGGTATGGCATTTACAGGTTTTACTGTACATATCATTCGGTCAAGAATTTTATATTCCCCACACATGCATTTGGGTAATATATAAGGCTGCCTTATTGTGTGAAAAAATATTTTCATACTGAATGTAAAATTTTTGCTATATCTTTTTCAATTCATTTTTTTCTAAATCTATGGTTTGTCTTTAGATCATTCATTTTAACTGCTACACAGCAGTCCATTCTATAGATATATAATCTATTTACTATTCCATTTTTGTGGGTTTTTAGGTTATTTCTAAATGTTGAGTACAAACAGTGTTGTAATTTGTATGTAGTTTTGTTCATACCTCTAGTGATCATGTGTAATGTCAACTTCTACTTGTTAGTATTTTCTTGATCAATCAAATGCCCTATTCACTCCATTATTTAGACATTTTCCACTAAAACCCAGAAGACTTCTGTATTCTTTTGAAAAGTTCTTTAAAACAAATGGATTGAAAGAGTAGACTCTTTCCACAAGTTTTTTTAAGTCCTCTTGTCGACAGGTTTTCTTTTTTTAACCAATCTGATTGTCCCTACCTTTTGTTCAAACTTATTTATTTGTATTATTTTTAATCTATAGTTCATATAATTACTGATACATTTTAACTTATTTCTGTCATCTTCTTTTGTACGTTCTATTTGATACATAGATTTTTGGCTTCTTGTTCCTACCCCCAAATCCCGTTGGATATGGTCTCTTGTGGGTTCTCCATTGGCTTTGCTATCTTTCTTTACTTTTTATTGTAATTTACCTGAAAATCTACAGAGCCAATTAGTTTTCCACTTAGTGACTTTATTTTGTGACATTGGCCGCAATCACCTCAATGTAACAACACTCTTCTCATTTCCTCCCTGCATTTCCTGTTTCCATTTGCCCTTCTTTCCCACCCCTACTCCCTGCCTTCTGAACTTTGTTTTGGGGCAAATGCTGCTCCTTTGGCCTCATATGGCTGATTGTATTGCAAAGCACATTGCGCTCTGGTATTGTTACTCACTTTATAAGACTGTCTATTGTTTGGCTACAAGAGCCCCATTGGCATAGTGTGTTACACATTGTGCTGCTGATCACAAGTTCAGCAATTCAAACCCACCAGCCGCTCTGTGGAAGAAAGAGTAGGATTTCTGCTGGCATAAAGACTTACAGCCTCAGAAACCCACAGAGTAGGTCTACTTGGTCCTGTAGGGTTGCTATGAGTCAGAATCAATTGAATGGCAGTAAGTGATTTTTTTGGTCTGAAAGTTGATCCCTGGGCATGTATTTAATTCCAGTCTTGAAGGGGGTGTCTAAGTGATACAGTCTCAGAGATTTGACCAGTTTCTATCAGATCAATAAGTCTGGTTTCTTTTATGATTTTGAATTTTATTCTCTCTATATTTTTTACTCCCTTTCTATCCAGGGCCTTCCATTTTGATACTGATCAGAATGGCAGACAGTGGGAACCAGGTACCAGCTAGTCCTTCTGGTCTCAAGGATGGGAGGCTGCAGTTTGTGTAGTCCATTAGTCATTTTAATTTTTTTTTCCTTGAGTCCTTGATTTGCTTCATACTTTCCTCCTCTGGACAAGGAGAGCCCAAAGCTGTGTTTCAGGCACCCCGCAAGCTGTTGAGACCCCAGACACTGTTAGCACATTGTTTTTGTGGACTTTTTTATGCCAATTGGCCTATGTGTCTCCTGAGACTGTGTGGTCCTATGTCCCCAACCCCACTAACTACCGTACATACTCGTGTATAAGCCGAGTTTTTCAGCACTTTTTAAAATCATTTTATTAGGGGCTCATACAACTCTTACCACAATCCATACACATATCAATTGAGTAAAGCGCATTTGTACATTCGTTGCCCTCATCATTCTCAAAACATTTCCTCTCCATTAAGCCCCCGGCATTAGGTCCTCATTTTTCCCCACCCTCCCCACTCCCTCATGAGCCCTTGATAATTTATAAATTGTTATTTTGTCATATCTTGCCCTGTTCGACGTCTCCCTTCACCTACTTTTCTGTTGTCCGTCCCCCAGGGAGGAGGTCACATATAGTTCCTTGTAATCTGTTCCCTCTTTCCTACCCACTCTCCCTCTACCCTCCCTGTTTCGCCACTCACACCACTGGTCCTGTAGGGCTCATCCGCCCTGGATTCCCTGTATTTCCAGTTCCTATCTGTACCAGTGTACATCCTCTGGTCTAGCCAGACTTGCAAGGTAGAATTCGAGTCATGGTAGTGGGAGCGGGGAGGAAACATTTAGGAACTAGAGGAAAGTTGTATTTTTCATCGTTGTTACATCGCACCCTGACTGGCTCATCTCCTCCCCGAGACCCCTCTGCAAGGGGATTTCCAGTGGCCTACTAATGGGCTTTGGGTCTCCACTCCGCACTCCCCCCATCATTCACTATGGTAAGATTTTTTTGTTCTGATGATGCCTTATACCTGATCCCTTCGACACCTCGTGGTTGCATAAGCTGGTGTGCTTCTTCCATGTGGGCTTTGTTGCTTCTGAGCTTGATGGCCGCTTGATTACCTTCAAGCCTTTAAGACCCCAGATGCTATACTTTTTGATAGCCGGGTCCGGCTTTCAGCACATTTTTAATGCAGTTTTTGTGGTAAAATTAGGTGCCTCGGCTGATATTTGGGTCAGCTTATACTCAAGTATATATGGTATAATCCCTGAAGCTGTTGGGGTATCGCTAAGAAGTTTACAAAACTTTTCCTTCTTTGTCCTTTACAATATCCTTGTATATCGGTACAGCACATAGTCATTCAAATTGTATATATGTAGAAATATCTTCCATCAAATCTTCCATACATACTCATGGGAAATATTCACATTCTATATTCTCATACCTGTTCATCTTCCACATCTGCTTATGTGTCTATTTGTGGATATGTTGGTTATCACTAACAATCTAGGATTGTATATGTAATAATATTTAACTTTGTGGTCTTTTATGCCTGTGTAGCTCCCAGTGATGACCTTAATTGGTTTTAATGTTACTTCATTTCTACTACTTCAGTGGTTAACTTAAATATTTAACATGCATAATTAATAAATTTCAATTTCTGTATCTACTTCCTTCTAAACAAAACAAGACTTTCAATTGCATTAACTTCAATCTCTCTCATTTCTGTTGTTCATTTTCTACTATACTAGTTCTAGCATGTTTACATAGCTAAGGTAAAAGGAGAAATTTGGAGAGTCGGTGCAGCATTCATATTGGAAATCTAAAAATAGGATTTTCAAAGATTGAAAAGTTATGAATGGTTAGGAATCAATGTATTAATAGTAATTATAGCAGGGTGGTACAATGGGAGTGCTCTTTAAATCTTTCTTTTGCTCCCTGTGTTTTCTTTTTTTTTTCTATAATGAAAACAGAGAAAGATAGATGAAAAGAGAGAAAAAAAGGAGGAAATTTCATTTCCGCTAATGTTAGGCTACCATTTAAAAATGGACAGTTAAAAGACATTCCATTTCTACCATGCACCAGTTCTCGTTTGCCACAACAGCGTTACATATGAAACAACGGTAAGTGGCACACAACAATTAGCATGTGTTTCTTCCCCATCTGATTTTTCAAATTTTGGTTAGACTTGCTCTTGCATCTAAGAAAGTTTGGCTGTCAACTGATCTAAGATGTTCCTCTCTGAAGTAATAAAGGTGACTCAGCCCTCCTTCACATTCTTCTTAAGCCTGCGCATGTGCTCATGATGATAACAGACATGAAAATGAAATAAGTGGAAACATACTGGACCTTTGAGGCTTGGGCTAGTGTGATCAATAAGGTTTTGTGTCAACTTGGCAGCGCAGTGTTTTGGCAATGAAGACACAGTAATCCCTCAAGGTGAAACCTCCTCAGTGGGGTAACCTGCTTCCAATATAAATCGATAGTCGGGAAACACTGACCTTTTGCTGGATTGTGATACTGCATCTGGCTCATTGACCTCTTGTTCTTCAGACTTAGCTGGCAGCCTACCATAGTGCCTGCCAATCCTGGGAATTATCTGTCGTGTACAAGGTTACTATGGGTCAGGACTGACTGGATGGCACATATCAACAACCACTGAGAATCCTGACCCAGCCACACTGGTACAAAACCTAATTATCACACTTATCTATATCTAGAGCCCCAGTGGCATGAAGGGTTACATGCCGCACTATTAACTACAAAGTGAAGAGTTTGAATCCACGGTTCCCTCCTAGAGAGTAAGACACAGTTTTCCTACTCCTGTAAATATTTCTGTCTCAGAAACCTTGTCCTACAGGGTCACTGTGAGTTGGAATCAAAGGATTTGTTTTGTTATGTAGGTTTGGTATATACAAATATAGGCTTCATTGGTTTTGCTTCTCTGGAGAACTCAGTCTAAGAGCTAGAAGATCAAGGATCCGGCTTCCGTGTGGATTATGACTCAATGTAAAGAAGACCAAAGTCCTCACCACTGGACCAGTTGGTAACATCATGATAAATACAGAAAAGGTTAACGTCATCCAGGACATTGTCTTACAGTCCATGCTCATGAAAGCAGCAGTCAACAGTTCAAAAGACAACTTGCATTAGGTCAATCCGATGCATAAGACTTCTTTAAAGAATTGAAAAGCAAGGTTGTTATTTTGAGGACTATGGGGTACCTGGCCCAAGCCATGGCATTTTCAATGGTCTCATATGCATGTGAAAGTTGGACATTCAATAAGGAAGACTGAAGCAGCAGCAATGCATTTGAATTGTAGTGCTTGGGAAGAATATCGAAAGTATAATGCACTGTCAAAAAGGCAAATAAATCTGTTTCAGAAGAAATACAGCTAAAGTGTTCCTTAGAGGCAAGGGTGCTGAGATTTCAGCTCACATACTTTGGACATGTTCTCAGGAGAGACCAGTCCCAAGAGAAGGACATCATACTTGGTAAAGTGGAGGGTCAGCAAGAAAGAGGAAGGTCTTCGGTGAGCTGGATTGGCACAGTGGCTGGATGGAGGGCACCGGCATAGGAATAATTGTGAGGATGACACAGGCGGGGCAGTGTCTTGTTCTGTTGTGCATAGGGTTGCTATGAGTCAGAACCAGCTCAATGACACCTAATGACTTCATCTCTTCCCACAGATGTAGTACACTTGATTCCTGTGTGTTCCCTCTGGTGAGGTCCATGTGTATAGTAGCTATTTCTGTTGTTGGGAAAAAGGCATTTGCAATGAACAAGTTCTTCATCCTACAGAATTCTATCATGTGGTCTCTAGCTTTGTTTCTATCATCGAGGCCATATTTTCCTATTATTGATCCTGTTTATTTTCAATATTCTAATCACTAGTAATGGTTAATGCATCTTGATTGCATATTTAATAAATTTCAGACTGAAGAAGTTGGTAGGCTTCTTCAATTTCTTCAAAATTGATTTGAATGGTTGGCACATAAATTTGCATAATAGTTCTATTAACTGAGCTTCCTGATAGGCATACTGATATTATTATCCTAAGATAGCACTGTACTTCAAGATAGATTTTGAAATGTTCTTTCTGATAACTAATGTGACACCATTGCTCTTGAATTTGTCATCCTTGGCATAGCACACTATTATTTTCCAGCTTAAAATGGCCAATGCTAGCCCATTTCAGTTTACTAATGCATAGGATATTTATGTATTCAATTTCTCTTTTGATGAATGAATTCCAACTCCAATTTTCCTAGATTCATACTTCAAGCATTCCTTGTTCAGATTATCCATGGATGTTTGCAGCTGTTTCTTCTCATATTGAGTTGTAACCCATCAGCAAATGAAGGTCCCCAAAATGTATTTCCCATTGTCATTGAGGTCAACTTTACCATGAGGAAGCAGCTCCGCCCGATTTGTATTTCGAATGCCTTCCCACCTGCGGGGGGCCATCATCATTCCTGTACTCCATTGAACAGTTTTCTGTTGCTATCCATAAGGCGTTTAGTGGCTAATCTCAGAAATGGGTATTCTATTCCTTTTTCACAGTCTGTTCTTAGTCTGGAAGCTCCCTCGAAGCCATAGGAGTTCATCATGAGGGACCCTGCTAATATTTGAAATACTAATAGTAGTTTCCAGTATCACACCAACATGCAAGCTACCACAGCAACATAAACTGACAGATGAATGGTGGCCTACCTCATTATAAAGAGAAAATATTAAAGAATGGGCAAAAAAGTAGGACCAGCAATGCAGTAAACCAAAACTAGTTTAAACCTGGGCTTTGAACAGGCTCAAACCAGTTATGTCATGGCCAATAATATGAGACCTGAGTTTTTCAAAAACCTAGATCATTCAAAATACTAACTCTAACAGAAAAATGGGGGGGGGGGCGGAAATACAGGTTGAAATCCTGAAATGAGAGTCCCAAAGTTTCATAGTGAACTGAACCCTTTTAAAAGTCTCATGAGTAACATTAGATTATTTCCAGGACTGCGTAGAGCATCAAACATGCAAAATGGCAAGGTCAGTCACCACCTGTGAGCCGAGCACCATAGTTTTCAACTCAGTCAAGACATTGAGTTGCTATGCAACATGTTTGTGGCCTTGTTTTCTAAGAGGGTGATTCCATTTCTAGCTGTTTCCACTATATTTTTTTCCATTCTGATAAGCATTCTAATTCAACTACGTATTAAAATTTTAGTTCCATTCTTGTGACTTTGTTAGCCATGAAAGAGTCATGCTGAACCAGTGTGAAGCCTTGATTTCAATATTTTCTTTAGGACCCAATTAAAAAAACAACAACAACTGCCATCTAGCCAATGCTGAATCATGACTGTACAGGACAGGGTAGAACTGTCCCAGGAGTTTCCAAGACTGTAACTGCTTAGAGGAGTAGAAGAAAACCCTGTCCTCCTGAGGAGCAGCTGGTAGTTTTGAACTGCTAAGCTTTTGGATCATAACCCAATGCAGAATCACTACACTACCCTTCAATAATTAAAGGATTACTTATTTCTAGTCATAAATGTTCTAGCATGCTTTCCAACAACTTTCTCTTCCTGTCCAATACGGCACCTGGGTATAGGGAGAAATTGATATTTTTACTTACATATTGTTCTCTTCCCATCACCAATGATCCCAAGTTCAGGTATACTGTACTTAATCTCAGCTAGTGAAGTTCTAACCTTCATCCATCTTTTGCTGATAGGTCCAGTGAAATTTATGGTCTTTCCTTGCTGAATTGGCTCTCTTTGGAGCTTGGTGGGAAACTTCTTATCTGGGATATAGTACTGTCCCCCCTTTCACCTTTAGCCTACAGGGCCCATCCTACAAACTTCTACAAAAGCACCATAGCTTTTCCTGTCCCTAGGAAGTCACAGGTCAGTCCCTTCAACTCTCTGACATGGCCCTCTGATGCTTATCACCTAGTGAATCCGCAGGCTTCAGCAGGTGGCATACCACAGGCTTTATCACAGGTGTTCACTTCTCTTTGATCTTGATCTCCCTGGCAGTACTGGCTTGTCCTGAGATCTTCTGGGAAAAGGCACAAGTCTCCTGCTCTGACATTCCTTTTAAACTCTCTAATTATTTCTTCCAATGTGTCATTTTGAATGCATTTGGTCTAAGTAATAGAAAATCTGGCCCAAATTGAATTAAAACAAGAAAGAAATCTATTATGCCACAGAATGGGAAGTCTGATTGGTCCTAGGGCTTAAACATAAGAACAATTTGTGAGGATGGTGCGGGGCCAGGTGGTGTTTTGTTCTGCTGTACAGAGGTCACTGTGAGTCAAATGGTCTTGACAGCACCCAACAACAGCAAGCGTTGGACTTGACTCAAGGGCATTGGGCTTAGTTTAGGCTCCGGTCAAGGAAAAGTGCCCTGATGGTGCTTTGAGTTCACAGGTAACTGCAGGATTGGCGGGTCAAGCCCAGCAGCCACTCCAGTGGAGAACGATGAGACAACATAGCCTCTTAACGATTTACAGTCTTTGAAACTCTAGAGAGCAGTTCTCCTCTGACCCACAAGGCTGCAGTTAGTGGGAACTGACTCAATGACAGTGAGCTTTTTAGTGCAATAAAAGGGTCGAAGCCTTTTCAATTATAAAAAGTTGCATGTGCAGTAAATCAAAGAGATTGTGATGAATTGGCTATAAATAGGAGTTGATTCAATGAAAAATACAGCAAACAACAGACAAACAAAAATTGTTTTCTTTCTTTCTTCTACCTGCCTTGTTTTCCCTCCAGGCACAGAGGGTTAAATCTTCCTCATTTCACATGCTATCTATTTTGCTCAATACCCAGTCTAATTTTTTTCTCCAGTTCCTCTCTAGCTCATCATTATATTGGCTTCCTTACTATCATTATAATTCATCATAATATACTGATTTGTAATTACACCTATTTATTTGTTTAACAAAGAGCCACAGCAGTGCAGGCATCAGCCACATTGTTCACTACCTTGTCCCCAGCATTATCAGAGAACCTGGCACAAAGTTGACTTCCAATGGTCAACTTAGATGCACAAATGAGTGAGTGAATCAACAGTTTTGTTTCAAAATTGAATATCCTCTGCATAATTCAGCATTTCCTGGCCCATTTTTTTCCAGCTGATTCTAAGAACGAGATGACTCCACTGAATAATAATAATTATAGTAAACTCGGAGTGAGTAAGGAGAGTCTATGTGACTGGGTCAAGGATCCACAGTAAGTGTTACATAAATCTTAACTTCAAGTGCTTTATCTCAAGTCCTATGATCTCTGTCACAGGAAAAAATGGATTCTTAGGATGTCTTCATTTCACCAGTAAGAAATTTGTTGTTGCATCATAATGTCTCCTCTGGCCTTGCTTTAAAGTTCTCAATGTTTAAGAACCACCTCAGTAGGTACAGCTGCTAAAGTGGGCTGTCTGAGTGGTGAGAGGCAAGGGAGCATTCTTGGAATATTATGCTGGTGTAAACCGGGAGTACATGCATGTGCCTAGTCTCATAGAATGCCTAGGGACAGATGATATTTCCTCAGTGAAGGTGCAAGTATACTTATTCCTGCCTTCATTCAGCTGCAAAAGCGACTGCTACGGCCCCTAGCAAATGCCCAGAAACAAATTCCCTGCATAATAAGAGTCTGGATGGTGGACACAGGGGAGGAGTCACAAGACAAGGGTGGTTAAATTTAGCCTGGGCCTTCCTGGAATGTTTCCAGAGCTTGAGCTACATGTGAGCAAGGCCAGGTGTCTGTTCCAACAAATGGAGACCTCAGGGCTTTTCAACAATAGGGAAAATTCCAGGTCTTCCAGATGCTCCCCATTCCAAGTTCCAAGACTGATGAGGGCAGATGTCTGTCTGTCAGAAGCCTAGAGAGCCAACCCTAAACCGGAATGAAACAGAAAGAAAGATAAAGAATGCTGACATTTCTTTCCTTGGAAATCATCAGGCCTCTAGAACCAGAGGTAGAAGCCAGCACTGATGATCTACCATCTGTACAAAAATATCCCTGCCTAAAGAAATGCCTCCAGATATGAAATAGAAGTGGCATCAGCTCTGCATAGCCATTCAAAGGAGTCCATCTATCAGCAGTCACGGTTCTCAATTATTCCATCTGTTGCCACACCAGCTTGTGATGGTTAATGTTTTGTATAAACTTGGCTGGCCCAGGATTCTCTGTTGTTTGGCATTTAAGACTTGGTAAAAATCCTATGACATGATCTGCTACCATGTAATCACTTCCATAACAGGATCTGCCAATCAGTTGTAAGAGTGTTAGGATGTGATACAACACCCTCACCTAGGCCATAGCCCTTATATAATTAATTGAAACGAAGCTTCGTTAGGGGTGTGGTCTGCTTCAAATATAGATACACAGTGTGGAAAAACTTTTTTGGTATTCTTTTTGCTGGATCTGGACCCTGCAGTTGGCTCATCCTCTGACCACTGGTTATTTGGACTTGAGTCAGTAGCCTGCTGTATTGCCTGTTGATCCTAGGAGTCATCAGCATCTGCCTGTCTTAGATTCATTCACCTCTACTGCCAGAAACCTCTCATCCGACCTGCCAATCTGGGGCTCATCAGTTTGTGCAGCCAGATGAGTCAGGGAAAGCCTTCAGCCTGATATCTGACCCACAGGCTTGGACCTTGCCTGTCTCTACAACTTATTTCTTTAATGTAAACCTCTCTATATATAGTCATAAGTAAGCTTCACTGGATTTGCTTCTCTAACAGAACCTGTCTATGACAGAGTCAGACCTCCAGCAGACCACAAATAGTGAACAAACCCTGTCTATATTAGGCAGGCTCAACATAAATCAGGGGAACTCATAGTTAGCCCACAGATTGATGATAATATGGATTCCTGTTGTTTTAAACCACTAAGTTTGGGGGCTTGTTTATTACATAGAGAAAACTAACTGATAGAGTCACATAGTAAATGAAAGATCTGGAACTTGAATCCACTATTATACTACAGTCCTAAATAGATGAAATGATTACTTACAATGTTACTACAATAGAAGTTCAATACTCTAAGTTGTGTGCATAGCATTGCATCAACATACAGACAGTCTAGATTCTTTAACTGAAATAGTTTGTGCATTTTCTTCTTCTTCTTCTTCTTCTTCTTCTTCTTCTTCTTCTTCTTCTTCTTCTTCTTCTTCTTCTTCT
>NW_022109491.1:36577468-36601518 GCF_000313985.2 Echinops telfairi
ACTATGTAGTATTTTATTAAAACATATATTTTAGATTTGGGGGCTGATTTCTAGAGGTTCTCACAGAAATTCATATGACATGCCTGTGGTTAAATATTTTTGTCTTCCTTGGAAATATCCATTTCTACCCTTGGCATGGCAGCTGCATTATCCAGCATTCCTCTTCCAATCACTTCACTAACTTTTCATTTTCTTCTTCTTCTTCTTCTTCTTCTTCTTCTTCTTCTTCTTCTTCTTCTTCTTCTTCTTCTTCTTCTTCTTCTCCTTCTTGCCCTGCTTCTCCTCTTCCCTCCTTCTTCCTCTCTATATTCTTTTTTGCCTCCTTTTTTTCTTCTTCCCCTTTCTCCTTATACACCTCCTCCCACTCATCTTTGACTTTTCTTGAAATTTCTATTTTCATAGCATGAACAGAATATGGGACACTGTGAATTCTGACTTTGATGAGATGGACTGATATTCCTGATAGGAGTAGAGCAATTGGCATTAAAAGGAAGAGCCTAAGAGCAGGACAGGTAAAACAACAAATTTGTTAGCTGTCCCTCTAAGATGCAGTGTTCACCTGCCTAACTTGTGGCCCCCACCAGATCACGAGTTTAATCCTTGCACTTGTGTAGGAAAGAGGCCATTTCTAGGAGCTTCAGTATTTTTGGTTTCTTTTTACCAATCTGTACACCCAGAGGTCACTTCAAGCTTAGCAGTAAAATGCCAGCTCTTGGAAATATCTGAATATGTAATCAAGGCAAAAATGGGAATCAAAAGTGAGGCAATTGTTGAAGCATAGGCTTCCCGTGAGGGGACATGCGCTGGTGGTGGGACTGTAAGGTAGTGTAACCCCTAGGAAGATGGTATGGTGCTTCTTCAAAAAGTTAGGCATATAACTACCATATGACACAGCAATGCCTTTACTTGGTTTATACCCAAAATAATAAGAGCTGTGGCATGAATAGAGATCTGCATACTCATGTTCACTATCACCCTCTTCCCAATAGCAGAAAGATGGAAATGACCTGTATACCTATCCGTGGATCAATGGGTAGACAAACATACAAGCAATGGAACACTATGCAGTACAACACAATATTAAGGAATGACTATGACTCTACAAAGCTTAAAGACAATTGGCACAATGAGTGCCATAGGCCAGTGGACAGCGCAAACATCAGTCTCTACAACGCTCACACCAAAATAACTAGAGGACACCTGGCTACTACTAGCAACTGCTCTGAAAAGAATCACATTAGAATGGTCCTGTATACAGTGGAAGGAAAATGTGGCATAAACCTCAAAATGATTTAAAAAAAAAGAGTCCAGATTTATTGGTTGGACAGAGGCTAGTGGAACCTCCCTAAGACTCTGGTTTATCCTTTAATCACCTTGAAAGCTGGAACTGAGCTCACCCCTGGTTTAGAATGATCAATAATTTAAGAGCCAAAACAGAAGCATTTACCCAATGACAAGGTTTAGAGGGTTAGGAAAGAAGGTGGAATGAAAACAAGAAACATAGTAAATACGTGGTATAAGTAATGGTACAGTAGAAACAAAATGTATATGAATTGCTGAATGTAAAACTGATGGATGATCTGTTCTGTGAACCTTCATCTAGTTAATAATATTTTTTTTGAAAAAAGTATGATGACAGAGAGAAAGGTGGGAAAAGGAATATATAATGGAACCTAATAGCTATTGCTATATAACAAATGACCTCAAAAATTAGTGATGTAAAGCAACCATTTGTTATTTCTCATGAGCCTATGTCTCCACCAGGAAGTTGTACAACTCTGCATCAGTCTTGGTTGATCTTGGCAGGGCTTGCTCATGTATCTGTATCGGCTGCCAGGTTGTCTGGCAGCTGATGGGTGCAGCACGACCTTGGCTGGAATGAGTTGGCTCTCTTCCATGTAGCTCTTACATCCCTTGAGCAGGCTAGTTCAGACATTGCTGTTGGTGGTGGCAAAGATCCAAGAAAGAAGCAGAAACTTGAATGGACTTTCTGAGCCTTTCTTTCAATGAGTGCTCTACTGGCCCATGAATCAAATACATCTCAAAGCCAGGCCCAGAGACAGAGTAGAAGGTCACTCACAGACACTGTGGGTAGCAGGAGGCATGAAAACCTATGTCCATGAATGCAATCAAGCTATAAAAACAAATGGATAGTCATGATACTGGTAGGAAAAAGAATTCTTGGAAGGGATGACAGCAAAAGAGCTGAGATAGAGATATTGAGGTATTTCAGAAAAGGAATATTGGTGACAAAAGGAAAAATATTATAAACATTTAGCTTCTGTAAATTGTCATTAATTTGTATTTTCTGTTATATGCATTTATACTGAAAATAAAACCTAACTGAAATACATAAGCTTTCAATACAAGTGGAATATACTTATGGCTTTTCAACACTCTAAGGAGGTCTTACACAGCAGTCGGATCTCTTGACTGCTCCTTCCATAAGCATTGATTCTGAGTCCAAGCACTACCAAATCCTTGACTACTTCAACTTTTTCTCAATTTATCATGATGTTCTCTATTGTCCAGTTGTGAGGATTAAGATTTCAATGGCTAGCTCCTCTGAAGTGGGCAGTTGATTCCTTCTTTATTGTTGGTTTTTAGTCTGGAAACTCCACCTGTTCACTTTGAATGGCCCTGGTAGCATTTGGAATACAGTGACATCATGTCCAACATCGCAGCAACACACTAACCACCACAGTCTGGCAAACTGACAGATGAGTGGTGAATTAAAACAGATAGGTGAAAATTTTAAAAGGTGAAAAATCAAAAATACAGGAGGGAAAAAGATGGTTAAATAACTGTATCTTAATAATGGTGTATGACCGCTGATCTAATATTCAGTCTAAGAAACTAACAGAGGTATCATATTTTAAATAAATGTGAGTGAGGTTTCTAGAGATCAGATACATCTTTAGCAAGACCAAGCTAATGAAGCCCCATCCCTCCTATTTAATTGTAAGTCTATTTTCAGTCACAAAGCGGGGTTGTTTCATTTTCAGAAGTCTCACTTCCATAAGCAGATTCCACTTGTAAAGCTTATGTATTTCAGTTAGGTTTTATTTTCAGTATAAATGCATATAACAGAAAATACAAATTCATGACAATTTACAGAAGTGAAATGTTTATAATATTTTTCCGAATTTAGTCCTAAAATACATGTGAATGTGTTATATATGCTACATATCGTATAATAATAAAAATAATTTCTTATTAAAAAAAACATAGAGACTTTTACCAAACTAAACCACTATCAAGTATAAATAACTTAGAGGGATGAGAGTTTAAAAGACTATTTTACAAAAGAGCTGTAAGAATCCCTAATAAAATGATTTTTTAAACAAATTATTTTACAGCAGTATGACATACACATATAAAACGGCAAAAACAGTAAGCATATGGTATGAGTATTTACAAATTGAAAACAACCATAAAGCCAACCAGTGGGAGAAGTTTTTATTTTCCTGGTAGATTCTCAGCAATGACTCTTGAGAAACAAGTATATAGTTATCTAACATTGTTATTTAATTTTAGATAAGCATGAGACATGTCTCTACAACTAAATTATACATTTTCTGATGTAAGGACCCAAGTTGATGACTTTTTTTTCTAGCATAGAGTTATGTATCTTAAATAAAGTCACCTTCAATAAATGAACCTACATTCATGCACAATTTATGAAACATTAACACATGCCCATCACGGCTCGGCATGCTATGGTTGCCTGATTCACCTTCAACATCGCTGACTTTTTCTTCTAAGTATCTCTGCTAAACCCAACTGCCCAGGCCAACGGTTGGGATCACTTAGACTTTTTTCTTCTTCATCTAAATACTCTTTTTCTAGTTGAACTCAATTGTTCCCCAGAACTTTGCAAGTACCATCTGTATGCGGAAGACATTCAATCATTACATGTATAAATCAGTCTTGCATGGCTTGTTCTTGCTGTTGGTTGTAAACAAGTTGGCTCCGACTCGGGCAATCTCAGGGCTAGCAGAAGGATGCGTTGGAGAGTCTAACGTCATCCTCACCGGAGTTGGTATGTTTAGGCCCTGATTGCAGCTACTGTGTCACGCTACTGTTCCCTGGTTTTCACTGGCTTTACTAAACACAATGTCCTTTTCGATGGATGGCAAAGAAGCAGGATGAAACGACACGATACTTGATTCTAAAGAGCATTCCGATTGTACCTCTAATATAGATTTCTTCATTTTTCCTGCTGTTCATGGTACGCTCCATATCCCTCACCAACACCACCATTCCCTGCTATTCGCTCCAGATTCACCTCCGGTCACTCTCTGTTAGCTCACTGTATTCGTGCGGCATTGCCTTCTTTTTCTTCTAAACGAACCAGGCTCCTCATCACTAGGTTTGGTTTTTATTATTCTGTCTGCTCCACTTATTTTCCCATGCTCCCTGCACTTTTCTAGATGATCCCTTAGCAAAATTAAATTTCACAACCTCTGGTGGTCTTCGCTGGCCACTGTGTCTTAAGTGATATTTCTATGCCATCAGCTTTTCTCCATTAGCGTATCCTGCTCAGTTCATTAGAATTGTGACAATTTCTGAGACTAGATATATTTACTTAATAACATACTTTTGTTGCCTATTTTCTCCATCAGATCAGATGTTTCATGAGAGTAAAAGACCGTGTCTACTTGGTTCACGCAGTCTCTTCAGTGTGTATTATAACTGATTGCATACAGAAGGTGCTCAGTAAACGTTAGTTAAATAAATACAGTTAATAAAACTTTTCCTATAATAATACTACCAAGTAGGCTTTTATCACCAGTTATACAAATAATCACTTTGAGGGCAGGTATTAGCTGTATCACCCTTTCCGGAGCAGGTAGAAAGGATGGAAACATAGTCACCAGTCAACACTGTCAGAGAAGAGATGGGGAACTGGAACCCTATATTTCCTATCTAGGCCTTCTCTTTAATTCCTCAATTATGGTGACTTGAGAAACAGGCAATTTTGTACTTGTCAAGAGTGGGTGTTGTGAGAAAAAATAAAGTTTCAGCTCATATTAGGTATTTCTCAACCTTGGTCCACTGCTGCAGCTTCTGAATCACATCCTCGTACAACCGGGTCTTTTCTCAGCAACTTTTTCAGAGCAGAGAAAAACATTTTTCCCCAGAAGCCTCCAACACATTTCTAACCCCATTGTGATTTTTCGAATCAAGTTAATAACTTCTAACATGGTCCAGATAGGAAGAGAAAAAATACTGTGGGCACCTTTGGTAAAAAAAAGAAGAAAACACAACTGAAAAAGAACCTTCTGAGGTATTATTCTCAGGACTATATCATGTTAAAGAATAAAATTCTATTCACACTTTTTCCCAATGTAAACAAACAAACAAAAAGCTAACCCACACACCTCAGGAGAATGAATCCAAATATTCAGAGAACAATTGATTGACAACAATTCTACTTAAAGGAGTCCAGAATAGAGAAAAAATAAATGTCCTCTAATTTATTCTATGGAGGCAACTTGAGCTTGACCCAAAATCAAGTAAGGCTACAACTCAAAAAGAAACTTACAGGCCAACCTCCTTGATGAAAACAGATACAAGCATACTCAACAAAATCTATCAATATAGGTTACCACATAAATAAAACAAAGGAAAATAATCACATTATAATCTCAATTGACGCAGAAAAGGCATTTGATAAAATCTAACATTCTTGGCAAAATAGTACTTGAAAAGAAATTCTTCAACATAATTAAGGGCATATATGCAAAATAAATAGACAAAATTACTCTAGACACAGTGAGACTGAGAGCATTCTGGTTGAGAATGGGAAGAAGATATGGATGCCCTTTGTCATTACCCTTATTCAATATTTTGCTGTAAGCCCTGGCTTGAGCAGTAAGGAAAGAAATGGAAACTAAGGGTGTCTGAATTAGAAAGGAAGAAAAAAAAACTCCCTCACAGAGGATTTGATCCTATACCAAGAAAATCTTAGAGATGCCACAAAAATGTTACTGGAGCTAGTAGAAGAATTAAGCAAACAGACAGGGTCAGATTAACACACACAAAAACAAATCAAGTGGGCTTCTATACACTAACAAGGAGCACTCTGAAAAGGAAATCAAGAAGTCATTACTATTTACAATAGCCTCCAAAGTGTAAAATACTTAGGAACAAACCTCACATGTAATATAGAAGACTTACACAAGGGAAACTATCAAACACTACAATAGGAAATTAAAAGAGAGCTACCTAAATGGAAAAATAGCTCATGTGTGTGAATTGAAAACCTACCATTTTAAAAATGGCAAGACTACCA
The DNA here is from genome assembly GCF_000313985.2 of Echinops telfairi. Classification (NCBI taxonomy): domain Eukaryota; kingdom Metazoa; phylum Chordata; class Mammalia; order Afrosoricida; family Tenrecidae; genus Echinops; species Echinops telfairi. Next base: position 36,583,767 of record NW_022109491.1, read on the forward strand.
AAAGTGTCATCTAAATCCCAACAACATTATTTAATGACATGGGAACATTTATATCTAAGTTTATTTAGAAAGAAAAAAACACAATATTGAAGAACAAAAATCAAGTAGGAGGGTTCCACACTCGCCTTGGCCAAAACTTACCATCTAGGCACCGTAATCAAAACAACCCGGTATTGGTTCAATGACAGACAAATAAGCATATTTTTATGCACACGAACTAGCTTAAAATGGATCAAAGACCTAAATGTTAAAGCTAAAACAATAAGGTTCCCAGCAGATAACATAAGAACAAAACCAGGGCACCTAATTGGTGGTATAAATATTCTATTAAATGTAACTAATAATGCGTAAAAAGAGAAGAAAATGTAGCCAACCAAGACCTCCCCAAAATTTACATACTATGTTCATCAAAATGCTTTCACAAAAGAGTAAAATGAGAACCTACAGATTGGGAAAACCTTTAGCAATGACTTATCTAACAATAGTATAATCCTTAAGTATATAGAAAACTCTTAACATATTAACAACAAGAAGGCAACTCAATCAAAAAATGAGATAAGGACATAAATTGACCACCAAAAATATGTTCTGATGGTCAACAGATACATGAAAAGATGTGTTTGGCCACTAGCCATTAGAGAGCTAAAAATCAAAACAATAAGATACTATCTCACCTCTATAAACAAGACCATTTTAAAAAGCACAAATAGGAAACAACAAATGTTCATGAGGTTGTGGGAAGACTGGAACTTTTATTACTGTTGGTGGGTATGTAATTGATATAACCACAATGGAAAATGGTAATGGAGCCTCTTCAAAAAGCTAGAAATAGAAATACCTTATGATCATGTAATCCCACACAAATGTTCACAGCCACATCATTCACAACAGCAAGAAAATGGAAACAGCTTATGTCTATTAATGAATGAATGAACAGACTGTGGTAAACTCAGACAATGGAATGTTATGCAACTACAACAAATAATGAGGAGTCTGCAAAACATATCATGGATGAACTGGTTGACATTACGCTGAGCAAAATAACAATCAAAATAAACAAATATTGCATGGTCTCACTATTCTTTAAAGTTTCTAACACATACACACATTAAAAAAATTTCTTGATGGTTACCAAGAATGGGAAGGGGATAGAGGGGGAACCACTTTCTAGATAACAGACCCTGGATATTTTGGGTGATGGGAAAGATAATACCAAATAAAGATGACGCCTGTACAAGTTGATCCAAGTAAATGAAGATAGTAAGAAGTCCCCAAGGGGACAACGTCATTCACTGTTACAACATATTCCATTTTACTACAGTAATAACACCCTCAATATACACATGTGGTCAATAGGTAGAATATATATATTTACAGGAAGGTATGTATGAGTGCATCACATGTAGAGACGTTGTCATTGTTTTTGTTGTTAGGTGCCATTGAAGTGATATTTTGTACAACCCTATGTACAGCAGAACGTGCAGGTATAGGTGTATTTGCTAAGAAACAAAAACAACACACCCCAATGACTACCACAAAAATGACAGGAAGGGGGAGGAGAAAAGGACTGAAGGATATTGGAGAACCCAAGGAGGAAACAAAGACGAGTGCTGTTTTATTGAGAGAATGATAACTCACTTTATGAAACAAAATATGTACTCTTTAAAATTCTACCCAAACCACAGTTTAACAAAGCACAAAAGCAACCAGTAACAACCAAAAAACCTATTGCTGTTGAGTTGATTCCAACTAAGAGGAACCTAATAGGACACAGAACTGCCCCACAGGGTTTTCATCACCCTAAATCTTTTTTAGTAAGCAGACTGCCACATCTTTCTTCTGCAGAGCAGCTGATGAGTTCAAACCACCACCTCTCATTAGCGGCCCACCACTTAGCCACTGAGTCATCAGGCCTCCATAGGTGTGCCTATAGACATATGTAAGTACCTGTTTGTGGGTGCTACCTACAAAGACATGTAAAGACCCACAGATACATAAAGCACTTGGAGGGAACAGTGATGGGGATTTCCTAAACACCCAAACTACCCACAGACTTGTTTACTGGGTTAAAGGACCTTGGTCTGGTGGGATAACATGCTCAGTTGTCACAACATACCATATATACTTGAGTATAAGCCGACCCGAATATCAGCTGATGCACCTAATTTTACTACAAATACTGCATTAAAAATGTGCTGAAAAACTCGGCTTATACACGAGTATATATGGTAGGTCATAAAAAAACGAATGTTTTACAATCTAGGGAGGTGAATAGCACCTGAGGTCTTAAAAGCATGCGAGGAGTCATCTATGATACAACTTCTGGGTCTCTGTTCATCTGAAACAAAACAGAATGCAGGAAACAAAGACTTAGGAAGAAGCTAGGCCATAGGACTACTAGCTCACGTGAACCATACACTGCCTGTTCTAACTTGAGACCAGAAGAATTAGATGGTACCCAACTACCACTACCAACTGCTCTGGTCAAGGACACAACCGAAGACCCTCGTTAGGATGGGAGAAAAGTATAGAACAAAATTCAAATAAATAATAATAAAAGATCAGAATGATCTCACAGAGCCTGGAGGAACCCCAAAGACTATCACCCTAAGAAACCCTTTAAACCTAAAACTGAAACCACTCATGGAAGTCACCTTTGAACCAAACAGCAGATTGATTTTGTTTAAGGAATTTCTTACTCATGGGTGATATTGCCTATTAATCCAAAGATAGGAAGACCAGCAAGGGAAAAGAAGCTAACCAACAGAAACACAACAAGCAGAACAGAAATAATGAGCAAAGTGACACACTGAAAATTGCAACCAATGTCATACAATAATTTGTAGGGGAAAAAAATGTTAAACGGAAACCCAGTGTACTGTGTCAACTTTCACCTAAAACAAAACAAAATAATAAAATACTGAGGGGGTCAGAAGATTCTGTGACATTTTCAATTTCATATTGAAATATTTTATATATGTTAACCTGTAAGTAATATAATGAGAGAGCATTTTCCCCCCAAGGAAAGACATTAATCCACTCAGGAAGAAAGAGAATGTTGATCAAGGTCCCATTTCATCATTGGTCTAAGACAGCAGTTGTCAAATTTTTGAGAGGGAAGAACCAATCCTGTCCCTCACAACAATTTAAAAGTTATCTGAGAGCCACAAATATATTTTTACAAACAAATGAAATCACCAATTTTACTTCAGATCCACATGCATATACCAAAAATGCCGCATTTGAGTGGAAAGCTGCAGTTTGCTGAGCCCTGATCCAAGAGAAGCAAGGGTCCTACCTGATCATCAGGGAAGTCATCCGGGTAATTGATAGAGTTGCTCATAAAAGTTCTGCCTTTACTTTCCAAGGAAATCATGATAAATTTTCATCCACGTTTCCTAAAGTGAGAGACACCATAAGAGTTGATTATTATTATTAAATATAAGAAGGAATAGTATTAATCTCTTCCAGTGGAAGAATTTATACACCTGTACTTGATAGATTCCCCTTTTCATTCACTTTGGAAATAACCAGAGCCTATATTGGAGTTTCCCTTTCTATAGATACATTTGTAATTATAATGAACAAAGACCCAGCTAACACTGGACAAGTAATATAAGAACAAGCGTATGCTAGTATTTTATGGACATGAGGATGATTGTTACTGTGATGTACCCTAATGTATCCTGACCAGAATCAAGTCCTATGGCAATAAATAGAAACCATGATGGCTGATATGTTTGCTTGTTGAATACAAATTTTAAAAGCTTATGTGTATAGATTGAAAATTAGATACTGGTGAGGAATGAGACTTGGCAGTCAATCCTAGGCTGATTTCCTAAAGACATTAAATATAGGGGGGAAGGCTAATTAATATGAACAGAAATAGGAAGAAGTTTATTTAAACTATACTGCATGCTTGGACCTTTTTTTCTAATATATATATTATATATATTATATCATATAGACTGTGTATGCCTGAGATGCTTTTCATACAAGAAGCTTACATTTTTTTCTTCCCTTTTCTAGATGTGCTGAGAGTTTTTTTCTTTAAGAAGAAATAAGCCATCAAGAATAACAACAAGCTTGCTGAGTCATTTGCTTTCCACTTGAATTTTAACTAAAAGGATCTGGAGACAGCTTGTGCTAAAGGAGGAAAAAGAGAGATTTATTCATTCTAATAGAAAAGAGAAAATAATCTTTGGAAGGTTGGATTAAAATATCTCTTTTCTTACATTGTGCTGGAAGCCCTGAACATATATTTTAATAAATATTGTAATGTTTTCAGCTTAAAATTGGGATTTAAAGGAAGAGAACAAAGTAATTAGAGAAAAATATTATTTGTTGCCATTCAGTTGGCTCTGACTCATGGAGACCCCATATAACATAGCCAAGTGTTGCCCTATCCTTTCCTATCTTCAGGATGATTAACATGATGAGCCCACTGTTACAGCCACATTATGTGTTTTGAATGCCTTCCAACCGAAGGAACTCCTTTCCCAGCTCTGTATTATTGTGCTTTACTGAGGTTTTATTGGCTAATTTTCAGAAGCAGACCTTTCTATTCTTAGTCTGGAAGCTCCACTGACACCTGCCCACCATGACATTGCTGGTATTTGACATACTGGTGGCCTACCTCCCAGCGTCATGGCGACATACAACTACCCCTTGTGACAATCGGAGAGATGAGCGGTGGCAAGAGAAAAGGCCTTTTTATTCCAAGACCTCCCTACTAAGTGTAGACTTTGGCACATTCATATCATTATTCTGAGCAACAGTTTCCTTAAAGAGAGAGTAATATAACTTTATTAACATTACGTTTGTTTGGAGGATGGAATACTGTAACATACAAACAAGGACCTTAGAAAGTTTGTCACCAAGTAAGAAGTCAATGGATATTCCCCTTCTCTTGATCTCCCTTTCTTTCTCTCTCTTTTTAAATTTAACTTTTGGCTTACAGTATAAAATAAAGCAGGTTTCCACTTGACAATATCTGCACATAATATTCAGTAACAATGAATATATGTTTCAATGTCATTATTTCCATCTACTGTTACATTCTCATTAATTTAATTTCACCACTCCTCAACTTCTCATCTCTGTTTTAGAGTACCTGTTTTCTGTTTGGTCTCTTATAGATAATTTTTTAAATGAGTACAGTATGCAAGAGTGACTTTTTAGTTAGCTTGCTATTTAATTAAAAAGGTGACTTCAGGGGATAATTTAGGTTAAAGGTTTAAAGAAGACCTCAGGGCAATAGTTTCAGGGATTTCTCTAACCTCAATGGGTCCAATAAGTCTTTAGTTTTTGACAGTTCTAAATTCTATTTCACATACACCCCTTTCTATCAGAATTTATCTATTGTTCCCCTGATCAGATGTTCAGTCTATGGTAGCATGGCATTTTCCATCCTTCTGACCTCAAGTAAACACAGGGTCAAGGGTTTATCTTTTTTAATCTTTACAATAATTCAATACAAATAGATCTCCCATTTTCCTAAGAAAATATAGGCTTAGCATAACATTGCCTGCATTTGTACAGATAGTTTCTTAGTAATAGTTCATGGGCTTTTTTATCGCATAAAATGATGATAGTGAATGAGCTAACTTTCTGAGCTCCAAGCCAGGAGCTAAGCCCAATGCCTTAAACCCAATGTGGTCTGGAATAGGGAATGAGGAGGCCCATGATTCTAGTGGAAAGACTACTTCTTATCCCTATAGCATCCCAGAGAGGGCTAGCAAGACACAGCCTACCAATGGCTTGCAGGCATACAGATATTTCCAATCTCTACCATGTCAAGGGGCTGTCAGTTAAATACCACTGGAGTCTCTGTGTAATGCAAAGAGTTAAGAATTTTTATTGCTAACTGAAAGGTTAGAGGTTTTAATCCACCCAGAGACACCTGGGAAGGAAAGCCTGGTGATCTACTTCTGAAAAATACCAGCCCTTGACTGAAAACACAATTCTACTCTGACACACAGGGGGTTGCTATGAGTTGGAATCCACTTGATAGCAACTAATTTGTGGGGAGATCAAAATGTGATCCATATGCCAGCCGCCATTGGCATCACCTAGGAATTTGTTAAAAATGTGGACTCTTAAACTCTTTCCCAGACTTACTAACTCTGAATCTGTTAAGCATTTCTTGAGGAAGAATATCAATAGACTCACACCTGTAGGTTAGAATCTGCTTCTGCATATCTCATAGTAGACAAACAAACTCCTCAAGCCCCTACTTCTTGCCGTGCCTCTATCCTCCCAAGCTCTGAATGCCTTCCTTGTTCAAGTTTTCCAAGCTTTGGAATTAGTGTTTGTTATTCGTTCTTAGTATGCATCCTTCTTGTTTATCTAATGATGATTTTTCTTAGGGAGGATTCTCCTTCCCCACTCCCAGTACATATGTGATCCAGAATAGCCAACTAACGCACACCACCTTTCCAGCCACAGTCAATCAAAATGACTCAGCTGTAGTCACTATAAATCATCAGAGATCTTGTTAGAACTGTTGGACAGTAGTAGGCTCTTTTCCACTGATGATCATCGCTAGCCGAATCTCTCTTGAAATGAAATCAACACATAGCTAACAATCGGCAAATTCCTGATGACATTGTTTCAGCACCTGGACTTGTTATGGTGGTTCCCAGGTTGATTCTAATCCTTGGTTCTTGGTCTTTTTTGGAGAAATTTGGCCCAGAGCCACAACATGCAGCAAAGAATAAGGAAGTTTATTGAAAGTGAAAATATAGATGTTCATCAAAAGCACTGGAAAGTTTTGATGAACAGAAGGTCAATTGGGCAGCTCAGGAGAGAGCCCCAAGTGAGCCACCACTGGGTGGGTTTCCCTGGTATGGTCCTGTTCGTGCCTTCACCCCCTCGATGGGTGGTACCCTCTAAGTGTGAGTCAGTACTTTGGGAGGTTTGTTTTGCTGGTGAATTTCTCATCCCCAGGATCAGATCCTCCCCACCCCAACAAACTATCTACCTACCTGACAGCATCAGCCTTTTTGAAGCCAGATCTAATCCCAAATTTTTCAATTAGATAAGCCAATGCCTTCCCATAAATTATTTTGGCCTGGATTTCTATAACTTTCAAGCAAAATGGTGTGAAATACAAAGCCACTCTATGCTCCAACATTGTTGACTTCATACAAGTTCTTGGCTCACCTGTCTTTCTTCTGTTCCCTATCACCTGTGACATGATCATTTTCCAAATACCCCAATCCCAAGTTCTTTGTAATTATCGTTGTCACCATGGTCATAAGCCTAATGAGATAATATTTAGCATGTCCCCCAAATATTTAGCATATTTTGGGGAGACATAATTCTTTCCAAGGGCAACATGGGCCTGAAACACAGGGTTCTATCTTGAGCCAAATTACTCCAAATGGACCAATGGTATTAGTATCACTAAAGAGCTTGTTACAGAGTTTTGGGACACCCAGGCCTGCTTAAGGTCCTGGAGGCATAGTGAGTTACATATAGGGTTGCTAACTGCCAGGTCAGAAGCTTAAAGCCACCAGCCCATGTGCGGGAGAAAAATGAGTCTTTCTACTCCCAAGTAGAGTTACAGTCTTGGAAAGCCACAGGGGCAGTTCTACACTGTCTTACAGGGTTGCTATGCATCAGCAAGGACTCCATGAGAGTGAGAAGCCAGACCTGCTGAAACAGAATCTGCATCTTAACAAAATCCCCAGCTGATTTGTATACACAACTTGAGAAACCCTGGTGCAAAACATCTGCTGTATGATGGGGGGAAATACTACCTCAGAATTAGGAGACTGGTCCTGAATATATAAACTGGTCTAGAATGTCTTCTTGTATTTGGGTTTTATAAAAGAAGACTGAAATGTTTTTCAGTTTCTTCTCTTTGGCTTAATATACAAAATCATTCATTCTGGAGTCTGACCAGATTGCATAGACATATGGCACTCCCCAGGAGAGGGGTATTGCATGGGGTTCTGGAAATGTCCAATGTAACCTTCTGGGCACCACAATTTTGCTGCTTCAACCCATCTGCTATGGAAAATGTGAAGCCCGCAAAGAAGAGAGAAACAGAGGTGAGGACACCCGATAAAGAGGGTTTTAAGAAATAGAAGGAGTGATACCACAGTATCAGATGAACCCAGAAATCAAGATGAGAAGTTCAATGGACCAATTTGCTATACACTTAAGCATTTGAGGTGCTTTCCCAGCCTGTTGGCTATTAGGAGACAGAATATCCCTCCCACTCACTGTCAATCTCAATTACAGCCTCAGATAGTCTTGCTCAAATCACAGCCATACCCATCCCAACATGATCCTTACCCCCCTAGTTCCTTGTCCATGGACTCAACTCCTCTTTGAAGATGTCATATCTTTTTTCCATTATCAATGATCAACATCATATTCTGGTTAGACCCCTGCCTGACCCTGTAAGTGTACCTTCTGATCTGATTCTTATTTAACCTGTTCTTAGGCATTGACCTCTGAATTCACTCCTTGGTTGTATGTCACTCTCTTTTCCTTTGAAGTGTTATTTCTGTTCATTCCAGACAATCATCTTGCTAAACTAAAGCAACCCCTTGGAATTCACCCCCAGCCAAACCTTGTCACCGCTGACCCTAGGTCTATAGCAGGGGTGTCAAACTCAAATAAAACGTCGGCCATTTGGTGCAACAGGCAAGATTCATGCGGGCCACATCACATTTACAAATTTTGTTAAATTTATATTTTGAAGTGAGGATTCGGGAATATGATAGGATCATTAAAACACTATATAATTGCTTTATTTAAACATGTATTTTACTTAATGTATTTATAAAACTAAAATTAATCTTTTTTTTACCCGAAACTTGCAGTACTTTCCTCCTACTAGTTTTCACTCACCTCTTAGGTTGTGACCAGAAAATAGAACAAAGTAACTAATAAAAAACACAAGATGTTGGACAGCTGACAAACGTGATGCACAATTGTAATGGCTCCCCTCTAAAAATGCGAACTAGCGCTGCCGCTAGGTATGATTCATAACAGCACAGCCCAGAGCGCTCGTTTAACCTTTTCGCTATTGGGATCTGTTCACATTACGTGACACTGAGAGTGGCAGATATATTGCTTCCAAAAGTCGCCAGAACTGAGTCAGCGAGTTTATACACGTCCACAACCCCCCAAGAAAGGCACTGGGTCACGTGTATCCTTGTCCTCAGTAGTTAAAGGGTTAACGAGGGAATTGTGTGTACAGTATTGCCTGGATTTCCCCTAAGCGCTATTTTCTTCATAACATTTTTTTTTCTATTTTCATTTTATTTCAGACCATCACGGGCCACAAAAAAACTACTTCGGGGGCCACTTATGGCCCACGGGCTACCAGTTTGACACCCCTGACCTATACTAATGGAATTCTATAGCTGTTAATAAGAAAATCATACATAAGTCACAATATATTGAGGCATAGAGGTTAGCTGTAAATAGAAGGAGTTGGGTATGCTAGGACTAAAGGGGTGTATACTAAAATATTGTGAATATTGAGCAGGAATTAGTAACATCATACTAAGATCTTAGGTCCTTGTTTACAAAGGAGCCTTATTGATTTAGTGGGTAAGTGCTCCGTTGCTAATGAGAAGGTTTGGTTTGAACACAAGAGAAAAAACGTGGACGTTTTTTCCCATAAGATTTCATAGCTGTGGAAACTCCATAAACAATTCTACTCTGCCCCAAGTTAGGGTCTCTATGAGCCAGAAATAACTTAACAGCAACAACCTGGGTTTCTTATCCCTAAAACCACACCCTAACTGAAATCACCTCCCTCATACTGCAAAAATACTGATTTCTATCCTGCTAGAAACGACCCTACAGCAACATCAATTAGTCTTTTCCTGATAGAAAAAAATCAGTTACAGCAAAATCAGTCCCACTTGATTTAATAAAAAAGACTAGGCTTTGCTCATTTAAGTCTCAAAATGTCTCATGGCTGCAAGTGGGTGGAGAGCCAAATTTTTTAGCAGCCAGACCAGGGGCCACCTAGTAATCTAATAAACCGACCTCAGTAAATGAGGGCAAATGGGTTCGTGTAATCCTGTGATAGTTAACCAACGCTTACTCTTCTATTCTCTCTGTTTTCGCTATAAGCTTCTTGCAACCAGTCTTGAGTCCTTTTCCTTTTTAAAAGGTCAAAATGGTCATCTTATGTGACTATAGAATGTCTGCTTGGAATAAACCTTTTATGATTTTTTTAACAGTTTTTGGTGTCAGATTTAATATTTTTTAAACTGATCTGGGGTCAGAAGTGGGATCTAGAGAAGATCAAAATACCCCATCTTAATGAAAGATCATCCAATATGACATCAAACATGGGTTCTTTGCACTAAATTGTTTCCTCCTCACATCTTGAAGGTCTCGATAAAAGTTTCCTGGGCTTGAATTTCACTCCTTTAATGTTGAACTCTCTGGGTTTATATCTACATTACTGTGGATGTCCTTTTCTTAGTAAGGACTGTCTTTTTGAGGAAATGGTCTCATATCTCCCTTTCTTTTTTTTCCCTTTGAGGAATTTCTGTTTGGCACTCAGCTTTCATTGGGAGTTCCTCTTTGCAGGTATTTGAATAACTACCCAAGACTGGGTGCAATGGTTATCAGATTTGATCCAAAGGAGGCGTCAGGGAATTTTTCAGATGGGTCAATCTGGATGAAGCTTAGAATTGCAGTAGCTAATTATGCATGTGTATGTGTGTTGTCTTCTTTATGTTGTGCTAGTTTAAGAGAGTTCTTCTTCTGTTGATCATCATAAGAAAAATCACAAGGTAGTGGATAGACATACACTCTATAAACCTGTTTATTCAAATTGGTTCCACACACTAGTAAATTTGGTTCTCACCAAAAATGGCGTCCATTTGGACACATTTTGTGGTGGTTTACCTGTAAAACTGAGGAGCGTTTGTATCAAGGAGTTGGGTTTCAGCTAGACAAAGCCTTCTGTCCAGGATTTTTCCCTACGTATCGTCATGAGGGCACACTACGTCTCAGCTTCAAGAAAAGCTGCTGCTGGTGCCAGTTTTAGGATTCGGATTGTTAATGGCTAATTTGAGAAACAGTGATATAAATCGATTCATTTAAAAACTTCACTGAAAAAGGATGGGTTTTCTGATTAGTATAATGAGCCTAAAAAAGATAAAATTTTCTAAATTTCTTTTTTCCAAGAGATTCCTTAAAGTATTCAGAGACTAGAGTTATAAAAAAATAATATATTTTCCTACCCTTAAATGGCATTAGAAAGTATAATATACTAGACCTTCAAGGAGCTTTTTATGATGGTTTAGTTATAACATATAAATTTAATAATTCTACTAGTCATAGGAATTAATGAAAGTGAATTTACTTGAATCAAGGTTTTTATGTCAATTTAAGAGCCGTTTCTTAGAGCTTTTAAACAACTCGGACTAGCTTAAGTATATGGGATGTCTTTTGATGTGGAAAAATTATCAAGGGATCCTTCCACCTAAGTGGAAATCCTTAAAGATATTTGTAAATAATGTAGACATTGAAGTAAAAGCTGTAAAATATTGGCTTGCTGCAATTATCAGAAACTGGGTGAGTATTCAACACTGAAGTGACATCAGGTTCTCACTACTGTAAGGATTTTTTTAAACCGAAGAGGTAAAAATCACTCAAAGAGTAAAATGGGAGAAATGTTTCTACCCCAGCTGAGAAAGTGTCTATGTAACCTTGGGTTGTTAATGAAGGTGCTCTTCGCCTTTGCCACTTGGTTTTGGGTGACCAAAGACAATTGAGTGTATTTATGAGCCTACTGGCCTGCTAATAAAGTTTCTATGGGATGTGCATAGTAAGAAGGCCACAGGAGTGCTATCTGACCACCTCTGATTTCACAAGGGGAAGAGACTATCAAACACAACACCAGCCCAAGGTCTATTCCTAAGGGGCAAAGGTCACATGTGCCTCAGCCCTCCAACAACGGTAAGAGTTTTCTCTCAGAGCCATGGACTTTTCCTGAATCAATGCATCCAACAGCAAAGCACTTGTCCAAAATTTAAAATTCCAACAGGTCATCCTACCCACCCCACTCCACCTCTTTCCTTCCAAGGTAAATCTGTTCTGGATGAATCTATATGCCTTTTCAAATGTAAATTTCCCGACTCCAGCGGTTCTGAGTGAGGCTTAAGATTCTAAACCTCAATATTTTACAAAGACTTAAAACAAAACAAAAACCATTCCTTCTGGGCAAATTCTAACTCCCCTTTTAGCACACCCAATCAAATATAATATTTGATAAATATAATTTAAATTTTTATTATATATAAAATATTTGATAAATATAATAAAAAATCAAATATACAGAGTTTTACAAGCTCTCTGTAATCATAATACCAATATTCATTCTTACCACATGTTTATATCTATTCTCTAACCCTTGGTAGGAGAAACATTCAATATCCACAGGACAATCAGAAAATATATAACCGTAAACACATAAGCCTTATAAACACTCAAGTTCAAACGTCTCTCTCCATCCCTGAGATATTACACATTCATGGACTTGGCCTCTGATAAGGTAAACCCATTAGGACTTGACTCTCATCGGTCACCTTACTTCACCAGGCTGGCTTTGACCCCAGGTCACTCCAAGAGTGGCTTTCCTTCCTCTACAGCATGATATCTCTTACTATGTCTGTCGTCACCACAGGTACCAACCCAAGGAAGCACCTAAGAATTAAGAGTTTCACTTCCCATGCCCCTCCCCTCTTTCTCTTACAAAAATCTAAGGTTCTGTGAGCCTGGCGCTGTTGAAACAAATCCTACTTCTGACACCAACGGGATGAATGATGCAGGGGTGTCATGTGACCTCCTCTGACTAGAGAATAAAACTTACCATCCCAAGACCACATCCTTTAACACGGTTGACTAGGTAGACATATTATGCAGGCCCTTACAACGAAGATGCAAGAAACCACATGAAACGGCTAGGAATGATTAGCCTAGAACAATGGGTCTCAAGGGAAAGCATAAAGAAGTAGTCAAATATCAATTAGAAGAAAAAATGAACACGAACAGCAACTGAGGAGGTGTACAGAATGTGCATTGCCAGTTGGTCCGGGGAAGCATAGCCATTTTGAAGTGTTTCAAGCAGCATTCCAAACAGGGAAGGTGCCAGATAACTGACTCCACTTACCCAGACTATACCGGAGCCCACACCAGTGACTGGTGACTAGAAGTGTGATCTTCTCCCTTACCTCCACACCCTTCAGATGACCGGAAAAGTAGCCAGCCCAACACATGCAACTACCAGCTAGTGGCACCACCACCTCTGACACTACTGCCCCATCCACTGATCTGTTGGGCCCATTCTCCTCCCCACACCACCCTGCGGTCCTGCTCCTCTCAGCTTGCCCAGTGGCCTGAAGCACACTCTCAAGGAACAAGCAAAGCTTTCAAATCAGGGCCCATGGGCAAAGGCAGTATTCATTGACTGTCCTGTAACCGCTATGAGGAAGCCTGATGACATTGTTTAGTAATTTTTGACTACTAATTGCAAAATCAGCGGTTCAAACATCACCAGCCATTCCACAGGAGAAGCATGTTTCTACCTGCTCCTGTAAAGATTCTCAGCCTCAGAAACGATATATGGTCACTATGAGTTGAAATCAACTTAGTGGTAGTGGGTTTACAAAGGCCATGATATCCCTAATTATGAAAATTATTTAAAACTATGCAAAAATGCATACATACCATACACACATCACACACACACATATATAGTTTTAAAATGGTGCTACACAAGATGGGTCTGCTAATAATGTACTAGATAATGCTAGATTCTCTTCCTCTTTGGAATATTACATATAAAGATAATTACATTACCAAATAGATTTTCCCTTGATATTTTTACTTGCTTCCCAAGGAGGGGGTTGAGCTTTGGTAAAAACAAAGTATTATATATATTACTAACACTGGAGTGAAAGTATATTAAGATACAATTTTAGAAGAAATACAGGTTAGAGTTACAATGCAAGCTGCCAGATGCTCCTTGCTCATCTTCTTGTGATTTGTTTCATATATAGAAAATTTGGGTTTATACAAACTATTAGCTTATGCATTCTCCTTATTTAAAATTTTTATATTAAGCTGCTAAACTGCTTGCCATCTGGGATCTTAAGCTTGTAAGACACCATCAAATATACAACAATGGTCTCATTTCAACTAGAAGAATAAGCAAAATAAGAAGTTAAAATACAAACAGAAATAATGTATATTTTGCCAAAATACTACCCCCATAAAGTTGTACTTATGTGACCCTCCCTAAAAACCTAGACTGGTGCCCAATCAATGCTTAGTGATCAAAGATTCTAAATCAAATCATGATCAGAAGGAGGAAGTGTTAAACAGAAAATTAAAACAGGCACCTTACTTTAGTTTTGAGATCCTTTTTAGCTGCAAAATCACATATTAGCCTGAAAAGTCGGACACAGACTGCAAAAGAACTGATTAGTTTTTCACCAGAATCTGCTCTACAGCAATGCAAATCTCTTTTCCTGATAGAAAATGAGCCAGAGCAAAACCATTATCTTCTGATTTAATGATAAAACAAAACAAAACAAAAGTTCTACGCTCTCCTCATTCAAGTCATTCAAAGTCTCCTAGCTGCCAGTGCGTGGAGAACCAGAGTCCCAGTGCCAGTGACCATCTAGTAACCTGATGAATGGACGTCAGCAAGCAGGGGAAGGCCTGGTCCAATCATGTTACAACCATCAATGGTGGATCTTCCATTCCTCTTTCTCCTGTTCTCTTTATTTGCTTCATTGTAATTAGCACATCGAGCTAATGAGAACTCAACCCTCAATAATATTAGTCACCTGTCAGTAATTAGAGAAAAACAGCTAAAGTCGCATTCAGGTTGACAAAGTATGTATCATTTAGCTAAAACTTTTGTGAAATAAAACAAAATTTGCTTTATGCGGACAAAGATTGCTTACCCATGACACTAAAGGCCATAGTATTACGTGATCGAAAAGTATGAGCTACATAATTATATATACAATTCTTACAGTTTATAGTTATGCTTTATAACCCTAGATGCAGTGTTCCTTGTTTCACATAGTTGCATTTAGGGGAGCAGGCTCACTGCAGCACTTGAAAACTTGTTCTTCAGAAAACAGTAGATTAATGAATATGTTCTCTTTCTAAAACTCCAGATGTTTTCCAATTGTGGCTTACTGATTGTGAGATTATTTTAGCAAGCCTTCGATTTCTCTAGTCTTCATAATGTTTGAATACATACTGTCTTATAAGGTTTATGGATGCTGACATAATCGTCAGCCAATAGGAATATTTTTGTTCAAAGTTCCTGGTAAAATTATATGTAAGCACCATGCACTTTAATTGCTGTGAGGACTGACTTACTGAGTGATGGAGGACATATTGCTCAACTTTAAGGTTGTCTACTAAATCTGCATAACAATCTGTAGTGTTCTGAATTGTTTATTTTTGATGCTGTAAATAATGAGTGTCAGAGTTCATTCTAAGCCCATCACAATTTCTTTGTAAGTTAGGTAATTATAATCCCCATTTTATCTATTAGAAAACTGAAGTACAGAGGTTACAGAGCCAATAAGATTCTCGAAAGATTTACTAAGGGAATACAGTGATGCCTTTAAATAGAAAATTTCCTAATTTTGACTACTATTTCCCCCTTTCCCTTTGATTCTAATAATTACAAGGGTCCTCTTTATCCCTTGACCATAAGGATTGTTTCAGCACTAGGGAGGGCCCTAAGTTGCATTCATGTATAAAAGAGAACCAACCTGTAAATTTGATGCATTAACGAAGAGCAGTGTGAAAGTACCCAGACTCTGGCTGGAACGCACTGCCCTCCTTCCGACCTACCATACTGTTCTTAGTGAAGAACAAAATGCCATTTAAAGTCTGGGTACGCAGGCTTGGTTTTCCTCAACAATGCAAACCAGACACAGAAACAAGCATTTCTGGTTCCTTTTCTACCATTCACATTCACAAGATGTGTCCTGCCTCTCAAGTTCAGAGAACAGAGCCTGTGGATTTTAGCCATGCAGCATTTATGCTTTCTCAAGGTACTATTAGCACCTGTGGGTGGGGTGGGGGCTGGAATAAAGGGTAGAAGAACAAGAGAAAGTGACAAACCACATGGAAAGCTAACCAAGACACAAAAACAGTTGATTAGTGAAAACTGTATTTTTGTGTACCCAAGTCTTGCACTCTGTCCTTTGAGACATTGTTACAGTCTTAAGAATGCCCCCAAAGGAGGGCCTTAGTGGGGGAAAGGGAGAGTCTGAGTTTGGCCAGTTCTAAACTACTTCTAAATTGACTTTGGAAGATCACCTGGCATTCTATAGAAACTTTTATTTATATGAATCCTTACGAGGTTATAATTATTCAGTCAACTATGAATTTTGCCCTTACCTCCAAGAATACCAAATGAATACCTTGGGTCCTGAGCTACTTCAAACTAGAATACTTTGGGGCAGGTTGTACCAGAAAATGGCTTTCAGAGAATGAATTAGCATAGCGTAAATATTCATTCAGCCCAGCAGGTAATTTTCTCATTACTCATCCAATGAATTCTTAAGCATTAGTGACTCCATGGGTTTAGTCCTTTGTGGGTGTAACTCATGGGCAGGTGAATCATTCGGGAACACATGTCTCATCACCTTCCTTCTCTGTGTGGTTGGGACCTTCACAGACCCCCGAGTGAAGGGAATCTGCTTTCTGTGGTTGCCTCTATCAGAAAGGAAGAATTTAAAAATTTTTATCCTAAAAAATTAGAATATCATGGGAGGGGGGCGTCTCACGATCACATTCAAAGTTCATTTAGCATTATGGTGTCACCACATGTATCCATAAGAGTGCTGAGCAAATCATCAGAGAAACTGGGTTATATGAAGAAGCATGAGGCCTCAGGACTGGAGGAAGCCCTCCCCTGGTGCCGTCCATTTATTTCTGCCTGCAGCATGAGATGTCTCGCTGACGATGTTTCTTTATGCTATTTTTTTTTTCTAATCTGGAAAATCCCCTGCCTCCTCCTCTCCTTCACAAAACTTCCCTGCCTGAATGACTTCTAGTCTGAGGGCCAGGCACATATTTTGTTTCTCGCCACTGCAGGATGTTCTTCCCCAAACTTGCGCAGGCTGTCTTTTTTGTGTGTGTTCTACATTTTGGAAACAATCTCGACTATGACAGCTTTTGCATTCCTTACATTCATCGCGACTTCCCCACCCTATCCCAACGGCTTTATCATGAAAGGGCCATAGCTGGGAGATTTTAGTGGCAATGGAGTCTCTAAGAATCAGACAGATTTTCCTGTTGTTTATGGTAAAGGCATTCAAAACGTTTAATGGATATTTAAGTGAGCCAATTTCCAAGTAAACAGTACCATGGTTTTAGAAATCCAGCTTTAGTCAATAGCCAAGCATTTGTTAATTATGGTTGCAAAGATCATTATTTCCAAATTCCCTTTGAAACAGAGGAACGTGAAGAAACAACGACTTCTATTTATTTCCATTGAAAGCAACCTTTATTAAAATCTTAACAGCGCTGCTCCCTCTAAACCAGTGGTTCTCAACCTGTGGGTAGCGACCCCTTTGGGGATTGAACGACCCTTTCACAGAGGTCGCCGGATTCATAACAGTAGCAAAATTACAGTTATGAAGTAGCAACAAAAATAATTTTATGGTTGGGGGTCACCCCAAAATGAGAGAATGTATGAAAGGGTCGCGGCATTAGGAAGGTTGAG